>NC_136057.1:254198883-254816725 GCF_964261635.1 Lissotriton helveticus | reverse complement strand
GAGGGGGAGGGAGGTGGAGTTGGGAGGCTGGTAGAGGTTGTTGCCCGTAGTTGAGCCGGCTGCTGTTGTCGACCTGGGTGGCTGTCTGTCTTGACTAGGAGTGGATTTTTCTGAAGGTCAGTTCCAGCATGTGGATGTACTTGCACCATGAGTTAGCGATGTTGTGGATTTGGTGAACTAGATGCAAACATTGATGTACCAATGCAGGATTGTGGTGTGTTTGTCCTCCATCCAGGAGTTGCTCTACCACTGACCCTTTTCTTTCTGTTCTGCTGTGGTCCTGCGTGCTGAAAGTACTAATCCAATGTCTGAGGAGAATCAGGAAAGTGGTGTAGCTGTCCAGTGGTTTCAGATTTTTACAGCAATTTATGTGGAAGCCTCTCAGCTCAATTAGCATATGTTAATCCACTTCCCCTAATGACCCCCTGCCCACAAAGCCCTACAACATCCTTGCAAAGATTCACTATCAACATTTGAACTTCAGGTGGAACCCTTACCTCAGATTAGTGTACAACCTGAATGTGTGGTAACACACGTTCCTCCTGCACATCTTGAGTAAAGGTAACACAGATCCTGTTAAAGCTTCCAATCATACACCAAGATCTATCTATCAGTCCAGGTGAAGATTTATGTGAATTGTTCATGGAAGAAAATGATGCACTTTGTTGAACATAATAGCCTCCTTCATGGCTCACTATCCAGCTTCCATCCCACCCATAGTACACAGGAGGCCCTCATACAAATGGCAGACTCTATACGCTGGGAGGTAGACGGAGGTTACAAGGCGGCGTTGGTGCTGTTAGCCGTGTCTACAGTATTTGACACCGTAGACCATCACATTCTTCAGTATCACATGAAGACCATAGGTGTGTGGTCCTCAGTGCTGAACTGGATACTGTCCTAACTATCTGACTGTACACATCAGGTCCGCACCTACAACATCTACTCCACAGTCAAACCACAGAAGTGGGGTATGCCACATGGCTCTGCTCAGAGCACGCAGACCGTGGCAATATTTACTTAACCACACATGCAGTATCGATTGCCATGTCTGGAGTCTAAATGATATCATATGCTGCAGATCTTCAGATTCTAATCAACTTAAATACAGTCAGAGCTATAATTTTTTAGCATCACCACAATTGGTCCTTGGTGTTGTATGTCACTCTGGGGGTGTACCTCACAAAGTTTTCACAATCATACTCCTGGAACGTTGTTGTTGTCCTTGCGGGTGGTCTAGTATCCCTCTGTGATGGCAATGTAGAAGTAGTGTGCGGAGCTTACGTACAACCTGGCCACAGTAATGATGGTTTTGTGTTGTGCTGTTGTGTTGATGAGGTAACAGAGTCCAATGTTGTGCTGGTGTAAGTAGCATGTGTGCAGAAGAACGCACATGACCTGCTTGTGCGGACATGCACTGTTATGTGTGGCAGTGCGGGATTGGCAGTATGAGTTGCACACACAGCCTGTGAAGCTGTCATGTGTGCTCTTTGGGGTTGCCTGCTACCAGTGCATGATTGTCTGGTGTTCACTGTGTGGAGGGTGGCCGGGGCATGTGTCTGCAGTGTAACCTGTGTCATAGAATTACCAAAGGGCCTTGCACTGTGCACGTTGTATGCGCTGACAGGCCTGCCTTTGCCATTGAGGTGGGGCAACTGTGGCACTGACAAGCTTTGGTCTGCCTTAATGATGAACTGATGGGTGGTGGAGCATATTGGAGGCATGTGTGTTTCAGAATCTGGCCACTGGGTGTTACGGTGTCACTGGAGATGCAGCATCAGGAATGTCTGAATACATGATGGCAGAAGGTGTGAGCCACCATGGAAAAGTGGCACACAAAGACAAGGATATTTACATAGCAGCATGTTACATGTGTATGGAAAGGAAGGAGTGTCTGGTAACACATGGCTCACTGCTAGAAAATGTGTGAACAATCACAAAATATGACGGCCACAGGATCAGGCACCAAAAGTCCAAGCGGGGCAGAGGACAAACAGCGTCAGCATGTGTTGCGTGACCGTTGTGGATATTAAGCTAAAACAATACATACACAAGCATGTATGTCAATCACATAATGGACCATTATGTATTACAAACACCATGCATGTTCACCCAATATACATAATCGCATATGCACATTTATTGTAAAGCATGCCATAGCTGAGGCTTGCACACTGGAAAGACATCTGCGGTGACAGTAATGGGGCACAATGTACACTTATGAATACTTTAACAACACAAATGTTTAAAGTTTGTATTGAGGCCATGCTGCATGAGCCACTGTACATGGCCAGTGGCATTGCTCAGAATGAAATAACTATCATGCAATGAGGGTACCTTTAATGCTGCATAAACTTTCTCAACACGACTGCCAGGGACTGTTGGTACCTTTGATCCTCAGATTTGTGCGATGCTCAAAGGGGTCCATCTCCAGTTAGCCCCTTGGTCTGAATATGAATGACAGACTCAAAAGGGTGATCAGGCGAGGGAAGGAGAGTATTGGTACAGCAGGGAAGGAGATCTGAAACAAAGGTAAACCAGCATAACATTTAAACACTTCTTGGCACATAATTACAATATACTCATGACGTATACTAAAACAGTTCCACCTGTGTACCTAAACCACAGCCACTGTCTCCAATTTGTCAGCACAGGTTTTGGAATGATACTACATCTGAGGTTTTTATAGGGACACATAAAAGGTAGCAGAGTTTGTCACCTACATGAAGGTTGTCTAACTGTCACCAGGCTGCTTCAATGCAATTAGAACCATGCACTCACCAAGTTAATGACAGTATATGAATGTGGCTAAAAAAATACAGTGAATTGAATGTGTAGCAGTGCTACTCACACAAATCAAAAAACTGTAGTCAGCCCTGGGAATCAGTGAGGGTCATGAATGTAAGATACACATCAGCCGCAAGAGCCGTACTTAGCTAATGCAACGAGGAAGGGGATTATTTAAACACAAGGAATCCTAGCAATAGCCAAACATTGGCTCTTCAAACTGTGCCGTACAATGCCAAACATGACAAGCAGGTGTGACCAAACTCTACAGAGAGTAATGAGGAACAAAGCCAGTAAACCACCCCAACCGTGACCTGGATATGCAGCACAGCATAAGAGTTTGCTGGGATTAACGTCAACCGACTGGTGTAATGGTAGTGTTTACATTTGCAACACCACTACATTGGTACGTCATCAGTGCAACATTCCTGGAATAATGGGAATTGAAAGTTGACAGAAAGATACCAAGAAGGCTTGCAAAGCAGTGTTCTCCACCGGCACTGATGTAGCAACGTGACAGTGACATTACATACTGGCACAAGGGGCAATGCATCCATACGAACAGATTCACTGGACATTTGTCACAACATGTGAGACATTCACTGGTCCACATCTTCACAACATTTTATTAGGTAAACCAAACGGTACTGGGCCACAACATTCATGTGATGAGCTAAAGACATCCTGCTGCACACAGTGAGGTTGCAATTCCACACAGACCCTGTGGTTGTGATGTCACACACAATGTAAGCCGGTGACATCCGCAATGTGTCAGGACCAAGGTTTAGAACCATTGATGCATTCACCAGAGTCATCAATCATTAACAGATGACTACAAGCAGGGTGACAGTCCAGTCATGGGAGTGTTGCTACAGGCATCTTGATCCATGTTAATGACACATGTATGTATGCTTCAACAACATGCACAGAAACAGTTCCCACACATTCCAAACGCATACCAACCCAAAAAGCCTGTTTAGATATCTTACCCAAACTGACATTTCCACATGTCTGTGCATGGAACACTGATTCGACACATGTTACAATCATCAGGATCAATAGCAGGAGTACCAAGATGACACGAACAGACAACAGGCAGAGCAACCTGGGAAAGACAAGTAGACAAGGGGACACATTAATATGAATTGCATACAGACATGGTCATGTGCAAAAACTTCACAATGGAGTACACATGTACATTAAAAATCCAATCATTGCACATATGTGTGTGTCATGACATCATGACTTGTGTGACATATCTCAATAAACATTAAATTGACTTAACATACAGTCAGCTGGACACACAGTATGCAAAACATGCCACTCCATGCCACAAGCTTGCACACGAATACCCAGTGACTCACCATTAAGAGAAGAAGTTGCGTATGAGCTGTCTCTGGATATCATCCTCCTCTTCCTCATCACTTTCATTGTGCCCAAGCCCTTTGTCCTCAACAGGTGGATGTTCCAGCTCATCAGGATCCAGGATGAGTGGCACGGCCTTCTCAACTGCCATGTTGTGCAGCATGCAGCACACCATGAAGATGTTACACACCTTGACCGGGGCGTATGGGAGGGATCTGCCGGTTTTATCAAGGCACCGGAATCTTTTTTCAGGAGTCCAAACGTTCGCTCAATCACTCGCCTGGTCTGCCCGTGTGCATTGTTGTACCGCTGGTCTGCAGCTGTCCTTGGGTTGCGGAGCGGTGTCATGAGCCATGGCATGTTGGGATATCCTGCGTCTCCTACAAATATACAGCGTGTAAAAAATTTGGTAATGCCATTCCGTCAGAGAAAACAAAAAATTAAACATACAGGACAAACAGAGTATACCCACCAACAAGACATGCCCGATTGTTGCGCAGCTGCAGCATCATCTGTGGTACCCTGCTACGCCTCATGATGAATGCATCATGGCACGATCCTGGAAAACGTGCACAAACATGGGAAATCAGCATGTTAGCAAGACACATCAGAAGGGCTTTTATTGAGTGGTAATGCTTCCTATTACGGTAGGCCTGCTCCTGAGCCTGTGGTGGCACCAAAGCCACATGTGTACCATCATTGGCCCCAATGACATGTGGCATCCCTCCCAGGGCATGAAATTCACCCTTGACATCTCTCAACTCTTCAGGAGTATGAAATTTGATGAATTTATCAATGTGCTCTAACATGGCAGCTAAGACATCACGTAGGACACGGCTGAACATGGTTTGAGACATACTCCCCATATCTGCAATGGTAAATTGAAATGTACCTGTGGCAAAAAAATGTAGGGCTGCCATCACCTTTAGCTTTAGTGTCAGCGCAGTTGGATACCTGTGTTGTGGTTGGAGATGTGGTTCCAGCCTGTCTGTCAAGTCATGAATCAAATTTTGAGTGAATCTGTAACGTCGGATGCAATCACGTTTCCTCATGGTCTCCAAGTCAGGAAAAGGCCTTGGTAGAGGTGGTGCCCTGCAGGACATATTTGGGAAGAATGGAGAACAACTGTCAGCCAAAAACTATTCCAATGTACATAGCACATGCAACACTGATACTACACATCAAGGTACTATGGGGTCTGGTGTAAGCAATACATCCTGGACACATATGCCAGCTTCCTAGCACTTCAAAAATAACCAAGATACATCTGTAGTTGTTGAAAAAAACATTACATGCACACAAAAATAACTGCTGGGCTGCTCTGAGTGAGCAGAGCAAGATATCACTGGAGTGACACACATCACCAGACCTGCATTAGAAGGTTGACATCCCATACAGACAGCTGACTGCAAGGCACAGACCCAGGTAACATGGAATGTCTATTGGACATATCATACAACTTGATAATGAGGTACGTATTTGACAACTCCAACGCATCCAGAACGCATCAGCCAGACTCATATTATACATCCCACGTAAAGAACACATTTCTGGTCACCTGAAAAACCTCCACTGGCTCCCCATCAATAAGAGGATAACTTTCCGCCTCCTCACCCACGCACACAAAGCTCTTTACGAACTTGGACCCGAATGCCTTAATACACGTCTTTCCTTCTACACCCCCCCGCCAGCTGCGCTCTTCCAACCAAGCCCTCGCTGCTGTTCCCCGCGTCAACAAAACCACCATGGGAGGAAGATCATTCTCCTACCTAGCGGCCAAAACCTGGAACTCACTTCCCATGCACCTTCGTCTCACTCAAAACCACCTAGCATTCAGAAAGCAACTTAAAACCTGGATATTCGAGAAGTAATTCCCCACCCCTCTTCAAGCGCCTTGAGACCCTCTTGGTATGTAGCGCGCTATATAAATGTATTGACTTGACTGACTTGACAACGCAACACCTCAGCAACACTTCAGCAATTGTCACAATGCAGACATGTATGCATGGAGATCAATGATGTATGATGCCATCAGACCCAAAAGCCATTGAAAAAGCATATGTGCCATGGTGTGCGTACATGCAAAACCATTTCTGTCACAACACAGACCCATTATAAATGCACCAACAACACATGGATTTTACAGAGCACAAACAGCAAATTCAATCTTTAAATCTTTAAAATTACACACACATTACATTATTACATAGGGAGCAAGCTGTATGGGAGACCAGGGGAGCAGGTGAGTGATGACTGCACTAGCTTTGACTGTGCACCTGTTGTGTGAGTGTCACTACAGCTATTGTGCATTTGCGGAACAGACATGCAATGTGGTTTGTCAGTGAGTGCCAGGTGTGCACATTGTGCTGTCTCCCATGCAGAGCATGTTGTAGAAAACGTGTGTTTACTCCTTACTTGCATTATGCTAACTGTGACATTCAATTCATACTGATTTACACATTCTGGTGTGCCACACCGTGCAGGCTTTTTATGCATAATTCAATGTGCTGTAAGAGTGTTCACCCCAGAGTGACAGCTGAATGTACTCACTGATGTTTATCACAGTAGTTTCCTGAAATTTCTCTGCCTGTTTCCCCACCGGACCCTTTGTGTTGGCTCTTGGTTCTGCCCACAGTATCGGAAGGGCAGAGGTGACAGCGGAATCGTGTGCCTGGCTTCCTGGGACTACAGCAGCGGGACGCCGGGACTGCGAGGACCAGCATTCCTTGAGTGACCTGCAGCTGGTGCCTCTTCCCGTGCCGTCCCCGCCTACCTCATCAGCCCTTAACTACTCGCGGCCCCCGCTTCGCGGGGGCCGTTCACAGTAGTTTCCTGACATTTCTCTGCCTGTTTCCCCACCGGACCCTTTGTGTTGGCTCTTGGATCTGCCCACAGTATCGGACGGGCAGAGGTGACAGCGGAATCGTGTGCCTGGCTTCCTGGGACTACAGCAGCGGGACGCCGGGACTGCGAGGACCAGCATTCCTTGAGTGACCTGCAGCTGGTGCCTCTTCCCGTGCTGTCCCCGCCCACTTTTGTGTATTTTATCACGCCCCCTTAACGCATCGCGGGACTAGCCGGACGAAGCCCGGACAGAGGGCAGACAGTCTGAGACAGTCCGAGACTGACCGTGACTGGACTGGGCCAGGATCCTTATTTGTGGTTTTCGTTGCCCCTCCTGCGGCGCCTTGATCGTAAGACTTATTGATGTTAACATCTTCGAGTTCTCTTTGTGCTGTGTGCTACCGTTAATTGTTGTTCTCTGTTTTTTCGTGAGCCCCCTGTGTAACCGTGTTACCATTCTATCTAGTGAAATATGTCCAAACAAAAGTCTTCCTCCGTTTCTAATACTATGGATAACTACCTAGTACAGGTAGTGAGTAAAATAAACAGTACAAGAAGGATATCACTGGGCTTGAGCTCTACACCCATAATCCCCACACAGAATTCCCCATCAGAACTAAACCTGGTCGAAGTCCCGATACAGGTACATTGTAGTGATAACCCAGATGATGTATTTACCCAGGATATTAACCTTGACCAAACCATCCCGACCGCCATTAATTTGGTCAACGATACCTTAGATCAATCTAATATGTCTCCAGAATATCCCCTCCCTCCCTCCCCTGTGCCCGTGCCAGTAGCTAGAGCAGTTAGAACATGCAGAAAGGTCCAGAACAAACGTGGTGGGTTACGCTCTAGTAGGAAAAGGATTGTTTCACCTCCTAAAATTATGCCCACAAAAGATGTTACAGGGGAGCCTGGTGGGAAGGTGACTCTGGAGGATGATCTAATTCAAAAAATTGTGAGCATGATTGATTCTAAGATTAAAAGCATTGTAAAACCGCTGATAGCCAAAATTGACCATCTAACAGCAGAGGTAAATAGGCTAGGGGGTATCATAAACAAGACAGGGGAAGGGGTGGCCAATATACCAATTCCAACTCCAAGTTGAGCTGAACCCACAGTAAATGCACCTGGAGTTGGGATTGAGGGCAGGGATAAAGCGGCCCCATCTCCCCGAATGTCCCATCACTGTGTACCCAATAACACCCAGGGAATAAACATCGAAGCTCTCCCACCCAAAACCATGGGTATAGGTATTGAGAAAGGCCCGGTTCAATTTATTGTAGAGGCCTCCCCCTTAGTCCTGGTCCTGGCCAATGTACCATCTCTAAAGCCGGGCCAAGTAGAATCTACTGCTTCTTTGATTAGCAAAGCTTTTCACTGGTTATCCAATAATATGTTGATATCCCCTTGGGGTAAACAGCAATTAGCTGAGGAAATCACTATGGCAAGAAGGGTGGATTGGATAGGGAATGGTGTTAAAAAATGTAAAGGTGACTGTGTAGTTTTGCACTTTTTAAACCCAGAAGTACTTCCTGAGGTTTTGAGGAACCTTTTTCCACCACAACGTAGGAGCACAGACATTATTCCGTTAACTTTGGATTTTTTCTATCACAGTAGTAAAATAGGGAATCCGAGTATCTTAAAAACTAAGTGGAACCCGGTGACACATAAGTGGGGCAGGGTCCCCCAATCCAGTTAATGGGAAATCAATCTTGATAACAGATTTGGGGCGCTGTCAGATTTGAACGAATGTGATTGACTCAAACTGACTGACAGTGTAGTGCTTAGTGAACCAGCTGAGTTAAAAAATATAGACACTCCCACAGAGAAGGGGCCTGGTTTAACAAATTCTATTTCCTTGATTTCAGGGAAAAGGGCAGAGGAAGCCTCTACTCCAAGTAACAGAAACGAGAATGGACATCTAGAGCCACAGACAGCCCCCTTTATGGTAGAATTATGTCTAGCGCCCAGCTTAGCTGTATCTGCGCTCGAACATTTATGTCACCATTGTACTAATATAGAACCAGAAATAGGGTTGGCGGATGAATTACAAGGTATTTTCCCACCCCAGGTCCCCCTAGACGCAGTGGTAAATGAAACAGTAGAGACAGGGTTGGCCTTTCTTTCCTGGAACATTGCTGGAATCACCAAGCTGTTATCACCAGAATGGTGTACATTTATAGATCAATTTGATATTCTACTGTTCCAGGAAACTTGGTCAGTGATCCCAATACATCACCTAGGGTACCTTAATTTCTATATCCCAGCCACAAAAAATCTCAAGGGTCATCCAGCAGGGGGCCTGATAATATGGGTCCGCCAAAACTTAAGCTGCAGATTCCAACTCCACTTGACGACATATTGTCAGTCACTCTAACCTGGACCAATGGTTATGAGATGGCCATAATTAATATCTACGCTCGGGGAGTAGCGGGCGGTAAAATATCAGAAGTAATAACAGCTCTGGATCATGAGCTTGAAGCTCTCTCAATACATCTGCCTTTTATTGTCGGGGGCGATGTTAACACCACTTTTGAACCGCTTGGCCAAGAAGATCAAACCTTAACTGAAGAAGAGGACAGCAAGTGGGGTATCCCTCAGTTGGAACTCCCCGCAGTTAATAGATGGACAGCGGTGGCCAACCAACTGAAGGCCCTGTGTCTAGCAAGAGGACTTAGAGCTGCAAATGGACGAACCCCTTTAGATCATCAGGGGAATAAAACATTCGATAATGGTAGGTTCTCCAGTCGAATAGATTATATTCTAGTGGATACCAGAATATGGTACAGGTTGATTGATATGGTAGTTAAAACTCGGATAGAGAGCGACCACAACCCTCTTTGTATGGTTTTTAAAGTAAACAAAGGGTTCAGAAAACCAAACCAGGGGGGTGGTAAAATCACCCTAGATATTTTAGCCTCGAACAACCAGCGCCACATCAAATGGGGTCGACTTATTAAGAATACGGAGAGGTTAGATGAGCTTAAAAAAGTGGTGCTAGAAGAAGTGGCTGAGATAAACCCACATGCTAAAAAGCAACAATTCCCTGAAATTATGCTTGACGCCCACATGACCTTTTTTTCTAAGCTCCAGGAGTTTTTTAAGAAGGAAAAGAAACCAGGAAATGCCCAGAACAAATTGCCTAAATTGGGATGGTACGATAAGACTTGTAGGGAAGCCCGCCAGAAGCTTAGCAACGAACTCAGAAACAAGAATATTTTAGGCGTGAGAAAAGCGAGGGACACATACAGGAAGGTACAAAAAGAGGCTAAGAAAAAATGGGACGAGGCCCACTGGCGGGATCTTAAAACCGCCTGTGAGGCAAGGAATCAAAGCCAATTTTGGACCCTGGCAAAATGGGATAGAGAAGGGGTGGCACTACCCCCACAAAATATTGTAGCCCAAAATCAATGGGTTGATTTCTTTAGACCACAATACGCCCGTGTGCTAACTGAAGGAGAATGTTCCCTACCCCCTACAGTTTTCTACCAATGTCAGTTATTCACCTTAAAAGATGTCAGTATAGCACTGGATTGTGAGACAGGGGGTCGTGCCCCAGGAATGGATGCCATACCTGCAGATGTGTTCCTAAGTGATCGTCCATCCTGGTGTCAGTACTTTGAGTGGCTAGCTAACTCTGTGGCCAGAGGTGCACCAATACCGACCTCTTGGAAGGGTGCAGAAATAATTCCAGTTTTCAAAAAGGGAAATAAATCATTACCCAGCAACTATAGACCCATTAGTCTTATAGACTCTGCTCAAAAGATAATGGGTCGTTTAATACAAAACAAAATACAAACCTGGATTGATGAAAAAAATATTTTATCCCCCTACCAAGCTGGGTTTCATCCTTGCACAAGTTCAGTTGATAAGGTCTTTTTGTTCATAGCCCTTTACTGGAGGAACGTGATGCTAACCAATGGAACTCTTTATGCTGTATTTGTTGATCTAAAATCAGCCTTCGATTTAGTTCCTCGTTCTAAGCTTTGGGGGGTACTTGCCGAAGCTGTGATGGCCCCTGAACTACTGACGCTACTCGTCCGTCTACATGAGAACAATTATGCTAGAATCAGATGGGGTGCCCAGGGTGAGATGACCGACACTTTCCCTGTCGAACGTGGGTTTTGGCAGGGGTGTGTCTTGGCACCAACACTGTTCTCTATCTACATCAATGGCATTGTAAACCATCTAAGCTGCTCCCCCACCGATGCACCAATTCTGGCTGGGGCGCGTGTGCCTGTTCTCATGTTTGCGGACGACACACTCATAGTTTCCCGTACACCGAGTGGGGTCCAGAAGGCAGTTAATGCCTTCGGTGAGTTCTGCAAAGCACATGGACTTGAGTTAAATACATCCAAAACCAAGTTCATGTGCTTATACCAGCGGAATACCTGCAGGGGCTCAATACATTTTAATGGTATCCCCTTCGAACAGGTTGATGCATTCACGTATTTGGGAATAAACCTCCAATGTAATTTGAGCTGGAAAAACCACATTGATATGGCTGTCTTAAAATTCCACCAATTGGCAGGTGCAGTGGCCTATAAACATAAAGCCTCTTTGACCAAGCCCATCACTCCAGCCCTAGAAATATAGAACATGAAAGTGATCAGTGCCTCTTTATACGGTTCAGAACTTTGGGGTTTCTCCAACTTGAAACAATTAACTCTGGCGGAAAATAGTTTTTTTCGCCGTCTGATTGGGGTTCCCCAAAGTACCCCTACCGTAGCATTGGCATATGACCTAGGCAGGAAAAACATCAAGGACCTGGCACGGCTACGTCCTTTACTATACTGGAGACGCCTCATGACCACCCCTGAACCTGTGCATTATGCAACTGCTCTAAAGGATATCATCAGGGCAGATTGCTTTCATTCGATCTTGTGGTTAAAAGAAATAAGAGGGTTGCTCAGCAAACTGGAATTAGACCATCTGTGGAATTCTCCCAATGTTGAAAGTTTTCCATCAAAGGCTACATTAAAGAATATGTATTGGGAAATGGTATGGTCGTCCACTCAATGTACAGGTTCTAATACTAATCTAACAGGACGTTACCTGAATATCAAATCTGTACCAATTTGTGAGTCTTACTGGGACATTATTGAAAGGCCATTCGATAGAAAACTGTATTTTCAATTTAGAATTGGGACGCTTCCTACAAAGGCGTTTACTCGTAAATGGTCAGTAAATCAGGACGATAAATGTCCCTATTGTAAAGATTCGATAGAGAATGCGGCCCACATACTGTTTGTTTGCCCCTTATATGCTAACCCACGACGCACATGGATAAAACCAGTGTGCTTAAATTTAGGAACACGTAGGTGTATAGAGGCGCTAAGAATACTGGAATCGGACTGTACACCTTATTTGGCGATTGCTGTTGCAAAATTCCTAGGTTGGTCACGGACTATACGCACCCGCACCTTACAACAGCTAGACACTGCTGGATGAAACAATTGATATTGTTGATTTGTTTGATTTTTTGTTTGATTTTATGTATCTAAATTCGTAAAATGACAGCACTACGTTTAATGAGTTTCTTAAAAGATAATGATTTTAATATTGTTGTAGTATTTATTGTGTAGGGTAGTATGGAAAATCGCTTTTATGACTGCTGTCGAATGTTTTTGAAATGGTTTATGTGGTGATTTTGGACATATGCTGTGTTTGAGCTCATGGACATTGAAGAGTGTGACTGTTCCTTGTCACCTGGCTAAGTGTGTGTGTGATTTTCTACACCACAGCTGCATGGCATATGCAGCAGCTGTAGCCATCTGAGACAAGTATGAAGTGTTGTATGCATGACTTGCACAGTTAGGCCAACACCTGTGGCACCTCTTTGTCAAGTGTGCCATGTGCAAAGTGAGGGTTGTATACAATGTTGAGACTGACAGACAAGTGGTCTGTGCCAGAGTGTGTATGTGTGTTCTGCTGAGGGTTCGTAGGTGTAGTGGGATATGTGACTGCATGTCACGTCCTTTCGAACACCCTGCAGTTGCATGTGTTGTACAGTGTGTGCCATGATCAGTGAGTGTGTTGCACCCCTTATGCCATCTGTTGCCTTTCAAAGGCATGTAGTGCATTTGTGTGTGCCCACTGGCCAAATTCAGATGGACAATGATGCAAGTCCAGTCAGCATCCTATGCCCTGTTCACATCATCAATGTTGTGCAAGTGTGTGTCTCTGGGACATGGAGCGGGTGTAGTGATGTTGTTTCACTTTGTCTTCCTGACAGGTAACTGCCTATGAGAAGGGGGAGATCTGGTCAGACATTGTCAGGGCTGTCAGGTCTGTGGGGGGCCGTTGCCGTCGGCTGATGAACATCAGGAAGAGGTGGCAGGACATCCGTTGCTAGACCCGGCGCATTGGCCGGGTCCAGCTGAAGCTGGAAGCTTCACGCTGGCATAGCTGCAGCCGTCACCTCACCCCCCACATGGTCTGGGTCCTGGAAGTGGTCTTTCCAGACCTCCATAGGCAGTTGCAGGACGGACAGCAAGGAGGGGGTAGGTACGTGTCTGTTTGTAGTGTTGTGTGCCACATGGCACTTGAGGTGCTCTGATGCCTGTGAACACTCCCACAGTGGGGGGTCTGGTCAGGCTATTTGTGCAATGTATTTTAAACTCACCATATTCAGCTGTTGCTCTTTTCCATCCCTTCCCCTCCTCCACATGTGACCCTGGTTTGTGTGTTTCCAATTTTGCACATGTACTTCTAGGGTGCAAGGTACATAGACAGAACATTGATTTGCGCATCATGTGTGAGGGAGGTCTGTGACATGTGTTGGTACCTTGCCTGTGCCACAACCTGTCACTGTGTTATATTTGTTTGTACTGATCATGAGTCTCAACATAGCAGTGTAATCTATATAATTCACACCCTACCAGCAGGCATGAGCCATGTTGCATACTCATACCTGATGTATATAATTTCCAAGATATGCATAGTGACAAGACGGTTATTCATGAGACAGTCAGCAATTTCTTGACCAACAGATCTGTGTGCCCACTACAGTACCCTGAAACACCATGGCCTCTTAATCATGTGTGTCATCCAACATTGTGTCCATTCTATGTGGGTTCTGCATGGGTCTGCCTCAGTGGCATTGGTCCCTGCCATACTTTGTATTCATCATGTTATGGCTACATCTGCACACTGTCCATGGATACAAGATTAGGCTTGTGCATACTCACACTGGCCAGTGCCTGTGTGCCTATTCTCAAGAATCTTTTGCTGATTGTTTGTGACTAATATGGATTGCCAGCCACAGGAGGAGACCTTGCTGTACATTTTTCAAAGTTGCTGCACAGTTCTTTATACTTTTATACCCAGATTCATATCTTTCACTCATTGAGCTGTTTTAATCACATTAATGGAGTGATGGGGGTCTTGTGCAGGAGAGGTGTGATGGGCCTGCCTGTTTGGGATTTTTTAGTTGTGAACTGTGGATGTCATTTGTGAGTTAGAGTTATCATCATGCACTTCCCCTGTGATGCTGGACAGTGCTGTCATTGGGGGCGTTACAGGCTATGTTGTTTGCTTACAGAGATGATTGTGCCTCAAAGATGTTTGCAAGATGTATGTAGTTGCGGTGCTATGCTTTTTAGTCCTAGTGCACACACTACAGGGCTCACATTTCCCATGTGGTTAAGGGTGTGTCTACAATGCAGCAATGGAGGCATATTAGCTTAAGCATTGTCCTGATTTTGGACATGTGGTCCACTTCACATGACAGCCAGTGTGTGTTATGTGCTAGCAACTGTATGATCTGCTGATAGATGCTCCTGTGAGGAGTGACATATTTGAAGTGATGTCACATTGATGAATGTCCATAGGCACTCCCAAAACTTGTTAAGAGTTGTTAATGTTTGGAATGTGTTCATATGACAAAATGTGTAGGTTACACTTATGTGTCTGCATTATAGTTGTCTCACAAGGTAGTGCACACCACACAACATGTGCAATGTTTTTGAATAAGCCGGCAGGTTTTGAATGAGGCCAGTGTTAGTGGTTAATGGTGTGCCTTTATCTCCATAGACATGTCCCCACAGTGGTCTTGAGTGTTTGAGACTCCTTTACTGTCAATTGTACAGAGTAATGTGTGTCAATCCATCCAGACCTCCGTTGGAGCATGTATATGGTATATGGTCCACGCCATTTGTTTCTAACAGTGTTTCATCTTGAAGTGTGCAAGCTGTATTAACAAATGTGTCTATGTTGTTTGTGTGCATTTCCTTGTGAGAGATCTTTCATGCAGGCACATACGTGTTATGTTCACATGATGGATAATTTGCACATACAATACAAGTTTAATAAGAGAAGTATGCAGAGTCCAAAGATGCGAAGGATTTATGCTATTACTTTTCAACAAACACTACTTCCTTGGCTCTGGGAGTGGTGTAACGTAGGGGAGTGAGGTGTGTAACTTTTCCCTGAGCTGAAACTGTTTATTTCTTTATGAACTTGAGGTGGCATAACTTCATTGTATAGATCAGCTCTTATGTTAACAAACAGAACGTCCTCAGTGTGACTCTCACTCAAGTTGTGGCCTGGTCTTTTATTTGGATCCTTGTGTTCAAGTAGCATTGTGTCTATACCAACTGTGCAGTATTAGTCTTCAATATGTGCTGAGTTATGTGGCTGTTACTCATGATGCATGCCACGATTTGCAATGTGCCCAAAGAAATTTGTGTTCATGTATCAGATGTGTACAGGTGACTGATGCATTTTTGTTTATTCTCCTTGCCAACAGCATCATCAACCGACACAGGAGGAGACATAAGCCGGACCAGGAGGGGGACACAGCCACAGTGCCACCAGCGCTGAGGAGTTGGAGGGAGCCTGTGGCACGGAGGTTGAGGGGAGTCAGGCGGCCAGACCTTTGGAAGGCGACACTTCTTATCATGCAGACGGCTCGGCTACTGACTCCCAGGAGGAGGGGGAATACGCGGCGACAGCATCTTCCACCATTGTGTCTGTCCCCACCTTCTGCAGACCCATCTCCACGCTCCCAGTTGCTAGGATCCCTTCTATCTATGCTGCCCCCCATGTCTCCTTCGTCCCTGGCACAGCAGTCCCTGCCCCTGTCTCCCCTGCTGCCCTCAGTGCCGAGTCTGTGGACCTACTCCGGCAGATTCATGTTGGTCAGCCATCAATGCTGACTGTCCTCCATGGCCAAACTCAGATACTGACCCAGTTGTTGTCATTCATGGAGGGCATGTCAGCTAACATGTCTGACCAACCTCGGATCTATTGTCCATAGACTCCTCACTGACGGCAGCAGTTGCCCTTCTACAGCGGCCCGTCCCACCCACTCCTTTAGACCCATCCACATCCCCCTCTCCCATACCTGTCCACAGAATACGCAGACACACAAGATCACGGACACCAACAGAGTCACCCAGCACACCACCACGGAAGTCTAGGCGCAGATCTCCAGGCACCCAATCTCCGGGGGATGCAGGCACACCCACAGGGACTGGGGTCAGACGGCAGGCACGCAGCCATAGACAAAGTCCGCAAGACTCAGAACCCTTTACCTCCACTCCCATTGTGTCCCCGGGTGCAGGTGGTGGTCTGGCAGAACTTGCAGCCATGTGCAGCCATGAATATCTTTCAAGCTTTGGCACTGCACACGCCAGAGAGGATGATTCCTCCCCCCCTGCACCCACAACACCTACCCTTCCCTCTACTGTCCCTGCGGTGCCGGACACTGACCCAGATGATGCCCCCCATGGGTCCACAGACCTTTAACTCCATAATGTGCAGGCAAGTTTGGGGGTGACAACCTCCCCAAGGTTCCAAAAGAGAAAAGGCACTTTATTCCGGACTGGCTATTGGCCTCCTTTGAGCCTGGACTCATTTTTGAACTGAATTTCGTTTTGTAGCTGAATAAAGCATTTTATTTTTCATTCTGAACTATTGCATTTCAGGTACTTGCTTTAGGTGCTGTGTGCCTAGGAGTTGGTATAATGGTAATGTTTGGGTATTGTGAAGGATGTGTATTTTCTAATGGTAATGAGGTGGACCATGGTATCTATGTGCCATCACAATGTAGCAGCTAATTATCTTGATTTGTGTGTGTTCAGTTTGCCTACAGACATTGTCCAGAAGAGTGTTACTTCCTCAGTGACACATGAGATCTTCAGTACAGACAGTTGCACAATTGTTGTAGTGACTTTTGTGCACATGTCCTATTTTTTAAGACATCCCCTTCAGCAATGGCCATGCCTGATCACAAAGGAGTTGTGCTCATTAGTCTGTGCCATCCATGCTGCTCACTGTTGTTTGTAGTATGTAGTAATGCATTCATGGACACCATCAGCCTTTTTCACACTATGCAGATGTATGATCACAGCCTTACCATTATGTTTGGATTTGTTATGCAGGGTATTTGAGGACACAAAATCACAATTTTGTGCTTTGTATCTAAGGGGTTTCAACCCTGTTCCTTCCATGAGAGAGTACATGTTTCACCACCTGGACATTCATATCAGGCCCTGGATATACATGACAGTGTGTTTTTCCTTTTTGCTCTATTTTTGGGTGGGCTGTTACATGACTATACACTGTAGAGTCATGATGGGAGGGTGTGTAGGTTGCCTGGGAGGGTGGATGTGCACTTAGGATCTGACATCACACCCACATGTGGTGTGTCACGCAGTGTGTGACAGAAATCCATCCTCCATGGAGTGGGACACTGCTGTAAGTGATGTGTTGCTATGGCACTATCAGGACTGTCACAGGTTAGGGTTGTAAACATACTCTCATGCAGTTGTTGTATGGTGATGATAATGCAACCCTCCTATGTCTGGGTACTGCTGGGAGTCATATCCACCCACCCCTCCTATGTCTGGGCACTGCTGGGAGTCATATCTACACACCCCTCCTATGTCTGGGCACTGCTGGGAGTCATCTCCACCCACCCCATCTATGTCTGGGCACTGCTGGGAGTCAAATCCACACAACCCTCCTATGTCTGGGCACTGCTGGGAGTCATGTCCACCCACCCCTCCTATGTCTGGGCACTGCTGGGAGTCATATCCACACACCCCTCCAATGTCTGGGCACTGCTGGAAGTCATATCCACCCACCCCTCCTATGTCTGGGCACTGCTGGGAGTCATATTCACACTGCCCTCCTATGTCAGGGCACTGCTTGGAGTACTCTGCACCCACCCCTCCTATGTCTGGGCACTGCTGGGCATACTCTGCACACACCCCTCCTATGTCTGGGAACTACTGGGAGTCATATCCACCCATCCCTCCTATGTCTGGGCACTGCTGGGAGTCATATTCGCACACCTCTCCTATGTCTGTGCTCTGCTGGGAGTCATATCCACCCACCCCTCCTATGTATGGGCACTGCTGGGAGTCCTCTGCACCCACCCCTCCTATGTCTGGGCACTGCTGGGAGTCATATCCACACACCCCTCCTATGTCTGGGAACTACTGGGAGTCATATTCGCACACCCCTCCTATGTCTGTGCACTGCTGGGAGTCATATCCACCCACCCCTCCTATGTATGGGCACTGCTGGAAGTCATATCCACCCACCCCTCCTATGTATGGGCACTGCTGGGAGTCATATCCACCCACCCCTCCTATGTCTGGGCACTGCTGGGAGTCATATTCGCTCACCCCTCCTATGTCTGTGCACTGCTGGGAGTCATATCCACCCACCCCTCTATGTCTGGGCACAGTTGGGAGTCATATCCACCCACCGCTCCTATGTCTGGGCACTGCTGGGAGTCATATCCACACACCCCTCCTATGTGAGGGCACTGCTTTCAGTCCTCTGCACCCACCCCCTATGTCTGGGCACTGCTGGGAGTCCTCTGCACCCACCCCTCCTATGTCTGGGCACTGCTGGGAGTCATATCCACACACCCGTCCTATGTCTGGGCACTTCTGGGAGTCATATCCACCCACCCCTCCTATGTCTGGGCATTGCTGGGAGTCATATCCACCCACCGCGCCTATGTCTGGGCACTGCTGGGAGTCATATCCACGCACCCCTCCTATGTCAGGGCACTGCTTTCAGTCCTCTGCACCCACCCCCCTCTGGGCACTGCTGGGAGTCCTCTGCACCCACCCCTCCTATGTCTGGGCACTGCTGGGAGTCATATCCACACACCCCTCCTATGTCTGGGCACTGCTAAGAGTCATATCCACCCACCCTTCTTATGTCTGGGCACTGCTGGGAGTCATATCAACACACCCCTCCTATGTCTGGGCACTGCTGGGAGTCATATCCACCCACCCCTCCTATGTGTGGGCACTGCTGGGAGTCATATCCACCCACCCCTCCTATGTCTGGGCACTGCTGGTTGTCCTCCCCACCCACCCCTCCTATGTCTGGGGCACTGCTGGGAGTCCTTTGCACCCACCCCTCCTATGTCTGTACACTGCTGGGAGTCATATCCACCCACCCCTCCTATGTCTGGGCACTGCTGGGAGTCATATCCACCCACCCCTCCTATGTCTGAGCACTGCTCGGAGTCCTCTGCACCCACCCCTCCTATGTCTGGGAACTGCTGGGAGTCATATCCACCCACCCCTCCTATGTCTGGGCAATTCTGTGAGTCATATCCACACACCCCTCCTATGTCAGGGCACTGCTTTCAGTCCTCTGCACCCACCCCCTATATGTCTGGGGACTGCTGGGAGTCCTCTGCACCCACCCCTCCTATGTCTGGGCACTGCTGGTAGTCATATCCACCCACCCCTCCTATGTCTGGGCACTGCTGGGAGTCATATCCACACACCCCTCCTATATCTGGGCACTGCTGGGAGTCATATCCACACACCCCTCCTATATCTGGGCACTGCTGGGAGTCATATCCACCCACCCCCTTCTATTTCTGGGCACTGCTGGGCGTCATATCCACCCACCCCTCCTTTGTATGGGCACTGCTGGGAGTCCTCTGCACCCACCGCTCCTATGTATGGGCACTGCTGGGAGTCACATCACCCACCCTTCCTATGTCTGGGCACTGCTGGGAGTCGTATCCACCCACCCCTAATATGTCCGGGCACTGCTGGGAGTCCACTGCACCCACCCTTCCTATGTATGGGCACTGCTGGGAGTCCTCTGCACCCACCCCTCCTATGTATGGGCACTGCTGGGAGTCATATCCACACACCCCTCCTATATCAGGGCACTGCTTGGAGTCCTCTGAACGCACCCCTCCTATGTCTGGGCACTGCTGGTAGTCCTATGCACCCACCCCTTCTATGTCTGGGCACTGCTGTGAGTCATATCCACACACCCCTCCTATGTCTGGGCACTGCTGGGAGTCATATCCACCCACCCCTCCTATGTCTGGGCACTGCTGGGAGTCCTCTGCACCCACCTCTCCTATGTCTGGGCACTGCTGGGAGTCATATCCACCCACCCCTCCTATGTCTGGGCACTGCTGGGAGTCATATCCACACACCCCTCCTATGTCAGGGCACTGCTTTCAGTCCTCTGCACCCACCCCCTCTATGTCTGGGCACTGATGTGAGTCCTTTGCACCCACCCCTCCTATGTCTGGGCACTGCTGGGAATCATATCCACAAATCCATCCTATGTCTGGACAATGCTGGTAGTCCTATCCACCCACCCTTCCTATGTCTGGGCACTGCTGGGAGTCATATCCACACACCCCTCCTATGTCTGGGCACTGCTGGGAGTCATATCCACACACCCCTCCTATGTCTGGGCACTGCTGGGAGTCATATCCACCCACCCCTCATATGTCTGAGCACTGCCGGGAGTCATATCCACCCACCCCTCCTATGTCTGGGCACTGCTAGGAGTCCACTGCACCCACACACTTCCTATGTCTGGGCACTGCTGGGAGTCCTCTGCAGCCACCCCTCCTATGTCTGGGCACTGCTGGGAGTCATATCCACACACCCCTCCTATGTCTGGGCAGTGCTGGGAGTCATATCCACTCACCCCCCTTCTATGTCTGGGCACTGCTGGGAGTCATATCCACACACCCCTCCAATGTGTGGGCACTGCTGGGAGTCATATGCACACACCCCTCCTATGTTAGGGCACTGCTTGGAGTCCTCTGCACCCACCCCTCCAATGTCTGGGCACTGCTGGGAGTCATATCCACACATCCCTCCTATGTCTGGGCACTGCTGGGAGTCATATCACACACCCCTCCATTGTCAGGGCACTGCTTGGAGTCCTCTGCACCACCCCTCCTATGTCTGGGCACTGCTGGGAGTTCTCTGCACCCACCCCTCCTATGTTTGGGAACTGCTGGGAGTCATATCCACACACATCTCCTTTGTCTGGGCACAGCTGGGAGTCATATCCACCCACCACTCCTATGTCTGGGCACTGCTGGGAGTCATATCCACACACTCCTCCTGTGTCTGGGTACTGCTGGGAGTCATATCCACCCACCCTCCTATGTCTAGACACTGCTGGGACTCATATCCACCCACCCCTCCTATGTCTGGGCACTGCTGGGACTCATATCCACACACCCTTCCTATGTCTGGGCACTGCTGGGAGTCATATCTACACACCCCTCCTATATCAGGGCACTGCTTGAAGTCCTCTGAACGCACCCCTCCTATGTCTGGGCACTGCTGGTAGTCCTCTGCACCCACCCCTCGTATGTCTGGGCACTGCTAGGAGTCATATCCACCCACCCCTCCTATGTCTGGGCACTGCTGGGAGTCATATCCACACAGCCCTCCTATGTCTGGGCACTGCTGGGAGTCATATCCACACACCCCTCCTATGTCTGGGCACTGCTCAGATAAAAAAGTTGACAGGGACATGTTTTGGGACCCTGAAAATCTTGAAGAAATGTCTTCCTCTTCTGCCAGTCAGCGCTAAGGAGACGGTGGTCCGGGCGCTGATTTTGTCTTACTTAGACAATGCCAATACCCTTTTGGTCAGCAGCCCTGCTGATTTGACTGCGAAATTGCATGTGGTCCAAAACGCGGCCGCTAGACTGCTACTGGGATTGCCTTTTAAACAGAGTGTTCGTATTCACTTAAGTACCCTGCATTGGCTCCCTGTGGAGTCTCGCATTAAATTTAAAATCCTGTCTATTGTTCATCGCGCTCTGTATGGGTTAGGTCCAAGCTATTTGCAGAAGAGATGTGCTTTCTATAAACCTTCTCGACAACTTCGTTAATCAGATCAGTTGCTAATGCAGAATCCTCGGTTCAATGGCCAGAGGCTACGCTGTAACTCCTTTGCCCACACAGCTGGCTTGACCTGGAACCTGTTACCGCTGGCTCTGAGGAGTGTTCATGACCCATTGCTTTTAAATTTTTTTTTTAAATGCTGCTCTTTTAAGCCTGGGTTTGGAGTGTGGATTAATTAACTTTTTGGAGTTAGCGCCGGGACACTTTTAGTAGCTGTGCGCTGTACAAATGAAATATAACATAACATAACATAACTGCTGGGAGAAATATCCACCCACCCCTCCTATGTCTGGGCACTGCTGGGAGAAATATCCACCCACCCCTCCTATGTCTGGGCACTACTGAGAGTCATATCCACCCACCCCTCCTATGTCTGGGCACTGCTGGGAGTCATATCCACCCTTGCCTCCTATGTCAGGGCACTGCTGGGAGTACTCTGCACCCACCCCTCCTATGTCTGGGCACTACTGGGAGTCATATCCACACACCCCTCCTATGCCTGGGCACTGATAGGTGTCATATCCACACACCCCTCCTATGTCTGGGCACTGCTGGGAGTCATATCCACCCACCCCTCCTATGTCTGGGCACTGCTGGGAGTCATATCCACACACCCCTCCTATGTCAGGGCACTGCTTGGAGTCCTCTGCACCCTACCCCTCCAATGTCTGGGCACTGCTGGGAGTCATATCCACACACCCCTCCATTGTCAGGACACTGCTTGGAGTCCTCTGCACCCACCCCTCCTATGTCTGGGCACTGCTGGGAGTCCTCTGCACCCACCCCTCCTATGTTTGGGCACTGCTGGGAGTCATATCCACGCACACCTCCTTTGTCTGGGCACTGCTGGGAGTCATATCCACCCACCCCTCCTATGTCTGGGTACTGCTGGGACTCATATCCACGCACCCCTCCTATGTCTGGGCACTGCTGGGACTCATATCCACACACCCTTCCTATGTCTGGGCACTGCTGGGACTCATATCCACACACCCCTCAGATGTGACTCAACGTACCCCAACATAAATGGCGTGTGTGCAGCTCGTATCACTATTGCAATGGTGATATACGCAAGCGTGTGACTCACCGTACCCCAACATTCACGGCATGTGTGCAGCTCGTATCACTAATACAATGGTGATATACTCAAGCGTGTGACGCACCGTACCCCAACATTACCGGCGTGTGTGCGGCTTCTATCACTATTGCATTGGTAATATACGCGAGCGTGTGACGCACCGTACCGCAACATTCACGGAATGTGTGCGGCTCGTATCACTCTTGCAATGGTGATATACGCGAGCGTGTGACGCACCGTAGCCCAACATTCACGGCGTGTGTGCAGCTCGTATCACTATTGTAATGGTGATATACGCGAGCGTGTGACGCAACATACATGCACACTTCCGTTGTTGCGGTAAGTTGTACTCACCGTCTGTGCCGTTGTCGGTTTCTGTGCACCAGGTCGTAGGCGTACAGGACTGGATGACACGATCGATGGGGCTCATGGCGTATCTGTCGCGTACCGGGATGCGGTACGGGCCGGACTCTGCTTTTACGGTAGTTTTCAGCTCCCGTAGCAATAGGGTCGTACAGAGTGTCACCGAAACGAATCGTACTTGATGGTCTGGAAAATGCTTCCTGTTTACGTACGGACGGCGTGTAGAGCGTGACCCAGATATGAATTGTACGTATTTTTTGTTCGTAAGGTGTTTGGTACGATTCGTATGTTGATATGCTTTTGGTTAGGATTGTACTTGATTGTACGTACGAGGACGTTGTAGGTGTACGAATTGTATGGGAAAAATGCTCCGTACTGCGATTTGTGGGGGATTTTACCGGATCGGAATTGGCCCCCTAATGTTCTACTACGCTAATGACTTGATCCGGGTAACCAGGTTACTGTATATTGCCTTCCCACACATGGCAAATCTAAATATCGAAAAAAAAATTCTAATATATGTACTACGATTTATATATTCATTGGCCACATTGAAACCATGTGTCTTATTATAATAACCACCTGTCCGATTGTTTGAACTGCACGATGCCGCATTACCCTTCAATGACCAATGCTTGCTCCCTGTGACATGTGGTTTAACATCATGTAATTTGCTTGTATATATAACTTTTTATTATTTTCTTCTTTGCCCTACACTTTATAAACTGCACAATTTCTATATATGTAATTACACAGTCCTGACGACGCCCCAGGCTGGATGGCCATGTAAGGGGTCAAAACACATGTTGGCTGTCACTTCTGGCTAGTCTGCTAAATGGGAGTTCTGGCAACTGTATATATAAACACTGCATATGATAAGCTAAGTCTGGGAATTTGTTCCGTGATTGGACTACTGTATTTTTAATTTGTCCTGACAACTTGGATCTTTCTATTTTCGGCAGTGGGATGGGGGTCACCCATTGTCAAGGACAAATACCTCATACGCATTGTACTCAATAATATGGCCAGAAAGGGATTGGGAAGATATTAGTCCCCCCTTCACCTTCAATCTTCTCTTACTTCACGACCTCCTGATCCCTCCATAGCCTCAGGGTGAGGGCCTTGCATGGGAGGGGTCAAGAAAAAGGACACAACTGCTGCTGCTCCAAGGGAGGCTGAGATGTTGCTAGTCAGAGAATCCCGGACCCCCAGCAGGGCCCTTACATACTCCCATCCTCCCTGACCCACCATTGCCTGAATGTGAAGGCCTGACAGGGGAGGGGTCAGGGGCAAGATGCTGCTTCTGGGTTTAGCTGTCCCCCTGGGGGAAGAGGCAAGAATGGCCGAACAAATGGAGCAAAACCTGGCCCCCAGTAAGGCCGATGATGACACTTACCAATTACCATCCTCGCCCACCCATCATAGTCTGAAGTGCTATGGACTGGTAGGTCAGGAAAGAAGCAGGAGCCCATGCCCAATTGCCCTCCTTCCCAATCTGACTCTGGTGGTGACAAAGAGCTACTTTTATTGATTCCCAGGCGGGCGGGGATATGTCCTTGTCACTTTGGCACACCCACGTTCATAGCCTTCAGCTTCTGCAGCACGTGGCAGTTTGATAAATCACAAGAGGTAGAGTGTGTCTGGTTTCCAGGGCTGGGAAGAGCGCTTCACGCTTGGGAGGGAGCCCTCAGAGAAGCCTATTTGTTGGCATAACAGCATCTGTAATGCCCATTGCTGTTCCACAATAGAACACACTGATGTCAGAGCACAACTTGTTAAGCACTGATTAACTGGATAAGCAAGTCCAACCTTGGGACTGTATGCTTCTGCAAAATGGTAGACCCCAGCCTAAATTTGAACAAAAGTATAACGGATTGCGCTGAGGAAGCCTTGGCCACCACAAGGTTGTGACTCTCTCTGACTTTCCTGTGGGATTTTTTAAAGTGGAACTGTGTAGCTTGTTTTTGACACCCTCTGCTTTTTGCTCCACCCGCAACTAACCCTGGGCGAAGAACTACGCTCCGTTCGCGGAGTTTGCGGAGTTTCGGCAACTCCGCGCTCCGTGGAGAACGCGAAGTTGTCGAATACTCCGCAAACTGCTGCGTAGCGTAGTTCTCGCGCGCTCAATAGCATTTTCGCGTGCGCGAGGATGCTTGTCGGTAAGATCGAGTTGCCGAACACGCAGAAACTGCAATCTGGCACAGAATAACTCGCGAACACGTTAGTAGTGACCGGAAATAAGGGGACGCGAGCGGGCGGGACAAACCTCATGGGTAACTTCGCGCGCTACACATCCCGAGCATGCAGGCAATCAATCAATCAATCAATCAGGATATTGTATAGCGCGCTACTCACCCAGAGGGTCTCAAGGCACTTGGGGGAGGGGGGTCCGCTACTGCTCGAACAGCCATGTCTTGAGTTGCTTCCTGAAGCAGAGGTGGTCTTGGGTCAGGCAGAGGTGGATGGAGAGGGAGTTCCAAGTCTTGGCTGCCAGGTAGGAGAAGGATCTTCCTCCCATGGTGGATCTTCGGATGCGAGGGCGTGGCTGGTCGATCGCAGCTGGCGGGTGGGAGTGTAGAAGGTCAGGCGGTTGTTGAGGTACCTGGGGCCCAGGTCGTGGAGGGCCTTGTGTGCGTGGGTGAGGAGTTGGAACGTGATTCTCTTGCTGACGGGGAGCCAGTGAAGGTCTCTCAGGTGTCCGGAGATGTGGCTGTGCCGATGATCCAAGGATGAGGACTTCCGTCTTGTCTGAGTTCAGTTTCAGGCGGCTGTTCCTCGTCCACTCGACTACGTCTTTCATCCCTTCGTGTAGGTTGGTTCTGGCGGTTCCTGGGTCATTGATGAGGGAGAGGATCAGTTGGGTGTCGTCGGCGTAGGAGATGATGTGGAGGTAGTGTTGGCGTACGATGGCTGCGAGGGGGCTCATGTAGACGTTGAAGAGGGTGGGGCTGAGTGATGATCCTTGTGGTACTCCGCATATGACTTCGGTGGCCTTGGATCTGTACGGGGGGAGGCGGACTCTCTGGGTTCTTCCGGTGAGGAACGAGATGATCCACTCCAGTGCCTTCTCTTGGATGCCGATGTTGCTGAGGCGCTGCACTAGGGTGCGGTGGCAGACCGTATCGAATGCTGTGGAGAGGTCCAGGAGGATGAGGGCCGCTGTTTCCCAGTTGTCGAGCAGGGCTCGTATGTCATCAGTGGCTGCGATGAGGGCGGTCTCGGTGCTGTGGTTGGCGCGGAAGCCGGACTGCGAGTGGTCGAGGCTGGTTGGGCGAGCGCAATTGGTGATCCACTGTGTGAGGTTGTTGGCTGCTTGGTTGGGGTCCGTTGAGCTGGCGGGAGGGTTCTGGCTCAGTGAAGTGGTGAGCTGGTCGGTGGTGATCTTGTTCCAGTTCCTGCGGGGAACCTGTTGCGAGTGGTGGTGAGTCGTGGTCTTTCTGAAGCTGAAGTGGACGCAGCTGTGGTCTGTCCAGTGGAGTCCGGTGGAGTGGCTGAAGGAGATGTACTTGCTGGAGGAGAAGACTGGGTCAAGCGTGTGTCCGGCGTAGTGGGTGGGGGTGTTCACCAGTTGCATGAGTCCGAGGTTGGCGAGGTTGTCCAGCAGGGTGGTGGTGGTGTTGTCGTTGTTGTTCTCCAGGTGGAAGTTGAGCTCCCCATGGAGGATGTAGTCAGCGGAGGCGAGGGCGTGCGGGCTGATGAAGTCTGTGATGTCTTCGCTGAATTGTGTGCGAGGTCCTGGGGGTCTGTAGATGAGGGTGCCTCTGAGTGTGGTCTTGGGGTCGGTGTGTATCTGGAAGTGATGATGTTAAGCGGCTGTGAGGGTGTCGTCTGAGTTGGTCGTGATGCGGATGGCGTTCTTGTGGACGATGGCGATGCCTCCTCCTGTCTCGTTGACGCGGTCTCTCCGGGTCATCGTGTATCCGTCCGGGATGGCGACGGCGATGTCGGGCGCTGAGGAGGCATTCATCCATGTTTTCGTGAGGAAGGCGACGTCTGGAGATGTGGTGTCGAGCAGGTGGTAGAGTTCCACGGCGCTCCCGAAGACGAAAAATGGCTCGCGAACGGGTCAAGCAAGCTACTACGCATGCTCGCGGAGCTATGCGTAGTTCGCGGAGTGAAAGTGCATCTTCGCGTAGCTCCGCGGAGTGCGGCTACGCGAACTACGCCCAGGCTTACCCGCAACCATGTGTCATCTTGCTAACAACTCAAACAAGCAAGTGGACACTTTGTGGACATTATAGTATGCGACAGTGGATTAACACTCGAACAATTGAATCGTTAATGTTTCAAGTACTGCAATAACATAAGTGATAATTAATTACATTCATTTTTAATAAGATATACATATAAGCCATACATTGATTTATTAATATCCACTTTGGATTTATTCTGCATTGATTGCTAGAGTGAGGTCTAATTTTGCTTCACCTCCCTCTTACAAATTCACTCAAATATGTTTGTCACCTAAGTGTTCGGGCTAGTCCTTTGGGAGCAACTCTTTATGTAGCCACTCCAGAAACCAAAACCAGTGATCCGCGGGCAGAGGCCCTGTAGATGGCACACGAGGTGGAGCCCAGTGACAAACACCACTACCCACAAAAAAGGTAACGAGGGCACTGAATAACACAGGATCTTCTCTTTGTATCTGGCAGGAACAACGAGGTTAAAATGCGCTAGATCCAAAATGTAGAATTAGTGCTACAAATGTCTTCAAGAGGAACTGCGATGGATACTGCTTCTGCCTCCCATTCCCTGGAGGTGGCACATGGGTCACACAGCAGCGGTAAATGTCCTCCTGTAGATAGTGTAGCACATTACGGTCATACTGCGGTGGGAAGCACACTTGTTGACCTTTCATGGCACTACTCCACACTTCGTTGAGGATGCTTTCCATTAGCTTTGTTTTCTAATGACGTGTCGCGCCGGCCCGCTCAACAACAGAACTCCTTTAGATCCAAACAGACTCTTCCACTCTATCACCAGAAGTGAAACCTGGCTACGCAGCCACTTTCACAATACAACAGCTTGGACCCCAGGGACCCTCAGGATTGAAGGGGACTTATTCACCCAACTTAAAATGAACCACAGGGCGTGTTTGCACAGTGCTTAGGTAGTGGGCGGGTGAAGGGGCCTGATGTGACAAGTGCGCAAACGCACCTTGTGGCATATTTCAAATTGGGGGATTAATTTCCCTTCAATCCTGAGGGTCCCTGGGAGCCAACTTGCCCACCAGGTACCCGGAGTAAATGCCACAGGGCTGCGTAGCAGAGAGGTGATCTGAGGCCATGCCCCTTTTGACACTCCTCTGCAACTCAACTCTGTGGCGCTTACTGGAGATACCTGGTGGGCTAGTTGAACCCCAAGGACCCTCAGGATTTAAGGGGACTCATTCCCTCAATTTTAAATGAGCCACATGGCGCGTTTGCACTGTGGCGCTTACTGGAGGTACATGGTGGGCTAGTTAAATCCAAGGGACCTGCAGGATTCAAGGGAACTTAATCCCCCGAACATTCAGCACACCAGAGGGCCCTTTGCACAGTAGTGAAGGGAGGGGGCGGGCCTGATGTGTCATAGGTGTACTTATCCAATCATTCTGCCAAAACCCAAGCAATTCAACATGCACTCTCCTTGCAACACTCTAATCATGTAGTCAATACCGATGTACTCATGCAATGACCCAGTCACTAACAAATACACTGCTGCAATCCCTTGAGGATGACCTATGCAGTCCAGTAATCTCCCTGGTACTACATATGCAGCCCTCCAATCACCCAGCCAGTCCTATATCCTTATCAAACCACTGCACCAAAACCCAAGCACTTATAAATTCACCATGCACTTTTCTCGCAGTACTCTAATCATGCAGTCACTACCCATGTAGTCTTGCAATGATTCAGGCACTAACACATGCACTGCTACAATCCCTCTGTACTACCCATGCAGTCCACTATCCACCAATACACTTCTCATTCACTCCTTCAATTCCCCTGGTATTACCCATGCAGTCCAGCAATCACCCTGTCACTCCCCGTGCATTCTTCCAGTCACCCAGCCACTACTGTGTACTAATCTAAACACTGCCAATACCCAATTCACTCAGGCACTCTCCTTGCAGTATTCTTTTTTTTATTTTTTTTTATTGGTTCAGTTCAAAGCCAAGTACAAAATACGATAGAGCACAAATGGACATCAATACATTAAGACTTATTGTACAAATAAACAAAAAAGAAGAAAAAGTAATACAATAAAAAATACAATACCATCATAAACAATCAGACAGATGGTCACTCTAACGGGCCCAAATGGTCAATCATTGCCTGCCAAATTTTAGTCCCCATTTGCATTTTCCTAAGGGATTTGATACGATATAGATAATATTCTAAATAAAAAACATTATATAACTTTGCCCGCCACATCTCATATACCGGTGCCTCCGGTTTCAGCCACATTGAAGAAATGCATAGGCGAGCTACAGCCATAGCCATAAATAAGAGATATCTATTTCTATAGTATCCTAAAAAAAAATCAGTGTCATTAGATAAACCAAACATAATCAACTCTCTGGAGATTACCACATCGCAGTTTAGAATATGTGATAGAAATTTTTCAATAGATGTAAAATAAAGGTTTTAACACTGAGCAATCACAAAAAATATGCACAATATCTGCCATGTCCGATTATAGGCATTGCCCCATTTCAGCATTTTAGAAGGTGTATGATAAAGATTAAATAAAGTTTTGTAATGCTGCGATCGTAAATTGGCAGACAAAATGATTTTAGGAGCCGTATTAATAGAATCTTGAAAGGGAACTACAGGAATACCCTATCTAATACATCATTTAGACTCCTGTAAGCCCATATCGTCCTGCTGTGTATTCAACAAATAGTTATATAGAGTCCCTATCCGTGACGGCTTTTTTAGAATTTCCATAAAATCATTAGGACATAGAGGTAAGATAGTTTGGTGCTTAAAGATGAAATCACGTAGTTGTAAATACTTAAAAAAGTCGTGCTGAGAAACAGTATATTTGTCTTTCAACTCATGAAATGTAGCCATTATACCATCTTTAAACATAGAACCAAGAGACACAATACCTTTCTCCCCCCATGTACGCATCGTACGATCCCAAAATATTGGAGGAAACAATTCTGTAGAGTCACATGGAGTATAGAAATTAATACAGCCCAAAAAGATAATTTTCCAAGTTGAGCGCTATCCTTTAAAGGCCGCTAGTACTAATTTGAATCTGGTTCTTTTATAGTAGCTAGGTTCTAAAAATCGAAGCAGCATTTGTCGTGATGATTGAGGACCGAGTAGGAGAGAAAAAATATCCGAGCTCTCAAACACGGGTGGAGACCCCCCAATCACAGAGCATTTAATGTTTTGCAAAAGACAAGCCAGATAATATAATGTAAAGTTTGGAACACCCCACCCACCACGCAAAAGTGGAAGTGTCATAAATTTAGAAACACTACGCGGAGATTTCCAACCCCATAAAAACCTATCGACTATAGATTGCAGTTTCCTCAGTTGTATAGCCGATAACTCCAATGGTACCGACCAGAAATAGTACAACACTTTAGGCAAAATAGACATTTTTAAGACATTGCGTCTCCCAACCAGCGACAAATGTAAACATTCAAGTTTCTCTAGCTGATTTTTAACAGATTTCAGTATATCTGTCAAATTCACCATAACCAACTCTTGAAGCGACAGCCTGATTTTAATGCCAAGGTATTTAGCCTCGGGAGTAACACGACAATCATTATGGCAAAGTCCTGTAGAACAAATGACCTGGGTTTTCAATGTATTAAGTTTGTACCCCAACACATTACCAAACTCTTGTGTTAAATTTTCAATCTCGAATAGTGCTGATTCGGGATCAGATGATTTAACAACAACATCATCGGCGTATGCTAGCACACGTATACTGCCCCCGGGCAATACCATAGATTGTATACGCTGAGATGTCGCCAACATCTGTAAAAGTGGTTCGATATACATAGCGAACAATAACGGCGAACATGGGCAGCCCTGCCGTGTACCGCGGGTAATTTTGACAAATGCTGATTCCTGGCCTGACAGACAAATCTTGGCCCTAGGGCGTCTATACATAACTTGTATAGCGTGTATAAATTGGGGTCCGAACCCCATTTTAACCATAATTGCCCATAAAAATGCCCATGCAACGCGATCAAACGCTTTTTCGGTGTCTAAAAACACCAATCCAACGTTACCAAGAGTTGCCGCAGCATAATCCAAAACTGCGATAACGCGGTGTATATGGTTGATCGTACCATGACCAGGAAGAAAGCCATGTTGTTGGTCAGAGACTAGTGCAGGTACAACCTCAATCAGCCTATTCGCAAGAATTTTAGAATATAATTTTGCATCTACATTGTTGAGTGAAATAGGTCGATAAGACCCAGGAAGATGCAGGGGCTTGTCTTTCTTTTTAAATACAATTATGCTTGCATCATCCCACGATGGAGGGGGGTGTCCGGCTTGAGCGGCAATAAATGTCGCCAGCATATCAGCTTTAATGATAGGAAATAACAAATGATATAACTCTAAAGGAAGTTTATCGGGGCCAGAAGCCTTCCCAAGAGCCAAATCCTTAAGTGCAGTCTCAAGCTCTTGCATTGTAATGGGCGCATCTAACTCTTCTTTATATATGGAGTCCAGCTGGTGTAAGTCAAATTTATCAACAAACTGATCAATCGAATCGAAAGAAAGGTCTTCTTGGGTATAAAGTTCTGTATAATAATCGTGGAATACCTGGAGAATACCCTCAGATGACTCTACTGGAACACCTTGGCTATTTTCTATAGACTCTATACGCTGTGCAGTCTGACGCCCCCGCATTCTTTGGGCTAGACATCTTCCCACCGTCTCCCCATACTCGTATCTCTCTGCGCGGTGAATTTCATATTGGCACGCTATATCATGGCTCCCCGCCCCATTAATCTTTGCCTTGTACCTTGCAACTTTATCTTGTGATGCACTACTATCCCGATGCATGCTAATATCCAGTATCAATTCCCGCTCTGCATTTGTTAAATCAAATAGAAGTTGCTCAGTTATGTTTTTTTGTTTGCGTTGTAGAGTCCAGCCATAACTACATGTTTCCCCACGTATCCCTGCCTTGAAGCAGTCCCCTACCATTGCATAAGAGGCAGAGCCCCTATTAAAATCCAAGTACTGCTGGGCCCAACCTAAAACTTGACACACATAAGTGTCATCCGAAAGGAGTTTCTTATTAAATGTAAATGTCCGTTGCATACGCTGGATTTTAAGCAAAGGCATGTCTATAACAACCGGGGCATGATCGGATGTAATACGTGGCATTACAGACATCCGAGCACCTGCCGCGAGATAACTAGGTATAAAAATGTAGTCTAACTGCACACATTTTTTATGGGAGGAAGAAAAAAAAGTAAAGCCGGGATCTCTTGGATTTGCCAAGGGCCACCCGTCTAACAACCCATGTTGAAGCAATAATTGCCGTAGCTCTCTAAATACCTTCGGCTTCCTACCCACATAGCCACTAAATTTAGAGTCCCAAGTGGTCACCTCACCATGAATATTAAAGTTACCAAGTAAAAATAGCGGTGTACCCCAAAGAGCCAGCTCAACATTCAAAAACTCCAGAACGGCGGTATCGTCAGTATTCGACCCATATACCGTGCATATCGTAGCAACAACATTCCCTATAATGCACTCAACAATTGCCCATTGTCCTAAGCTATCAACTTTAGTTTTTCCCGTTGTGGCTATCGACTGCCGCCCCAATATAGCCACCCCCCCGATTCATAGTGGTTTGTTGTGAGGCAGCCAATACTACGTACCCAAAATCCATCAAAACCTTCAGGTTCACCCATGGAATATGAGTCTCCTGGAAACAAATAATATCCGGCTGGATCAATCGAATTTCATGCAACACTAGCCATCACATCTTAATTGACTCGTTAGATGACGATACCCATAGTTGACAAAAAACAATACATTTACTCTTGAAGCCTTATAGCTTGGAACTGACTTTTCCCCCTTTAATCCCCCACAACCCCCGTGACCCCCCAAACCCTCCAAACCCTCCACCAACCCCCCACCCACCCCCCCACCCCATTTGACCCTCCCCCAAAACTAAGGCCTATCGCCCTGTAGATATGTGTGAGAACAACTCACAGTGTTTGGACTAATCCGTTAAAAAAGGAGAAAAAAGCATGAGGGAGAAAACCAATATAGAAAATCGATCATGCAATACTTATAACAACCCCTCACACTAATGAATTCAGATATTCCTTAGCTGGTGCCTCAGATGTAAAGAAACGATTCTGCCCTTTGTACACAGTTTTTAAAGTAGACGGCTGCAGAAGAGAGACTTGTGCACCCTTCAATTGAAATGGAGCAATCAGCTGGTGTAACCACCAGCGGTTCTCTACAGTGGCATGGCAATAATCAGGGCGCACAAAAAATTCAACACCCTTCCCAGAGCTCTTTTTATCAGGTCTTGCTAGGTCGTATAGCGTTTGTCTTGCCAAAAAGTTGTTTAATGATATCAAAATGGCACGTGGATATTGAAGGCCTTGCGGGGCTCGTGCTGGTCGCTGTCGAAATGGAAAACGATGTGCCCGTTGGATCTCCTGGGACCAATGCCACTGTTTAACCTCAAAAAGTTCAACGACAAACTGCCGGATGTCCTGTCCCTCATGTCCTTCGGGCACTCCCAAATATGCAAATTATTACGGCGTAATCTATTCTCCAAATCGACCAGTTTTATATGGACATCATCCTTCTGAGCCTTAAAACCGTCAATGTTGGTTTTGTTGTGTGCCACTTGATCTTCCAGTGAGGAGATACGCCCCTCTGCCTCTACCATTCTATCTGTAAAGTCGTTACATGATTTCGCCAGCCGTCGCACTGTATTCTGGAGTTTTTTACAGGCAGTGTGGTTTTTCGGATGTTCAGCCTTAGCCTCGAGGCGTTGATCCGAGATGGCCTTTAAAATGACATCTAATGCAGCTTGGCTAGTGGTCTCGAGGCTGTAGCTGTAGCTGGCTTGGTCGGCAGAGCCTGCTTGGCCCAACTGACCTGATTGACCCGGCATTGAATCTTGATCTGTATCGGACATACCCCCACCAGAGATTTCATCACCCCAATTACTATCCACTTGTTGGTTTACCACAGTAATAAATGTAGTCTCCTTAGTGGTAATTTCAAGTGATGAGGTCTCCGCCTCATCCTCCAGGTCGCCCTCCAAATCAGAGCCCCCGGACTGTTCTGACAGTGAATAAAATTCACTATCTTTACTGCTAATAGGATCGCCTTCTAGCCCTTCTGCCCCAATTGGAATCAAAGGAATGTCCAGAGCGTGTGTGTATTTAACACTAATAGCGGCATCAGCAATAGGACTTTGTGCCATAGCAGTTAAAGGGTATGATAAACGTGCTGAAAGCACAGGAGAACCTACTGGAGACACAACTAACTGTTCAAGCGCTTCCACCAAAGTCTTATCGCAATCGGTCTCCGCCTCCACAACATCAGAATTTTTGCTATCCGTGCTTCCAGCGGCCAAAGTCTTTGACACTGGGGTCTTTGCCATGGATTGGAACATTTGCGGAATTTTCAGGGTACCAGTTTGACTAGAATCAAAATCAACATTGGCGCTGCCATCTTGTTTTGTCTTTGCGGCGAGAGCAGCCCGGGTTCCAATCTGGCTCTCCCCACTGGCTCTGGTTTCACCGCCGCGAGCTGTTTTTGGACCCATAATGAGCTGAGTGGGTTTTTACTTAGCGATACGTTACAAAAAAATAGAACAAAAGCTATAATACCCACAGAAAAAAAAGAGTCGAAGTCTATGATATCAACAAGGTGAAATACGATAAAGTCAATTTCCAGTAGATCGCACTCGCCAAATTAGAGCGCGGTATTAGCAGTGCTGTGCCGGTTTGTAACTTTGTAACCAGTTTATAGTAACTTTGAAGCTTTGAAGAGCAGAGCCGCCGCTCCTCTACCTTTCACCCACCTCACCGCGCCCCATCAACGGGACGGAATACGCGACCTTTGAGCCGCCAGCCACACAGCTCCAAGACTCCAGGGCTTACTGCCTGATAGACCCCCCGCAAGACTTCCACAGGCTTCACGGGCTTCACCAGGCGTCTCTACAGGTCTCGGCGTCTTCTTCGTCTCCTCCCGCGAGAAGCCGAGTACCAGTGCAGGGAGCCGCCGCCTTGCGTCTCGCGTCTTGCGTCTCGCCGCCGCCTCTCCCCCAGCCAGCAGCCAACAGATAGTCGCGGCAGCTCCAGACTCCGAGCCGCTACAGCCCCCACTGACCACTGAAGGATTTGCCGGTGCCGCGGTTACAGCCGCGGGGTATCGAACGGTGTCAAATGCCTGGAAACAACTCGCTGGGGCCCCAAGTAAGAGAAATCGTCCGATCACCAAACGGAGCTTCTCACACGCATGCCTGACCAGCAGGCGCCATCTTGCCTATTCTAATGTGTCAATCAGTAGCTATGTACTCATGCAATGATCCAACTGATTACTGCTACAATCCCCTATGCACTACCCATACAGTCCTCTAACCACTTCGTATTTGCTCCTTCAATTCCCCAGGTAATACCCATGCAGTCCTGCAATCACACTATCACTCCCATGCACTCCTCCAGTCACCCAGCCACTACCATGTACTAATCCATACAACTATAACATCTATAGTGGTCAAAGACTGACAGGGGAATTGCTGGGGTGCATAGGTAGTCCTCAGGGGATTGTAGCACTACATCTGTTAGTGCCTGAGTCATTCCACATGTACATGGTTAGTGACTGGATGATTAGAGTACTGCAAAGAGAGTACATGGTGAATGTATAAGTGCTAGGGTAACTATTCCCACTCCAACATACATTTAATTGAAGTAGGTGCTGGACACTGAACCTAATTATATTGATATTCCCACTCCAATCTACATTTAATTAGGGTAGGTGCTGGACAATTAACCTAATTAATTTACTATTCCCACTCCAATCTACATTTAATTAGGGTTGGTGCTGGACACTAAACCTATTTAAATTACTATTCCCACTCTATTCTACATTTAGGTAGGCTAGGTGCTGGACACTGAAACTATTGAATTTACTATTCCCACTCCAATCTACATTTAATTGAAGTAGGTGCTGGACACTGAACCTAATTAAATTAATATTCCCACTCCAATCTTTATTTAATTAGGGTAGGTGCTGGACAATTAACCTAATTATTCCCACTCCAATCTACAGTTAATTATGGTAGGTGCTGGACACTGAACGTAATTAATTTAATATTCCCACTCCAATCTACATTTAATTAGGGTAGGTGCTGGACATTGAAACTATTTAATGTACTATTCCGACTCCAATCTACATTTAATTGAAGTAGGTGCTGGACACTGAACCTATTTAATTGAATATTCCCAATTAAAAATCAAAAATATAAAATAATTAAAAATGTATAATATATTTTCCTATTTCATGTTAAAAAAAATATTCAATCATTTTTAATTTTTTTTTAATTCCAAAAATAATGTTATATAAAAACAACATCCCACTCATAAAAATTATACAAAAAATGAAAATTAGAAATTTGAATTTCCTATTTCAAATTTATATTTAATTAAAAACATGTATTATTTTTAACAACACTCCATACCCTTATCTCCTATAAAACCAACATCCCACACCTACATTTTCAAAAACAAGTTAGAAATTTTAAATTTCACATTACTATTTAAATTTAAATTTTAAATGTAATATTATTTAAAACACTCCCCACCCTTATCCCCTATAAACCCAACATCCCGCTCCTAAAATGTACATTAAAAATTAAAAATTTGAAATTTCCATTTCAATTTAAACTTTAAATCAAATATTTAAAACACTCCCCATCCTTATCCCCTATAAAAGCTCCCTAAATTTAATTTAAAAATTACAAAATTTTAAATTTTAAATTTCTATTGCAATTTGATATTTAAATTAAAAATTATTAAATTTTAATACACTCCCCAGCCTTATCCCCTATAAACCCAACATCCCACTCCAAAAATTTAAAATAAAATGTCAAATTTTACATTTGAAATTCCTTTTTCAATTTAAAATTTTAATTTAAAAGCATTTATTTTTAATACACTCCCCACCCTTATCCCCTATAAACCCAAAGTCCCGCTCCTCAAATTTAAAATAAAATTTAAAATTTGAAATTAAAAATTCCTATTTCAATTTAAAATTTAAATTAAATATTATTTATTTTTAATACACTCATCACCCTTATCCCCTATAAACCCAACATCCCGCTCCTAAAATTGATATTAAAAATTAGAAATTAGAAATGTGAAACTTCCATTCCAATTTAAAATTTAAATTAATTATTTAAAACACTCCCCACCCTTATCCCCTATAAACCCAACATCCCGCTCCTAAAATTTAATTTAAAAATTACAAATTTAAAATTTTAAATTTCTCTTTCAATTTGAAATTTAAATTAAAAATTATTAAATTTTAATACACTTCCCACCCTTATCCCCTATAAAAACAACATCCTGCTCCTAAAATTATTAATACATTTGGAAATTTGAAATTTGAAATTCAAATTTCATTCAAATAAAATGTTTTTACATTTATATTTTTTAAAACACTCCCCACCCTTATCCCCTATAAACCCAACATCCCGCTCCTAAAATATTTTAAAACTTTAAAATAAATGTTAAAATTCATACTAAATAAAAAATAATCACAGTTACAAATTTACAACTTATAAAACATAATACAAGGATATTTAAACATTTAGATATTTTAACATATCGATATTTCTTATGTCGACATTACTTAACTCGAGATTAAAACACACTAATACAAAATTATATTTCAAACATCGATTTTTTTTATGTCGGCATTACTTAACTCGATATAAAAACACACTAATACAAAACGATATTTCAAACTTCGATATACACAAAATCGATATTTCTTACCTTCGATATTTAAGAGTCGATATTAATGTAAATCAACATCAGGGACTCGATATTTTGACTGTGTACCGCAGATGATAACCTAATGCAGATCTGCACCTTCATTTTCACTACTTTCATCATCTTCACTTGGCATTTCCCAGCGCATAGCTGCTGGGTTTTCTTTCACATCATCCTCTGGGGCATGAGGTATGTCCCATCTCAGGGCAATGTTGTGGATGAGGCAGCAGGCCACGGTGATCTGCCACACCTTCCCGGGTATGAATTGGAGGGCTCTGCTAGTCTTGTGCAGGCATCGGAATCTGGCTTTCAGGAGGCCAAAAGTCCGCTCCACTGGCCACTTTGTCCTTCCACACGCCTCATTGAAGTATAGTTCATCTGGCACTGGAAGACTTCAGAGCAGGCCCAACAACCATGGAGGTTGGGATATGCGATGGCAGAGAGAGATAGAAGGGCATCATTTCTTCACACATGTTTTGCATCACCTTCATGTATAACTTAGCTGACATACATCAAACTTACCTAAAAGCCAGGCCCTCTCTTGTTGGAGATGTGACATAAGCTGTGGTATGCTACTGTTCTGCAGGATGAAGCTGTCATAGGCAGATCCTAGAAACAGGGCACAGACAATGGAGATGTACAGATCAAGATCAACCAAACAGACAACTTGCATGTTTATAGAATGATATTGTTTCCGGTTCTTGTAGACTTTTTCTCGGTAATGTGGCCCACTAAGGGAATGTGGGTGCCATCAATTGATCAAGTTACATTTTGGAAGTGATCTATTCCATAGAAAACTGCCTTCACTATGACTAAATTCACACATCTGGGGAACTGGAAGTAGCTGTTAATGTTTTTTATCAATGCTGCAAGCACTGCTGTCAGGACCAGACTGAACATTGGTTGAGACATTCCACCTTAAATGACAACAGTAAATTAAAATTAGCTAATGGCCAAAACATGCAAAACAGACAAGGCTTTAACAAGAGGGGTGATACTGTGAGGATTGTTAAGTTCAGGTCTGATGTCCTGCTCCAACTGATGAGTCAGATCCAGGATAGTGTGTTGATTCAATCTGTATTCAATTTGCCTCTCCTGCATGGTCTGTAGGTCAGGGAATGGGTAGTACTGTGGAGGATGCCGTCCCCTCCCACTTTCATGACATCTATGTTAGAAGGTAATGGAACATCATAATTGGACTCTGTTAGCAGCATTACATAGTGTTTACATGTAAGTGCCAAGTGATGTGTCTGTAACATATTTGCATCCAGGAAATCAACGCCTGGACTTTTTGACTGTACAGCCTTCGTTTGCCATCACTCATCAACAAGGTCACAATACACAGCTGTATACCTTGGTTATGCACAACATCAAGTGAAACTGGAGTAACTGCATTATTGAGAGGCGTTACAGACATGTCAAAAGCGGGTACAGCTGACACATGTCGCTGAGCTCTTTGTAGCAATATGCACATCTCTGCATTCCACAAGTATTCCCAGTACAGTACATTAAATGTGTATTTGAGCATATCAATCATCAAGGCTCCACCACGCATATGTTGTGGTAGTGGTGCCTAACAAATTGTCAATTTCAACCATGCAAGCGTTAAAATGCAATTTACAACACATCGCACTCAACCGCTGAAATGGCAGTTGTCTGATCAAGCGCTCACACTGCCAGCGGTCAAGAACCGTATGGTTGGCAGTTACATGCACGCCAGTCTCTCTCATACTCCTAGGTCATTGTTGGATAAATGTAATCGTGGTGGACACATGGCTATTTGCTTCTACACTCATGTCCACGTATGCACTGTACATACACTTACTTGCCTTCAGACACTGCTACTGTTAACATCTCTTTGACATCAGCTGCTGTTTGTCACTTCTGGGAGCAACTATGCCAGGCCAAACAGGTACAAGGGCTACTACCTTCACAAATGAAGAGCTGTAGACCTTTGTTGGAGAAGTCATTCCCATTTATGGCTAGCTGTACGGCTCACCAGAGGAAAAGGAAAGCTCCACTTGATGGATGCAGGATACTGATGTCACTATCCATATCTTTTACAGCATTTTGCCTAGGAGAACTATAATCAAAGCACTTACGTATTTGTCATTACATTTCATCAATATTTTTGTCTGATGTTTGTTGTCATATGATTTCCCGAACGTAGGTTGCAAAGACTATCCAACATATAACTTTTGAGCACGAGTATATCCGAGGCCTGTGCCATGGAGATTTAACTGCATGCATGCTGCAATGCGGAATAAATAGGCCTACACATGGAATACATGTTCAATCTGCCAGGAAAAGGACATGTAGCTATGCATCACAGTTTTGGTATGGACAATCACATGTGTCAACACATATCAGTCAGCACAAACTACCATGCTGGTAGTGATGTAACATCATAACATACCTCTGTGAGCAAGACAACTTTGTTGTACTCTTTTGCAGGACCATTAGATGTACTATGAAATCATGATATTATTGAACATATTTAGATGATGTGAGATCAGTGTTCCTACCTTGTAAAAAAAAAATCCTGCCATGGAAAACTGGAGCCACAGAGCTGAGCCAACTTACTGCTTACCTCCATTAAAAATGTTTTGCACAGCCTTAGAAAAGACCACTCACATTTACTGTTATATGGCCATACTATACCATATTACGCACATTATGTCAACAGCATCCTTGTCACAGTGCCTTACCTATATGGTTAATCTTAGCAGCTAAGACATCAGCCACACCCCCAATGTGTCAGACCTGCATTGCACCTAAAGTTACACAGTTGCACTCCATGTTGAACATTGTGAGTACAATTTGCTACACATACCAGAGCTTCAATGCTTTACAAAAACATTGGGATATATCACAGTTGATACTAACAGACATGTTGTGGACTACATGAGTCAGACTTCTGGCCTGTCCGACTCTATGTACATTCAGGCAGACATACCACACATGTCATGTACTGCCAAAGGAGTCTAGTGTAACCTCAACTAAATCCACAGACCATGTGTATTGGTTGTGGCCGTTGATTTGCAGTTAGGTTGGCCTAGCCCTGAAGAAAGCTAAATGAGTCAATATTAATTTTTGCTGATATATTTAATGTAGCCTCATGTCAGTGTGCACGGCAATCAATATTAATAAAACGTCATGTCTCTAGTAATGTACAACATGTACATGTCAGTTACCCCAAAAGACTTGATCAGCATCCCAATTGAGATATATTTGGCATGTGCAGTCAGTTTACAATCTATCGCATCCATCAAGGTCAACACCCATCTCAAGAAAATGATTTGGAGAGCCATCGCCCGGAAAGTGTGGTCCTAGGGAGTCGTTCGCCAGTGTAACCGCCACTGCAGGAAGAGGTGGGTGGAACCCAGATATTGGAGCTGAAACATCTCCCAAGTCCTGCTGTCGAAGTCCTCCCGACTACGGAAGGATGGGCCCTTGACCCTGACTTCCCTCATGGCCTGTATCCTGGCGGTGGCATACCCTGACCTGGATGGGCAGTTGAGGTCCCTACAGCATCAATGAGGGGATGAGTAAAGGCCTGGACAATTAAGTCAACACCTAAACACATTTTGTACTGTCACAGGCACCTGGAAATGCATCAATATGTATTGTGACTAATGCTAATCTCCATAACAAAGAACTTGCATGTGTAGTATTGTTAGTCTTTGCTTACATATATGTGGAGTACCACCATCAACACCACAATATGCTACTGGATCTATGGCTCTTCATGGTATGTCATATGTATCCATTATATATGAAGTAGGCCATAAATGTGTCAAGGACGATGTGTCAGTTCCAATTTCTACATCTCATGTTTCATTACAAACAAGGATGTGTGGACATGGGTGGTTGTGCCACACATACCCGTTCACATGAGTATTTTGGACATATCTAAATCTGATATAGTGACTCAGACAAACATGGTCTGACGACTGACAGTACAGTCTTACAAAGTAAGGTTCCATGCAGCTGACTCATCTTCAGACATGTATGACACAAGCACATTGTAAAGTTTGGTAAACATGTAACTGCCTGCTGAGGAGTAGCATGTAATGGAATCAAGACTTATTTTGCACGTATGTGAGTGTGTACTGTAAGAAACATATTAGGAAACATGGAAGAGACATGGGAGTGGTGCTATGATGTCTCTTCTCTATTGTCTGCAGGTGTGAAATACTCCACATGGCCCAAATATTTCCGTGAAACCATCACACTTACCGGTTGCAGTATCAATAAACGTGCTATTTGTATTGTAATAGTCTAGAAACTCTAGTGGGGATGTACATAGGCCTATGTGGTGTTAGGTGATATAGATGTATGTGATAATATGTCAAATTATAAGTGTTAGCAAATTGTTTCCAGGTTACTCTGGTGTCAGGCAAATCTTAAGTAGCCATGAATAACCTTCTAGTCATCATGTATATGTGTGTAGACAGTGAATATCTGATGATCTCAAATTCATTTAGACAACAGTTTGGACTGGGATTTGTCCTTGAAACAATTTAATTGATACTATATATATTGCTGTGAGTTTCATATAGCAGGCTCACATTAGTTCATATGGAAAAGGATATCACAACAGTATAGTGCATTTAGCAGGTCGATGTGAGGATAGGGTAGGACTGCAGTAAGCAATGCCATGCAAGATGGTGTCACATTTGCAGTCGTGGTGGAAAGGTACAAAGTTCATATGGTCAAATCAGACCTTGCTACATACATAGAGAAAGAGTAGTGACAAGTTGCTTCATTCAATTGTGGGGAACTGTGCCACCATGTGTGGAGTTGTGATATTCTCATCTTGCATACATGCTTGCACCCATGCAAAGTTTTAGCAATACTGGCATTAGGTGGTGTGATAACTCTACAGTTAATGTTGCTCAATATATAAATATTTACCTCCTGTGCGTCTACAATGCTTACTTTAACCTAGCTATTGTTCAATTCCGGCATCTACACAGTCAACCGGAGGAGACATGGCCTAGGGTGTTGGGGAAGCAGCTGGCCAAAGTGGGTCCAGTCGGGACATGGATATAGTTGGTCCCAGTGGCCAAGAGAGTAAAGGGAGTGCCATGGAAGATCCAGACTTACAGACTGCATCCAGCAAGTCGGACTCCAGGGGTTCTTCCTTAGTGTAGGTGGTCCCCGCCCAACCTGTTGTAGTATCATCAGTGCCCAGCATACCCTCTACCATCTCGGCCCTTTTTGTTGCTCCCCAACCAGTTGCCCAGGTCTGTTTCCTTAAGAAGGGGGCCATATCCTTAGATGCCGGAACCTCTACCCCTGCCACTGTGCCCCAGCTGCATTTGGTGAGGAGGGTATTGACTTCCTGAAATTGATCTCTTTTAGGAAGGATGCACTGTTAAATTCCATCCAGGGTCAGGGCAGCCAACATGCACAGATTGCTGCCTACCTGGGGGGTATTCATAGTAGTATGTGCGCCTTACAGTTATCTGTTCTGGCTCTGGCCTCCTCATTAATGGCGGCTTTAGACCAAACTTACCCTTCAGTCCCAATCACAGACATACCTGTGCATTAACCCACCCAAACACACACCTGCAGCACAGAATCATCAACATCCCCCACTCACCTTATACACCGCACCTGTACATATACAGCCATCCATGTCTCAACCTTTCAGCACACATACCACACCTGCAGACATACAGTCATCCACACCTTTTCCATCAGCGCACAAACTACACCTGCAGACATAGAGCCATTCACACCTCCGAATCAACACATACACTACACCTGCAGACATACAGCCATCTATACTTCCCCCACACATACTACACATGCAAACATACTGCCACCCACACCCCCACCCATCAGCACACACACCACACCTCCATCTACATCAGAACTCCAAACAGCAGACAATTCAATTTCCTCTAACTCCCAACCTGACCCCATGTCTGCTTTACCTACCACCTCGACCCATAACCTTTACTTCTTCTCGCTTTAACGTTGCCCTGTGGGTCATCCCTCTCTGTACATCAGCCCAGGCCTGTCTTTTCTATCCCTATCCCCTATCATTCAACATCACGGACTACCCCTCCAAAATCCACCCCGAGAAAGAAGAAAAGAGGCAGGCCCCATTTCACTCGTCATCCTAGGGAAAAGTCCAACCCTCCTAAACCAAAATGCACCACTACTAAGCCCAAAACCAACCCTCCCAAAACCTAGCCCACCCCTTCCATATTAGATCCCTGAGGTACCTGCCTTACCCACCAGATGCTCCTTCTGGGGAGTTTTTGCTGACAGTGTTGAGTAGGCAAGTGAGGTGACATACAGCTTGTACACCTGCCACCAGGATCCTTGACCTGGACTGACCAAAGGCCTGATGTTTTGTTGTTTAGAATTCATTTATGCCTAATAAAAATTATATTTTGTTATATACACAAGCATGTTGTCATAGTTTAACAACAAAATGTGTAACAGTCAGGGTCTCTGTGATGTGCATCGACATGTTTAGGATCCTACATGTGTGTTTCTGTGCCAAAAGCAGTCATACGATTGATCCAATGAATGGCACCAATGAAGGCAAACATCTGGAGATGGCCAAGTGTTCCATGGATGGACATGTTGGAATGCAAGCACTATGGATGGTCTGACTTATGGTGGGTATGTGTATTATTTTTTACCAATATGATCATTTTGTTTTATTTTAACTCTGGTTATGGCTAGATTGCATATGTGGCAGATGTGTTGCAATGACTAACCTCTGGTCACTCCCCACGCCGCACTGCTCCTCCTGGTTGCCCGTGACTGCCCCATTGCTGCTGCTGCCGAGGGTTCGCCACTGGTGTGCCCCTGGTACCTGTTTTGTTGTCACTGTATTGTTGCTCTGTTTTTCCCCATACCTGACTGTTATTTTTGTTTATTTGTTCCTCTGATTGCCGTTCCTCTGCGCCCTTGCCCTCTGTGCCCCCCACTCCCCGCTTCCCGCAGCTGCTCCCCTGCGGCCTGCCCCCTTTTTCCTTCTGTGCCCCGTGCCCTCGCCCATTGGCCGCCCCGCCCCCGCCTCACAGCTGCTCCTCCCTCCCACTTGGCCTCTTATGGAGGGCGCCGCGCGGCAGTGAGTGTGACCTGACCTCTGGTCACTCCCCACGCCGCACGGCTCCTCCTGGTTGCCCATGACTGCCACACAGCTGCTGCTGCCGAGGGTTTGCCGCTGGTGTGCCCCTGGTACCTGTTTTGTTGTCACTGTATTGTTGCTCGGTTTTTTCCCTATACCTGACTGTTATTTTTGTTTATTTGTTCCTCTGATTGCCAATCCTCTGCGCCCTTGCCCTCTGTGCCCCCCCGCTCCCCGCTTCCCGCCTCTGCTCCCCTGCGGCCTGCCTCCTTTTTCCTTTTGTGCCCCGTACCTTCGCCCAATGGCCACCCCCTTTCCGCCTCCCAGCTGCTCCTCCCTCCCACTTGGTCTCTTATGGAGGGCGCAACAGACACGTGCAGCGAACGTGCCACTGGTGCACCAAAGGCAAGCCCGTCCGCGCACGTCCGCGCCTGGACCGCGCCCAGTGCCAGAACCCCTGGACCCGTGCCCCCTGCAACACAAGACTGCACTAAAACGCCAGCCCCCTCCACGCACTTAACACCGGACAAGACCACCCCTGCTACCAGGCCACCCCGAAGCGCACCCAAGGGCCCTTCGCCTGCCGGAACTGCAGATACACCAGCATCCAGCCCTACAGACCACCAGCCAGCGAACCCAACCACCTCCACTGCATCCTCCTCAACACCGCTCCGCTCGCAAGCACGCCATCAAACTCTGGGACCTCCTAGACTCCACCGCTCCCGACGTCACCTTCCTGATGGACACCTGGCTGAACGCCACCTCAGCACCAGACATCGCCATAGCCATCCCACAGGGCTACAAGATCTCCCACAGAGACCGCACCAACGGAGTTGGAGGGGGAATCGCCACCATCCGCAAGAACACTCTCAGAGTCTCAACCTACACCGAGAACACCCTCACCACCGCCGAGCACATGCACTTCCAGATCCACACCAACACCAACACCACCCATAGAGGGACCCTCGTCTACAGACCACCCGGACAAAGACCACAGTTCTGCAACACCATCGCCGACCTCATCAGCACCCATGCCCTCGCCTCCACAGACTACATCCTCCTCGGGGACCTGAACTTCCACCTCGAGAACAACAACGACGCCAACTCCACCGCCCTGCTCGACAACCTCGCTTACCTCAGACTTAAACAACTCATAACGACACCCACCCACGCCGCTGGACACACACTGGATCCCATCTTCTCCACAAGCCCCCATGTCTCCTTCAACCACACCACCGAACCCCACTGGACCGACCACAGATGCGTCCACTTCACCTTCCGGAAACCCACCACATATCACCGCACCCAACAGCTACCACGCCGCTGCTGGGGCAAGGTCACCAAGGACCAACTGACTACCACCCTCGCCCTGAGACCACCCGCTGACCCCACCGACCCAGACACCGCCGCGACCAACCTTAAACAATGGATCAACGACTGCGCCAACACCCTCGCCCCTCTCAAGACTTCCACTACTAACCACACCAACATGAAAGCCGCCTGGTTCACCGAAGACCTCCGGACCTCCAAACGCACCTGTCGGAAGCTGGAGAAGAAATGGCTCCACGACCGAACACCAGACAGCCACACAGCCCACAAAAGCGCCACCCGCAGACACCACCAACTCATCAGGACCGCCAAGAGGATCGCCTTCAAGGACCGGTTAGACAACAATGCACACAACACCAAAGAGCTCTTCAGCATCGTGAAAGAACTCTCCAACCCCAGCTCCAACACCAACGACATCCCACCATCACAAGACCTGTGCGACTCCCTGGCCACCTTCTTCCATCGCAAGATCGCCGACATCCACGACAGCTTCAACTCCGACACCCCCACACCCACCACCGATTCCACCACCCCCGCGACCACTACCCTCACCAGCCGCCTGACCGCCTGGACCAACGTCAGTGACGAAGACACCATCAATACCATGAACTCCATCCACTCCGGATCCCCATTCGAACCCTGCCCTCACCACGTCTTCAACAAAGCCAGCACAACCATCGCACCCCACCTCCGGAAAACAATCAACAGCTCCTTCGAGACAGCAACCTTCCCGGCAAGCTGGAAGCACGCCGAGATCAACGCCCTTCTGAAGAAACCCGAAGCGGACCCCAAGGACCTAAAGAACATCCGGCCCATCTCCCTGCTCCCGTTCCCGGCAAAAGTGACAGAGAAGATTGTCAACAAACAGCTGACCCGTTACCTCGAAGACAACAACGTCCTGGACCCATCCGAATCTGGCTTCCGCAGCAACCACAGCACCGAGACTGCCCTCATCGCCGCCACCGACGACATCAGGATCCTGATCGACAAAGGAGAAACAGCCGCCCTCATCCTCCTGGACCTATCAGCCGCCTTCGACATGGTCTGCCACCGCACCCTATCAGCGCGCCTCCATGATGCCGGAATTCAAGAGAATAATTTCAAAAAGGCGGTGGTGATGGACAGAGTATCTGAGTTAATCAGAACACTCCTACCCAGTCAACAGATCAGGGCTTGATCCATCACCGTTTTTTAGCTCACTGCACCATCCCAGTTCAGAACCTGGCTATATGCAAATTAGTCTGTCCCTGGACCAGTGCATCATGGGAACAGGGCAGACCAAACTACCAAACCAATTCCTCACTGGAAAGGAAACAAGCTTCCAGGGACCGGTTTCTGGCATTACAGCCGTCTTCGGCCCGGCTTGCTTGAATCCTGATGGTGCAGTGAGCAAGGGACTCATGTCTGAGCATACCCTTCCACACTCATGGTGGCCAAAATAATTTCAAAAAGGCGGTGGTGATGGACAGAGTATCTGAGTTAATCAGAACACTCCTACCCAGTCAACAGATCAGGGCTTGATCCATCACCGTTTTTTAGCTCACTGCACCATCCCAGTTCAGAACCTGGCTATATGCAAATTAGTCTGTCCCTGGACCAGTGCATCATGGGAACAGGGCAGACCAAACTACCAAACCAATTCTTCACTGGAAAGGAAACAAGCTTCCAGGGACCGGTTTCTGGCATTACAGCTGGGTAGGAGTGTTCTGCTTAATTCAGATACTCTGTCCATCACCACCCCCTTTTGAATCGTTTTGGCCACCACAAGTGTGGAAGGGTATGCTCAGATGTGAGTCCCTTGCTCACTGCACCATCAGGATTCAAGCAAGCCGGGCCGAAGACGGCTGTAATGCCAGAAACCGGTCCCCGGAAGCTTGTTTCCTTTCCAGTAAAGAATTGGCTTGGTAGTTTACATGATGTACCCCCTCTGTAGACATGTCATGACATGATTGTCGTCTGGGCTTAATTTGGGCAGGATCTTCCTGGTACTCAGACTAGCAAGTAATGACATGCTGATGTTTAGACAGGTCCCTATCAACATCTCAGTGTATGGCCTCCCACTTTGGATCTTCCAAAAAATTGCATATGTGTATCAGTACCAGCTTTCACAATCTCTGATGTGAAATCCTCTGGAGTGCTTTGGGTCCTTTCATTGTCTCTTCATGTGTCTTGAGTACTGTTTTTCACAAACAGGAGACCAATGAAGCCATAGTTGTTGGTAGTTTCACCAGAATTACAGGAGTCATCTACAATAACAGTAGTTAAGAATTGTTATAGGTCTCATATCAGCCATATTATGTTTCATGGGCCATCACACAAAGGTAGAAACTCATGTGTCTGTCCCTGTTGTATATATATGAACAATCTACTACCTTACTCCTGTCTGCCACACCCCTTTTCTGAGAGCCCCCAGCTCATAAATTCCACCTCTAAGCCTGTTTGCAGTGAATGTGACACCTTAGATTGACAATATTTTTTTTTAGAAAATAACAGCAGGCAAAATGGCGACCGTCTGGCGTCACTTTCTGGACATTGGAAATTCAGAACTTGCCGCCGGAAGTTGACCGTGAATTAGGCGGACCCTGAAGCCTTTGTGTTGCTTTGGTGAATTTAAAACTCGCAGTCCAATGGCAGTGTGTGTGCATGGCTAAGACCGCCTATGTGGTCTACAAATGCATTTTGGTCCACAAAACGCTCCACTTGCCACTGACACTGCTGCGATCTACACCTCCTCTACTTCAGCTGCTTTTTGTTGTCCCTGTAACTCCTCATGGCCTGTGTACAAGGTGAGGGTCCAGCCTCTATCCAGAGAAGCTGAAAACCCTGGTGGAAGAGATCCTCCCCAATACTTTCAACTCTATGCCTCAACAGACAAGCAGGTAAGTTCTTCATATACCTACTTCACTCTGTTGGACTGCACTGTTTACTGAGTAGCAAGTTCATATGGTGGTGCGTATGTGTCCAGTGTGTACTATTTGAGGTGTAAAAGGGTCTTATTTTAGAGGCAGAAATGTTACCTTCATGTCATGTGCATAGAAGGTATGCTTACTCTATACTTTTCTATATAATTGTGATTTTTTTAAGCCAATGTGCATTGTGGCAAAGCTTGCCTTTTTCCATGAATGTGTACAGTTGTAAGTGCTTAGACTATCACAGTCTTATTTGTGCTCATAGCAGTAATTACGTATAACTAGTATTGACATACCATACAATGTCTGAAAGTTTCATATGAAGGCACATAGAACAGCATTATTTGACATGTGCACACACATTAACCCAGGGTGGAGCTGGTGGAGAGGCACTACGTGGAGGTCCACGGAGTTGGAGACCGACTTCTTGGAACTTCGTCCCGGTCCACCGCCCACCTCCACTTCCCCTATAAAGGTCTTATTGCACACTAGTTAATTTTGCACCTTCCCATACTGACAGGAAGGTTACGCAATGGGCTCTGAGATATATATTTCAAACAGCTTTGATAATCTGAACACACTTAATGCCATGCTGTTTCCAACTGTTATGGCCTTAACTTCTGCCAGAGAGATGTTTGACTCCTATTTTGAAGGTCCGCATCCGAGATTGAGACAGTACGTCCTACCAACTTCACACTGCATTTAGGGGAGCTGGTTCCTCGTATCTTGTACATTTCTGATACAAAGTAGTAGTCCACTTTTTTACGTCTTTATCTCTGGTGTTGTTGGCTACTTTGAGTCTGTGTAATTACTACTATTGCACACATGGATTTAGTAAGCTTTCGTGGAAGCATTCCACTTCTGATGGTCCTTGCTGCTGGGACTGTGTTTGTGGTATTTGTATCTGCTATGGATGTCTGGTTTATGACGAAATAGAACAACCACTAACACTGGTGCTGCTGTGCTGTACATGCAAGGTTTAATACTTTGGGAAGCTCTGGATTCTGGAGCTAAGTGAGCATTTCTTCCTATCCTTTGGCCAGTGTGGTCTTATTGCGTACTGTTCCGCTGTCTGTTGTGCACATACACATTTTCAATCGATTTCTGTCTCGGTTCAGCAATGGGAGATCTGTCATACATGATTGTATTACTGGATCCCTTTGATGCCCATTTGTCTAGCGCATACCATTATTGCTTAATGCTATTTTCAAGCAGCCGGGGAATCAGCTGGTCCTAGTGCTATGTCAGTGGAACTTCAACAGCTTGGAATCCTTATCTTTGTGGCTGTAATGGCAAAAGGCTGGAAACGGGGCAGATTTATGTTAACTGGCGCATCCCCAGGGATGCGCCAGTTAACATGCGCCACAGTGCGCCACTGCTCCGCCACCCATGGTGCGCCGCATTTATGATGCGGCGCACCATGGTGCAATACAGTGAGGATGCGTGACGCATCTCTCGGCGCACGGGCGGCGCATTGCAGGAGTCATGTCGCAAGTGCGACATGACTCCTGCAATGCACAGGAGCCTCCTATTCAATGCATGTTGCGTCACCCTTACGCCTGCTTCAAGCAGGCGTAAGGAATTGACGTAGAAAGTGACTGAGTGAAATCTCATAGATTTCACTCAGCCACTTTTGCGAGGCGCACCTGCCCCGGAACGCCCACCCTGCGCCGGAACGCCCACAAGCGGCGCAGGGCTTTACAACGTGACGCATCTGCCTAGATGCGTCACGTTGTAAATCATTCGTAGGGATGCGCCACGTTTACGCCACGTTGCGTGACGCAACAGCGGCGTAAACGTGGCGCAAGTGCCTCATAAATCTGCCCCTCACTTGCTCCATTGACTTTCTGTGAACAGCTCATCTGGAAACTCTTTCTGCTTTTGCTGGCACCAGCAATGCTGCATCTACTACTCATCATACATAAATATAGATAGGCTCAGTGTGGTGCGAATTGAGGAATCAGTCTGTGTATCTCAAATAACTTTTGTCCTGCACAAGCAAACATGATAGTTGCAACATTACTGTTTTTCTGTGACCATGAATTTCAGCGTGCAGAGACTTCCAAACAGCATGAACATCATTGGCAGCTTTTTGTGATGCTTCATTTTAGGATGCTTTCTCCCCTGTTTTGAGTCATTGTTAGATTTAACCGCCTAATTCATTAATTTGCTTTCAGTACACGTTATTATGCCTTGGGGTGCGACTCTGCTACTTTTAAATTGCTCCTTGAGGTCGTCCCTAAAAGCAAGTAGTGGCTGTCATGTGTAGCCGTTCCATCCAATATTTTCACTTATTTTTTTAACCTTACATGAACTATTTTTCACAGGATGCTCAGACCTTTTAGGTCTTTGCAGCAAACGTGCAAATGATGAGGACATTTCTAAGAAACAACTGCTCATCCTTTTTTTCATGTCAAACATTTCAACAGTCCCCGGACACTGCCTACTAGGCCTCACAAACCGTTTGGAAATGTCAGTCCAGTTAACACACATGGGGCCAGATGTAGGTAAAAAATATTTACCGATTCTTAATTACCGAATTTTACCGATTCGGTAATTAAGAATCGGTAAATATGAAGGGTGGACATGTAGGTCCATCCAGATGTGTTTTTTACCGATTCGGTAAATATCTGTATTTACCGAATCGGTAAATACCGACCGGTAATGCTCCATTCATTCCTATGGGCTTTGAAGCCCATAGGAATGAATGGGGCATTACCGGTCGGTATTTACCGAATCGGTAAATACCGATTTTGACAAGGGTGCAGCGGGTGTCACTTTGACACCCTCTAGCACCCCCAAAAAAGGTTCGGGGGCCATGTGGCAGGCATACCTGCCCTAAGGGCAGGTCTGCCTGTCATATGGCACAGGTGTGCATGCACACATGTGCATGCACACCTGAATCGGTATTTTACCATCAAATTGTATTTGATGGTAAAATACCGATTTTGTAGGGCTTGTGGGACTCAGAAGAGTCCCACCTACATCTCGATTTTACCGATTCTGTAAAAATACCGGTCGGTAAATTTACCGACCGGTATATTTACAGAATCGGTAAAATTACCGAAATGGCCTGTTTTCTGGCACCTAGGGCCAGATGTAGGTAGGGTTTTACCGGTCGGTAACGGCCGAATTCGGCCGTTACCGACCGGTAAAAGGATTTTGAGATGTAGGGGGCAGAATCGGTAAATTTACCATTCGGTAAATTTACCGATCGGTAATTTTACCGATTCTGTAAATATACCGGTCGGTATATTTACCGACCGGTATTTTTACAGATTCGTTAAAATTGATATGTAGGTGGGACTCTTATGAGTCCCACAAGGCCTAAGAAATCGGTATTTTACCATCAAATTCAATTTGATGGTGAAATACCGATTCAGGTGTGCATGCACATGTGTGCATGCACACCTGTGCCATATGGCAGGCAGACCTGCCCTTAGGGCAGGTATGCCTGCCATATGGCCCCCGACCCTTTTTTGGGGGTGCTAGAGGGTGTCAAAGTGACACCCCCTGCACCCTTGTCAAAATCGGTATTTACCGATTCGGTAAATACCGACCGGTAATGCCCCATTCATTCCTATGGGCTTCAAAGCCCATAGGAATGAATGGAGCATTACCGGTCGGTATTTACCGATTCGGTAAATACCGATTTTTACCGAATCGGTAAAATGCACATCTGGATGGACCTACATGTCCACCCTTCATATTTACCGATTCTTAATTACCGAATCGGTAAAATTCGGTAATTAAGAATCGGTAAATATTTTTTACCTACATCTGGGCCCAACATCTCAAAAGCCAAATACCGGTCGGTAACGGCCGAATTCGGCCGTTACCGACCGGTATTTGGCTACCTACATCTGGCCCATGAACTTCTAGGTCTGTGTGCTAGACAATGACAAATTATGTACTGTGTGCATCCTGCAAGGATGCTCTAATTTATACTTTTATCAGCATTTCCACAAGTCATATAGTAGTGGTACTTCTGCTGACATCGTACTGTTTTTGCAAGCTGACATTGTGCCTATCAAGTCCAAAGCTTCTATATGAGGGGTGTAAAAGCATTGTTAATATGTTTGAGCATTACAGGCAATATGCAGGTGAAAACTGTGATGATTCACTTTGCATTACATGTGAACTTACCAAAGACATGCAGTTTAGGCTTTGATTTGTTTTTGAGATTTGTGAATCTTACGCCACTATGTAATATTTCATGCATAATTATGATTTTTTTGACGAGTTTGTTTGGACTGTTTCTTGTGGACGACTATTTGTATGCATGTATTAACTTACACATGCTTAAGCCTAATGATTATATGTGCACGTAGACTATATACAATGTTAATTTTGTTGATTGAATAAAAGTTCCCCTGTGTAGACCTTGTAATATTTCGTGAAAATTAATGCATACAAACCGCTGTGCAAAAGACTTCTGGATTTATTTTCATGATGCCTGTGTGAATTGGTGTGTAATAATTTGTGGTAACAAATATCCAAACCCCACCCTGTTAACGGTCTGGGGGACTTACAGTGATACTGTGAGCTGGCTAGTGAATTGTCAAGCATATCCTGCATTTGCACATTGTATTGATAGAGCGCACAGGGACTTACTAGCTCAATTTTACCATACTCACCTGGGGCCATATAACATTCACACTTTGAACTAGCAGTCCTGCCTAACCAATTACTAATTTAGTCACCCTATCAGTGCCCAGAAGTCCGTTAGGACTTATACCTGTAAACCATGACCTACCAATCCTTGTCACCTTACTACAAGTCCTGGGAATCAAAGGGAGTTAGAATAAACAGGCAATATTTAAACACATTTACTTTATAATAACCACAGACTCGGGGAAAGTTTTAAAACCTTTATCTATGATAGATTTTCTGAGTCAAATGAAAAGGGCTACAATCTTGTGACCATGCATTTTACAAGCAAGAATATAACCAGTAGGACATACATTTTGTAAGAAATCACAGTAACACCTTTAGACATTGGTGGTTGGGAAGGGTGAGAAAGGGAAGTAGCACAAGGACATACCACATGGATAATATTTACCTAGAATGGTGTAATGACCAATCCTGGCCACGGGCTGGGACAAAACAGGACCAGGCTCCCGACTAATCAGGTGCCCAAGGAACAAGCCAGGTGCAGATCAGAACAGGTGACCTCAGTTAAATGCAACGTCAGCGTCACACCCCTCTCTCTAGGAAAGCAAAGTAGTACCCCGATTGGGTAATCGATTATTCTGACAGAGTGCTCCGCCAGCGCTTCTGTTCGCGATCGCCTATTGAGTGCGTTGGGTCAGTGACAGGGGGGGCTCACAGCAGGACATTACTTTCGCGCCGTGAGGGGAACGGCTGTCATACCTGCTCTCCTTTTCCTGCCGTGAGGGCAACGGCGTCTCTTCCTTCTCCCCGCATCGTGCCGTGAGGGAAACGGCTTCAAGGCGAGCACGCCGGACCCACTAACAGCAGGCTAAACCACAACTCCCAGCTGCCCCGGGTCTGGCGCAGTGGGAGCAACGTCATCAACGCGCCCGGCGGCGCATTAAGAGAAGGGCACGCCTCCCATCCCGCGGGACGCACGCGGGCAGCGCCGGGCTAAGCCCGGGCAAAGGGCGGGCCCTCTGTGGCCCTCAGAGGCCAGAGGAGGCCGGGCAGGGCCACAGACTTTGAGTCTCCACGTAAGGACTTGCACTGCCAAGTGAGCCCTTTATCATATTTCATTGGTTAAGGGGAAAGTGCTTTTGAAGCTTGTTGTTTTTTTTTCTCTATATTGATGATGTTTGAAGCAAAACAAGATAGGACAACATCTGGGCTAGGTACTATGGATAACTATTTGGTAAAAAAGGTAACTCAGATCAATAGCGAGCGTAGAGCCTCATTAGGACGTGGAAGTGATCGGGTGCCAGACGATGATATGCTGTTATTAGCTGTAGACTCAGCCATAGTTGATATACCTGAAGTGAGCAATATGTCTGTTATAGCGGTTGAAGCGCAGGTTCATGCTAACTTCCAGGAAAATGTATCCAACATATCTATTGAGGCATCAGAGCAGCCTTTGCCTTCCCCTTCCCCTAGACCAGTGAGATCATGTAGAAAGCCACTGACCAAACGCGGGGGGAAGCATGGAAAGAAAAGAGTAGAAACAGCGCAACCGGTGCCAAGTAGCCATGCTAGTGGACCTGATTCACATGCAAGTAACAATGTAGCTGGCATGAATATTAATCTGGAGCAATTTGCCTTTTTGATCAGTACCCTCGAAGAAAAATTAGAGGCAAAGTTTGTGAAGTTAATGAAACCCCTGACAGCTAAATTGGATAGTGTGGCCTTAGAAGTTAATAGACTAGGTGCATTGATAACAACACATTTGTCTTCTACTCCAGCCGTGAAACCTAAGGATGTGGAGAAGGGTCATAATAGAGATGGGCAGGGGTCAGCGATCAGTCCGATCCTCTTCAACCTATACCGCCAACCCCTAATAAGTTTGATAAAGTCATTTGGCATATCAGTCATCAACTATGCCGATGACACTCAACTGATTTTTTCATTTGAGGGCAAAGAGATAGTCTCGAGGGACACCTTTCACCGGTGCATGTCGGCAACAGCAGAATGGCTACGACTCAACTCGCTTCAATTCAACGGGTCGAAAACCGAGGTTCTTCACTGCTCCTTGGATCGGCTTCCTCGCCTGCTGCCGGACGACTTTTGGCCAGCCTCTATCTTGGGTACGGTGACCGCGGCCGAGTCGGCTCGCAACTTAGGGGTCTTGTTCGAGCCTAGCCTGCAGCTTGACGCCTCTGTCAACAGGACCACGGCGACTTGTATGTGCTTGCTTCGAGCCTTACGAAAAATCTTGCCGTTACTTCCTTTAGGAGCCAGGGCAGAAGTGGTGCATAGTACCATCCTCAGTAGGTTAGACTACGCACTGCTTCTGGGGGCTCCCAATATTCTGGTATCAAAGTTACAGAGGATTCAAAAAATGGCAGCCAAATTGGCTTTATCTCGCCCACGTTCTGCATCGTCATCGGCAGCACTCTCTGATCTCCACTGCCTACCTGTCCAGCAGCGGATTCTTTTTTAAGGCCTCATGCCTTGTCTTCAGGGCTTTGCATGGACTGGGACCAACGCTGCTTCAAAATCTTTTCTCTTGGTACCAAGCCGCTAGACCCCTGAGGTCTTCTTCGGCGTTCTTGGTGATGGTCCCTAAGATTAACAGAGTGAGGATGGGTGGCCGTGCCTTCAGCTTTGCGGCCGCCAAATTGTGGAACACCTTACCTCTGTCGCTGAGGAGTAGGCAAGATCTGACTACCTTCAAGAAGGATCTTAAAACCCACCTCTTTCCAAGAGCAATGTAGTGTATTACACCTGATGGATTGTTATGGTCACAGCGCCAGGATACCCTTTGGGTGGCAGTTGCGCTTAACAAGTATACATACATACATACATACATACATACATCTCCATATCAGAACATCCCTTAGATGTTTACATTAACTGATGGGAAATGAAGGTTATCAAAAAAGACCACAGGGCAGATTTTATAAGTGTGTGTTCAATGAAGTGCAGCAACCAAACTTGATGCACTGCGTTGCTTCAAAGGGTGAGAGAAAAACAGTGCCATATTTTTCTGTCCCAGAGCTGGCATTCTCTATGCTGCTACTTTCTAATGCAAACAAACTGGCACAACAGTGTAAGGATGTGTGCATTCTGTCATGAATGGGTTTTATATGTTTAAAATGTGTGCTGTAGAGTGCAGCACACATACAAAGTTGGACTCCTGTAGAGACTTTTAATATTTGTTTCACTGCAACACCTGCCTTGAGAAAGTGTAATTACTTGCAGCAAATCCCTATCAACCATTGTTAGTGCATAGGGATTTGTGAAAAAATACATGGGTGGTGTGTTTAATGGGAACACCCAAGGACTACCCATAATACTCCCCCCACCCTTGATGCCAAGTAATACAAAGTGCTGCATAGGGCTACTTCAGTGAACTTTCCATTCCATTTGTCATGATTTGTGTTGCAAATTAAATCCCAAAGAACTCAGGTCAACCTACCCTCAGAAAACTGAGTTTGAACCTCATTTCTGTTGCTATAGTGCCAATATTTATTAAACAAAATGTAAAAAAAGTAGAATCATTATTCCTTGATTGACGCGGGCATGTTCAAATACCAAGGGAAGTGAGTAACAGTAAAAAGAGTGTACACCTTGAGAAGACAGACACCCTCTTTTTTTTTTTTTTACTTTTTTTTATTGACATTTCACAAATACATATACTAAGATTCATTTTCAGTTTAACCCAGTATGTAACAATTAATGCAAAACTAAGCAAATTTAAACAAAATTAAGCCCACAAATTTGATCGAACTTTTTTGTGCCCCCAACTCTTTTGGCATATAATTGTTCACTTTTCCTAACCCTTTTCATTTTTTCAAACCATTCCTGAAACGTCGGAATTTGTGTTGAAAACCAGTTCTGTAGTAGTAAAGATCTAGACAAGGCCATTATAATGTAAATCAATTTTGCCACATGGCTTGAAAATGTACATTCAGGATCATATCCAAACAATAACATTTTCTCGTAACATGGAATTAATAACATATAATAAGTTTTTAGAAAAGCAAAGATTTCTCCCCAAAAAATCTTAATTTTAGGACAACGCGCCATAATATGTGACCAATTGGCCTGCTCACAATTACAATGTCTAAAACAAGTAGCGGATACATTGTTATACATCTTGGCTATAATTACTGGAGTGCGGTATAGCAGCCATTTGCTCAAATAAAGCATGTGACGCCAATTGGCACCACGTAGTACACTGAAATTAAACTGATTAATAGTTTTCCATATCTCAGATGATAAAACTAGGTGTTCCTGTGTATGCCATTTACGGGTAGCTTTAGAAATCAACTCATCCTCCCGACGCTGTATCAAACACTGTTTCCAAGCCCCAGGTTTCTTTACCTGGTCGTTAACAAAAAGTTCTGAAACTAATGAAGAGGAATTATTAGTAATAGTGATGGGGTCTAATTGCATCCGAGTAGGGTAAATCAATTTGATATAGGACCTCAATAACAAAAAATTACCTGAAGTCAGGCGTATCATATCGTTGACTGTTAGCCAAGTCCCATTCCTTAGAAAATCAGCTAACGTTTTAAAGCCTACTTGACCCCAGTTTTCTATAACAGTTTGATCGATTTTAATCCTTAAAAAGGAAAAAGCGCCAATTAAGGGAGTCTTTAAATGAAAAAGGGGAAGCATATATCTCTTATGCATAGCATCGCGCCGTTTAAAAAAACAATTTAGAGTCTTGTAACAAACACATTTTGGTGATTTCGGCACAAGCAAAGGGGATGGAATCTGAATTTCTGAGCATATTAAATCAAATAAAAAATTGATAAAAACCCAGTACCTGGGATTAAGTTTTGAAATCTCTCTAGGTATTGCGCAAAATATGCAAAGTATTAATCTCTGAAATTAGGTAAGGAATGACCTCCATATTCAGTTTCTGCAGTTAAAGTCCGTAAGTCTATTCTAGGCGTTTTCTTTGCCCAAATAAATTTTGAGAACATTGATTCTATTTCCAAAAAAAAAGAGGCGAGCAAATAAACTGGAATTGTTGAAAATAAAAAATTCATTGTTCATAGTAATGGGCACTAAGCTCCTGTTTGGCTTCCCTCAGTTGATTTAAAACATCACCATTTTGTTTACGATATAGATATGATGTGAGATCCTGAATTTTTTGTAGCAGTGAGTTCCTAGTAATTTTTACAGCAGACCTCTCTGCCGCATCTTTACTGATAAGTATACCCCATATAAATGTTTCAATAAATGTTTCAATCAATATATTCCGCAATCTCTAATTTTAATGTATCCTGTAAATAAATTTTGTTAAACATCCATCTTTTCGGAACTTTAACATTCTCTTCATAATCAAAATTAATCACCACCATGGCATGGTCTGAAAACCATTGTGATAGGATTTCTGAGAGCTAAATTTAAGCTGTCTGGAGGCAAGAAAAAAATCTATACGGGATAAGGATTTAAACCTACCAGACCAGCAAGTAAACTCCTTTTTCCGTGGGTTTCGCAGGTGCCATGGGTCACACAATCCTAATATTGATGTATAGTTTAGCACAGTCCTAAAAGATCTAGGCTTAGACTGTCTTTTACGAGACGAGGTGGAATCTAAGTTGAGGTTCATAAGCAAATTAAAATCGCCACCTATAACGATGTCTCCACCTACCAATAACAGAGTTGAAACAGAGCCTCATAAATCTGGGGACTATCCTCTATAGGGGCATAGAAACAAACAAAGGTAATAAGGATACGATGAGTTTTAAATGTGCAAGCCACCCAACACCAACGACCAGAAGGATCACTTTCAGTCTGGATAATCTCAAATTCTACATTTTTACTCAGAAAAATAGCGAACTCCACGCTGTGAACCCATGGCGCAAGAAAACCCACGGAATGAGGCCCAGGTTTTAAACATCTTAAAGTCCTCTTTTTTAGAAGCAGCGATATGGGTCTCCTGTAACATTACCACTGCGGGATTTTCAGTTCTAATCCAAGATTCTATTGCTCGCAATTTTCTACCATTATTTAGGCCATTCACATTAAACTATACCAATTCAACCCCTTACTGAGCGACATGATACATGATTTGCTACAGAAAATAATACAAAGTCTTTAATCACAGAATACCTTATTTGGTGTATGTATATGCCCAAGTGCCTAGAAAGTGAATTTTTACACAAAACAGTTTTACTGCAATCAACCTCAATTTTTTCAAATTTTTATCCCCAGCGCCCCGACCCCCACCCCCACCTTCACCTGTGGCCATCTTCTTCCTACACTCTCCCACGCTGGCCACTGATGCTCTTCCCCTATCCTAGAGGTGTCTTGATGTAACACCCCATAGCCTCCCTGCATCCCTGTGCTGGCTACTGGATGAGCTGGTAAAAATTACACTGGAATCAGAAGAGCGTTGCTGATTAATAGCGCTTTTTAAACATTCTTTTTTATAAAATCCTTTGTGCACAATTTTAGCGAGTGTGCTACATGTAAATTGTTTAATACCATTTTAAAACCTATCCGGAGTGCTGGTCTCGATTCCTGTGCCTGCCCGCCTCGGTCCGACTCGGTAAATCATTACCGTTGTGCGGAGGGCGGACAGGTGAGGGCCAGGCACTTCCGGGAGCGGTCAGCGCTCTAGTGCTCAACTGGGGGCTACTTAGCCATCGCCTCACAGGAAGCGCGCAGCGATTGCGCGCAGCCTCCTCACAGCCGAAGACCAGCCAAAGAGCTGCCCGTCTGCGCCCGTCCGCGACAGGACGGGGCGACGGGGCGGTAATTCTACATCATGCCGCCTCTCGGCGCTCCCAAACATATCAGGTATGATTCCAGATTCCTGACTTCACTGAGGCAATTCTCTGCTCCATGTTTTGCAGAGGATAACAGACCCTGTTTCAATGGCCCGTTCTCCTGCAAAAAATGTCATTACACTTCAATGTATTCCAACAACTCCTACGAACCTTGGAAATCATTTAATCACTTACAATGTATTCTTATGAATGTACGTTCAATGCCTAAACACCAAACTGAGATCTGGGACCTATTACATTCTCTGTCCCCAGATCTATGTTTCATTACTGAAACCTGGTTAAAACCCCATACGGTGTCTGCCATTACTTTGGGAGTACCTATGGGATACAAACTTCACCACTCTGACCGCCCCGATAAAGCTGGCGGTGGCGTCGCTATAATTTATAAAGAGTTTATTAAATTGGACGTTTTAGATAGACAATGTTGCAGAGATATGGAAACAATGGTATTTAGAATCATTCTCCCCAACAGAAAGACCATCAAAGGTGCACTTGTTTACCGACCACCTCTTCCATGCCCCAGTTTCTCCACATCTCTTTTAGAGATACTTGGCCCTTATATGCGGGCCAATGAAGACTTTCTTCTCCTCGGAGATTTTAATATCCACACTGACCAAAGTGAATCCACAGGGACAAAAAATTTGTCGACTGATATGACAACTATCGGTCTCACACAAAAGAATCAGGGTCCCACCCACGAAGGTGGTCATTGTATCGATTTGATATATACCAACTTCGACAACATACTGTGTCACAAACCTACTCAAGTCCAGTGGTCAGATCATTTTTTATTGCAGTTCATCATTTTTAAAGTTAATAAAGGTCCCCCAAAGAACTCCCTTCCATCCACCACACGTAGACAGTGGCACAAACTTACACTGGATGCGCTAGAAAAGGCGTGGGAAAAACCCGAGATCAGAGATATTGATGAAGCAGAACAAAAGTTAACCGTGCTTCAACAAACTCTGACGGCAGCCATTGATAAAATTGCCCCTTTGAAAATATTCAGACAGTTTCCTGTGGCTAAACAGGAAAAATGGTATACCGAGGCCCTAAGGAAAGAGAAGCAAGAATGTAGAAGGATAGAGAAGAGATGGAGGAAATCACACTCTGAGGATAATAAAAAGGCACATCGTGCAGCCCAAGCCAATTACTACAAACACATCAAGGCTGCTCGCAAAAATAACATTGCTCAACAGCTCATGGAAGCCGATAACTCTCCCAGAGAACTGTTTAGGATTCTTGAAACTTTTGTAAAACCTATGGCATGTATAGGCCCAGACGACTTCTCACAAAGTCTATGCGAAGAAGTGTCATCTTACTTTGAAAACAAAATAGAATCCATCTATGGAAAAATCCTAGTATCGCAACCAAACAGCGATTCCCAAAATGCCTCCTCCCTCAATGAGAATATAAACCATACCTTAACTACATTCCCTCCTATCAATATTGAAGAGCTAGATACAATAATGACCCAAGTTAAATCTGGATCTCCGGATGACCTTATTCCTGTCAAAATCTTAACCCCTCTCCGTACCCTAATAGACCCTTACATTCAGGATATTATCAACCAGTCTCTTAAAGAGGGAAAAGTACCAATTGAATGGAAAAGAGCAGTGGTGAACCCAATCCGCAAGAATGCGGCCCTCCCATGGACGGAGCTTTCCAACCTCCGTCCTATCTCCCTTCTACCTTATTACAGCAAGATGGCCGAGAAACATGTCAACGCACACCTGTCCAACTACATCGAGGCAGCGGGCGGCCTAGACCACTCACAATCTGGTTTTAGGCCCAACCATAGCACCGAATCAGCCCTTCTGTCAGTGACAGATAACATCAGAATGTCACTTGACAGAGGGAGCTCAGTGATTTTGGTGCTATTGGATTTGTCCGCTGCCTTCGACACGGTGTCGCACGAAGTTCTTCTCGGCCGTCTGAAGGGAGTTGGAGTAGAAGGGACCGCCCTTGCGTGGCTGGAAAGCTTCCTTGAGGACAGACAACAAGGTGTCAAATTAGGCTCCTATAAGTCTGTCTGCAGGAAGCTCACCAAGGGGGTGCCACAGGGCTCATGTTTAAGCCCCACGTTATTCAACGTATATGTGGCCCCCCTGGCAGAGATTATCAGATCTCATGGGTTCTCACCAATCTCTTACGCTGACGACACTCAGCTGCTTTTCCCCTTTCAAACAATTACACCCGCAGTCATGCAATCTTTCCGAGACGGTATGAGAGCGGTGGCAGGTTGGATGGCCCAGAACTTCCTTCAATGCAACGTGACCAAAACTGAGGTCATGTTGTTTGGAGGGGCCACCCTGCTCTGGTCCCCGGAATGGTGGCCACCTGAACTTGGACCTGTCCCAGCGCCTAAACAAACCATCAAAAACCTGGGGGTACGCCTAGACCAAACTCTGATCATGAAAGATCACGTCAGTCAGGTTGCGGGAACGTGTTTCCGTACAATTGGCCTTCTACGGCGTATCTTCCCTTTCCTACCAAACATCCATAGGAAGACGCTGGTTCAGGCATTAGTCCTTGGACGGGTGGACTATTGTAATAGCCTACTCATATCCGCCAACCAGGAACAACTTCGCAGACTGCAGGTGGTACAGAACACCGCGGCAAGACTTATCCTGAATGCTCCCCCCCGTACCCCTTCCCGTCCCCTTCTCTCCCACCTTCACTGGCTCCCAGTGCAACAGCGGGTTCAGTTTAAACTCTGCTGCATCATGCATAAATGTATCTACGGGTCGGGTCCCAAATATCTGAAGGATATTTTCCTTCCCTACTCTCCTGGACGCACTCTACGCTCTAGCAACACTATGTTGCTATATGTACCTAAAGTAAACAGAGCAAGACAGGGTGGCCGTGCCCCCTCCCTTAAAGGCCCAGTGCTGTGGAATTCCCTCCCCCTCCAGTTAAGACAAACTCCTAACCTTCTCAATTTCAGGAAGAAACTGAAAACGTACCTATTCATACAGAATTAATTTAGCTTCCCCTCTACCTTTCCCGATTCATAGTTTTCTTTTGTTCAATTCACCCAGAAGCCACGCGCGGAGATACCCCTTCGGGGCTGATTCACGCGCGATACAAGACTATAAATAAATAAATAATAAATAAATCCCCCCCCTGACCACCCATCCGCCCCTTCCAAAATTCCATCAGCTACCTTTAACCAGGCGACATTTTACTTAGCAGCTCTTGTGCCTCTTCAACATCAGTTAATAAATGAAATTTGTCTTGAATCAGCACTTTCAGTTTGGACTGTTGTGCGATTGCGGCTTCAGCTCCCTTAGCCTTAAACAAATGGAGTAATTTGACGAATTCCTTTCTGCGTCGAGACGCAGCTGCGGACATGTCCGAAAATATCCTGCACTTTGCTGTAGCATTGACTGGAAATTGACCTTGTTTAATGGCCCTTGATAAAATGGACTCTTTTATTCGAATATCAGCAAAATTCTACAGAATAGTACGGGGAAGAGCAGAATTGGGAAAAGGTTGAGCAGGTACCCGATGCGCTCGGGTGATCGTCAGGTCGCCTTTAAACTCTGGTATGACTTCGTGTAACAAAAAGGAGGACACCTATTTAACCATATCGGACCCCTCATTTTTCTCGGGAACCCCGACTATTCTCAGATTTGACCGACGATTAAAGTTTTCGAGTTCGTCGAGCTTTACTTCTAAGGCCATAGAAGTTTTAGATGCACTTTTGCCATCCTTTTTAACCTGAGTCATCTCATCTTCTAGGACCAAAATCCTAGCTTCAGCTTCCTGAAGACGGGGGGGAAGAGTGGATACAATATCTTCAATTTTGTCCAGTCGGTTCTGAATCCCGACCAATTCGGCTCTTTGGAACTGCTTTACCTCACGAATTTCATCTAATATCAGATTTAACATATCTTTGACTAATAATTGCAGTGACCCTACCGTCTGGGTGGTTTCTAAATCCATAGTTAAAATAGGGCTTAGAACACCCCCCCCCTTCGGTTGTACAGGTTGTTGTATAAGTAGCGGCTGGGCCTGCTGAATTGTCTGTATTATGCACTTTCACAGCACCAGGATGCCCGTAGGGTTGCAGTGCACTTAAATGGCATAAATAAATAAAATGCACTGAAGCCGCTATCGCCCCTAACAGGGAAGGTACTGCTTTTAAAGTTGCAGTATATGTAAATGGTGCGTCCGCACTGCGAGATGAAACATCAGTCTGCAAAGGCTCAGTATCCAAGACAGCAATGGCTGGAGCCAGACTAGGGTCTGGGTCAGAGATAATCGTAGATGAATTGTTAATAACTGATGAACTGGACTTGGTTTCAAAGAGGGGAAACTGCTTCAATGGCTTATTGGTAGTCATTGTACTTCCCAGATGTTGATCAGACTGCGTCAAATGGAAGCTAGAAGCACCCAGTTGCACTGTCTCAAATAAAGTAATGCCTTGCGTAGTCGCTTGGCGTGCCTCTAAGAAACTGATATTCCCAAGTGTCTCCTCCTCAGAGGTCAGGATAGAGTCCTCCTCCTTATCTTCTTCAGCTGCTAATCTAGCGGCTACTGCTGCTTCCTCTTCTTTTGCTTGGAGGCGGCGGGCTCTGGCTCTGGCTCGTACTCCTGTGAGTTTGCCCATTAAGATGGCGTTACTGCCGGCACTTTTCTACTCCGTTCCGTATTTTCCAAAGAACAGAAAAAAATGTCTAGTGGGGTATGGGAAATGTAGTCTGCTTTGTTTTCCCAGACTTTGGTCTATTTTTTAAAACGAGGAGTCTTCACTTTTCTGGCACCCACGCCTATATCGTTGCACCCCGCAAAACTTGAAATCCTTATTCTCCCAAAAGAAGCCTGATAGAAGGTATCTGCAGAAGTATCCGCTTCAGCGCGTAATTAAACAGAAGCTCAGGCGCCGAGCAGTTAGCGCTAAACCAACTAGTTTACTGCGTAGTTGCATCAACCTCAGTTCAGTTCATCTCAGTTCAAAATGCACAGAGTACCGCAGAGCCCAATGATATAGCCACAATGCCGAGTCCTCCGCAAAGAAGTTTCCCGTTTTTTAACATGCAGTGCAGGGGGGAACAACGCTCACCGTGCTTTGTGTCCGGAGCGCTTTACACCAGCTCCCGCTCTTGCACTCATCCCCGCCGTTGTTCAGGGTCTCTTCAGCAAAACGGAGGTATCCTCCTCGGAGTCCGAAGCCGCCGGTGCTTCACCGCCTCACAGTCGCTGAACCACGGTGAACCACGGTGCCGCTGCAAGTCGCCGCGAGTCGCCGTAAGTAGTCAAACAGAAAACTCCGGAGCCCACATTAGCCTGAGATCAGAAGACGCCGTCCGCACACCGCCCGCATTCCGCCATGGCTCTCGCTCTCGCTCTCAGGATGGGAGGGGCATGGATCAGGTGGGTCAGGTGGGGGAAGCACAGGTTCTAGGTGAAGGCGTGGAGCTCCACCATAGCCACTGACCGACAGACACCCTCTTACAGTACTTGCATAACGTACCAAAGATTTCATCCATGTATATTTGGTGTTGACTTTCTTTAAGAACATATGATTTCTTAACCTGTTTTATTGGCTGAGTAAGAAGAGTCTCATCTAATGCCTCTGAGAATGTTATTTCATGTTCTATGTGCATATTCTGAGAATGATTGAGACAAATTGCATGATTTCATGTAAAAGGGGTTTCCAGATGTACAGTGACAGAGCTTAGGTACTTTTTTCTCAATTAATTTCATGTTTACGGTCTTAAATATTTTGCTTGCATAATTATTGGTGGGACCGAACACCGAAGGAAGGTATTGCTGTTGGATTAGTACTTGAGAAATATAGTTATAGTTCCTAATGCCAGAGATCCTTCTGCCAGCTACAGACAAAATTGCCTTAGCTAGATTTCATGATCATTTGAATAAAAAGGAGCATTGATACTCTATTTGCATCCATTCAGAGCCAAATCCATGCTGAAGGAAAAGAACTCTGCAATGCTCATTTAATCCCTAAACAGTTCCAGGTTTCATGAGTCTGGGAGGTGTCCCTGCTCACAACTCTCATAAAACCATCTGCTTGTAAATTCATCAAGAAATCTGCAAGCTGAAAGATAAAAAATGGAAAATTCTCTTACTACATCACTCATGATTATTTGGTGTTCAGCAAATGTAATTGGAATATTTCCCAGTGCATTCATTGCGTGCTTCCATGGCTTGACCTGGGCGAACGGTGGAAATCTGAACACCTGCGATTACATCTTGCTGATGGTGGGGACATCCGCTGCCTTATTTCAATCAGCCAGGATAGCTGAGAATTGCTTGGCATTTATAGAGGTACATTTTAATGGCAAGGACTTCTGTGTTTTAGTAGCTGCTCAGCTTTATCTGTGGACCGGTATCTCAAATTTTTGGCTCAGAACCTGCCTTTGTGCCTTTTTATGCGTGAAGATCGTGGACCTGAATAACCGTTTACTCTTCTGGTTGAAGCCGAGGATCTCTAAGATGGTGCCCCCACTGCTCCTCGGTTCTGTTGTGGGGCCTTTGGTCCTCAGTATCCCCTCTTACTGGAACATGTATCGAGAATTCCCTCAGAATACATCAACTAATCTGACCACTAATTGCTCTCTCAGATTGAAAATAACACACAGCTACGATGTGGTAACCAGTGGTCTTGGTTTCTGCTTGCCTGTTATGATTGACATGGTATCCATCACACTCATCATCTTTTCACTTTGCAGACACGCCCGACGGATGAAAGAGAACACATCAGGAACCTGTCGACCCCGCATAGAGGCTCATGTTGGGGCAATCAAAATGGTGGCTCCCCTCCTTCTGGTTAACATATTACTTATACTCTCAGAGAGTGTCACAATACACTCAACTGATTCTTTGTTGAGGGTAATTTCCGATGTCATACTTGCCTCGACTATGCCCGCATTATACATCATCCTGATTTTAGGAAATTCCAAATTGAGGCAAGCATTCTGGAAGGTAATCTCAGTTCGGAGGAAGTGAAGAGCTGACTCAGTGAGGAGATATTTTTCACCAACTACTATAAAATACTTTGGGGCACATTTATGTTGGGAATGCGCCACGTTTGCATCACGCAACTGCGGCGTAAACGTGGTGCATCCCTACGACCCATTTACAACGTGACGCATCTAGGCAGATGCATCACGTTGTAAAGCCCTGCGTGGAGGTTCCGGCGCAGGCTGGGCGTTCCGGTCCAGGTCTATAAGATTTCACTCAGTCACTTTCAGGCCAATGCTGCGTCAAAACCCTGCGCCTGCTTGAAGCAGGCGTAGGTCTTGACGCAGCATTGTAAAGATGGGGCACCCCCGAGCCTTGCTGGAGCTGCGTCGCGACGCAACTCCAGCAATGCGCCACCTTTACAGCACAGATGCGTCACGCATCTGTGCCGTTTTTGCACCATGGGTGGCGGAGCAGCGGCGCAAAATAACTGGCACATCCCTGGGGATGCGCCAGTTATCATAAATCTGCCACTTTATTCCCATGTTTCGTTAACAAACTATATATAGAGTATTTTTTTCAATCAAATAGAGAAGCTCCAGAAATGTTAAATAACGATGCATAATGACGGTCTGGAATTCAGAAGCTTTTAGAGCTTTGGATTGGAAAAACAATTTTTAGTTTAAATCATGCCATATTCTATTGAATTTCCAATTTCAGCATTTTATTAATTCCTTTTTTCCCTTTTTTCTGTCTTAAGTCTGTCTTAAGTCTGTCTTAAGACAAACTTAAGACAAAATCCTAACTTCTGAGAATACCAAAAGTAGTAAGTTCATTCTGTGAATGCCAAAAGTAGTAAGTGCATTCTGTGAATACCAAAATAGTAGTAAGTTTAGGATTGAGTCTTAAGTTCATTCTTTGAATCGGGCCCGTTGTTTCTGGCTCTATTTCATGCTCTCGCAAGATGGCCGCACCGTAGTGGATCTCCGCCGGCTGGCCTCATCATCCTTTGTGTATCCTGCTCCCTATAAGCCATCCGAGCCGTCAAAGGTGCGGCGGCTGATTCTACAACAGCTGCGCACTGTTCTGGCAGCGTTTGAAGACAGTGGGCACTCCCTACCAGATGAGAAATGCAGTTGCTAGTGCCTCCCCTCCAGGACAACATGGTGGCCTGGTGAAGTAAAGCCAGAGCGCGTCTTGAGCGGCTCTTGAGTCCCTGGGGCACAGCACTACACATCACGGCTAGGGCCGCTGAAGCCCGTGAGTGCCTGTTTGATTCTGTGGACCTGGTGCCGTTTGATGCTGGGGGGTGGCAAGCAGTGTTGCCGCGTGTTTTAGTGAATGCGTGGCGCTGGGATAGGCCCGCTGCACCCGGCCGTGACTGGTGCAGCTCCCGCTGTGTGTCCAGCTGCCTCACCAAAGTATATTGTGTTGGTGGATCCTGGGGTCTGGTGTCCGTGGGTGAGTGAAGCTGTCTGGAGCTGCATGGTGAAGGACTGCTGCTGTTCAGGAGCCAGAGTCGAGGTGGGCCTCAATTGCCGGGAGCGCCCTGGGAGACTGGGGCCCCTCCGGCCCTGGCGGCCCAACTATTGAAGGCATCCCGGAGCTGTTATCCTGTGTGGGAGCCCCCCATGCCTGAAGAACTGTGCTGTAACAGCGGCCGCATATCACGGAGGCTGATGTGAGGAGCTGGGGCCTATTTACCTCTCTTGCCTGCTGTGAGTCTGCGGGACACTCTGATACTGGGGATCTCTGCACATCAGGCTAACACAATTGAACTACATTACAGCGCGGGTTGTTCAGTACGCTCGCTATTGGTCCTGGTGTGCTGGAACTTGGGGATTTATGGTGTTCACCTCCTATTTATTGACTGGATGGGCAGTACCCCTGCATGCTAAAGCCTGATTTTAGAAAACTCTGGTGCATCTCTCCTAATAGACTAATGCGGGTATTTGTTTGCATGTATTTGAGTGTCTTCGTATTAGAGCATGGGGTTGTATGTGTCCTTGTGCATGTAGATGTTTCTGTATGCGTGCTTCTATGTGCCCTCCATTCGCGTATGAGAGTGTGTGCGCAAATTTGTGTGTGCTTGTGCATGTTTGTGCGTGTGATAGTGTGTGTGTGTGTGTGCATGTATTTGTGTGTACGTCCTTGGGTATTTTTGTTCTGGAGCGTGTGATTGTATGTGTGCCTGTGTGTGCGTGTCTGTGTGTATGGGAGTGTGAGCGCATTTGTGTGTGCTTGTGCATGTGATGATGTTTGCGTGTGCATGTATTTGGGTGTTTATGTGTTAGTGTATGGGATTTTATGTGTGCTTGTGTTCTTGGATGTTTTCTGTCTATGTGCTTTTGTGTGCGCGTCAGTGCGCATAGGAGAGTGTTTGCTCACATTTGTGTGTGCTTGTGCATGTCTGTGCGTGTGATGATGTGTACACGCTGGATTTGTTATTCTCTGGCGGCCACTGTCCTGGATATTGACTTTAACTGCCAGATGCCTGACCTTAGGATGGCCACCATTGTGCCAGTGTACAGTACAGTCCCCTGCCTGACCCCAAGATGGCTTCCATAGTGGCCCCCTACACGTTGTTTTACTTCCCTGGGACAACAATGGACATTGACCAGACCTTGAAACTATCCCCTAACCTGCCTACACATCAGGACTTGGAACCTGCTGAACTTACCCCAGACTGTGGAGACCTAGCAATTTGGCTGAGGCCTGGTGGAGCTACCATATAGCTAAAGAGGAGATGGGTTGTGGAATCCTCCCCCCCCCCTGCAGTCACCTACCCAGTCGGATCTTGGGCAGATTTTCCCCTTGTCTCTACATCCTATCTTCCTCCTACCCCTTTACCCCATCCCCTTACCCTTCCTTGCTCCATTCACCTTGCCCCCTATGTTCTTTAAATGCTTTCTTGATTCTTATGTAACTTTTCAGTGATGTAAATTGCAACATTATTGTTCCTCATGTAAGGCGCACTGATTCCTTTGGGTCCAGCCAGCGCTATATAATAACTCATTAATTACATTTGTTCCCATTTAGTACTCTTTCTCTCTTTGTCTACCTCCTTAGCTCCTACCTCCTATGCCCTCTCCCCTGAATCTCTCATCTTGCTTGCTAGTCTGCCTAGCCCCCTGTCCTTTGTGCCCTTTGACTAAGCACTCCTTCTCCCCTTGTTGGGGAAAGATCTAATATTTATACTCTGGAGTCTCAGCAAATCCGCTGAGAGAGTCCACTGCGCCAAGGGAGCCACTCACAGCTGAGGTATGGTATGGCACCCCTTGCCAAAGCACTCCCTCGCCCATTTTTGGGGAAGGCTCCAGTATGCAGGCCTTGGTGTCTCAGAGACCCCTCTGATAGAGTCCACTGCATAAAGGGAGTCTCCTGCAACTGAGATAGGGAAGTGATAACACTTCCCCTGGGATCACAGCTTATTGGACTTTGGACGTTGCTTTGACTCGTCTACCAGTTTGTGTCCCCGTCGCCCTTCCCCTCCTCTTTCCATGCTGTATCCTTCACCCTCCCCTCCTCTTTCCCGCTTTCATTACCTGTCTACTTCCCTAGGTCCTTCCCCCTCCCCTGAATCTTTAACCCTGCCTGCTTTTCCTTTTACGTATTTGTGCTTATTGTTTATCTCTACCTTACAAGTAACTATGTTGCCATGCTCTAATAACTGTGTAACCTTTGTAACGATGTAACATGTAACTATGATCTGATGCTCATGTAAAGCACTCTGATACCTCCGGATCTAGCCAGCGCTATATAAAAACTTTAAAATAAAAATAAAATAAAGCATTACTGCCAAAGAATTTGCTGCATAATTTGCTGCAAGGCTAGGGTAACCTCACCACATAACTTGGTCCTCCATTTCGCATAATCATATATTCTAATACCCCTGAGAACAGCAAAGTGGTATAGTAGCTAGTGTTAGGACAATAAACATTGCATTTCACAGAGACTGGCTCTCTATGAAATCGGTGTGTCTATTCTACCACATTTTGTTCAATAAAACACCCAACAGGATAATTTAGAAAATTTCATGTTACAGTTGTTATGCAAAATTCCCCAAACTACTGCATTACACCATGTGTCCTAATTAGCTCCAACATTGTAATGAGAGTGCTCAGGAATAAGACAAATTGCCTGAATGTGAGTGGCTGTTTCTTGTGCCACTTGTGATTTTTGCAAAATCTGTCTACGTGTCAAAAATTGACAAAAGTATGGATTTCATGCTAAAATATAGTTCTCCATATGACAGTTGTTTGAATCACATAATTGTGTGTCATTTCACATATTTTTCCAAATTACGTGCACTTAAAGGAAAACAAATATGTTGAATTTTGCGCACCCCTGTTATAAACATGTTACCTACTGGTGGTCACCAGTAGGTAGTTATAGTTACAACCTACTTTTCTGAGGAAAAGCATTTTTTGATTTGCTAACAACTTTGGCGTCATTTGACAAATCTGTGCAAATTTCTCCCAAAAAATGTCTATCTAGGTCAGCTCCTATCCTGAAAGTTTGGGGGTGATTCGTCAAGCAGGAGCTGAGAAAAAAGGAGGTCCCAAAACACGTTTTCCCCAAGTGCATTTCTATAGGAAATTTCGTGATGAGCTACAGTCCGAACTGCTGAACGGAATTATCCCAAATTTGGCAGAAAGGTAGAGCTTGGTTCAGAAAGAGACCTTTTTTTAAATGGTGTACATCCGTTTAGTTGTTTTTGAGAAATTCAAAAAATAGGAATAAAAAAATCAATTTCCCATAGGAAACTTTGTGCAAGGCTACAGCTGAAACTACTGAACGGAATCACCCCAAATTTGGCACAAGGTAGTGCTTGGGTCAGAAAGCACATTTTTTTTTAAAATGCTGTAAATCCATTCAGTAGTTGCTGAGAAATTAGACAAATTAAACTTTCGATATCTGGGCAGAACCTAAGTCCCGTGCACAAGCTTCACTGTGATTGGCTGGGAACACTGCAAACCAAGAATTGTTGGCAGCCATCTTGTGGCTCGGTAGAAGCGAATCACTAAAAAATAGAGATACAAAGGTATAAAGCAAGAGAAAGGGGCTGGGTAGAAACACCCTGACTCCCTTGGCCAGCTCAGGAGTTCCCAGAAGGACACCAGGGCCAAACAAAGCATTTAAAAAAAATTGTAATCCTTGCACTTCCTGCTGGGATTTAGGGTTCCCGTGTTTTATTTTAACGAGGCCCCTGGATGGGCTAGATCCTGGGTGCATTTCTTAAAAAATAATAGCTAGGTCTCACTGGGGTTGCAGGGGCCCGCTGGGGTCCCCGCAGCCCCAGGGCTTCACTCATGTTGGGAGGGGGGTTACGCGCCCCTTTCCTAGAGCCCTCCATGTGCTTACTGCTTATAACTTTGGCGTCATTTGACGAACCTTTACAACATTTTCCAAAACATTTATCTTTTTCAGCTTCTATCTTACAAGGATGGGGGTGGTTGGTCAAGGTTGGCTGAGAAAAAAAGGGGAGTCCAAAAATGTATTTTCTCCATGCATTTTTCATAGGAAACTTTAGAGAAGGCTACAGGTCAAACTGCTGAACGGAATTACGCCAAATTTGGATGGGAGAAAGGTTGTGGTTCAGAAAGCGTGCTTTTGTTGAAATGGTGTACATCCGTTCAGTAGTTTTTGAGAAATATCAAATTTTACAGATATCGATATTTGAGAATTCTGACATGTGATTGGCTGAGGGGTTACGAGCACGAGGTCCTGGCTCATTGGCTGTGAATGGTTGAAACTAGGAAGTGTTGGCAGGCATTTTGTGACTTAGTCCGCCAGCTCGCATCTATCTGTGTAGAAGCCATTCGGTGTGTAGTTTTACCTCTGTGAGGTAACACTGGCATCTGTGTCTGTGTGAGATACACCTTTCGCAACAGGTCACAGCTATGCTTTTAGAAGCCACTCAATTGGCTCAGAGCTCTGTGAGTCAGCCTGTCGGCCGACCCTCTACACTACCCAAACACCACTGCACTACCATCAACCCTGAAACACTACTCCCAGCATGAACCCATACACTACAGAAACAACACCGCACTAACTTAAACCCTAAAGCACTGCAGCCACCATGACCCCCAACACTAAACAAAAAAAACTGCACTACCCTAAATACAAAAATACTACTCCCAGCACAACCCCCTACAATACCCAAACACCACTACGCTACCCTAAAACCTAAAACACTACCCCCAGCACGACCTCCTACACTACACAAACACCACTGCACTACCCTAAACCCCTGACACACTACCCCAGCACAACCCCCCCACACTACCCAAACACCACTGCACTACCCCAAAACCAAAACACTACTCTTAGCACAAACCCCTATACTACACACATATAACTGCACTACCTTAAGCCCTAAAACACTACACCCAGCATGATCCCCTACACTAAACAAACACCACTGCACTACCCTAAATCCTAAAACACTACCCCAGCATGACCCCCTACACCACCCAAACACCACTGTGCTACTCTAAATCCTAAAACACAACTCCCATCATGACCCCCTGCACTACAGAAACACCACTGCACTACCTTAAACCCTAAAATACTACCCCAAGTACAATCCACTACACTACCCAAACACCACTACGTTACCCTAAAACCTAAAACACTACACCCAGAACGCCCTCCTACACTTCCCAAACACCACTGCGCTACCCTAAACCCTTAACCACTACTCCCAGCAGGATCACCCAACAGTACAGAAACACCACTGAACTACCTTAAACCCTAAAACACTACCACCAGCACGACCCCCTATGCTACACAAACACCACTGCACTACTATTAAACCCTAAAACACTACCCCAAGCACAACACCCTACTTTACCCAAACATGAATGCACTACCCTAAACACTTACCCCCAGCATGACCTCCTACACTACCCAAACACCACTGTGCTACCCTAAACCCTAAAATATTACCCCCAGCACAAGCCCCTACACTACACAAACACCACTGCACTACCCTTAAACCTCCTACACTACCACCAGCACAACCTCCTACACTACCCAAATACCATTGTGCTACCCTAAACCCTAAAACACTACCCCCAGCACAACCCTGTACACTACACAAACACTACTGCACTATCCTAAAACCTAAAATACTACCCCCATCATGACCTCCAACACTACCCAAACACCACAGCGCTAGCCTAATTCCTAAACCACTACCACCAGCACAACCCCCTACACTACTCAAAGACCACTGCACTACCCTAAAACCTAAAACACTACCCCGAGCACGACCTCCTACACCACCCAAACACCACTGCGCTAGCCTAACCTCTAAAACACCACTCACAGCATGACACCATACATTACAGAAACACCTCTGCACTAACTTAAACCCTAAAAAACTACCCACAGCATGACTCCCTGCACTACACAGACACCACTGCACTACCCTAAACCCTAAAATACTACTCCCAGCATGACCCCCTTCACTACCCACACACCTCTGCACTACCCTAAACCCTAAAACACTACTCCCAGCATGACCAACTACACTACAGAAACACAATTGCACTACCCTAAAACCTAAAGCACCTCCCCCCAGCATAACCTCCTACACTACCCAAACACCACTGTGCTTCCCTAAACCCTAAAACACTACGCCAAGCCCAACACCCAACACTACTCAAATACCACTGCACCACCCTAAAACCTAAAACACTACACCCAGCACGCCCTGCTACACTTCCTAAACACCACTGCACTTCCCTCAACCCTTAAACACTACTCTCAACACTACAGAAACACCACTGAACTACCTTATACCCTAAAAAACACTACCACCATCATGACCCCCTACACTACATAAACACCACTGCACTACCCTAAACCCTAAAACACTACCCCCAGCACAACCCCCTACACTACCCATACACCAATGCACTACCCTAAACCAATACCACCAGCATGACCTCCTACACTACCCAAACACCACTGTGCTACCCTAAACCCTAAAACACTACCCAAGCGCAATCCTCTAAACTATACAAACACCACTGTACTACCCTAAACCCTAAAACGTTACCGCCAGCAGAAGCCCCTGCACTACACAAACACCACTGCACAACCCTAAAACCTCCTACACTTCCCCCAGCACAACCTCGTACACTACCCAAACACCACTGCGCTACCCTAAACCATAAAACACTACTCCCAGCACAACCCCTACACTACAGAAACACCACTGTACTACCCTAAAACCTAAAACACTATCCCCAGCATGACGTCCTACACTACCTAAGGACCACTGTGTTACCCTAAACCTTAAAACACTACCCGAGTACAACCCAGTACACTATAAAACACGACTGCACTGCCCTAAATCCTAAAACACTACCCTCAGCATGACCTTCTACACTACCCAAACACCACTGCGCTAGCCTAACCCCTAAACACACCACTCCCAGCACAACCCCCTACACAACCCCCTACACTACCCAAACACCACTGCACTACCTTAAACCATAAAATACTACTCCCAGCACAACCCCTACACTACAGAAACACCACTGCACTACCCTAAAACCAAAAACACTATCCCCAGCATGACGTCCTACACTACCTAAGCACCACTGTGTTACCCTAAACCCTGAAACACTACCCGAGTACAACCCAGTACACTATACAAACACGACTGCACTACCCTGAATCCTAAAACACTACCCTCAACATGACCTCCTACACCACCCAAACACCACTGCGCTAGCCTAACCCCTAAACACACTACTCCCAGCACAACCCCCTACACTACCCAAAAACCACTGCGCTACCCTAAACCATAAAACACTACTCCCAGCACAACCCCTACACTACAGAAACACCACTGCACTACCCTAAAACGTAAAACACTATCCCCAGCATGACATCCTACACTACCTAAGCACCACTGTGTTACCCTAAACCCTAAAACACTACCCGAGTACAACCCAGTACACTATACAAACACGACTGCACTACCCTAAATCCTAAAACACTACCCTCAGCATGACCTCCTACAGTACCCAAACACCACTGCGCTAGCCTAACCCCTAAACACACTACTCCCAGCACAACCCCCTACACTACCCAAACACCACTGTACTACCCTGAAACCTAAAACACTACTCCCAGCATGACCCCCTGCACTACAGAAACACCATGACACTACCTTAAACTCTAAAATACTACCCCAAGTACAATCCCCTATACTACCCAAACAGCACAACGTTACCCTAAAACCTAAAACACTACACCCAGAACGCCCTCCTATACTTCCCAAACACCACTGCGCTACCCTAAACCCTTAACCACTACTCCCAGCAGGACCACCCAACAGTACAGAAACACCACTGAACTACCTTAAACCCTAAAACACTACCCCCAGCACAACACCCTACACTACCCAAACATGAATGCACTACCCTAAACACTTACCCCCAGCATGACCTCCTACACTACCCAAACACCACTGTGCTACCCTAAACCCAAAAATATTACCCCCAGCACAAGCCCTTACACTACACAAACACCACTGCACTACCCTTAAACCTCCTACACCACCCCCAGCACAACCTCCTACACTACCCAAATACCATTGTGCTACCCTAAACCCTAAAACACTACTCCCAGCACAACCCTGTCCACTACACAAACACTACTGCACTATCCTAAAACCTAAAATACTACCCCATCATATCCTCCAACACTACCCAAACACCACAGCGCTAGCCTAATTCCTAAACCACTACCACCAGCACAACCCCCTACACTACTCAAAGACCACTGCACAACCCTAAAACCTACAACACTACCCGAGCACGACCTCCTACACCACCCAAACACCACTGCGCTAGCCTAACCCCTAAAACACCACTTCCCAGCATGACTCTCTACATTACAGAAACACCTCTGCACTAACTTAAACCCTAACAAAACTACCCACAGCATGACCCCCTGCACTACACAGACACCACTGCCCTAAACCCTAAAATACTACTCCCAGCATGACCCCCTTCACTACCCAAACATCTAAACCCTAAAACACTACTCCCAGCAAGCCCAACTACACTACAGAAACACAACTGCACTACTCTAAAACCTAAAACACTACCCCCAGCATTACCTCCTACATTACCCAAACACCACTGCGCTGCCCTAAACCCTAATACACTACCCCAGCACAACACCCGACACTACCCAAATACCACTGCACTACCTTAAAACCTAAAACACTACACCCAGCACGCCCTGCTACACTTCCTAAACACACCTGTGCTTCCCTAAACCCTTAAACACTACTCTCAACACTACAGAAACACCTTTTACGCCTTATACCCTAAAAAACACTACCACCATAATGACCCTCTACACTACATAAACACCACTGCACTACCCTAAACCCTAAAACACTACCCCCAGCACAACCCCCTACACTACCCATACACCAATGCACTACCCTAAACCAATACCACCAGCATGAACTCCTACACTACCGAAACACCACTGTGCTACCCTAAACCCTAAAACACTACCCGAGCGCAACCCTCTAAACTATACAAACACCACTGTACTACCCTAAACCCTAAAACATTACCGGCAGAAGAAGCCCCTACACTACACAAACACCACTGCACAACCCTAAAACCTCCTACACTTCTCCCAGCACAACCTCCTACACTACCCAAACACCACTGCGCTACCCTAAACGATAAAACACTACTCCCAGCACAACCCCTACACTACAGAAACACCACTGCACTACCCTAAAACCTAAAACACTATCCCCAGCATGACGTCCTACACTGCCTAAGCACCACTGTGTTACCCTAAACCTTAAAACACTTTCTGAGTATAACCCAGTACAATATACAAACACGACTGTCCTACCCTGAATCCTAAAACACTACCCTCAGCATGACCTCCTACACTAGCCAAACACCACTGCGCTAGCCTTACGCCTAAACACTACTCCCAGCACAAACCCCTACACTACAGAAACACCTCTGCACTAACTTAATCCCTAAAACTCTACCCGAGCACAACCCCCTACACTACACAGACACCAGTGCACTACATTAAAACCTAAACACTACTCCTAGCATGACCTCCTACACTACCCAAACACCACTGCGCTAGCCTACCCCTAAAACAGTACCCCCAGCACGACCCCCTACACTACCCAAATACCACGGCACTACCCTAAAACTTAAAACACTACCCCCAGCACAACCTCCTACATTACCCAAACATCACTGCCCTACCCTAAACCCTAAAAAACTACTCCCAGTACGACCCACTACACTACAGAAACACCACTGCACTACCTTAAAACCTAAAACAATACCCCCAGCACGACCTCCTACACTAACCAAACACCACTGCGCTACCATAAACCCTAAAAAAATACCCCCAGCACGACCTCCTACACTACCCAAACACGACTGCGCTATCCTAAACCCTAAAACACTACCCACAGCCCACCCCCTATTCTACCCAAGCACCACTGCATTACCCTAAAACCTAAAACATTTTGCCCAGCATGACCTCCTATACTACCCTAACACCACTGCGTTAGCCTTACCCCTAAAACACTAACCCCGCACGACCCCCCTACACTACCCAAACAACACTGCGCTACCTTAAACTCTAAAACACTACTCCCAGCACAACTCCCTTCACTACAGAAACATCACTGCACTACCCTAAAACCTAAAAGACTATCCCCATCACGACTTCCTACACTACCCAAACACCACTGCGCTACCCTAAACACTAAAACACTACACGAGTACAACCCTATACACTACACAAACGCCACTGCACTACCCTAAAACATAAAACACTACCCCCAGCATGACCTCCTACACTACCCAAACACCACTGCGCTAGCCTTACCCTTGAACAGTACTCCCAGCACGACCCCTACACTACAGACACACCTCTGCCCTAACTTCAACCCTAAAACACTACCCTCAGCACAACCCCCTACACTACACAGACACCACTGCATTATACTAAAACCTAAAACACTACCCCCAGCATGACCTCCTACACTACCCAAACACCACTGTGCTGGCCTTACCCCTAAAACACTACCACAAGCACGACCTCCTACACTACCCAAACACCACTGCAGTAGCCTTACACCTAAACACTACTCCCAGCACGACCCCTACACTACAGAAACAACTCTGCACTAACTTAATCTCTAAAGCACTACCCCAGCACAACCCCCTACACTACACAGACACCACTGCACTACATTAAAACCTAAACACTACCCCTAGCATGACCTCCTACACAACCCAAACACCAACGCGCTAGCCTGCCCCAAAAACACTACCCCCAGCACGAACCCCTACACTACCCAAATACCACGGCATTATGCTAAAACCTAAAACACTACCCCCAGCACGACCTCCTACACTACCCAAACATCACTCTGCTACCCTAAACTCTAAAAAACTACTCCCAGCACGACCCCCTACACTACAGAAACACCACTGTGCTACCCTACACCCTAAAACAATACCCCCAGCACGACCTCCAACGCTACCCAAACCCCACTGCGCTGCCCTAAACTTTAAAACACTACCCCAGCACAATCCCCTACACTACCCAAACATCACTGCTCTACCCTAAAACTAAAACACTACCCTCAGCATGACCTCCTACACTACACAAACACCACTGTGCTAGCCTTACCCCTAAAACACTACCTCCAGCACGACCCCCTACACTACCGAAACACCAGTGCGCTACCCTAAACCCGTAAACACTATTCCCATCATGACCCCCTATACTACATAAACACCACTGCGCTACCCTAAAACCTAAAACACTACCCCCAGCACAACCTCCTACAGTAACCAAACACCACTGCGCTACCCTAAATCCTAAAACACTACCCGAATACAACCCTAAACACTATACAAACACCACTGCACTACACTAAAACATAAAACACTACCCCCAGCATGACCTCCTACACTACCCAAACACCACAGCGCTAACCTAACCCTTAAAACACTACCCCCAGCACAACCCCCTACACTACCCAAACACCACTGTACTCCTCTAAAACCTAAAAGACTACGCCCAGCATGACTCCTATACTACACAAACACCACTGTGCTACCCTAAACCCTAAAACAATACCCGAGTACTACCCTATACACTATACAAACACCACTGCAATTCCCTAAAATGTAAAACACTACCCACTGCATGACCTCCTACACTACCCTAACCCCACTGTATAAGCCAAACCCTTAAAGCACTACTCCCAGCACAACTCCCTACACTACCCAAACACCACTGCGCTACCCTAAACCCTAAAACACTACTCCAAGCATGACCCCCTGTACTACAGAAATACCACTGCACTATCTTAAACCCTTTAACACAACCCCCAGAATGACCTCCTACACTACCCATACATCACTGCGCTACCCTAAACCCTAAAACACTGCCCCCAGCACAACCCCCTACTATACCCAAACACCACTTCACTACCCTAAATCTTAAAACCCTACTCCCAGCAAGATCCCCTACACTATCCAAACACCACTGCACTACCCTAAACCCTAAAACACCACCTGAGCACAACCACATACACTATACAAACACCACTGCAGTATTCTAAACCCTAAGACACTACCCCCAGCACAAGCCCCTACACTACACAAACATCTATCCACTACCCTACACCCTAAAACACTACCCCAGCACCACCCCTACACTACTCAAACACCACTGCACTAACCTAAAACCCTAAAACACTACCCCAGCACGACCTCCTACACTACCCAAATGCCACTGCACTACCCTAAACCCTAAGACACTACTCCCAGCACGACCCCCTACAGTACAGATACACCACTGCTCTATCTTAAACCCTAAAACACTACCCGCAGCACGACCAACAACACTTCACAAACACTCCTGCCTATCCTAAAACACTACACCCAGCACAACCTCCTACACTCAAACACTACCCCCATCCTAACCCCCTACACTACCCAAACACCACTGCACTACCCTAAAACCTTAAACACTTCCCCAGCACAACCTCCTACACTACCCAACACCACTGTGCTACTCTAAACCTTAAAACACTACCCTCAGCATAACCCCTATACCACCCAAACACCAATGCACTACCCTAAAACCTAAAACACTACCCCCAGCATGACCTCCTACACTATCCAAACACCACAGCGCTAGCCTAACCCCTAAAACACTACCCCCTGCACAACTCCCTACACTACCCAAACACCACTGCACTACCCAATAACCAAAAACACTATACCCAGCATGACTTCCCACACTACCAAAGCACCACTGCACTAGCCTAATCCCTAAAACACTATTCCCAGCACGACCCCCTACACTACAGAAACACGTTTGCGAGCCGGCGGCCCGTAGCTCTCTCTGTGCGAGCCGAGTCCACAGGCCACAGCTCTCCCTCTGCGAGGCTTCCCGAAGGCCTGCAGGTCTCCCTGTTCTAGCTGGATCGGAGCTGTCACTCTGAGACCCGAAATTGGGAATATAAGGTGGCACTGAAAAGAGCCTTTGTGTTTATTAGTTTGAGTTACATATATAACTGCCCGTTGCTAATGTCGTCCCATAATGTTTTGCAGGGCCTTTGGTTGGGATTTTTTTTTGCCGATAAATGTGCTTGGGGTGGTCCTAAGAGGATGGGACCAGCACTGAAGTTCAACAAAATGCGCTTTTTGTTTATACTATTTATGTTCAAGGCATATGCTTGGTCCTCCACCTAGGTTAGGGGGGAACCCAAAATTATCAGCTCTCACATTGCCTAATGTTTTCATTGTAAAAGTTCACTTTTGTGAATTGGTTTTATGCTTTTAAGCATCTAAAATTGCTTTTACAAAGCATCTGAGGATGTTGTTGATTTAGCTGCTACGCTACGTGATTAAGCACAGTTTTGGTACTGTACTACGTACAGTTTGCACGAAACTCACACACCACCACTCATCCTAGTCAGTCATGCAAAGAATCAATCACAGTTCCATTTATTCACCTACATAGTTATACACACACCACCTCATTTATTCGTACAGATACTAACGCATACTTACTCTCTTAAATAATCACTAATACAAGTATACACTCATCCATACCACAATCACTGACTCTCGCATATAGTCATTTATGTACTCCAACTCTCACATACACTGCCTTTTACTTTTGTACTTACTTGGAAATCTACCACTGAGACATCCATTCACTCACCGTACCAAAAAAAGATAATGCGCAGTTCCCCTGGATTCAAAAACTTGGAAGAGACAGTTGACAGTTAAAAAAGTGAGAGAAGGCACACCGGAGGGGATCCTCCTTTTCGGAATTAAAGGCCTCACACATCCAGCAAGCTAGGTGTCATGCTTCATCATATGGCCTTGCCCCTCGTCGGGTCGGCGATGCAGTACCCTACGGGCACCCATAAAGGGGCTCTTTGACGGGGATCTTTTATTCCTGCTGTATGGTGTAGTGGGGGTGAGGGCCCTAGGGGGTGGAAGTGAGTGGTGTAGATGTGCTAAAGTGATGTTAAAACAGGTTGGGTAGTTTAAACCTTTAATGAAGTGGTATCCCACCTTAGTTAAAAACAAAGAAAGAGATTGGTTGCTTAGTGCGGCTCAAAGGTCCGTTAAAGCAAGAACCTACTCTACTGAATGGTCGACATGTTTCATGCTCTTTGAGTTCAAAACGATACTCAACAATTCCTCAGGACCAAAGATGGGGAAAACTATCTACACTACTAGATGTCCAAAAGTATATCTAGTCAAGTATGCGCCTAGTTCCGCCATGTAGAAACCTGGAGAGGATGACATAAAGAAGAAATGTACATAGTGTCATCCAAAATGTGCTCACTTGTGAGGCTCAACTGTCTAATGGAAAGTGAAAGGAATGGGAATATCATTCCAGAAATACAACTAATAAGAAGATCTATAGTAAAATGTTAAAAAGGTCATGATAACTGGTATCTAGCTGAGGGAATAGTTAGAACTGCTGCAGCAATGATTTAGCATGTGTATTAAGACTCACCCACCTAATCTTTGAGTGAGTCCTGTCACCATTGCCCTCGGTGATCAGACACCATGTTCCTGATGTCCTGTGTAAGGGTGAAAGAATGGGGTGACAAGCCCCCTTTGGGTGGTGAGTGATGCAGTGAATTAAAACTGTTAGGCGTAGTCAGGGATGCCATGGCTTGCGGGCATAGGTTACCACAGGGTATCTCGGGCCAGCGTTTTGTCAATAAAGCCCCACCAGTGATCCGGGGCCTCTGCCATGACGCCAAGTTGATGCTAAAGTCGATTCACCAAGGATTATGGGTCGGATGCGCCCCAACCATAAGCTGTCGCAGCCACCGTGATGACTACACACAGTCAGGTTCACAGACGCACCAGACTCCGCTAAACATCGGCAACCGGCTGTGGTGGAAACAGTTGTTTCAAGCATTCAACGCAGGCCCCCTGCAACTCCCCCAAGTCTTAGTGGGGTGTATGTAACATACAGCTGTGTCCTGGATTGCAACTAACTTTACAGGTGGGAGAGGCCAAGCTACGCCCTTCCTCAACAAGATTCCGGGACTCACTCGGTAACTGTCCAGTAAGTTATTTTGTAAAGTCTGGCCTTCTGTCTTATAGTGGTCCAGAGAGGTGCAGTTCCTCCTCACACAGAGGAACTGACCAAATGGGAGGTCAACTCCTATCTTGATAGTTTTGGGGAGATTCGGCAAGTGGGGGGCTGAGAAAAAGGGGGATCTCAAAATGGGGTTTCCCCATGCAATTTCCCATAGGAAACTGCAGACGCGGCTACTGCCCGAACCGCTCAACGGAATGACACCAAATTTGGCAAAAAGGTAGCCCTTGGTTCAGAAAGATCGCTTTTTGTTAAATGGTGTAAATTTGTTCTGTAGTTGCTGAGAAAATCGAAACTAAAAAAGTTTCGATATCTAGGGCTGCGGATCCTCCAGAGCACAAGCTTTATGCTAATTGGCTGTCAACACTTCAAACCAGGAAGTGTCTGCAGCCATTTTGTGGCTCGGTAGAACCGAGGCACAAGAAATCAAGAAAACAAATGCGTAAAACACGAAAAGGGGGCAGGGTAGAAACACCCTGACGCCCTAGGCTTGCTCGGAGGGTCCCACAAGGACAAACATTACGGGATGCGCAGTGGATCCGCGCATCTGGGCGTGAAAAAAAATAGAAGCACGGGCTCCCGCTCTTCGTTTTCAAAGCCCCCGGGTGGGCCAAGTCCCAGGTGCTTAATGTAGTAAAATAGCAGGCCGCGTTTAGCTGAAAGGCAGCAGTGTCCCCTTTAAGAGCTGGAACCAGGCTCTGAGATTAGCAGGCTAGAGGACCAGTAGGCTGGAGTCAGGAAGTCTCGGACGTTATGGCTGCCCATCTAACTCCACATCCCCTTCTATGGAGATGAATCTCCTTGGACATGAATGAGGGGGAAGCAAGAGCCGGATACAGGCTGCACCAGGATGCAGAACAGCAATAGCAGAGGCTGCTCCTGTGCCCCAGGTCAAAGGGGTAGATTGGGGCAGATTTCGCCGGGGCTCCCTCAGTCCCAGAGGCAGAGGGGATACACTTGTACCCAGGGCTGCCCCAACATATTGCTGGGTGCAGTCAAGGGCATCCTTCGCATTGCCCTCCCTGGACTTGTGGGGAGAGTAAATCAAGGGCTGTCCTAGCCACTGCCCCCAACCCTCGGGTGGTCAAGGGGCATACGGTGAGTCAGAGGCGGCGCCGGCACTTCTACACCACACAGGACTTAGAGAACAACGGGTTCCTTGGCTGGATTCCGGCACCACAATGATTTACGGGTTGGCGCCCTCTTCGTGGGATGCTGCCATCCGCCGGGCTCCGGAGACCCCTCCGCCACGCCTCGAGCCCCCCACTTCTCAGGCCCCGACACTGGTTCTACCTTCCTGCTCCTTGCTTCCGTCATAGGCTTGGAGCCACTCTAGATCCATTCCGGTGGCCAGTCACGGTTCCCACAGTCATTGCAGGCAGCATCCTTCTGTCCCGGGTTAGCTCTGCCATTAGCCCCCTCACTGCAATGGGCTCCCCCTCAACCACATCTGGGTTAGCAGTCCTTTAGGGTCCTATCAGTCCATAGTATTCTTTAAATCCCAGACTATCAGCTTCCGGTCCTGTCTCGGTTTAGCAGCTCCTTTTAACATGTCACAGCTTATAGTGTCTTTTAGTCCCATCCCATGCCAGCGTCTTCCGTGTCCAGTGTGCGGCCCCCGGTTCATATATGGGGGACATCACACTCCATGGTACATATTCCCTCATGGTTTTATACCGGGCTAACAGCCAAGCACACACCCACCCACCTGCAGCTGACAGCCGCTGCTGCGGGCGGTACAGCAGCAAGGGCTTAACTTGCTGTGCTATCTTTCTGAGATCTTGCCTTGCGGAAATATGCCTTGGGGTTATTGAGGTTGGTTGCACATTGTGGGGTTGTTTTGTGATACATTCTGGGTTTGTCGGAGCTTGTTGTTGGTGATATCCGGTGGGGTTGGTTAGTGAAGTGTGTGCTTACATGTGGCTGGTTCTTCTTAAGTCTTGTGAGGTGTGAAGATGTTCCGGGCTTTGGTTGATGTGTGGCAGAGTCTGTTGTGGCAATGCATCACGTGGGACAATGGGCCTATGGGCGACGCTGTAAGGTGGCAACGGGTGCTAATACAAGTTGGGAAACCATGCCCACCTGCCCCTCCCCTTTGTTTCACAGTAAAACACAGATACAATTTAGGTAAAGTCGGCACCTCTGAGCCCGGTGCCATTGCACCTGCGGCACCCCCGGAACCCGTGGTGAGTCGCTGGGACTTGGAAGTGCTGCGTGTACAGCCATGGTGAGGTGTGTGGGGGAGACTTGTAGTGATGGGTGGGTGCGCTGTGGTGTTTTGATGGAGGTGATGCGTAGTGGAATATGGAGTCTGCAGATTTGAGTGGTTTGAATTGAGTTTTTGAGATCCTCGGTGTTGCTTCGATGACTTATGTCAACGTACAGCAGAGATTTGTTGTGGTCTTAACTTGTTATGGTTGTTTGTGAACTTGTGTGATGCGTGGTGATGCTGGTGCTGAGTAGCACAAGTGTGTTGTGGTGATGTGTGGTGAGGGCTTGTGGTGAGTAGCACACCTGTGTTGTGATGACTTGTGGTTGTTGTATCGATGCAGAACTGGTTGTGTGTAGCAGATGTGTGTTGTGGTGGGGGCTGGGCAGACGTGTTGTGGTTACTTGTGGGTGTTGTGATACATGGAGGGGGCTGTTGATGTGTAGCACACGTGTGTTGTAGTGATGCGCTTTATGAGCTTGCTGTAATGTGTGAGATCTTGTGTAAGGTGCGTGGTTGGGTTGTGTTGTGCTGGTTTGGTGTAGGCCGAGGTAAGGGTTTGTGCTGATATATGGCAGGGAGTTGTGTCATATGATAGGGCACTGCTGTGGTGGGGATTCGTGGTGGCTTCACATCCTGGTGCCTTCTGCTCGGTGAGTAGGTTGTGGTGAGTGTATTGTTTTCACAGTTGTGACTCTGGGGCATATTATCAAGAAAGAGCATTACATTATCGCCGCGTTTATCGGCAGGAAACTGCTGATAAAGCGGGGATAATGGGCTTGATAATATGCTCTATGAATTCCAATCGAAGCCCATGTTAGATGTCTTCACATCTAACATGGGCTTCGATTGGAATTTATAGAGCATATTATCAAGCCCATTATCGCCACTTTATCGGCAATTTCCTGCTGATAAAAGTGGCGATAATGTAACGCCCTTTCTTGATAATATGCCCCTAGGTTCCTCAGGAAACAAGAACAAGAAGCACCTGGAAAAGAGGCCCTTCCCTAACTGGAGACGGCGTCCCGGACACGGTGAGTGGTGGGGCTGTGGGAGGGGGAGAAAGCATGGGGTACCAGTGTGTGCCCCGCACCTGCCAGTGCCCCCACATCCTTGTGAACACAGCAGGAGGCTTTGTGTTATTTCCAAAACCAAGCTCTGAATGTCACTCGGACACACCCACAGCGGCAGGCGCAGCAACCCCACCCCCGAAGCAGGATCAGCACTCCCAACACTTGCAGCAGGCACCAATCCCCAACACCCGCAGCAGGCACCAATTCCCAACTCCCGCAGCAGGCACCAATCCCCCACACCCGCAGCAGGTGCGAGCCCTAATACAAGTGAGGAACCCGTGCCTACCTGCCCCTCTCCCTTAGTTTCACAGTAAAACACATATACAATTTAGGTGAAGTGGGCACCTCTGAGCCTGGTGCCACTGCACCCGTGGCACCCCCGGGACCCGTGGTGAGGCGATGGGACTTGGAGGTGCTGCGTGCACAGCCATGCTGAGGTGCGTGGGGGAGACTTGTAGTGATGAGTGGGTGCGCTGTGGTGTTTTGATGGGAGTGATGCGTAGTGGAATATGGAGTCTGCAGATTTATGCAGTTTGAATTCTGTTTGTGAGGTCCTCGGTGTTGCTTCGATGAGTTATGTCGACGTACAGCATCGATTTGTTGTGGTCTTACTTGTTATAGTTGTGTGTGAACTTGTGTGATGCGTGGTGAGGCTGGTGCTGGGTAGCACAAGTGTGTTGTGGTGATGTTGTGAGGGCTTGTGGTGATTAGCACACCTGTGTGTGGTGACTTGTGGTTGTTTTTTCGATGCAGGACTGGTGGTGTTCAACAGACGTGTTGTTGTGGGGGCTGGGCAAACGTGTTATGGTTACTTGTGGGTGTTGTGGTGATACGTGGCAGGGGCTGGTGGTGTGTAGAACACGTGTGTTGTGATGATGCATTTTATGAGCTTGCTGTAATGTGTGGGAACTTGTGTGAGGTGCGTGGTTGTGTTGTGTTGTGCTGGGTTGTGGTAGGCTGAGGTCGGAGTTTGTGCTGATATGTGGCGGGGAGTTGTGTCACATGATGGGGCACTGCTGTGGTGGGGATTTGTGGTGGCTTCACGTCCTGGTGTCTTCTGCTCGGTGAGTAGGTTGTGGTGAGTGTGCTGTTTTCACAGTTGTGTCTTTGTTCCTCAGGGCCCAAGAACGAGAAGCACCTGGAAAAGAGGCCTTCCCCTCACTGAGGACAGCACCCTGGACACGGTGAGTGGTGGGGTTGTGGGAGGGGGAGAGGGCAAGGGGCACCCGCGTGTGCCCTGCATCGTAAACCACCCCTGCCAGTACCCTGCATCCTTATGAACACAGCAGGGTGCTTTGTGTCATTTCCAAAACCAAGCTCTGAATGTCACTCGGACACACCCGCAGCGGCCGCAGGCACCCTGACTCCCGCAGCAGGCGCAGCAACCCCCAACACCCACAGCAGGCACCAATCCTAAACACCCGCAGCAAGCACCAATCCCCAAACCCTGCAGTAGGCACCAATCCCCCACACCCGCAGCAGGTGCATGCCCTAATACAAGTGAGGAAACTGTGCCCACCTGCCCTCCCCCTTAGTTTCATAGTAAAACACAGATACAATTTAGGTGAAGTGGGCATCTCTGAGCCCAGTGCCACTGCACCGGCGGCAGCCCCGGGACCCGTGGTGAGGCGATGGGACTTCGAGGTGCTGCCTACACAGCCATGCTGAGGTGCGTGGGGAAGACTTGTAGTGATGAGTGGGTGAGCTGTGGTGTTTTGATTGGGGTGGTTCATAGTGGAATATGGAGTCTGCAGATTTGTGCAGTTTGAATTGTGTTTTTGAGGTCCTCGCTGTTGCTTCGATGAGATATGTCAACGTACAGCAGAGATTTCTCGTGGTCTTAACTTGTGATGATTGTGTGTGAACTTGTGTGATGCGTGGTGAGGCTGGTGCTGTGTAGCACAAATGTTGTGGTGATGTGTGGTGAGGGCTTGTGGTGAGTAGCACACCTGTGTTGTGGTGACTTGTGGTTGTTGTATCAATGCAGGACTGGTGGTGTGTAGCAGACGTGTGTTGTGGTGGGTGCTGGGCAGACGTTTTGTGGTTACTTGTGGGTGTTGTGGTGATACATGGCGGGGCTGGTGGTATTTAGCACACGTGTGTTGTTGTGATGCATTTTATGAGCTTGCTGTAATGTGTGAGAACTTGTGTGAGGAGCATGGTTGGGAAGTGTTGTGCTGTTTTGGTGTAGGCTGATGTCAGGGTTTGTGCGGATATGTGGTAGGAAGTTGTGTCACATGGTGGGGCACTGCTGTGTTGGGGATTCGTGGTGGCTTCACGCCCTGGTGTCTTCAGCTTGGTGAGTAGGTTGTGGTGAGTGTGTCGTTTTCACAGTTGTGTCTCTATTCCTCAGTACCCAAGAATGAGAAGCAGCTGGAAAAGAGGCCCTCATCTCACTGGAGACGGCTCCCCGGACACGGTGAGTGGTGGGGTTGTGGGAGGGGGAGAGGGCCAGGGGTATCCATGTGGGCCACACACCGTAAACCACTCCTGCCAGTGCCCCAGCACTCTTATGAACACAGCAGGGTGCTTTGTGTCATTTCCAAAACCAAGCTCTGAATGTCACTCGGACACACCGGCAGCAGGCGCAGCAACTCCAACCCCCAAAGCAGGCTCAGCAACCCCCAACACGCGCAGCAGGCACTAATCCCAAACACCCACAGCAGGCACCAATCCCCCACACCCGTAGCAGGTGCACCAACACCCTTAGCAGGTGCACCACACCTGTAGCTTGCACAAATCCCAACATCTGGCATAGGAACCCCCCACACCTGCAGCTGGCACCAACCCTCCACAGCAGGCACATCAACCCCAACACCCTTAGCAGGCACCAATCCCCAACATTAACCTAGACACACCTTTAATTACCCAGCCATTACCTATACAGTCCAGCAAACACCCTGTCATTCACCATGCACTCCTGCAGTCAGCCATCCAGCACCATGTACTAATCCAAACACTGAGCCAAACCCCAAACACTTATAAATTCACCCAGGCACTCTCCTTGCAGTACTCTAATCATTCAGTCAGTACCCAAGTACTCAAGCAGTGACCCAGGCCCTAACACATGGACTGGTACAAACCACTCTCCACTACGCATGCAGTCCTCTAACCACCTTCACACTTGTCTTTCACACCTTCAATTACCCAGCCATTACCTATACAGTCCAGCAAACTCCCTGTCACTCCCCATGCACTTCTCCAGTCAGCCATTCAGCACCATGTACTAATCCAAACACTGCCCCAAAACCCAAACACTTATAAAGTCACCCAAGCACGCTCCTTGCAGTACTCTAATCAGTCAGTCAGTACCCAAGTACTCATGCAGTAACCCAGGCCTTAACACATTGCCTGCTACAAGCCCCTGTCCACTACACATGCAGTCCTATAACCACCTACACACTTATATTTCACACCTTCAATTACCCAGGCAGTACCTATACACTCCATCAATACGCCTGTCACTCCCCATGCACTCCTCCAATCAGCCATCCAGCACCATGGACTAATCCAAATGCTGAGCCAAAACCGAAACACTTATAAACTCACCCAAACACTCTCCGTGCAGTACTCCAATCATTCAGTCAGTTCCTAAGTACACATGCAATGACCCAGACCTTAACACATGCACTGCTACAAACCCCTGTCCACTACGCATGCAGTCCTATAACCACCTACACACTTATCTTTCACACCTTCAATTACCCAGGCAGTACCTATACACTCTAGCAATCACTCTGTCACTCCCCTTGCACTTCTCCAGTGACCCATTCAGCACCATGTACTAATCCATTAACTGTGCAAAAAACCCAACCGCTTTTAAATACACCCAGTCACTCTCCTTGCATCACTCTAATAATTCAGTCAGTACCCAAGTACTCATGCAATGGCCCAAGCCTTAACACATGCATTGCTACAAACCCTTGTCCACTGCGCATGCAGCCCTCTAACCACCTACACACTTGTCTTTCACACCTTCAATTACCCAGGCAGTACCCATACACTCCAACAATCACACTGCCACTCTCCATGCACTCCTCCAGTCAGTCATCCAGCACCATGTACTAATCCATTCACTGTGCCAAAATCCAAACAGTTATAAATTCACCCGGTGACTCTCCTTGCAGTACTTTAATTAATAATGCAGTCACTACCCAAGTATTCACACAATGACTCAGCCCTTAACAGATGGACTGCTACAAACCCTTGTCCACTGTGCATGCAGTACTGTAACCACCTACATACTTGTATTTTACACCTTCAGTTACCCTGGCAGTACCTATACACTCTAGCAAAATCCCTGTCACTCCCAATGCACTCCTCCAGTTAGCCATCCAGCACCTTGTACTAATCCAAACACTGTGCCAAAACCCAATCACTTATAAACTCACCCAGGCACTCTCCTTACAGTACTCTAATCATTTAGACAGTGCCCAAGTACTCATGCAGTGACCCAGGCCTTAACACATGAACTGCTACAAACCCCTGTCCACTATGCATGCATTACTCTAACTACCTACACACTTGTCTTTCACACTTTCGATTACCCAGGCAGTACCTATACACTCCATCAATCACCCTCTCACTCACCATGCACTCCCCCAGTGAGCCACCCAGCACAATGTATTAATCCAAACAATGCGCCAAAACCCAAACACTTATAAATTCACCCAAGCACTCTCCTTGCAGTACTCTAATCATTCAGTCAGTACTCAAGTACCACTGTGCAAACGCACACCCTGGCGCATTTTAAGTTAGGGAAATAATTCTCCTTCAATCCTGAGGGCCCCTGGGAGTCAACTAGCCCACCAGGTGCTTGCAGTAAGCGCCACTGAGCTGAGTTGCAGAGCGGTGGTCTAGGCCATGCCCCATTTTATACCTCTCTGCAATGCAACTCTGTGGCACTTACTATCCATACCTGGTGGGTTAGTTGGCCCCCAAGCACACTCAGGATTCAAGAGGACTTTATCTCCCAACTTAAAACGCGCCCACAATGCACTTCTGATGATGTCACATATTACATCACTCATGACATGGTCAGTGACATCACTCATAACTTCACTCATGTGATGGGGACCAAAAGCCCCGGGGACTGCCACCCCTGGGGCTTTTCTAAAATATTTGTGGGGGCACATGTCCCCCCGCAAGCCCTGGGGACCGCCACCCTCACGGCTTGTTTTTAATCCCTCAGGATTCAAGGGGTCTTAATCTCCCAACTTAAAATTGCCACAGGGCACATTTACAAAGTTGTGAGGGGAAGGGATGGGGCCTGAGGTGATGTGTGCAAACACACCCTGTGGTGCATTTTAGGTTGGGGACATAATTCCCCTCCAATCCTGAGGGCCCCAGGGGGCCAACTAGCCCACAAGGTGCTTCCAGTAAGCACCACTGAGCTGTGTTTCAGAGAGGTGGTCTAGGCCGTATCCCTTTTTACACCTCTCTACAACGCAGCTCTGTGGCGCTAACTGGAGATACCTGCCTTATTATGTACTAGGGTCTTACAGAGAAGGCCATGGTAATCACAGCGGTACCCCAATGCATAGTATCCCCTAGTGTATGTAGGTGTTTTCACTGTATTATAAGTGTCTTTTAGCATGGCACTGGCTCTAGAACTGGTTAGTCCGAGTCAGTTACCACTAGTCCCCATCTGAAAAAGTTGAGGGTACAGGATGCTTTTGCAAAAAGCCCCTTTCTGCTCCTCTGTTTGTTATTTCTGCATGTCTTCCTTCTCCCTGCACTTTTCTTCGTCTTTTTGGACTTCTGTTACTTCTTTCTGCATTGCTATTTTTTCTTTCTGGTCTTTTTTTCTTCTTTCTTCACATGTCCTACCTCAGTAGGCATAGTTAGAAACTAGCATTTAAAAAACCTTTGAAATTCACTCAAAAAAACACACAGGTTTCAGTCACGTTATAGTTAGAAATTAGCATTTAAAAAACCTTTGAAATTCAATGAAAAAGCCATGGGTTTCAAGTGAAGGATGGGAGAATTTACACCACAGTTCATCGCAAACTAATGGCAGGAAATAGCACTTTGCACTTTAAAAGTCAGCTCCCCAAGAATTTGAAAGAGAATATTCCTAACGGTGAAACCTTGAGCCTGAAAAGAATCTGTAGACAGGAGCAAAAATTTCAAGGACAAGTGATGAAAATGAATAACAGGTTTCAAAAAAGGGGCTACGGCTCAAAAACTTTGAATATTGTGAAATCAAAATCCAATAATATAACCAGGAACTAGTTACTTCATCCAAATACAAGGCGGGATAAGGATAACTATGTAACCAGATTCATCACGATCTTTAATTCTATATCTTCCAACGTATCTCACATAATGAGAAATCAGATCACTAGAAACTTGTGAAAAGTGACACAGTGATAGGGAGAGATCTGCCACCAGTGCCTTCAATAAGCTCCTGGAAAAGGTGGACATTGGGAGACAGCCTCACACACAGCTCCATTGTGAGGAAACTTAAATCTGATACTTGGATATCTGTCAAGAAGGTTTTTTTTCCAAATGCAATCATTGTAAAGCGTGCAGGTTGACTAAAAATGTATTAACCTTTCAGACCTCTCATGGCCACAAAAGAAGAGTTAATGTGTGGTAATTTAGCAATGATTTGGTTAAGCATTAGCAGAAGACATCTTGTATTTAGAGACTATCTTGTCCATTTTACAGAATCCATTTTGTATTTCTGTCGGCCATTTTGTTTGCCATGTGCTCTGTCCTACCTTCCTGTTAACTGCTCTTGAAATCTGCCTAGAGACAAGATATATTTATCCTCTTCTGCTTTGCACATGCTCAGTTTAGCATGCAGCTGTCTCCAACTTGTAACTGTCAAGATGTGTCCACCAGAATTAGCTAACTGTCAGCCCTTCCCACTTGTTGCTAGCACACTCTCTGTATGACCGTATATGTATTTGAAACCAACAAGTGTGCTACCTCATACTCTACCAAAGGGTGTTGTGTAAATGTAATTCCACCTCATGAGGTTTAATAAACTCTGTCTTTTTCTATTCCAGTTTCTGTGCCAACTTCTTATTATTGGTCTAAGGTTCTAAGCAGAGAAGGGCGAATCCCTTGCACTAGTAGGCCTGGCTGAGGCTTGCTACCACAAATGGTTTCTATAATTGCAAAGTCCGATCATTGTATGTATGTATTATGATGCCCCTGCCCCTCCTGTATGTGGGTAGTACTATCTTTCCCTTGAAAAAAAGTATTTTGGAACACCAACAAGCAATAAGAAACCGCGATTTTACCTACTCAGTGGACAGGCACTTTTATAACCATCGTGAGAGTGATCTAGGACTACTGAATTATTTTGCAGTAGACAGAGTTGCCCCGAATGGACTTACAAACTAAATTCCCAGCTGGCCTAAACAGGGATGAAGAGTTGAAAGTACATTTGGGGTGATAACTGATGCCTCCAGTATACGCAATTTTGTGTATACTGTTTTATTGAGTAAATGGTTTAGGAAATGTACACTGCTCCCAATATGTAATTCATTTGCTGATAGCATTTCTCGTGTGACATTGTTTAGGTATTAATTCATTGAAGAAATGAACAGCTTGATATGATGAATTTATTAACATTTTCTAGTTAGATATTCGTAAGTATTTGTGTTTTGAAAAAAAAACCTCCCTTTATTTTTCATATATTTATTTTGATATATTTGAGAAATGAGTTTTGATATATATGAATTATTTGGTGGAAGTGGTTTTATCCTCAGTATTTTTATGAGGCCTGGGCTGTAACTTCCGTTCCGCTTGTCAAATTTGCGGAATTTGGGTAATTTCGTGTTCCGCTGAGAGCGCAAAATTGCCCAAAATTCTGCGTCCCGCGACTTCGCGAAAGTTTTTGCTTGTTCGCGTTTTCAAAATTCTTGTTCGTGAGATGTTTCCCCCCGAGCACGCAAACAGCAATTGCGAACAGGAAAAAAGGATCCCGAACATGCAATTCCGCGTGTTCGCGGAGATTTCTGTGTGTTACCGGAGATTTTTTACCGTTTCACAGAGATTTGCGTAACGCGATTATGAAAATTCCGCCCACCCCTAATTTTTATAGGATCGATACATATACATATATTTTTATCTCTGTAAGCTGTAAAAAGTTGTATCTATTTCATCTCGTATATACATTTTACTTCGTCATTTTGAGAAAATAACTAGCCGTGATTGAATAGGGCACTGGCCCGAGAGACTAAATGATCTATTAAAACCTCCTAGTTCCCATGTCTAAATCCTGTACACTTAAAAGTAAGGTACACAGGAGTGTGATATACTTATGTATTGCATTGAAATCATAAATGTAGAAGAAAAACAAGGAATATAAAAAATGATAATATTCAAATAAATGAAGAAAGACATTAATGTCTTCTACGTCTTTGACACCATGTACCTTTAACAATAGATGACAGAATGGTTAGTGTATCTTTGATAAAGGCTGGGACCAGAGCTGATACGCTGTTATTTTGAATAAAGGAGTATTTCTTACCCCAGGCTGGAGTGCCCACTCTGTTCTCATGCTTTGAGAGGATGGAGTTGATATATATATACAGCACTATGATAGTCCTATGCTTAAAGACCTTGCTGTAGAAATGGCAAAAGATTTTGTCCCTTTCTATCTTGGCATGGATGGCACTGTGCTAACCCTATGCTTAAAGATTTTGATAGAAAAGCAGACATTTGAGGGGAGCAGATCTAGAGTGTCACTGGTATTGAGAGCACTGCAGGAGCTGCTTTCCATCTAAACTTGAGAACTACCCAGAGGTCTCTGGATCTTTTTGTATAATTTATGTTTCACTCTATTCCTGAAAGTGTATGATATACATATATATATATAGAAGGTGGGGAAAGCATGGCCCAAAAACCCAAACCCAAACCCACTTACAGACGCAACAGGAGGAGGTAAATCCTACACCATCGGACAAAAAAACAGTCATAAATCTATCAAATATGGATTTAACAGCTGAAGAACTACAAACTTTGGAATTGGGACTCTCATTCTGCAAGGAGACCAATTTTTACTATACTGAAACTAGAATTGACTTATTTCATTTCACTCGAAAATTGAAACTTAACAAGTACTTTGCATACCAAAAAGACAAATCGCCAGATCTACAGGATAAACAAATAAATCAGAGAACTGCCAGTACTTTGAATGTTAATGATTGTGATTTTCTTAAAGATATGACAGAGGTAGAACTTGATCTAGAGGAAGGAATAATGAGTACCACGCAAGCAGCCGCTTATTCTAATTTGTCAATTTTTGCACCTGAACCTTCCCCTTTCAGACCCAAATCAATTTTCTACCCACCAATGCCTAAAGACAACATAGATGTGTTTGCAGAGAGAGTGATCAAAGACCTTAAAGACCTGGCTTTGGCGAGTAGCACAAATTTCCATAGTAAATCAAATGACTACAGAGTGAAATATGAGAAAGTAATGAATATAAATAAACTCCGACAAGACATTGTAATCCGCAGTGCGGACAAAGGTGGGAACATAGTCCTCTGGCCTTTGGACATGTATAACCAGGAAGCTTTGAAACAACTCCAGGACAGACACTGTTATATAAGAATAAACAGCTCCAATCTTGCCAACACCAAAGAAAGATATCATATGAGCTTATACAACTGGAGAAGTAAAGGCCTTCTAACCAAACCAGAATTCATCTTTCTGAAAAACGACCACCCAGTAATACCTCAGCTCTATTTACTACCTAAAGTCCACAAAAGCATTGAGTGTCCTCCTGGCAGGCCCATCATCTCGGCCATAAGAAGTCTCTTCGAGAATACTAGCAAATACATAGACTTTTTCTTACAACCTTTGGTACAGACGCTACCAGCATTTCTAAAAGACACTGGGGATTTTCTGTCTAAAATTTATGATTTTGCTTGGCAGCCTGATTTCATATTTGTAACTTTGGATGTTCAAAACCTTTACACCAGCATCAGACATTTAGATAGTTTAAATGCAATGAAACACTTTTTGGGTAGTCGTAACATCACACTACACCAACATACTATGATGCTGGTCCAAATGGCGGAATGGTGCCTGGTCAATAACACTTTCACTTACAACAAACTTCTGTACCAACAAACCCAAGGCACGGCCATGGGTACTTGCTTTGCCCCCAGCTATGCGAATTTGCATATGGGTTGGTAGGAGGAGCAAGTACTCATGGCCCATCATACCCACACATACCTCAACCATGTTGTCCTATATAAAAGGTATATAGACGACAACTTTATGGTGTGGAAGGGAACAGAAGAAAGTGCTTGTGACTTTGTCAAAACCATTAATCAAAATAGTCTGAATCTCAAGTTCACATGCACACCAACACCACTAAAATCGCATTCTTAGACTTAGAGGTCTTTCAGAAAGACGGCAAAATTGAAAACCAGAACGTACAGAAAGGAGACAGCTGGTAATACAATTTTACACGCATCCAGCTTCCACCCGGTCAAATTGAAGGAGAGCATACCATATGCGGAATGCCTCCGCATGAAAAGAAATTGCAGTCTTGTGAGTGACCTAAATGACAATACTGAGAGCCTCTTTGCCAGGTTGAAAGAGAGAGGATATAAAGAACACACACTAGATCAAGCCAAAAGCAAAAGCGAAAAACTTACTAGAACAGATTTGTTAAAAGAGAAATCCCAGACAACAATTAGCCAGAGTGACAGCAAACCCTTCACTCCCAGAATGATCACAGGCTATAGTAAACATCACAAGGACCTTCGCAGAATCATGTACAAACACTGGCCACTCATAAGAATGGATCCTACCATTGGACAGAATTGTGCTAAATTACCACAGTTAACCTTACGCAGAGCAATATCAATGCGACAGGAACTCGTTAACTATGCACCCACCATAAACAAAAACATGAACAAAAACATGCCTTGGTTACAACCTCAAAAAGGCTTTTTCAAGTCCCCAAAATGCAAAGCGTGTTTACATGGAGTCAACACCAAAACAGTTGAATTCCCTTTCAGAAAAATACCCTATACAATCAAAGGCCATTTTACCTGTAAAACTGACCACGCAGTGTATGTGCTTAGCTGCACATGTAAGAAAATGTATGTGGGAAGTACGATCCATCCTGTCCATGTGAGAATCTTGCAGCACTTGCGTGCCATCAGCAATGATGACCCGGCATACCCCTTTGCAAGACATATAAACGCTTACCACAAGGGCAACAAAGACGAATTAACATACTTCGTAATTGACCATGTGGCACCTAATCCAAGAGGTGTGAACAGGTTACAAGCACTGAGACGGTTAGAGTCAAAGTACATCATTCAGTTAAATTCCAAGGTTCCGAATGGCCATAATGCTGATGTAGCACTTAGTGTCCATCTATAACTGTACCACTAGATTATCACATTATCTCAAGCAATCCCTCGCGTTCAAATATTAAATCCATAAGCTGTCTTAACATCTAGCTTCACCATCTTTTTGCATATGTTTTAAACCCACACATTTACACCTCCTATGTTTACTTAATTTAAATGTATTCACTCTTATCACAAAACGACAATAGGACTTTAATTGTGACACAGATTTTGCCTCTTTGAGATTACATTTCCTTGGTTTCTCATAAGTTAAATCACAGAACTCCTTCCTCACACAAACTAATGAGACTAGTGTTTCCTTCACATTACTCACTAATGGAAGGGGGGATGCGGTAAACCAGCCAAAGACACAAGACGCTATTTCTCATTTCCACTCAGGGGTTACATATGATGCTAATTCCCGATGGTCATCTTGCCCACTTGGGCAGAATTGTTTTCGGTGTTAACTAATTTTTTGAAATCATGTCTCATGAATGTTATAAGAATGTATCTCATATGCTTACAGACTATGAGAAAAACGGCATCTTATGTTTGTCACTGTATACATTATGTATCAATTATGAATATGACTAACAAACGTATCATTCCATCACACACTAATGTCACCTTTGCGTACTATGCTGTTTGCTTTTGAACATGTCACTCAGGAGACAAACACGTGTCTCAGGAGTTCACAGACAACGAGCATTGTTTCAAATGGCACCTGAAGTTAGCAAACATCTGCATGAAGCACAAAATATAACCTCGGGTAACAGCAACACGGAGCTGTGTTCACAAGACTAATTTTATTCAGCTCTTATGTAATCTCTTTAGCAAAACTCATAACCCTGAACCCTTATTCACCATTTTTTACGATTGTGGCAATCGGTTTAAACAACCAGCCCCAATTTTCCCGCTTCTCCGTCTCCCCCGTGAAGCTTAAAAAACTGAAAAATGTATACATGGATTCATTGTATTTGTTGTCGATTTAGCTCTTGGTGATACTTTTCATCAAAACATGTCCATAGCTAAATCCCCGCAGAGTTTAAGCTGCTACTCAGACTCTCTTACTTTCCTCTCCAAACGCGAGGCACGACCATCAATGCGGGTGGAAAATTACAGAGCGGTCATGCGCTGACAGCATATATAGAAAGCGCAACCTTTCTTTCATGTCCACTAACACATAGCCCAGTGACTCTTCACTTTGTCTGTTCTTTTTCAATGTGAAATCATGCACAAATTGTATACGATCTAATTAATAATGAAGCTTTAAAACCGAAAATGATTTAAAACGTAAACAAGTGCAATATATATTCTATGCTTTATTTTCGTAATACATGACTTTGCGAAAACATAATTTTCTTCCATGTCTATCACAGTGTCACAAGTCAGTTTTGTCGTTTTTTAATGTACCAATGGGTTATCAGTAGTCACTATAAATGTTTTACATGCACTTGGTGAACTCAGATGTAGTGAGCAAGGCGGACACGTCTGCCGAAACGCGTCTGATCGTTTTTCCTTGCAAATAAAGACCCTTGATTTGAATCCCACGGAGTCGGTGCCTGTTTTTCAAAGGATTGTGAGCACAGGATTGGGTTCATATATATATATATATATATATATATATATATATATATATATATATATATATATATATATATATATATATATATATATATATTTCATATTCGTTACCCTCTCAACGACGCGCCCGCAATCCAGAGCCATCACACAAGAGGAAAAACGGAAGACCCAGATGCAAGTGAGTTCCTTTATTGCTTAGTACGCCACGGCAGCATAACGTTTCAGCCTACACAGAGGCCTTGGTCACATGGCGCACTGAAAGAGTTACGTGAAATTTAAAGTGCTCATGCATTCAACAAACAACAATTTGATTGGCTAGCTGTTCTTTTCATAGGGGAGTGTCCTTTAAGCCATACACAGCGTAATGCATTTTCTGTTGGACTACAGATTTAACTGTTATACCAACTATTTCATTAATAAATGTTTAAATACATTTATATATCCGACACACCAAACAATTATTTACAAAATAAGAATAAACTCTTATATCATAAAAAAATATATATCTGTACAAAGCATTTCATATATTTACAACTATTTACATAGTGTACGAGTAATGATTACTTTTTCAAAATAAATTACTGTGTGCAATTCAATATTTCCATTGTTCGGATACATGTGCAAAATACGCTGTTTACTGTACTGTCGGCTTGCGCTAACCTGACATAATGGAAACCCATTGGTTAAAACTGAATAATGTCATTTCCACATTTTAAGGATAGCAACAAACATAACCCCTATATGTTGTAAAATTAGAATGCATTTGTAAACAAAGTGATTAAAAACGAATAGTTTTGCTCAGTTAGTTTTTTGCTTTATATTTACAACCAGCTATACCTCCTGATATGGAACAAGGTTTTTAACAAATGTGGACCAAACAACTAAGTTCTTTCTTTCATGTATGTTTGTCTTGGCCAACTACAGTTAAACTTTATAAAGGACATACTCAAAGAAGTCATTATCCAGATAGAAAAGAAAAGATGGGAGATCAGCTGATCTGAATCCTAGAGGCACGTGTAAATATCCTCAGTGGAGTTGAGACCATTAGGAGCCTTACTATCCATTTCTAGGATATATCTAGTCTCTAGTGCTCTTAGGATACCTTCTCAATTACCACCTCTCCTCAGTGGACCAACACAGTCTATGGCATAGTATCTAAGGAGTCCACTTTCATTATTGTGGAACTCCCTAAAATGCCTAGCCACTGGATATGCGGTGTCATTGGTGTTAATAGCCCTGATGTGCTGGAGTACCCGTTTGTGCACCTGCAATTTGGTACTACCAATATATTGCAGACCACACGGGCACTCCAGCACATAAACCACATATTCTGTCTTACATGTCAACTGTTTGTTGATTTTTCGTGGCACTGTGGAGAATGCTGTCAGGTACTCAGTTTTATTGAGCCCCTGCGAGCATGCCTTACAGCTGGAGCACTTTTTAAAGCCTTGACTTGCTGCTAGCCAGTTTTTAGGTGGAATTACCTCCGGACTCGATTTAACTAAGGCATCCTGTAATGAGTATGCTTTCCGGAAGGTAATGATTGGCTTGTTAGGCATGCGTTCTCCTATTACTGGATCTAGTTTAACCAGATTCCAGTGATGGTTGATTATTTTGCGTAGTGCCATTTGTTGACTATTGTAAGTCCAGATAAGTCTGACTGGTTGGTTGACCTCAGATTTGCTAGCCCTGTCTTTCTTCTTGTGGATCAGTGCATTGCTGCGGGACAGGCCATTTGCTTTCCTTATAGCTGTATCAATAAGGTTTTCTGCATAGCCCCTAGCCAGGAACCTTCGTTTACTGGCTGCCTGTGCTGTCTTACAATGAATATCTGTGCTACACACCCGCCGAATTCTAAGCATCTCCCCATAGGGGATGCTCCGAATTAAATGCGGCGGATGGTGGCTTCCTGCATGCAGGATAGTATTTCCCGCAGTCGGCTTTCTGAAGAGCTTTGTTTCAAGCCTGCCCTGACTGACCTCCAAGGTTATGTCCAGAAAGTGGGCTTCCTTTTGACTGACATGCGATGTGAAAGACAAATTGAACTCATTAGTGTTCAAAGCAACAATGAACTCTTCAGCCTCTTCCTGGGTCCCCCGCCAGATCATCAAAATATCATCGATGTATCTATACCATCGTATGATATTGCGAGAGCACATTTCATGGTGAATACCATTGAGGACCTGTCTTTCCCAGTAACCCATATGGAGACAGGCATAACTGGGAGAGAAACAGGCCCCCATGGCCATGCCCCTGACCTGCTGATAATATTGATTCAGAAACATGAAATAATTGTGATGTAAACAGAAACTGATCATGGTGAGCAACATTTTGTTATGTTCGACCAATTCTATTGGCCGCTTCCCCAAAAAGAACTCGACAGCCCTTAGCCCATCTGCATGCACAATACTGGTATAAAGTGATGACACATCAAGAGTAATCAACCAATAGTCACTACGCCATTGCAGTTCATCCAGCTTTCTTAGAAGGTCACTAGAATCTTGAACATAAGATGGAAGTGCCAACACATGTTCTTGAAGAAATAAATCAATGTACGCAGTGGCTTTTTCTAATAACCCCCCACACGCCGAAATAATTGGTCTTCCCGGCGGCTTGGCTGTATCCTTATGCACCTTGGGAATTAGGTACAACACGGGGGTAATAGGGTGATCATTCTTTAGGCATTTAAGTTCATCCATGCTTATGAGTCCACTAGATCGCCATCCCATCAATAGTGAATGGAAGTCTATTTGTGCTTTCTTAAGTGAACCCACATCACAGTGTCGGTAGCAGTTTGGGTCATTTAATTGGAGGTGAGCCTCCTCCAAATATAATTTCCTTGGCCAGAGCACAATGTTACCTCCCTTATCAGCTTGTCTCACCACTATGTTGTTGTTCTTTTGTATTTTTTTGACCAGATTCTGATATTCAATGTTGCCCCTTTGTCTGTGAAAATCGGATTTAAGAGTTTTTACATGCAGCGCCTTCACTTCTTTGATAATTGCATCTTGAAAAATGTCTATGTTATCATATGGTGTGATAGGGGTGAATGTGGAACGAGGCTTAAATTCACTCAGTCCTCCACTATAGGTGTAAGCCACCCCCTGTGTATTTTGAGAACCTGGAGCTTCCGCTCGCAACATTTCCAGGTCTTGTATCAGGGGTATGTCATTTGCTACTAACCCTAAAGTGGTTGGTGCCGTCGCAGACTTTCTACCAGCATTACGTGCTTTACTGTTGGAAAAATGCTTCTGTAATTTAAGCTTGCGTGTGAATTTAAAAAGATCGATCCTTGTATCCACATAATTAAATCTGTTCGGTGGACTGTATGATAGACCCCTAGATAAGATGCCAATTTCCAAGTCAGTGAAGGGAGTATCCGTTAAGTTTAACACAGAGAGTCCATTCTCCACCATATCAGAAAGTTTACTTGCTTGTGGCACCTGTGTTATTGCTTTTTGTTTGAGTTCCATCGCCTTTGATTTCTTTTCTTTGGCTTTGCGTTTTGCGGAGCTTTTCCTGCGCTCTCGTCGCCTTGTGTTTGGGGTTTTCGGGGGCGCAGTGTTTCGCGCCTGTCCTGCCGGATACATTCCAATTCCTGTTCCAGAGTCAATCGTGTAAACCCCAAACGGTCTGAGATTCTCACTGCTTCTGTTTCAGACCCACTGTCGATATTGGAACTGAGATCAGTGATGCTTGAGTCATCAGGGGAATTATGACGCACCTGGGTCATTGCTCTTGCCGAGCTCTGCCCTGCCTGCAAATCCGATGATTTGGATGCTTTAATTGCGTCATACTTGCGAGCGAAAGTAAAGATGCGACCTTCACTGTAATCGGTTTTGTCGCGTTGGAATTTGAAGGCTTTACGCTTTCGAATAATGTCCTCCTCTTTTTGCACCTTCTGCTCCATTATTTCCCAATGTTTTTTACATGCCAATGTATTTTCCACACTATCTGCACATAAATCGGTTATTTCCTTCTCAATTGCATCAATCTGTTCTTGAATATTTACTCTGTCCCTTTCCGCATGGCGTACCAACAATGTTACCAAGCGCCTTGATGAATCCAAGCTCCATTCTGCCCAATCCTTCAATAAGAGCGGGTCCATGTACTCATAAGTTGGAGCAAGCATTACCCTCAGCCCCCTCGGTATCCGGTTCACATCAAGATACCTACTGAGAGAGCGGTGCTCCCACCATTTGGACTGCTCTCGCTTTGATAGTTTTTCCAACAATTTGAATTTATCACGAAGGCTAGGAACCCCACTCACATTCGGTTCCTCGGAGGAGCTGGCTGCCGCCCCCCCAGCCGGGGAGTCGTCAAAAGCCTCAAGAGCCGCAACCTCTCTCCCTTTGCGTGTGCCGGCTGCCATGGCGTATACTCTGTTTTCACAAATATCAATATCGTACTCACTCAGTACGGGGATGCCGCCTCAATCGCCACTCGTCCTCCGACTGAGCACCAAACTCCTCCACCGGGACAATTCTGCAGCCGCTGTTGTTGAAATGCAGGTGCACCAGTTCAGGACGGCCGTCCTGAGCCAACACCCGACAAACACGACCTCAGCTATTTTCCGCGGTCCCAGGGGCTCGAGCAGTAACTCCCCAACGGAAGAAATAAACAACTTCCGGGGTATTGGAAGTCACGGTTTCCTGCTGCTCAGCCATATATATATATATATGTCCAAAAAAGATAAAATTATCTTGTACGCTCTCAGGAACGACAAAACAGTCCAGAAATGTTGAGTCTTCGGTTTATTCACACAACGCGTTTCGGCGACTTGCCTTGATCACGTGATCAAGGCAAGTCGCCGACACGCGTTGTGTGAATAAACTGAAGACTCAACATTTCTGGACTGTTTTGTGGTTCCTGAGAGCGTACAAGATAATTTTATCTTTTTTGGACATATCAATTACCAGTTGCTTCACCGGAACGTACGCCACTTTTCGATGGGTCACAGCGTTGCAGTAGAAGCGGCTTTGTTTTGGACATATATATATATATATATATATATTCACTGAAAAAACCATAGGTTATAGACCATATATAGTTAGGAATTAGCATTTACAAAACCTTGAAAATTCACAGAAAAAACCATAGGTTATACACCATATATAGTTAGGAATTAGCATTTAAAAAACCTTATTTTACTCACACAAAACCATTGAAATTCCACATATAGTTAGTTGTACTAACTATATATCGCGCACCCGCAATCCACTGCTGATCATGTCACATATTACATCATTCATGACATGGTCAGTGACATCACTGATGACATCACTGATGACATCTCAAATGACATCACTGATGACATCACTGATGACATCTCAAATGACATCACTGATGACATCACTGATGACAACATCCAGTGACTGTATTTTTCTGTAAAGTTAAAATATGTCTTACATATTTAAGAATGAGTGAATGTATAAATGTCTGGATGAAGGATTTAGTAGGTGCATGACTGACTGTATGAGTGAGTGATTAAATGTGTCTCACTGAGTGCATGGGTTAGTGACTAAACTGTCTCAATTTGTGCATCATTATGTCTGTTGTTCTGTAAACTGCTGCATGTGTTGATCAGTAGCTATATGATTAACTATATGGGTTATTGATTGGTTGCCCAAGTATTTGTATGGGAGACTGAGAGTGTGTATGGGTGGCTGGGAGGTGTGGAAACAGCTGTATGGGCGGTTGACTGTGTGCATGACTGTATTGGTTAGTGAATAGATATCTCAGTGCTACATGTCAAAGTAAGTACATATGTAAAATACAGTACATGTGAGAGTTGACATATATAAATAACTGTGCATAAGAGCCAGTGAATGTGTGAGGGGCTGTATGGATCATTGTGAACTTGTATCCAGGATTGTATAAGTGAGTAAATATGTTTTAGTATATGTTTGAATAAGTAAGGTGTGTTTAACCGTATAGTTAAGGAAATGGAGGTGTGATTGATTGTTTGCATGACTGACTAGGTGTGTGAGTAACTCCATGGATGAGTGAAAGTCTGTGAGTGTCTGTTTACACTGAGTGTATCTAAGGTTATATTAGAGTCTGAAGAGGTTCATCGTATTATCACATGAATGATGTCATCAGTCATGTGATCAGTAATGTCAAATGAGATGTCATCAGTGATGTCATCAGTGATGTCATTTGAGATGTCATCAGTGATGTCATCAGTGATGTCATTTGAGATGTCATCAGTGATGTCATCAGTGATGTCATTTGAGATGTCATCAGTGATGTCATCAGTGATGTCACTGACCATGTCATGAATGATGTAATATGTGACATGATCAGCAGTGGATTGCGGGTGCGCGATATATAGTTAGTACAACTAACTATATATGGAATTTCAATGGTTTTGTGTGAGTAAAATAAGGTTTTTTAAATGCTAATTCCTAACTATATATGGTGTATAACCTATGGTTTTTTCAGTGAATTTTCAAGGTTTTGTAAATGCTAATTCCTAACTATATATGGTCTATAACCTATGGTTTTTTCAGTGAATTTCATTGGTTTTTTAAAAGCTAATATCTATAGCTGTAAAATGTATTCTTCTTTAAATCCAAAAATATATTTTATATGTTTATTAATAATTTTTTTTTTTATATTTTTTTTGTTTCGCTCCCGGTCCGCGAACCGGAAAGCTTTCCGTTAGCTCAAATTGATGCCGCGACCCGGTCCGCGAACCGGTAAGCATTCCGTTTGCGCAACTGCCGCTTTAGAAATCAACATCGTGACGCGTCGCGAAAGCGCAACGTATCGCGTTGCCGCGTAATGCGTCTTATGACGTACCGCGTTAGCGCTCCCGGAAGTGCCCCGGGGTGCGGACCGAGGCGCGAAACGCAGCTCCCCGGAAGCGATAAGCGGCGCGTCGCGAAAGCGCGACGTATCGCGTTGCCGCGTAATGCGTCTTGTGACGTACCGCGTTAGTGCACCCGGAAGTGCCCCGGGGCGTGGACCGAGGCGCGAAGCGCAGCGACCCGGAAGCTATCCGGGGCGCGTTCCGCAGCGCGTAACGTAAGCATAACAGGTCATGTGACTTGTTAATAACACTTTTCATTGGTTCATTTCACTTTTGGTTTCATAATCATGTAAGGCTAGGTCAGGTGACCTAAAAATAACACTTTTCATTGGTTGAGAACTATTGTTTTTCCCAAATGATGAAAACCCCTCCTTCTTTCCTCACTCTGACTTTCATCATTGTGAGAGGAAGACCTTTATTAATACTTCAGAAATGGCTTCAGTAGTTGCTTCAGCTGGTGCACCCCCACCACCACCTCCACCTCCTCATGGGAAGAGAGGACCACCTCCCCAGGTCATGACCAACACAGAGGAGGAAGAGGAAGAAATAGAGGAAGAGGACAGAGAAGAACCACAGTTCTTGGAAGAGGTGCCCCGGGTTTCCCATAGGAAAGCCAGTTTCATCTGGCAGTTTTATTCAATCCCTCCAGGGCAAAAGAAAGTGAATGCGAGGTATGTCACCTGCCTCATCTGCAAAGAAAAATTATCAAGAGGGATTGATAAGAAGTATAGTTATGGGAACTATACTATGCATAGGCATATGACCAGGTGGCATCCACTTACTTACAGCCGGGCGTAAATACGGGATATGCAAGAAAACCCAACAGCAACTCCTGTGGCCAGGTCAAGATCGTCAATATCATTGACACCAGCAGAGGCACGGGAAACTGTGCCAAACATACAAGAGAATTTTGGCCACATGAAACATACTTGTATGCACTGTGGTGCGTTGATAGCATGTGGTAATATGAGTATAAATGCTATCAACCTGGCTTATGAACATCATAATTGCCCTAACCGCCCCCAGTAATTTTTTTTTTGCTCCTGTTGAGCCCTTTTCAATGCCTGTTTTTTGTTGTTTCCCCCCCCCAAAAAAAATATAAAATCGTTCAAAAAATACAAAAAAACAAAAAATGTTCAAAAAATAAAAAAAATATATAAAACAACAAAAATATTTAAAAAAAAGTTCTTTTCAGAACTACCTCCCCTTTCAAAAAAAATTGCTAGAATGTTTAGCACTCTGGCAAGCTCTATTTCTTTTGGTTCGCTTCCCGGTTAGCTTCCCGGTACGCGGACCGGGAGCTAACCAAAAAAAAGAAAAAAAAAAAAAAAAGAGTAAGTATAAGGAAAGTAAACAGAGAGTGATGTTAAAAGAAAGACAGCTATAGGGAGTAAAGAAGAGATACTGTTTAATAGATCTATTTACCGAAGAAAAGACGGAAGAGGGTATAATTGTGAAAAACAAAATAGATAAGGAAGTGAAAGAAAAAAAAGAGAGTATAACATTAACAAAGAAGAGTTTCTTGGAGAATGTGAGTGAATGTTCAAAATAAGATTAAAACATGGGGAATAACAGAGAGAAAAAATAGAAAACAGAAAACAAAAAATAACAGAAAAGATTAATTGAAACAGCAAAGAAATGTAAGTAACATAGAGCCATATCATCAACATAGGCAATAAAAGTTTTGCAGCTTTTATTGGCAGAAATGTGTCGCTAAAGCCGCTTTTGCGGCAGAAAACTGCCGCTAAAACCACTTTTGCACCAGTTTTCTGCCAATAAAAACAGCAATAATTTTATTGGCTGTGTTCATAATATGACCCTTAGTGTGCTTCAACTACACAGAGAAAGCATTATGAACAAGTAGTGATAGAGTGATCAGTCAAAGACACTAAGAGTAATAGAGACGGAGTGAGTGAACAAGAGTGAGGAACTATGAGAAGAGAGGGACTGAGAAAAAGAGTGGAAGGAGTTGAGTAAGTAGGTAATAGAGAAAGGAATGAGGGAAGTAGCAAAGGCAGGAAACTGAGGGTTAAAGAAATGAAGCAGTGGAACTAATAGAAGTTAAATGTGATAGAAATGTAACGAAAAGAGTACAAAACATTTACCTTATAATTGTCGTTAAATTACTCACTTTTTGTTTTTATACTTTCAATCTGTGAAAGAGAGAACAAACATTTGAAAAATATTAAAACATGTATTTAAAAATTACAAAAGACAAGGGAAAAGATTGAAGGACAAACAGTTTTTCAACAACTTTGACACTTACAGAAGCTTCTGCTTCTCCAGGCCCCCTACACAGTCCTAAAGATATACATTTTAAACTAACAGTATCTTGATGCAGATGAAGTGAGGCCTATCTTAAAACATGGTGCATCTTTTGCATTGCTGTTGTCTCAGAAAAGTGTCGCAAGACACTAAAATTTTAAATGATTGCTTCAGGATGCCAATAAGATGTGTCCTATCCAGAGGTTTGTTTGAGGTGAGGCCTACTCAGGGTTGCAGATGAAATTTAGAGTTGTTGAAGAGTACAGAGAAGATAATACATTTGCAGGCCTACCAATGAAGTGAGTCATGTCCACTGCACTCTTGAACAAAGGCCAAACCTCCTCTGTTTCCCTGGACAGACCTAAACTTGATCTGCACAATGTGATTCGTAATGATAGGAAACACAGGTGATGTAATTGAAATACGTGCAATTTCTTTTGCTCATTTCACAATCACATCACTTGTGTTTCCTTTGCTTAGGTATCTCATTGTGCAGATGTAGTCCAGCATATGAAAGAGTACGCAGAAGTGCAGCACTGCATGCAACAACTTTGACACTTACAGAAGCCTCACCTTCTCCATGCCTCCTACACAGTTCTACATATGCATCATAAATGCAAACAGTACAGAATTAATTATACATGTTAAATGGTTTATTTTTGCTGTTCTCAGAATGTATCAAAATTCACTAAAAACAGTGACTTGAAGGTATTCATCATATAACAGCGGGGAAAAAAAAACACAATCAAAATGATTGTGTTTAAAAAACCCATACAACATAACAAATCAGAATTCAGAACTCCTTAAAGTTAACTTACTTTCCATGACGTCAAAGGATGTCCTATGAACAGCTTACACTCTGTTGTGCTGTTATTACTTTCAGCCCGCCACTTTCTGAAAGAAAACCTCCATCGTTTTTAAAAACATGTTGCATGCAATAAATGACTTCTTGCTCTCTACCACAAGTTTCCACAAGGCCAAATCTTGTCAGAGCCATTTATAACTCTTGGATTTCTTGTAAGCCAATCCCGTCATTTGGCATTTCTGCAACTTTCAGAATTAAAATGTTGAAGATCATTTTCACAATCCTGGAATAGTAATATCTTCCCCTTCTTGCTCAGTCATGTTCTACATTTCCTATGACACTGATACTGCTTACTATGAAGCAGACTTACACTACCTCTATGACTACTACAATTATTTAATTCTCTACATCACTTTTAATCACAAAGCAATGTAAAACAGTAGACAGCATTGCAGACTTACATTCCCTCTACTCTATGTTTTGATTGGCTGCTTCAATTAGCTTATAAAAAGAAATAGTTTTTCTGAACTCATTCAAAGTGCACTTATTTCTCCATGATGTCCAGTCTTATGGTTAGAAGTTATGTCTCTGAACTACACTTATCCTCAAGGCCAAATCGTGTAGGAGCCATTAGAACTTCTTGAAATTCCACAGAGCACATCCCGAGATTCTTTCCCTAAAATTTTGGTTTTAAAAACACCAGGTAAGAGTTTTTAAGGTCATACGGCAATTTTTTTTTGAAAATTAAAACAGAATCATTGCAAAATGACCAGCCATTTCTAGACTTTAAATAAGCTGTGTAATGTCCTGATGTTATTGAAGGACCGTCATGATATATAATTGCTGCAGTTACAAAAGTCCTTCCTGATATTGACAACTGCGAAGCCACAAAATTTTTAATTAAAGTTGTCAATTTTGTTCCATCAGGCCTACATCGTTGGAACATTAAAATGACATACTGGCCATATGTTCGTATAAATAATGTGGACATCATTTCAGATTTACATTGGCTACACTCCATGTTGTGATCAGCTGCTTTTACTAGCTTATTAAAGGAGACTGATTTACTGTCTGGCAAAGTTAAATATATAAATCTTTCTGAGTCTACACTAGTAGTACTTGATACCATACAGTTCTCGCAGTCATGCTGCCATTGATAAGAAAGCCCAAACAGCTGATCTACATCTACACCTTCAGCATGCAATACATCAAGCATATACATTAAAAACTCCTGACAATCTTGCTGAATATTTTGAGAGAATTGTGTTTGGCCTGAACATCTGTCTAACAGATTTTGAATTTCAGACACACTTTCTATGTTTGTTCTATCAGTGCTACATTTCTCTAACACAGAATTTAACAAACTGCAAAATCTTTGATCAGAATTGACCACAATCTCTTCTTTTACATTTTCTAGAGAAAACAAAACATTAACCACTACATTAGCATAGCAGTTGACAGCAGAACTGTTTTCAAATTGAAACTCAACAACATCTTCAACAGAATTCTTTTTGTTTCTGCTTATAATTTCAGGTTCATCGACTTTTCGTCTTTTTGCTACAACCTCCCCAGTATTGGTTACATTTCTTCGTTTCTCAAACAAAGGATATTGAGGCAAATGTGGCGCATACTCTCTTCTTAACCTATTGTATTCCTTAACACAATCTAGATCCGCACAAATGCTTGTGACATCACACTCAATCAAGTACAATCCCGATAAAGTTCTAACTCGTGACAATGCCACATATGCCATACCCTCCTTGAACACAGAACTGCCAATATTCACCAATGCACTGTCTACACTTAAACCTTGCGATTTATGGATTGTCACCGCATATGCCAAGCAAACAGGAAACTGCTTACGGCGAACATATAAGTCTTTTACAAGCAAAAATCTAGCAGAGCAACAACCAATTAGCTGTACTTCCTCAATGCCATCAAATTTAATTTTTAAAAATTCAATTCCATCTCTATTTCTGTATTTTACAAAATCAACAACATTACCCATTCATCCATTTACCAGACCTCTTTCAACATGTAAATTCCTTCTTAAAATTATACGGCAGTTCAAGCACACATTCAGAGTCTTTTCAAAACCTGCAGTTTTAGATATACTCTTCTCTAATGAATCCAATTTTGTTTTCAGATTCTCAGACAAAATAATTGTTGATCCCATATGCTCTACTCTGTCAATAGCTTCCAGTTTCACAATCTCTTGCTTTTCTAAATGCAACATTTTGTTGTTGAATTTGGCACATTCTGCAAGAGTTGGCATCAAACATATTCCAGATTTTGTCTCCGTAATTTTCTGAAAAATATTCTCAGGCACAACATCTTGTTCTGGATATAAATTTGATAGTAATCGTGCATGTAAAGCTTCTTTCCCATGCTCGGTCACTTTTCCAATTCTAACATCTTGTAGAATAGTCTTGTAAACTTCATCCTTCGCCTGACGCATATTTTCATGCAGTTCAGCATAATTGAAGTTTAACCATATATTGACGTTGCCAATGCTGCCTAGGCTCTTCCTGGTATCTTCATGCGTGAGCATTTTGAACACAGGTTGCCCTTTCACTGGTGTCAGCTGCAGAAGATCTCCGAAAACAATGATGTGTTTGCCACCAAATAACACATCATACTCTGTTTTGAGAACTTCTTGCATTCTCAAATGCACAAAGGCAAGCATGACATTGGAAACCATGCTTACTTCGTCAATGATAAGAAGTTTCATTTTCCTCAAGATTCTTGAAACTTCAAAACAAGCATCTCCAGATAGCTTGTGATATTGTAATTTGTTGTCATGCTCCACTGGCAGCATCAGTAAACGATGTAAAGTAATCCCTTTAATGTTATGTGCTGCCAGTCCAGTTGGAGCGGTGACAACACAAGACAGCGATGACTCTGTCCTTTCCTGCAAATAACATGAAATTGCTTTAATAAGGAAACTTTTTCCAGTTCCCGCTTCGCCACTCATGTACAGTCGGACAGGCTTCAACGACGTACATGAGCACTCTTTCTTGTCATGACTTAATCCATGATCAATTTGCATGGTAACTTCGTCATATATTTTCCTCTGCTCAACGTTGAGTTGTCTTTCCAACTCTTCTAAGTTAACCGCATCCTCCTGAGCATGTGCCATGGCTCTTTCCACTTCATTCATAGCAGTGGCAGCTTCATTTTCGATAACAGGTCCTCCTAGTGGATCCTGACTCAATGAAGCAGAACTCTGACTGTCCTGAGAACTGTCTCTGGCAATCTCGGCTGCAATCATTGCTTCCTGCTCAATTTCCGCATTCAACATTTGTACATATTTGGGAAAAGCAGGACATTCTATGGTCTCCTTGGCGGCATTGAAAGAGTCTTCGTAACAGAGAAAATCTCCAAGCAGTTCCTCTTCTTCACGCCAAGGCTTGAAAAGTTGCAAAAGTGCTAAATAGAAAAACTCCTTTTTTTCAGGAGATTCGCCACTCAATTTTCGATGGTTTACCAAGTGGCATTTTCTTTGCTTGACCAGACATCCCTCACTTCCTATTACAGCATACACTCCTTTCTCAGTATCTTCTTTGATGTTCCTCTTGAATATATAATTTTGAAGAACCTCATACAGACAAACATTCTCGAGGTGAATGCTTCGATTTGGATAATATGTATCCAACATGTTGGTCTTCAAAATGTCGGTACTGTTTGGCTCCTTTTCCGCCAAATACTCAATTTCCCGCACAGGTTTGAGAACTCGATTACGCGTTGCAGCAAGACCAAGACTCGCCCAAATGATACTCCTGGACTTGGCATAGAGACTTGCTGAAGACAACCGGTCAGAACATTCGTACGCTCCGATTTCTCGATGCGACAACATCTTCAGACTGAAACTGTACAACTTCTTGCTGAGGCTCTTTTCATGGGAAATGTCCTCCCACATATCCTTCAATTCTGTCTTCTCTTTTTTGGTGATGTAAGACGTCACATACCGAGCCACAGCCATACAGTTATCAGCCACAAACTGTATATCCATGTTAGCATCCCACATGGACAAAATCACCGGGTTGTAGTCGTTGATGTACTTGGACTCTTCGTTCCTCTTCAAATTGTATGTGTTTTTAGGTGATTTCTTCATCACATTATGTCGCAGCGAAGACATCAAACTGTTTACTCTTCCTTTAGAAATCACCGGTCGTGGAAAACCGAAACGACATTTGGTGTAGAACTTGTCCTTGTTTCGGAATTTACGACGACAGTACTTTCCACATCGATGGCTTTGGAAACGCAGAACTTTTTCTCTTAAGCTTTTCTTCTCCTTTGCGTTTGGAACAGCACACGTAGAATACTGTTGTATAAAACTCATCACTGAGTCTTCTGGATCCGTTCCAAATTTAGGTGCATCCTTGATCCACAGCAACATATGTATATGAGGAGCACCTCTTGCTTGGTACTCCTTTCTCCAGAAGAAATCCAACACCTCTCCAAGAGGTGGATTCTTCTTATTCATGATGAAAGACATCATAGCTTCAAATCTATGATTGAAGTACCTACATACATTGACTGGATCCAAAGAGCACAGTTCTCCGGGTGTCTTGAATTCGATGTTTTCTACGTTAGCATTTGCCTCTCGTAGAAATTCAAGTAAGTCTTCCCAGCCATACTCGGCACAGCTCAGAGTGAGGAACCATGTGGGAGTACCTAAGTTCCTCAGCATACATTTTAAATCACCATGACGACGGTACCAGTACTCATTAGTACCACGCTGACACGCCATGAGATTAATCAGGTGAGAATCCAAAATACTGTCTTGGACATTGACTTTATCCATAAAGTCACTTGCCGAGATGTTTTGCATGTGTATACCACTTTTCAAGATGTGGTTCACTGCATATGACAGTCCAGACAGATCGCTTTCAAACAGGAGATGAAACAAATAAGGAATGCATTGTCGAAACCTAGCATCTCCTGCATACAATCGCAAAGTCCGGTATTCAGAAGCAGGAATTTGATGAGGTCGCTCATCATATCTTCCTCCCTGACCTGTTGGAAAAAGCTGTGGGAAACACCGAGCTTCCAAACTTTCCTCCCAAACACTAATGGGACTCCCTTTGGCTTGTTTCATTTGAAACAACTCAATAGCATTCCCCATGACTTCCTTGGAATGCAAAGGATGAACACTATAATGTTCATATATTTCTTCACTAGTAGAAGTTTCTACTTTCTCTATTTGACCAGCACACAAATCGCTATCCTCTACCTCACTTACTTCCTCTTCTGCAACATATACATTCTTATAGTATTTATTATTTTTTTTCAAATACAATGTTGCCTTTTTAACTTTCCTAACATCTACTAAATCTTGCCATATTTTCTTATTCTTTGTCGGAACCCCATTAACTAAGATAACCAGAGGTTCCTCTTCCACTTTTTCTACTCCAATTGTGTTAATGTTTTTCTTCAAATCTAGAGGCAAATAAACAACTCTTCCCTTTAATCCTCTCTGTAAATCTGATGGAGGCAATTTCCCTGTCTTTGGCTCCATTCTTACAATAGCCTGAAAGGGATGGATACTTTGAATCAAAATAGATTCATAAGTATTTAAATCCTTCAATTCAGAAGGAATCTCAACCAATTCCAGATTATTATGAACTGCTCTAGCAGGCATCTGGTTTTGATTTAATTTGCAACAACAATAAGTACACACACGTTGATCCAATCCCAAATCAAAACAATTTTCTACCATCAAGTATGTTGCGAAATCCTTCCATTCACTATTATTTTCCCTTTCACTTTTTGCATATAAATCCACTAACTTAGTCTGATTCTTATAATAAGTGCGTCGACAACACACACAAGTGAAATTTGGCCTCTCACTTGATTTGACCTGAAACGTGGCAATTTCCCTCTGGAAATTATCTGTACTGGAAACCTGTACACTATCTTCCACATTACCCGCTTCTTCTTGGTCAATTTCAACATTCTCCTCTTTACTTCCAAAGTAACAAAACTCAATTTCTTCACATAGGGCCAGATGTAGGTGTCCAAATACCGTTCGGAAACGGCCGAAAATACAGATTTTCGGCCGTTTCCGACCGTATTTGGACATTGGTATGTAGGGGTAGCAAAAACATACAGATTCGGTAAATTTACCGAATCGGTAATTTTACAGAATCGGTATAATTACCGATCGGTAAAATTACCGAATCTGTAATTTGTTATGTAGGTAGCACTTTAAACAGTGCTACAGGGCCTTTAGAATTCGTTATTTACCACCCAAAACAATTGGGTGGTAAATTACGAATTTCTGTGTACATGCACATCTGTGCATGTACACCTGTGCCATGTGACACACATACATGCCCTAAGGGCATGTATGTGTGTCACATTGCACACAAGCCAGACACAGGGGTGCAACAGGGTGTCAAAGTGACACCCTGTCCCCCTTGCAAAATCGGTAATTTTACCGAATCGGTATTTACCGATTCGGTAATTGACATTGATTCCTATGGGCCTAAAGGCCCATAGGAATCAATGGCAATTACAGAATCGGTAAACACCGATTCATTAATTACCGAATCATACCGATTCGGTAATTAATTCGGTAACATTACCTACATCCCGATTGCCAGTTCTTAAATACCGAATCGGTATGATTCGGTATTTAAGAATCGGTAATCTGGGATTACCTACATCGGGCCCATATATTCTTCACATCTATTTCAGAACCATGCAAAAGAGCAGCACATAATTTTTTAAGCATAATTGCTGGACTCTTAGCATAATACAACATTCTAACTAATTTCCTCACTTTATTATGATGCACTGCTAGCATCCTGAAATGATGAAAAACACTCTGGCATACTCTCCTGGAAAGACAAGCCAGTGAATGACCATGCAAACCTGTCACTTCTCTCACTCTGCAAGGATCTAATTCTTGCAACAACCTTATTTTCTGCTTCAAACTTTTCTTATTAAATGACCGTACAAAATCACAAAGCAAATTGATGGAATCGTGTCGCACACTACAAATACTACTACACTTCCAGGTGTACACAGGACCCTTAGCACGTCTTCCTAAAACCTCATTACCTAACACCTCTTCTGCCTCTGTTGTCACAAGTTTTTCTTTTTCAAGTGGACAACCATCTTTCACTTCATAAGCACGACCACTGGTGTTAACTGCATGCACCAAATCATTATCCTGGAAATAACTCTCCTCATTAAAAAATGCCTCACAGCTTGAACTATGCATCCATTCTCCAGAAAAAACTTCACAAAAATTACTACGATTAACTATTCTCTTCCATCTACTATTTCTTTTGAAATCATAAATTGCCTTGTTTAGCTTCCTAATTCTATTGATTATCAAAATAAATAACTTACGTTTAATTTCAAATGCCTGATCAATAACTTTCTCAACTTTTTTTTTTCTCTTATAAAAAACCACTTTCTGTTGACCTTTCTTAATATTTATTAACAAATTGCCAATTATCCTGTTGCGGAACATTCGTTTACGAATGTTCCTAAACTGTTGTTTCCTTCTACTATCATGCACAGAGTTATCTCTTGCTCTAGCAGTAACATTTTTGATTGGCCTTTCCTTTCCGTTTGAATTGCTTCTCTTTTTCTGGACTGAAACATTTTCTGTAGTAATATTTTTTTTACTACGAATATTTCTTATGAATGTTTTTGTACTCTTACCCTGTGCTTTCTTGGTGACTTGACAAATCTTTTTGTTAGAGGACTGCTGCTTTTTTTCATTCACCTGCTGTCTTTGACGTTTTGCAGCCTTTCTCAGTCTTTCTTTCGTTGGCATGGTGAAATGTTGAAATGATCTGCAGTTGAATCTGTGGTAAAATATATTAAAAAATGTTATTAACCACTATTACCCAACAGTACATCAATAACAGTAATCAAAAATTTAAAACACTACTTGACATTTTTACACAGAAGATTTTTTAGTGCTTGGCAAATTTAGAATACAGAAATAGCAGAAAAGAAATGGAATTTATATTCATGTTACCTGTGCTATTTTATATGTGAATCTGATCTAATTTTATGAGCATATTTTAATATTTTATTGAAGACACTACACATAACCTGTTTTTGAAGGTGTCTTTATTTTTAAATTAAATGGTTTACATTTTTACTTTTTATTTATTATAAATTTTAAAAATAAATGTTTATAGTTCCATAGGATCAAGCAGGTCAGCTTCCCACCCTATGTCATATAATTCGGACAAATCTGCATCCTCATCACGTTCTTCTTCATCCTCAGGATTTAAATCATCCAAGGGATCAACATCCACTGATGTTTCAATTACAAGTTCAATGATGAGGTCAAAATCAACTGATTGCAGATTGTCGCTCATGTTGATGTTGTCTTTATCTTTAAAGAAAGATAACAACAATGAGATGTTGCAGAGTAAGAGACAAATCTCAGAGATTATAATAGTAAAATTGTTTAACAAGAGTAACATTTTGCAGCTATTATTTAGCCATGTCCAGCGATGCTGAGCAGGTGAAGCCTATGTCTAATTTTTCAGTGAACAGGACTCATCTCTTCTTAACCTTGGATAAGCCTCACCGACTCTGTGTCCCCTGCACATACTTAAATGTAAAGGGGCAGATTTATGTTAAATGGCACATCCCCAAGCATGCACCAGTTAACGTGCACCGCTGCTCTGCCACCCATGGTGTGCCGCATTTACAATCAGATAGGAGAAAGCTGCGTCAAAACCCTGCGCCTGCTTTAAGCAGGCATAGGTCTTGATGCAACATTGTGGAGATGGGGCACCCCTGAGCCTTGCTGGAGCTGCATCGCACTTGCGATACAACTCCAGCAATGCGCCACCTTTACAGCACAGATACGTCACGCATCTGTGCCATTTTTGCCCCATGCTGCGCCGCATTGTAAATGCAGCACACCATGGGTGGCGGAACAGCGGCGCAGGATGACTGGCACATCCCTGGTGATGCGCCAGTCATCATAAATCTATCCCTAAGCTTCTTATCTTGTTACAGATGAACCGCCATATGTATCATCAAACTATTTTGCATTTCCTAAATAGCAAATTTTAAGGAATAAATAGCAATTCTTTACCATTCCTAATTTGCAATGAGAAAATTGCTAATTGCAAATTACCCATTCATTTCCATGGGATAGGAGGCTCATAGGAATGAAGGTGCAATTTGCGATTAGCAATTAGCTCATCGCAAATTAGGAATTTTTTTCAAGGGTGCAGGGGTGTCTCAAGAACACCCTGCTGCACCCCTGAAAAAAAAATTGGGGGCATATGGCGCACATACATGCCCTAAGGGCATATATTGGCGTCATATGGCACCTTTTGTTTTTTGGAAAAAAAGCTTTTTGAAAAGAATTCGCAAATTACCACCAACTAGAATTTGGTGGTAGTTTCCAAATCCTTAATGTCATTTTTTACATATTTTTTGTTTGATGCATTGCATTTAAGGAATCGCAAAATTTGCAAATCCTTCAGTGCAATCGCAAAATAAGGAATAGCAAATTTTGCTATTCCTTATTTTGCATCAAACTTGTTTGATACATACCATTTGTCTAATTAGCATTCGCAAAGGCCGAAATTCGCAGAATTTTGATCTTTGCGAATGCTAATTAGCTTGATACATATGGCCCCAAGTGAGGCCTGTCTTGCAACATGGTGCATCTTTTGCATCACTGCTGCATCGGTTTCATGTGGCACGTTTTTTTTACACCATGACACATCTGCCTAAATGCATCAATTTGTAATTTTGTCGCCTCATAGCAAATCTTTTGCACCGCCGCTGCATCATAAAAGTGACGCACAGTGGCGCAAAAGAGGCATACACCTATCATAAATCTGTCCCTAGCATTTTAAATGATTAATCCAGGATGACGATAAGGTGTGGCCTATCCAGAGGTTTGTTTAAGGTGAGGCCTACTCAGGATTGCAGATTAAAGTTACGCTTGATGAAGAATACAGAGGAGATAATACATGTAAAGGCCTACCAACGAAGTAAGTAATGTCCACTTTACTGCGCCAGTCATCATAAATGTATCCCTAAGCTTCTTATCTTGTTACAGATGAACCGCCATATGTATCATCAAACTATTTTGCATTTCCTAAATAGCGAATTTTAAGGAATAAATAGCAATTCTTTACCATTCCTAATTTGCAATGAGCAAATTGCTAATTGCAAATTACCCATTCATTTCCATGGGCTAGGAGGCTCATAGGAATGAAGGTGCAATTTGCGATTAGCAATTAGCTCATCGCAACTTAGGAATTTTTCCAAGGGTGCAGGGGTGTCTCAAGAACACCCTGCTGCACCCCTGAAAAAGAAATTTGGGGGCATATGGCGCACATACATGCCCTAAGGGCATGTATTGGCGTCATATGGCACCTTTTGTTTTTTGGAAAAAAAGCTTTTTGAAAAGAATTCGCAAATTACCACAAACTAGAAGTTGGTGTTAGTTTCCAAATCCTTAATGTCATTTTTTACATATTTTTTGTTTGATACATTGCATTTAAGGAATCGCAAAATTTGCAAATCCTTCAGTGCAATCGCAAAATAGGAATAGCAAATTTTGAATTAAGGACATTTTAAGTCATTTCCACATGTGCAGTGTTTTCAAATTTTGATTTGAAAATCGTTTTTAGGGAAAAGGAATGGTTTGTAAATTTATGACAAGGACATAATGGTGTATGCTTCTTTATAAGGCATTTCACTGTCTCTGATGTAATTTTTCCCATATTACATTATAAGACCTTACCCCATGGAGCACATTCCTTGTAAATATGCTCCCACCTGTGCATGGTGAATTTAGATTTTGACTGTTTGAGTCACATAGCCATGTTAAAAGTGACCCCAAAAAATTGCAAAGGCTTTAAAAAAACACTTTCATGTGTCTTAAGGACATTTTAAGTCATTTCCCCGTGGGCAGTGTTTTGTAAGTGGCGCAAAAGAGGCATACACCTATCATACATCTGTCCCTAGCATTTTAAATGATTAATTCATGATGACAATAAGGTGTGGCCTATCCAGAGGTTTGTTTAAGGTGAGGCCTACTCAGGATTGCAGATTAAAGTTACGCTTGATGAAGAATACAGAGGAGATAATACATGTAAAGCTCTACCAATGAAGTAAGTGATGTCCACTTCATTGCGCCAGTCATCATAAATGTATCCCTAAGCTTCTTATCTTGTTAGAGATCAACCGCCATATGTATCATCAAACTATTTTGCATTTCCAAAATAGCGAATTTTAAGGAATAAATAGCGATTCTTTACCATTCCTAATTTGCGATGAGCAAATTGCTAATTGCAAATTACCCATTCATTTCCATGGGCCAGGATGCCCATAGGAATGAAGGTGCAATTTGCGATTAGCAATTAGCTCATCGCAAATTAGGAATTTTTCCAAAGGTGCAGGGGTGTCTCAAGAACACCCTGCTGCACCCCTGAAAAAGAAATTTGGGGGCATATGGCGCACATAAATTTTAACAACATTCCTTTACCTCAAAAACCATTTTCAAGTCATAATTTGAAAACACTGCCCACAGGGAAATGACTTAAAATGTCCTTAAGACACATGAAAGTGTTTTTTGAAAGCCTTTGCAATTTTTTTCGGTCACTTTTAACATGGTTATGTAACTCAAACAGTCAATATCTAAATTTACCATGCACAAGTGTGACCATATTTACAAGGAATGTGCCCCACGGAGAAAGGTCTTTTAATGTAATATGGGAAAAATGACATCAGAGACACAGAAATGCCTTATAAAGAAGCATACACCATTATATCCTTGTCATAAATTTACAAACCATTCCTTTTCCCCAAAAACGATTTTCAAATCATAATTTGAAAACACTGCACATGAGGAAATGACTTAAAATGTCCTTAAGACACATGAAAGTGTTTTTTGATTGCCTTTCCAGCATGGTTGGGTCACTTTTAACATGGCTATGTAACAGAAACATTCAAAATCTAAATTTGCCATGCACAGGTGGGAGCATATTTACAAGCAATTTGCGCCACAGAGAAAGGTCTTACATTAAAATGGGAAAAATAACATCAGAGACAGCCAATTGCCTTATAAAGAAGCATACACCATTATGTCCTTGTCATAAATTTAAAAACAATTCCTTTTCCCCAAAAACGATTTTCAAATCATAATTTCAAAACACTGCACATGTGAAAATGACTTAAAATGTCCTTAAGACACATAAAAGCATTTTTTGATTGCCTTTGCAGCATGTTTGTATCACTTTTAACATGGCTATGTAACACAAACATTCAAAATCTAAATTTGCCATGCACAGGTGGGAGCATATTTACAAGCAATTTGCGCCACAGAGAAAGGTCTTACATTAAAATGGGAAAAATAACATCAGAGACAGTCAATTGCATTATAAAGAAGCATACACCATTATGTCCTTGTCAGAAATATTATAACCATTCATTTTCCTCAAAAACTATTTTCAAGTCATAATTTGAAAAGACTCCACAGCTCCTATGCAGAAAAACACCCTGTCAGTACTAATACTTCTTATTTTCTCCAATGACATTTTCTCAAAGAAACAAAATCTATTTGTAAAACACTTGAGACAAAGCAACATTTGAAAAACACAACTTTCTTCATAATTTTCTCCTTAAAGCACACTATTCTCTATCTAAATTAAAGAAATGTTTTCTCACCTTAGCAAATACTTTGAGTTTGAAAACAGTCTCAGAAACACACCAATTTGTCTTCAGCAGAGCAAAAGGTATGCACTCCAGAGTCTGCAGCTATCAAAAGCACAGAAATGCTGTAATTCTTCACACATATCTCTCATGTCACCCAATCAAAACTCTTCCCTCACTTTTTTTCAAATGAAAACCCTTCCCCCCTCTCCCCTCTTTGCCTTTTTTCCATGGCAACCACCTCTTGGAAGACCTCTGGTGTTTGCAAGTTCACACAACAATGTTGCAATTGAACTCTGAACTCTCAGTGCACCTGCGTATCCACTGCAATCTTTCATTTAATGATTTTTTATTGACCACTCAAAATACATCTTTCAAAGAACTCATCCATGCACCCTAACTTTCTGTTTTCAGCAATCAAAATCCACCAATCACTGTTACTGCTTCATTAACACAGAAACTCCACAGTTTTTTTCATTTTAAACTCTCATTTTTTCAACTGCCATTTAATTGCCACACTTCATCTGACTGCAGCAGAACCTTCTCTCACCATGTTTTCTGTCTGGATTGTTGGACATAGTTATATCCACTGGGCTCACAGGTATGCTAAGAACAGAAATTTACCTAACCTCAATTTACAAGATGTGGAAATTAAGACGTTTGGCCACAGAGGATTAAAATGTCACCAATTGATACCATTGGTGAAAACCTTTATGCATTTGCCAAAACCTGACCTGTTAATTGTGCACTGTGGAGGTAATGATTTGGGCACTTTGACTGGGGTAGGTCTGGAAATGCTTTTAAAGGACACCTTTGAGCAATTGATGGCACTTTTTCCTCAAACTGCCTTGGTATATTCAAATATATGCCAAAGACAGAAATGGAGGTGGTCAAACCAATTTTGTCCACAAATTGAGAAGTCGAGGAAGCATGTAAACAAATCTGTTTCAGCTTACATGAGAGACCATGGAATGGGCTCCATGTACAACAATAACTTGCGTTACTACATGCAAGATATCTACAGAGGAGATGGAGTTCACTTCTCAGATGAGGGCAACAGAATTTTCATTCTGAATTTAAGACTGTGCATTGGTACCTACTTATAAGTACCTAAATGTACCATAAACCCAAAAGCTCTTCTCAGAGCTACCCTACATCTGATCACTCACAATTATTATTTTACTCTAACATTTTTCACAAATTTTCAACAAAGTACGCTCCCTGGGGCGCTACCCGGTACGCGAACCGGGAGCTAACCTCGCGAAATTTTTTAAAAAAATGTTTTTTTTCGCACATATAAGCCTCCTCAGCCACCCTCAGAAAACCTAGGGGGTCAAAATAAGTCTACCGTGCCCCCTTCTACCCATTCTGAACATTATTTGCCCTCCATCTTGTATCTTAATTCGACCGAAACACAAAATGGTGGACTCTCGTAACGCTTAAGGTTCGCGAACCGGGGCGCTCAACAGTTCGCGTACCGGGTCGCTCCCTGGGAAGCGCACCATCAAAAAAGGTGGGAAAGTAGTTTACAGAAAAGCGACTGGAGACAATTTCACCAAATATAGATTAGCTCATACTACATACCAATCCCTACCATTTTCACAATTTTTATTGGAATTCCATTTAGCCATTTAGCCTGTAGACCTCTCTAAATACCCTGAGGTAAATTACTTCTCAAAACACATCTGAAGTGTTGGAATTGACAACCAATTAAAATGTTACTTTCATTTTCTACTTTTTTTACCTGACATTTGATTGGTTATGTACCTGAATATATATAAAGAAAGAGAGAGAAACACAGCCATTTTGACTACTACTTCCTGAACTACATTGCAAAATCATTTTCACTCACAACTTAAACTTGTTTTTAAAAGGTAAGATGTTATTTTATAAATTTGAAAACATTTTCAGATAGTTATATACTATCCCTCTGTAAGAGTTAGACATTGAGAAAGGCTTCTTTATTATAATTATGGATTGATTTAGGTTTCTGTGGTATAATTATGAATTTACTTAGGCTTCTTCACAGGCACTTTTTAATAGTACTACTTCACGCCTGAAACCATACAGTGCCCATAGATAACTTCTCTGTTATAAACTCACAAGTACCTGTCTGAACTTAAACCCAACAGTGCCCTATCTCTACTGATATATTTATTTTTTATGCAAATTACAGCAATAAAATGGAAGGTGAGCAGAATGTTTCCTTCGAAATTGTTCTGGACAGCAACAATGAACAAGTTATGGAAACCATTGATGACTTAGAATTCATGGATGAGTCACGGGACTATGAATTACTTTAATGTGTAGAATCTGTCGATCATTTACTCCATTATGATGACGGTCAAATGTGGGAACTTATGTTCACTCAACAAGAGGACATATCGGACAGTCAAATGCTAGACGTTCTATTAAATTTTGAAAAACAATCTGAAAAATAAAATTGTATGTAATATTAAAAAATTGTTTGAGTCTTTAATCATTTTTATATGTAATTAATAAACTAGTTAAATGTTAGAAATGTTATTAAATTTTGAAACACAATCACAATAATAAATAATTGCTTAAAAAATAAAAAAATTAAAAAATAATCTACAAAACCAACAATCAATTAACATACTGTATTTGAAAAGTCTATCATTCATTTTTCATTATAGTACGCTGCCCAGAACGCTTCCCGGTTCGCGAACCGGGCGCTACCCACGCAAAAAAACAAAAAAACATATTTTTTTTTTTTTGCCCAGCGGGGCCCTTTTAAAGCCTCCACATTAAACCTAGGGGGTCAGGGAGGATCTACTATGCCCCCTTATGGTCATTTCCCCCTTTGTTTTGGCCTCGTCTTGTCTCTCAATCCTACCGAGAGACAAGATGGCGGCCGCTCCGGACTGTTTAGAATGTTGACAGACACCGGAGAGCCAATCAGCTTCGCTACGCGAAGTTCCGTTACGCGTAAAGTCCGCGAACCGGAGCGCTGCCCGGTCCGCTGTTACAGATATATATCTTTTTTTGAACATTAATTTCTCAAAATCCACTGAAGCACATATATTGAGACCTAGCAAAGGCACATCAGGCTACCAGTCCCTACAATTTTGCCAAGTTTCGTGCAAATCCATTCAGCCGTTCGGGCTAAAAGTGAGGCCAACCGCCCTATGGAAAACTCAATGTTAAAAACACGTTTTGGGACCCCCCTTTTTTCTCGGCCCCCCCTTGACGACCCCCCCCCAAATTTCCAGGGGCTGCTCAGAAACAAAATGTTCCATTTTCCTGAAAATTTCAGCCAATTCCATCCACAAACGCCAAAGTTATTAGACATAGAATTTTCAAAAATCCCATAGAGAAAAAATCCTAACTATATATACCTACTGGCGACCGCCATTAGGTAATATATAGATATATATCTAAACATCACAAGTTGCCCTGCATAGAGACGCCAACACGGAAGTAAGTATCACCTTCTTTATTTGCAGGCAGTAGGCAAAATGCGAAGACCCATTTCCAGCAAGACGCCAAACGTTTCAGGCTCCATGCCCTTGTTGACTGGCGTGTATTGAAAGTCCCGGCAGCTGTGTTGACTTATTACCCTGCTGCCCCACCCATATTGGGACTTGGAATTGCAGAGTTGATTTGTGGGTCAGGTAGTCCTACTTAGCCCAAGGCGGGTGCTCTGGGTATTTTTCAAACACTGAAATGTCATTCCAAGTGGGTGCCGAAAGGGAGAAAACACTGTGCCAGCCAATGTTCATTCCTGCAAACTTCGTCCATTACTTCCCCTCAAAGTGCCCGAGTTGTCAGGCGCTACTGGCCCGCTGGATGTGCGGGGGGCATCTCTGCGGCAAGGTGAAATGGAGTCGCTTTGACAACTGGTATATTTAAATAAAGTATATTTATTTATAGAAGTACAGAGACAAGGTGCATCAAACGAGCCTGGGTCTAAACGGTCTCCATTGGAATCTGGAACCCTGCAGAGTTCCCGATTCCAGACACGACATGACAATACCACACATTCCCCTTTGTAAAGAAAATAAGATAACAACTTAACAGAATTATAAAAACACAGCAATTGATAACCAAATTACATATTGATTCAGATAACGAAAATAACAACTACAATTATGAGATGAATCGTTGTAAATAAAATAAATCAGGTTATCTATAAAGATGATAATCATTAAACCGCACTGGAGTGAGACACTTCCTCTGTGAACGTTGAACAGTATTAGAGGCAGGACAAGTGGCAATCTTACTTTCAGGAACATTATGAAGTGACGTTGAACCAGAAAACTTTCTCCAATTACTGGCACTGTTAGAGGACTCAGAGTTGGATGGAATACTAGACTGTGGTACAGTATTCTTAGGCCACAACCACATCGGTATTTTTACTACCTTGGACATGCTCCACACATTACCATCAGAAAGTTCTAGAACTTGCCGACCAACACGTTTGACCATTAAGGGATCTGAATAACGTGACTCACCTGACCTGACCAATCTTCCCTTTTTGACTCGAACCCAATCATTGACATTAAACAGGGAAGATTTGCCATCATTGGAATCACTAACTGTAACTTTTTCTGAGTCAAGTAATCTCATCCATGGTTGACTCATGTTGGAGACACATCTCCTCCCTCTCATTTTTTCAAAAGGAGAGAGATCACCCATGCTTCTAGGTGTATTTCTATAACACCATAAAATCTCACTTATGGTTTGCTTACAATCACCACCACTTCGTAATGCTAATTGGAGTCCCTCCTTAAACACCCTGATCCATCTCTCTACTATGCCGTTACTATTAGGATAATAAACTGAAACACGTTTGTGTCTAATACCATGACACGCTAAAAATTCGTTCATTTCCAGAGAAACAAACTGTACCCCATTATCAGTTGTAATTGATTCAGGGAAACCTTCTCTTTCAAATATTTCATTTAAAAACTTGATCACAACCCCTGATGTGATGTTACAGACCATCTTTACCTCCGGCCATTGGGACAATTGGTCAACCAAAATTATGGCATACATCATACTTTTATTGAATGACATGGGCCCTGCAATGTCTGAAGATACACTCTCCCAAACCCGTGAAGGTCTAGATACAGGGAGACGTTCATACGCTACATGTTTCTGAGACTTGTCACTCAAACAACAATCCATACACTCCCTGACATACCTTTCTATACACTTATCCATCCCTGGCCACCAAAATTCGCTTCTAATTCTTCTTTTCATGGATGTCATTCCAGGGTGACCTTCATGAGCCATCTCCAAAATCTTGGACTGTAATTCAGCAGGCACTACTAATTGGAAGCCTCTGAACAATATCCCTTCAACTACAGATAACTCTTGGGCTACATGATAGAAAGTTCGAACACCATCAGTTAACAAGTCCTTGCGTGGCCATTGAGTTTTCACAAAACCACAAATCTCTTTCAAAATAGAGTCATTAGTACATGCCAATTTCCACGTGTCCTCACGAATACAACCTTTAGAAATTTCACAAATTGACACTACATTGTCCTCATCATTGTCCACCTCAACTACATTGTCATCAGGTACCGGTAATCTGGACAAACAGTCAGCTAACACATTTCTAACACCAGGAATATATTCAACTTTAAAGTGGAAATCTTGAAGCTTGTATTGCCACCTGGCTATCCTTGAAGTCGCTTTTCCACAACCTTTGGTTGTAAATAAATCTACTAGTGGACGATGGTCAGACCAAAGTTTAAAAACAGTACCATATACATATTTGCGGAAATATTCTATGCCTCACCAGCAAGCTAGGGCTTCTTTTTCCAATGTGGAGTATTTACATTCTGCATCTCTCAAAGGCCTTGAAGCAAACCCAATCGTTACCATTTGTCCTTTCTGGCGTTGCATTAATACTGCACCAATTCCTACATTGCTGGCATCGGTAACGATGACAGAACTATGAGCAGTGTTAAAAGTTGCTAAAGCAGGTGCAGAAGCTATACATTGTTTCAATAAAACAAATTCTTTTTTACAATTCTCATCCCAAAGGAAATGAACATTTTTTTTCATTAAATTTCTCATATGCACAGTTTTATCAGAAAACAGGGGAATAAATTTCGAATAATATTCGGCAAGCCCCAGGAATGACCTGAGCTGGTCTTTATCCCCAGGGTCGGGAGCTGATTCAATGGCTTTGATCAAATTCAATTTTGGAGAAATGCCATCTTTATTGATGGTATGTCCCAAGTAATCAACAGAGGATACACCAAATTTACACTTTTCCTTTGTGAGAGTTAGACCGCTATCTCGTAGCACACATAGCACGTCATATAGTATTTCAGAATGTTCAGATGAATTAGATGCAAATATCAAAATGTCGTCTTGAAAGTATAAGACGTTATTAAAATCTTTAAAAAGAGTGTGCATCAATCTTTGAAACACAGAAGATGCCGATATTAGGCCAAAGGGCATTCTCTTGTACCTGAATGCACCTTCTGACGTGATGAAAGATGTTAAATGTCTACTGTCTTTGTGTAATGCAATTTGATGGTAAGCATTGGATAGATCTAGAGTGGAAAAAATGGATGCCCCTTTCAATTTTGTAAACATTTCATTTATATTAGGCAAAGGATGCCTATCTACCCATACGTTCTCATTTAAATCCCTCAAATCTACACAAAGTCTTACTTTGCCGTTGGGCTTGTGAGCCACAACGACCGGGGACAACCAAACCGAAGATTCTATTTCTTCGATAATATCTAATTCACATAATCTCTTGAGTTCAGTCTTTACTGAATCTCTTAAATGTAAAGGTACGTTCCTTACTTTATGAACTCTTGGTATTGCATCATCTCTGAGAATTATTTTATGTTCAAAATTCTTCAAGAGACCTAAAGCAGAAGTGGCAAACACAGAGGGAAATTTCTTTTCACATTCATGACCAAGATCAGCTTCCACATTCATGACTAGATCTGAATACCCTAGTACCTGATCTGGATGGTTGGGATCTAATTTTATCATCAAGTCCCTTTGTTGAGGCCACCCCAATAGACATGAACCATCCTTTGCTACGTAAACCTTGGAATTAATGGTTTTCCCTTTAAAACTTAGTGATGTTGTAAAGTAACCAAGGATGTCAATGAGCTTTTTCCCATATCCAAGCAATTTTACATCAGGAGGAGATAATTTTAAACCTGGAAATTCCTTTATCCATTCTTCACCTATGAGAGTGCGTTTTGCACCTGAGTCTGCCATGACATTGATGTTCTTTCCCCCAATATCCACAGTGCAGTATGGAGAATCTTTCTCACATTCATTAATTTCATACACAGCAAAAAGAAATTCTTCCTCTAAGCTGTCATCATCTATCTCGTTAACCTCCTCATTAGTACCTTTTCTCTGTATGAAACTTTTACCTTTAAATTTGTTCCTATTTTTACACATTTTACTAAAATGACCTTTTAATCTACAATATCTGCAAAATTGTCCAATAGCAGGACATTTTCTATCATTCGCTAGATGGTCAGGATTCCCACATTTGAAACATGCATATTCCCTCCTCTCTTGGAATGGTTGATTCTTGCTTTTATACGAATTCCTTTCTTCAAGGTTGGATTTTTTAACAATATTCACTTCAGCAGATTTTTTCTCTGTAAGTTCTTTTACACCCAGATTCATACTTTCGAAACGATGTGCAATGTCTAATGCTTTGTCCAAAGTCAAATCTTCCGTGTCCAAAAGTTTTCCTTGAAGTTTGATATTTGCAACTTTATGAACCATTTGATCACGCAACATTTGATCATGAAAGGTTGAATAATTGCACTTGGACGCTAAAATTCGTAAGCCATTTATAAACGAGTCAATTGATTCACCTGGTAGTTGACCCCTACTTAAGAACTTATGTCGTGATACCACTACATTAACTTTCTTAATATATTGTTTGTCCAATTGTGCAATCGCTTCCTCAAAAACATCTATGGCTTGCTCAGAAGATGTCACATCACGTGTGTCAACTGGTAAATGACTTAGGACATGTCTTCCTTCAGCGCCTAAACAGTGTTTTAAAATAGCCAATTTTCTTTTATCGGTGTAGTCCTCACCTCCAATGGCCTCAATGTATGCACAAAAACCTTCTTTCCATCTTTTCCATTCCAAAATGGGTTCACCGGGATTTGGTAGAAAAGGTGGAGGAGCAGAGAAACCTTCCATTGTAAATTATAATTTTAAGATAGCTACAGGTAAAGTATTCTTGCAAAAAAAAAAAATGTTTTTTTATTCTTTTATTTACTTCCTGTATTTCTTCGTTATTGTCTTCTAAAATTGTTTAGATTTTCCGTTGAATATTTTTATAGTCTTTTTCAGGGTTTTAATGGCTATTTCCGTTATGTTCGTTTAGTATCACGCATTTTCATTGATGTGTGATTGAAATTGGCCCAAAAGATGGCCGCCGCGCGTCGAGATGCGTGATGACGCGTTAAAACATCACACGCATGCGCACTAGCTTTCGTTCTGCCAGTCACTCGCGCTGAAGATGCGCTGTCACCATCTCGCGCTCTCATGCGCCTTCTCACGTTTCCTCGCGCTGATGGCCTTAAAAGTGCTCAATTTGGATGAAATTGTCTACTTTACTCACGGATGAGCTCCAAACATCGGGATTTTCACCGTCTTCACTCCGCTCTCGTCCGTGGCATGGAACAGCCTTCCCTCTTGATAATGGAAGATTACACGTGATCCTCCCTGAGCAGCGCCTTTACCAAGGTTGCAGGTAGGGACTCCAGGCTCGATAAGTTCTTTCTCCAGACGTCGCCAGTGAAATGGAGTCGCTTTGACAACTGGTATATTTAAATAAAGTATATTTATTTATAGAAGTACAGAGACAAGGTGCATCAAACGAGCCTGGGTCTAAACTGTCTCCTCTGGAATCTGGAACCCTGCAGAGTTCCCGATTCCAGACACGACATGACAATACCACACAAGGCACGCCGCTCCTAACATCCAAACATCACTAGCTGCCCTGCATAGAGTCGCCAACACAGAAGTAAGTATCACCTTCATTTTTTGCAGGCAGTAGGCAAAATGCGAAAACACATTTCCAGCAAGACGCCAAAAGTTTCGGGCTCCATGCCCTTGTTCACTGGCGTGTATTGAGTCCTGGCAGCTGTGGGGATTTATTACCTTGTTACCCCGCCCATGTTGGGGCTTGGAATTGCAGAATTGCTTTGTGGTTCAGGTAGTCCTACTTAGCCCAATGTGGGTGCTCCGGGTATTTTTCAAACACTGAAATGTCATTCCCAAGTGGGTGCCAAAAAGGAGAAAACACACTGTGCCTACCAACGTTCATTACTGCAGAATTCGGCCATTACTTCCCACAAAAGGATTCCACGGCACTCCTGCGCAGGTAAGTTTCTGGATAAATTGATATAGGTCCATCCTGGTTTGGACGTAATCAAAACCTAAAACTGGCCAAAGGAGAGGCCCAAGGATAAAACCTGCTCATCCTCGTGTATTAACATAATGTTAGTCAGGTTGATTACGTATGAGTTCCCACAGTCACTTCTTGTAGCTGCGTGTCACTCTAACCGTGAGTACTTGATCGCTTCCTTTGTCCCCCTCTCCTTTGTTTCCGCTTCTTTTTTGTTCTGATTGGTTTATTTTTGGTCTGTGGTTTGTCCACCGGTTCGTGCATAAAAAAATTAAATTCATCTTCTAGTGAAGTGCTTGCCTAGTTCCCTGAATCCACTCAGCTATGTCTCCTTCTGAATCTGTTCCTGTATCTGAGCTAAAGTCGCTAAGTGAGACTTCTTTCCTCAATTGATTCAGTTTTCCTTGTCTTTTTCTGTGCCTGGTTTCAAATCTTCTCGCAAATGTAAAAATGCGTAAGTAATCCATTTTGTCTGTGTGGAACTTATGGGATTTTCCTTGTTTCACTCCTTCTCCATGTTTTAATATTCTCTTTTTCATTTCCAATTTAAATTGTGTTACTTTGTCTTTGTTGTTTCTTTACCTATTTGCTCATTGATCTGCTTTATTCATTCCAGCAAATCATTTATTTCCAATTTTGTATATTTTATTAATATGGAAATCATGTTGAAAGAGCTTTGGGTCTTGCAATCAACCCATTCTTTAATTAGATCTGGATGAGGATTTTTGTAGCTTGGGGTAATCATTATGCACAGCCCACAGGGAATTCTCATCACTTTCTCATATTTTTTCAGGGCTACTGCATCGAACCATTTAGCTATTTCTGCCATATCTAATTTGTTACATTTTTTCAAGTTATTCTTTAAAGTTCCCCTAGTAGGTTCTTCCTCTTGACTATTTCTCATTTGAAATAATGACTCTGCAGCTTTCGCTCTTGCTGCCAGTTTGTCTGCCTCTGCCATTGTGCAGGGTGGGATTTTTTCCTGCTCCGGCTGTTTGTGCTTGAGTACACTTTTGCTCCAGCTCACGCTTTGGATTCTGTAGTGTTGCCAGGTGAGTAAAATTATACGTGACTGGAATCCTGTGACCCCCTCCCACGCCCTTTACTCACCCGGATCAGTTTTTCCAGCGGGGGTCTTGAGGGTCTTCATCCTTTTCCTCTGTTCTTGCTGAGTTACCCTCAGGATGCCTTCATAGCTGCCAAAGTTTTACATTGCTCTTGTGTGACATTTTCATAGTTTCAGTGTTCTTATGAGTAACATTCAACAACCAATGTATGACACCTAAGAATGACACTTTCTCCCGAGTAAAATCAAGCAATGACATCCATGGAAACAGATAAATACCAAAAGTACACCCATATGAGCAATGAGAATCTAAAAGATGATCTTGAAACTTCTACAAAGGTAGGGTGCAGAGCACTTTTACATCATACCCACATTATAGAGAGACAATAATTCAGACGTTTGTAATCAGTCTAAAGGAAATGTTACATACAATAGTGATGATTACAAGTTGTAGAGTAACGTCATCCATACTAGTAGGCAGTATATTTTTAGTTCTGGATTTAAAACATACCATAGTGATTGATTTTACTAAAAACAATGTATTTGTACCCAAATTAAACCTTTTAGCAAAATGAGGATAATTTGAATCTTGGGAGGGGATAATGTTTTAACCATACCAATCAGTTTGAATACAAACTCTTCACTGCAGTTCAGACCTATTGTGTTATATCACGATTGTAACTTATGAACTGTAAGTAACTAAATAATCTCTGTGACAAAAGCAGTAACCCACTGAGCTACTCACATACAAAGCACTTTAGTGATCTGCATGTACAGATTCTCTGCAGCAGGCATATTAACCCTCTGTGCTACATCAGGATGGATGAAAACTGCCACTGACAGAATGCTGATGTTGGTCCAGCAGCAACATTATTCACAAGCGTTATCTTGGCATGATTTTAATTCTTGCCAGAAAACTCCTGGAGACACAAGGGATTCGGCATAAGGTGTTTTTTAATTGTGAAAACAACGTTGTGATTAAAAGGGCCGATTCCCTGACCCCTTCTCACTTGCAGGTGGAACCAGTATTAAAACAAAAGTGAAAGAGTTCAGCCATGGCTGCCACCGCTTCCAAATACACAGAACACACGAGCCTCTGCACTGCAAGAAATAAAAGTGTAACCAAATTGACAACACTCCATCAGGAGAGGGAAGCCTGATGTGCTAAACATGCGGGACCCTGCACCACAACAGCTGAAACAAACGTGACTCTATTATTAACAGAAAAATGTTTCCTACCATACAACTCGAACCAACTTGAATATTTGGGAAAAGTAGGTCCGTGCACTTTGAGGAACGCTAAGCCGATAGTGTGTCTCAACTCTGTGCTATATACCATCCTGCTGCCGGGGCAGCCCTGAAGTGTTGAGGTCAGAGAGGACAATCAAGCTCCCGCTGGCTGCAGGGGCAGCTCCTGTGGGCATGGTCCATAGGCAGTAAAATGAGGGAAAAAAACATAATGATGCCTGCCTTACGCTGAGTCCGAACCGTGCAACATAGTCGGAGTCTGTTCACGTGACCTGACAGACTGGTGCCAGTGGTCGGGTCCCAATCTAGCAGAGGACGCCAATTTGATAGTAAATGCCCATGTTTGATCCTCGGCACATAGTGTCCCAGGCAGCCGCCAAAAGTTATCAGTGGCACTTATAGGGAGTGGGTGGGGTGGCAGGCCCACTGAGGCCAGGCCCCACCCAGCAGGTGTCACTGTTTCGGGCCTTTGACGTCAGGCCTGGGCTGTAGTCTGATTGACTCAGCCGCGTCGGTTTGGCGTGCATGAATTTCAATGCAGCAGCCTGGAGCCAGCTAGATACATTTGTAGCAGCAGTGGTGAGTGCCCAAGATTAATGGTTTCTTGACTGAGCCTGTGCTGGTGGCAGCTCCCAGACTGGCAAGTCTGCGGGAGCAGTTGAGACGGAGCAGGTTGTGATGTCGGGCGTAGATGTGACAGCGCCGACACCCAAGGGGCAGTGAAAGGTACGTGAGGCAATGAGGCCTAACACTTAATAATCACAGGACACAGTATTAGTATGCTAGCTGGGTCTCGTCTCCGTCACCGACTGGCCGACATGAGCACGCCCCCATATTGATTAACTTTGGGTCACATGACCCGTGCGTCGTGACGAGTTACTGACGTCGCCTATTGCGACATTACATTCCTTCCCAACAAGGTTTTAAAACAACATAACGTCCAAAACTTCAATATAAAACAAACAGTGTGCAATGATTAAATTCAACATCATCCGCACCACCTGGTGACGGATACTCAGCATACACACAAATACTCATGGAACAGTCTTAAGTGATATAGTCCTTCAATCTGGATGATGGCTCAGGGTTTCTTCGCAGGTGATATTGAGACAGACCTCGACCACGGGGAGAAGGGTTGGCTACGTCAGTGATCACCTCAGACTGGCAATCATCCAGCAGACTTGGAGCATCGGCACCGTTGTCTTCATCAGTGCCACCGGCTTCAGCTCCATCCACATTGACGTTTTCAGAGGCACCACTGACAGGCGTAGGGATCATAACTTCTCGGCCACTATACCCCAGTCCTGAGGCCGTATCAGCAGGGGTGACTGGAGTCATGGGTTCAGCATGGAATAGTTTGAAATGAGACACGTTGCGGGACACTGTTTCCCATCCCAAAGTGGCAATAACCCTGGTTCCTTTTATCTTCAACATGGTCCAAGGTGACTTCTCATAGGGCAATTGAAACTTGCCAGCATGGCAGCCATTTCTCAGCAAAACGAGGTCTCCTTCCTTGATCCTGCTTTCTTTCGCACACCTTCTGAGACTCGCATGGGTGTGGGCCTTCTTCTGTTTTGCATCAATCAGCGGATTATTCGGACCACTCGGCTGCCAGCGAGGATGATGGGGTATGGTATCGGCGACGACCCGGCCCATCAACAGGTGAGCAGGGGCCACCCCAGTGGTGGTATGAGAGGTCTGTCTGTAGCTCCGAAGAAATGTGAAGATGGCCAATTCAAGGGATTGTCTCTTGTCATGAGCTATGCGGATCACTTTATTAAGAGTCCTCATGAAGCGTTCAGCCTCACCGTTCGCTTGAGGCCAACGAGGCGTAACTCTACGAGGATGCACACCCAGAGCTGTAAGGTATTCAGATAGTTGACCCTGAAATGGGGGTCCATTATCTGTGCATAGTTCTTGTATTAGCCCATGGGTCGCCATTATTTTTTCTATCTTTGGTATCACCTCAGCCGCACTGGGAGACCCCACAATCTCCACCTCAGGATACTTGGAATAGTCATCGATGGCTACTAGCGTGTGCCAACCATCTGGTAAGCTGCCAAAGTCCATACTCACACAACACCAAGGTGACTGCGGTCGTGGCTCTGTGATGATCGGGGCAGGGTGCGGCAGATCTCCCGTTGTGACCACGAATGGTTTCCCATAAACGTATAAGTGAAAATGGCGGCACCCCCAGTGAATGGCGATTGCCTCCTTCTCTATTTGAGAGTACCGCTGTTCAGTGATGGTAAGGGATCCACTTTGAAAGGCCACTGGGGCCCAGTCTTCATCTTGTCGTCGTTTCTGCAGGAGAACTGCCCCAAGGCCCACCGGGCCTGCACCCACAGCGATTTGGGTCAACTTCTCGGGGTCAAAGAAAACCAGTGTATTGGCTTCCGAGAGAGCATTCTTTATGTCCTTAAAGGCCTTTTCCTGAGACGGGCCCCATTTCCAAGGAACCGAATCCTTAGTCAGTTCCCTTAGTGGTAACGTAAGGGTGGTTAAATCCTTGATGAATCATCCACAATAGTTGACCATTCCTAGAAAACTACGAACTTCAGTCACACTGGCAGGGGCAATCGCACTCTTGATGTCTCACACCTTGTCAGGATCTGGGTTGATCCCTTCTGTGGAGAAAGTGTATCCAAAAAACTGCAATTTGGTCCTTAGGAATTCACATTTCTCCCAATGCAGCGTGAGACCAGCATCTCTCAGCCTTTGCAGCACCTGGGTGAGACGGGCATTGTGTTCCAGATGGGACTTGGCATGAATCATTATGTCATCACTGACATTGATGACCCCTGAGATGTCTGCAATCAACTCTTGTATCATGTTCTGGAACACTTCGGCGGCGCTGGAAACCCCGAAGCTTAGCCGGGTGTAACGTCATAGTCCCACATGAGTTGAGAATGTGGTTATGATCCGAGACGCCTCATCCAGAACTAATTGATGGTAGCCAGATCGTAGGTCAAGCTTAGAGAACCAACAGGCTCCTGCCATTTCCCCAATGAGGTCATCAATGGTCGGTGGCGAAGTGTGGCTCACTGGTTAGAGGAGGCAGACCCGGACGCTGAGATCAGACCTGGGACCAGGGTTCAATTCCCGACGTGGCAGGGTCTTGAGCCCAAAATGTCCATGGACTCGGTAATTCTCGCTTCGGTGCCTACTCAAATCACAGGTTCACACTCTGCAACTCTGGGCATTAGCTTGCTTAATCTCCACTACGGCCCCCCGTGGCGGGATGCCTGGCTTTCACCTTGGGGATACCCAGTAGGGGCTATCTCACAGGGAAAAACCAGGACGGGTTCCCAATGCAAAGCGCTTTGAGACCTGACGGTGATATTGCGCTATATAAAAACCTATCCATCCATATGGCGCTCGCGCTTTATGGCAGCATTGGGAAGGCGCATGTCTACGCAGATACGCACCGCTCCTGGTTGTTTGGGTTTTCGTGTGACTACAATGGTGGAAACCCATGGCGTGGGACCTGTGACCCTTTCAATAATCCTGGCAGCATCCAACTTCTTCAGCACCTGTTCAACTTGTGGCCTTAAATGGAAGGCAATTCTTTGATGTCGCAGCGCAACCGGTTGAACCGTGGGGTCATTGTGCAGATGGACTTCTTTCCCGTTGAACCTTCCGATGCCTTCGAATACTTCAGTGAACTCTTCCAAGAGATGTTGTATGGGCTCCGTATGCTGAAGGCGAATGACGCTACACCCAGGTCTTCAGCCGCTCGACACACTAGGAGCATGCCCTGGCCGTACTCAGTGACATATATGTTGGTGTGGACCATTCGTTATCCATGTGTCACCGCCATCTTGGAACGTCCCAGTATCTTCAATGGCGTATCCTGCCCATATGCGAATACCACGATTACCGATGGCTGCAGCGGGGGTGCGAGTCGTAGTGTGTAGTACAAAGCCGCCGCCATGATGTTGATAGTTGCTCCGGTGTCTACGACAGTCATGACTTTGTGGTCCCCTACCTGGACGTTGCATTGGGGAAGGTGTCTCACTTTTCGTGTTGCAGCGCCAATCATGTGCACCTTGTGCACCACTCTCTCTTCCTCTTTGTCATCGTCCATGTCACTGGGTGATTTGTCACCCTCCGGCACCGCGTTGACCCTCTGGCGTGGCCTCCGGTATTTCTTGGCCCTGCACACCTTTTCAAAATGGTTAAAACGCCCACAGCCTGAGCATCTTTTCCCTTTCGCAGGACAGTCAGCCTGCTGGTGTGGTGGTCCACCACAATATCCACATGTGGTAGCGGGGGCCGTTGGAGCGTTGCATGGCGCCTTCTTTGTCCATCTCGTCATGGGCTTTGTGGTTACCGCATTGACCGGCTCCGTCTTCACAGGGGCTTGAAGGGCTGCCTCCATATGAGCTGCTCGGGCCTTGGACAGCTCCTTAGTATGCCCTAGAGTTAGGATTTCTGCCAAGGGCTTGCCAGACTCCTCGAGGATTTGTTCCCTCAGCTTAGTGGACGCACATCCTTGTAATATCCGCCCCCTTATTTCTTCTGTCTAGTCCCGGAACCCACATGTTGAAGCTAGATTCTTTTACCGTGCATGGTAGGTGTCCAGTGACTCCTCCAGAAGCTGTCGTGCCTGACGAAAAATAAATCGCTCATAGTCCTGGTTGGCCATTGGCTTGAAATGGGCGTTGAGCGCATTTATTAGGGAGTGATGGTTTTTTGGCGGCACCTCCACGATCGTTTTGGCGATGTTGTGTATGTCCTTCCCACCTAGGTGGAGCAGCATCGCTCGCTTTTGATCTTTATGTACCTTGGTGGCCTCAAAGAAGATCTGCAAGTGGTCCACCCAGGCTTTCCATTTGGGCGCAAGGGAGGACGGCGATCCTTCTACTATGGAGGGTTCAATTGGGGGTATCTGCAACATGACGCAGAGTTACGTGCGTATGCTGTGTTCTTTGCTGCGCGCTTCCTGCGCTAGCTGAAAGCCGGGAGGGGCGATGTGCTTGAAGCGTCCCTAGTGATCCCCTCTACGGGAGGTGCAGTAGCGTCGAAGTGCAGCTGGGATGTTGCCTCGCCAGTGCGCCAGGGATGCTGACTGTGGCTGACATGGCAGGAAACGAGTATGAATTTCCCCTGTTCAGTGTATTGCTTAAAGTGCTCTCCTTTTGTAGGGATTACTGTTTGATGCATTGCCCGTGGTGTTCTCCCTTTGTGGTGAATATGGGCCTCCCTGTCCTGCCTTGTGATGTTGTGCTGTCAATCCTGTGCAGGTATCCCTTCCCACACAAACGAGGCAAAAGAGGCAGTGCTGCCACCTGTGGCCAGATTAGGGAATGCGTCCTTCTTCCCGACGAGCTTTTTGGGGGCCAGGAGGCAGGCAATGACGCATCGCGCAATGCCCACACTTCACATCAGGGCCTAAACAGGGAGGGGCAGGTGCTCTGGTGACTCACGCGCGTTGCGGGCAGCCGTCCGTGCGTTCCCTGGCCGCGCAGAGTGGATGCGCAGAGATCCAGAATGCCGGGACTGCACCGGCCGCAACACGCCCACGCGGGCACAGCAGGCACTCCGCACCGTTGCCGGGGCTGCGCTTGCGACCAGCGGCACCCCGGAGCCACACACCCCGCAGGCTCACCTGGCAACCGTGCCGGGCCTCTTCTTGGCGTTCTGGCAGCGTCACGCTGGGCCAGAGTACAGAACGCTAGACCAGGGCAGCGCCGGGAAAGGGGCACGAGCGCCGCAAGCTCCAACACACGCTCGCGGCCGCCACACCAGCATGCAAGGGCACCACTCTCATCGCCAAAATGGGGTGTCGGGCGTAGATGTGACAGCGCCGACACCTGAGGGGCAGTGAAAGGTACATTGGGCAATGGGGCCTAACATTTAATAATCACAGGACACAGTATTGGTATGCAAGTTGGGTCTCGCCTCCGTTGCCGACTGGCCGACCTGAGCACGCCCCCATATTTATTAACTTTGGGTCACTTGACCCATGCGTCGTGATGAGTTACTGACGTCGCCTATCGCGACATTACACAGGTCACAGGCACGCACGTTAGCAGTCTGGCGTGACCAATACTTCCTCACTTGTGCAGCAGAGAGACTGCACTAAAATGTGTTACAATGCATTTCAATACGGTGATGCGGAACACTACACTGAAATGCATTAGAGTCACGCCTGACGCATGATACTTGGCAGGCCTGTTTGCTGCAAGATCGGCTGTGGTGTTCCGTTCCAGAGCTTTGTTGCCCGCTGTCGATAAATATTTTTAAACCATTCCTTCCCACAAAAAGATTCCATAGAACTCCAGTGCAGGTAAAATGGTTTATTTAAGCCTGCTTAAGCAAAGAGAATAGTGCCTACGCGTTTCGATGCTCACACACACCTTGGTAACAACGCTGACCATTTTACACAATATTTATTTTATCAATACAGTACCAACATGATAGAAGACAAACAAAGGCATCCTTGTGTTTGGTTGCTTTCTTGGAGTGGTTTTCAATGCATGTTCTAACTGTCAATTCACAATTTAAAGCAATTTTACTCAGTTTCCTTTATAGTTGTAAGTACGCATTTGTAGGTTAAATGTAGATCTTTATTGGAGCGCTATATATTTGGATATCATTGATTAATTTCACATTATTACGCGGTTGAAAAATATACGGGGGACATAGTTAAACATGTTTTTGTGTCTCCTTCTTTTTGCTGTTCTGCCCAAGTGGGCTTTACATCATGGCCTTTCATGTTATTAGTTCATTAAGTCTTGGCCCTTAATAGAAATGTTCCATTTTGCCTCCATGATTATATTCAGATGTACTATAGTCTAACATCTATTTAAAATCAAACACACATTTCTAAATTGATTTCAAAACAAATTATATATAAACATAATTTCAAAGTTCATCAAATAGATGTTAGACTATAGTATATCAGACAGGGATAATAATATTACAGATCAGAGAAAGAAACCAGTGACGAGATGATTTCCTTCCTTAAAATGCAAAGCGTCTAAATTTAGTAGGAAAACCCAGACATATGAGATGCCACAGACCACAAAACATGAGAAAATTACAAAACTACTTAATTGCAACTCGGACTATGTAGTATACTGCCTAATTTGAACATGCAAAAAGAAATATATAGGAAGTACAACAAACATGGCTAAGAAGAGGGTTTTAGATCACATGAGGGCAGTTACCAGTGATGATGCAGCCTACCCAGTTGCAAGGCATTTTCAGGCCCAACATAACAGTGTTCGGGATCTCTTTTTCTGTTTAGATCGAGTGGGGAAAATGAGACAGGGTGAGACAGTGTCAGAAAATTAAGGTCGTTGAAATCTAAATCTATCATCATTTCACAAACACAATTTCCAGTATGCCTTATTTTTGAAGAAAAATGATGGATCTATATAGGATGGAAATATTCTCTGCCCCTTTGCTACTTGCCATTGATATTCCTCAAATAAATAGTAGTAATATTACCATTCATAGCACAACTACAATAACATGGGATTAGAATAAATTATAGGAAGCGGACAATTAATAGTAAGGTATTATATCAACAAACTGGTGACAGACCTTTCCATATGTGGAGAAGGCCTTTCAGGGCTTTATTATGAGAAACATGAGGAAAAGTCATAGTAAGTCCCTAACCCAATTTATGTGATATCATAAATATTGTTTGAGAAACAACATTTTATGTGAATGTGATGTGATTATACTGACCCATCAAATACAAGGAGCACAAGTAACAAAATATACCGTGCAGTAATTTTGTGCATCATAATTAAAATAATTTTGTAGCTAAAAAGTGCACTGATGGTATATCTAATAGACCACAAAACTTTTTATTTAGATCGTAGAAACAAAGGAATACGTTCTGGGATTATACTATCACTTTGAGACTATTATTTCAGTACTATTTGTTATGATTTTTAGAATGAAACGTTGCATTGCGGCTGCTTTATCATGTGTAGTCATGATAGATAAAAGACAACTTTACAAGCACCTTGCATAAATTTTACGCCGCCGTTGTGTCACTTTTTGTGACGCAGCAGCGGGGTAAAAATACAGCCCATTTACAATGTGACTCATCTAGGGAGATGCGTCACGTTGTAAAGCCCTGAGTCACTAAATACCTGCGTCAGATATAATGTATGCAGGGTCGGCGTTCCAACAAAAAAAGCCACGTAGAAGTGATGCAGTGAAATCTACAAGATTTCACTGTGCCACTTCTAGGACACCACTGCATCAAAACCTTACACCTACTTGGAGCAGGCGTAAAGAGTGACACAGCACTATGAGGTTAGGCCTCCCCATGCATTTCTGGAGTTGCATCATGCTTACAACACGACTCCAGCAATGTGTGACTTTTGCGCCAGAAGATACATGAGAATTTCTGATGCATCTGTCAATCCTTACGCCATGGTGGGCCGTATTGTAAATACAGTGCATCCATGATGGCGCATGGGTTTCTCAGGGTGGTGCAGGGAAAGAGATGTATCTCTACAGATGTGTCACTTTCTTGTAAATCTGCCCCTAAATGTTTTATTCCGCATAGTTAACATAGAGAAGAAGAGGACCGCCATGAAATTGACGTAGGAACTTTCATCTTAATATTATGTTTCGCCTTTTATGTTAAGCACCAACAAAAATGAACCATGTATTAGGATGTTTGTGAATATAGAAGCAGTATGGCTCCGAGCTCCTTTGGACTGAGAAAGCCGGAAAGCCAAAATGCATTTGTCTTTATTGTAACAAGTCAAATCATCCAGATGACACCAATGAGTGCAAGAGATTTCCTCTCCCTTCTGGGAAACTTCATCTTATTTGTTCTTGAGTCCACCCTCACACACTAACGGCACCAGCCATGAGGAGTGGCAGCTTGGAGTGTATCTAGTAGGATATATATATGTTCACTGAAAAAACCATAGGTTTCACACCAGTTATAGTTAGCTGTAAATTTTACTCGCATAAAACCACTGAAATTCCCACGTTATAGTTAGTTGGACTCACTATAACTTGCGCGTGCAATGCACTGCTGATGACGTCACTTATTACATCACTCATGACATGGTCAGTGACATCACTCATGAAATCACTGATGACACCATCCAGTGAATGTGTGTATTTTTAAAAAATAAATATGTTTTATATATGTATATGTAAAAGTTGATGGAAGAATACATGTTTAAATAAGTGTCTAAAGGGATGTTTTTAAAAAAAATTTGATTGGTTCACTGGCTTATTAAGTGTTTCTTAGTGTATACATATATTAGTGAGTAATGTTTCAATATTTAAATATAAGGATTAGTGTTTCACTTTGTGTATAAGTGGCTGCATGGGTTGGTGAGTAGCTACATGTGTATGTATATGGGTTATTAGATGTCTTTTTTTAATATCAATATGAGTGTCTATATGTTTGGTGGGGTTATTACTTAGAACATAGATGCATGAGTGACTGACTCTCTGTTTGTATGTGTTTTGAAGACAGCATATGTGCAGGACTGTATGGGTGGATGAGTGTGTATATGTGTGTGTTACTGAGTGAATGACTGTCTCATTAGTGTCTTTATCAGTAACTACATATGTTTTAATGTACTATATGTGAATATTGATGTATATAAGTGAGTATATGTGAGAGTAAGGGATTGTAAGAGTTCCTGTTTAAATAAGTATGTGTTTCTATAAGTGATTGTTTAAGAGAGTAAGTATGTATAAGGTTCCTTAGAAGTAAGGTGGTAGTGTGTGTATAGCTTTATATGCAAATAAATGGATATTCAATAGTTTATTTGCATGTGTCAGTATGTGTGAGAGTATCTTTTGGATGACTGTCGGTGTGTAACAGGATGTATAGGTGTATCACTACATATGATGAGTGAGTATACGTATGAGTGATTATATAGAACTGTTGGTGAATGAGTGGATGTGTATATAGATGGTGGAATTATTGAATGGGTTGTTGTAACTGGCATGGGTATCTCCATTTTTTTGAAAATTGTTGTTTCTATTTTTGAATATGTATTTTAAGGGTTACATTACAGTGAACGGAGGTGTGTCACTCTGTCACAAGGATGGTGTCATCAGTGATGTCATGAGTGATGTCACTGACCATGTCATGAGTGATGTAATATGTGACATCATCAGCAGTGGATTGCGGGCGCGCGAGTTATAGTGAGTCCAACTAACTATAACGTGGGAATTTCAATAGTTTTGTATGAGTAAAATGTTCAGCTAACTATAACTGGTGTGAAACCTACGTTTTTTTCAGTGAATTTCAAAGGTTTTTTAAATGCTAATTCCTAACTATAACGAGTGTTAAACCTATGGTTTTTTCAATGAATTTCAAAGGTTTTTTAAAAGCTAATTTCTAACTATAACGAGTTTGTAACCTATGGTTTTTAAAGTAAATTATGACGTTTTTTATAGCTATTTTTACAGATATTAATTAATATAAGTTTTATAAAATTATTTAAATAATGTATATTTTGCTAACATAATTTTTTCTATGTATTTTTCCTGTGTTTTTTAAAAATCTTTTTACCCTGGAGCGCTCAGGGTACGCGCACCCGTAAACGCACCCGTACACGTAGCGAGAGCGCTATTCCCGCGTGCGAAAACATGTATAATTATGTATTTAAAGTAAATAGTAATGCAAGACATTCAGTAGCATACTCATAAAAGTAGTATTTTTTATTTTTAAAAACCGTATTTTGACTCTAAACACATTTACGAAAATCAAGTCAAACGTCATCGTGACACGCCGCGTAAGCGCCCCCGGAAGCTCCTCCGTAAGCGCCTATGTACGTGCCGCGTAAACACACCCGGAAGCGCTCCGGAGTGCGTAGCGTAAGCGCGTCAAGCCTTGTGACGTTAAAACAGCACTTTACATTGGTTCATAACAGTTTTTTTCCCAAATATTTAAGGCCCCCACCCATTTCCCTAACTATCACTTTGAACTTGGAGAGAGCAAGAGGTGTTCTTTGGATCATCTGCAGCATCTTTTCTTTTTCACAACAATGGCTGGAAGACAACCAACCTCCAGTGGCTCAGAAGAAGATTTTTTGCCTGTGGACCATTCTTCGCGCAACGTCAAGGAACACTTCATCTGGAAATGTTTCACCTTCCCCGAAGGAGAAAAAAAGGTGAACGCGGCAAAGGTGTGCTGCAAGATCTGTGGCACCACCTTATCATGTGGGAATCCAAATAAAAAATACAGCTTTGGGAATTCCACTTTATTAAGGCATGTTGAAAGGAGACACCCCAACCACTATGCAAGGGAGAGTGTCAGGGACCTGGCACCTAATCCCCCAGCAGATGGTGGCAGCACCTCGACTGGTGGAGCAACACCTTCGGGAAGTCAAGCTGCAATGTTGATCCCGAATATACAGCCGGTCTTTGCAGGCATCAAAATTGTCTGCATGGACTGCGACAAACTGCTTTGCTATGGGGAGCGAGCATTGAACTTATTGCTCGTAAAAAACAAGACCACCGCTGCTCCACCCACAACTAATTTTTCCCTTTTTTTTGCTCCTGTTGAGCAATTTTGGATTCCCTGGTTTTGTTTTTCTCCCCCAAAAAAACAAAAAAAGTTTAAAATCGTTCTAAAAAAGTGTAAACAAAATATAACATCAAAAAAAGAAGAAAAAAAAGTTATTTTTAGAACTACCTCCAATTCTCCAAAAATAGCTATATTCTTTATATTTTTTGTTATTTGTTTTAAAAAAAAAGAATGTATGTGAAGGGGAGAAAGAGACTGAAGGAACAAATGAAGGAAGGGGAGTGAGTGAGGGTGAACTGATGAAGGAGAATGAGGATGTGACAGGACAGAGGGAGTGAGAGAAGGAGTGAGTGAAGTGGAGTAAGATGAGTGAGGGAAGGGGAATGAGTGAGGGAGCGAAGGAAGAGAAGAGAGGGGAAGGGAAGTGAAGTGAAGCAGGGGGACTGAAAGAAGGTGGGTGTGGGAGGTGAGTGAGGGGAAGGGGAGTGAACATGGGGAATGAGGATAGGTGAGGAAAGCGGAGTAAAGGAACGGGGGTGAGGAAGGGTAAGAGAAGTGCAGTGAGGTTGAGGAAAGAGTGGTGATAGAGGGTGGATAAAGGCAAGTGAACGTGAGATAAGGGGAGTGAGGGAGTAAGGAGACAGAGGGAGTGAAGGAAAGAGTGAGAGAAGGGGACTGAGTGAGGGAGCATAGAAAGGTAAGTGAGGGAGTGTAGGTGAGTTAAAGGTAGTGAGCATGAGGGAAGGAGACTGAAAGAGTGAGGGGACGGAGTTAGTGAAGCTAAGAGAGAGGGAGTGAGGGAAGGAGAATGAGGATGTGACAGGACAGAGGGAGTGAGAGAAGGAGTGAGTGAAGTGGAGTAAGGTGAGTGAGGGAAGGATAATAAGTGAGTGAGTGAAGGAAGGGAATAGAGGAGAAGATGACTGAAGCATAGGTACTGAGAGAAGGTGAGTGGGGGATGAAAGTAAAGGGAAGGGGAGAGAAGGATGGAGATTGAGGGGTAGTGAATGAACCGGAGTAAGGGAACGGGGGTGAAGGAGGGTGAAAGATCGGCGGAGAGCGTGAGTAAAGAGGGGTGAAAGCGGGTGGATAAAAGTGAGTGAGGGTAAGACAAGGGGAGTGAGGGAGTGAGGGGATAGAGGGAGTGAAGGAAAGAGTGACAGAAAAGGACTGAGTGAGGGAGCAAAGAAAGATAAGTGAGGGAGTGTGGCTGAGTTATAGAAAGTGAGCGTGACGGAAGAGGAGTGAGACAGTGAGAGGATGGAGAGAGTGAGGCTAAGAGAGAGAGAGTGAGAGAAGGGGAGTGAGGGTGTGAGAGGACAGTCAGAGTGAGAGAAGGAGTGAGTAAAGTGGAGTAAGGTGAGTTAGGGAAGGGGAATGAGTGAGGGAGCGAAGGAAGGGAAGAGAGGGGAAGGGAAGTGAAGCAGAGGGAGTGAAAGAAGGTGAGTGTGGGAGGTGAGTGAGGGGAAGGGGAGTGAACATGGGGAATGAGGATCGGTGAGGAAAGCGGAGTAAAGGAACGGGGGTGAGGAAGGATAAGAGAAGAGCAGTGAGGTTGAGGAAAGAGGGGTGATAGAGGGTGGATAAAGGCAAGTGAGGGTAAGACAAGGGGAGTGAGGGAGTGAGGAGACAGAGGGAGTGAAGGAAAGAGTGAGAGAAGGGGACTCAGTGAGGGAGCATAGAAAGGTAAGTGAGGGAGTGTAGGTGAGTTAAAGGTAGTGAGCATGAGGGAAGGGGACTGACAGAGTGAGTGGACGGAGGTAGTGAAGCTAAAAGAGAGGGAGTGAGGGAAGGAGAATGAGGATGTGACAGGACAGAGGGAGTGAGAGAAGGAGTGAGTGAAGTGGAGTAAGGTGAGTGAGGGAAGAGGATTGAGTGAGTGAGCGAAGGAAGGAAATAGAGGGGAAGAGGGCTGAAGCATAGGTACTGAGAGAAGGTGAGTGGGGGATGAAAGTAAAGGGAAGGGGAGAGAAGGATGGGGAATAAGGGGTAGTGAGAGAACCGGAGTAAGGGAAGGGGGGTGAGGGAGGGTGAGAGAAGGGCAGAGAGCGTGAGTAAAGAGGGGTGAAGAGGGTGGATAAAAGTAAGTGAGGGTAAGACAAAGGGAGGGAGGGAGTCAGGGGATAGAGGGAGTGAAGGAAGGAGTGACAGAAAGGGACTGAGTGAGGGAGCAAAGAAAGGTAAGTGAGGGAGTGTGGGTGAGTTATAGGGAGTGAGCGTAAAGGAAGAGGAGTGAGAGACAGAGAGGACGGAGAGAGTGAGGCTAAGAGAGAGAGAGTGAGGGAAGGGGAGTGAGGAAGTGAGAGGACAGAGGGAGTGAGAGAAGGAGTGAGTGTAGTGGAGTAAGGTGAATAGGGGAAGGAAAAAGAGTGAAGGAGCGAAGGAAGGGAAGAGAGGGGAAGGGAAGTAAAGCAGGGGGTCTGAAAGAAGGTGAGTGTGGGAGCGGAGTGAGGGGAAGGGGAGTAAACATGGGGATTGAGAATAAGTGAGGGAAGCGCAGTAAGGGAACGGGGGTGTGGGTGGCTGAGAGAAGAGTAGTGAGGTTAAGGAAAAGAGTGATGAGAAAGTAAATTTTGTTTGTCCAACTTGCCTTATAAGTAATTTAAACTTAATTACATATTTTTACTAAATGTAATATCTGTGGAAGAGAAAAAAAGTAAGATATAATATTTATTATATATATTTTAAAATACAGGAGACAAGGCAGGAGATTAAAAGTCATAAAAGTAGGAGTGAAGGACACAGAAAGGGAAACAAAGGAATGGTGAAGGACAGAGAGAGTGAAAAAGAAATAGAGGGAGAGCAAATTACTAAGAGAATAATGAGAAGGATACATTCAGTGACAGAGAGGAAGAGAAGGAGAGAGAAATGAAGGGAAGGTGAGTTAGATACTAAAGGAATGTGAGTTAGGAAAACTAAAGGAGGAAAGGGGAGTAAGGAAAGCGGAGTGAGTGACAGGGAAGGGGGAGTGAGTGAGGGTGGATTCAAGACAATGAGGGATGGAAGGTGAGTGAGGGTGAGTGTAGGGGCGTAAGACAGTGAGGGGACACTGGGAGTGAGGGTAACAGAGAGGGAGTGAGGGAAGAGGAGTGAGGAAGTGAGAGGACAGAGGGAGTGAGAGAAGGAGTGAGTAAAGTGGAGTAAGTTGAGTAAGGGAAGTAGAATGACTGAGGGAGTAAAGGAAGGAAAGAAGGGGAAGGGGATTGAAGCAGAGGGACTGTGAAAAGGTGACTGCGGGAGGAGAGAAAGGGGAAGGGGACATAAGGATGGGGAATGAGGATAAGTGAGGGTACCGGAGTAAGGGAACAGGGGTGAGGGAGGGTGATAGAAGGGCAGTGAGGTTGAGGAAAGAGGGATGATAGAGGGTGGATAAAGGCGAGTGAGTGTAAGACAAGGGGACTGAGGGAGTGAGGACATAGAGGTAGTGAAGGAAAGAGTGAGAGAAAAGGACTGAGTAAGGGAGCAAAGAAAGGTAAGTGAGGGAGTGTGGGTGAGTTATAGGGAGTGAGCGTGACGGAAGAGGAGTCAGAGAGTGAAGGGACGGAGAGAGTAAGGCTAAGAGAAAGGGAGTGAGGGAAGGGGAGTGAGGAAGTGAGAGGACAGAGGGAGTGAGAAAAGGAGTGTGTGAAGTGGAGTAAGGTGAGTAAGGGAAGGGAAAAAAGTGAAGGAGCAAAGGAAGGGAAGAGAGGGGAAGGGAAGTAAAGCAGGGGTCTGAAAGGAGGTGAGTGTTTGAGGGGAGTGAGGGAAAGGGGAGTAAACATGGGGATTGAGAATAAGTGAAGGAAGCGCAGTAAGGGAAGGAGGGTGTGGGTGGGTGAGAGAAGAGTAGTGAGGTTAAGGAAAAGAGTGATGAGAAAGTAAATTTTGTTTGTCAAACTTACCTTATAAGTAATGTAAACTTAATTACATATTTTTACTAAATTTTATATCTGTGGAAGAGAAAAAAAAGTAAGTTATAATATTTATAATATATATTTCAAAATACAAGAGACAAGGCAGTAGATTAAAAGTCATAAAAGGGTACTAAGAAATAAAGTAGGAGTGAAGGACACAGATCGGGCAACAAAGGAATGGTGAAGGACAGACAGAGTGAAAAAGAAATAGAGGGAGAGCAAATTACTAAGAGGTTAACCCCTTAAGTGCTGCCGTCGGCCAACGGTCGTCACGGGCACTACCTCCCCAGTGCTGCGCACGACCGTTGGACGTCCAGTTCAGCACCGGATAATGGACAGCGCAGCACTGGGGAGGTTTGTTTACTAGCTTTAAAGGGGTTAATGAGAAGGATACATTCAGTGACAGAGAGGAAGAGAAGGAGAGAGAAATGAAGTGAAGGTGAGTAAGATACTAAAGGAATGTGAGTTATGGAAACTAAAGGAGGAAAGGGGAGTAAGAAAAGGGGAGTGAGTGACAGGGAAGGGGGAGTGAGTGAGGGTGGATTCATGACAATGATGGATGGAAGGTGAGTGAGGGAGAGTGTAGGGGCGTACGAGAGTGAGGGGACAATGGGAGTGAGGGTAACAGAGAGGGAGTGAGGGAAGAGGAGTGAGGAAGTGAGAGGACAGAGGGAGTGAGAGAAGGAGTGAGTAAAGGGGAGTAAGGTGAGTGAGGGAAGGGGAATTACTGAGGGAGCAAAGGAAGGAAAGAAGGGGAAGGGGAGTGAAGCAGAGGGACTGGGAAAAGGTGAGTGTGTGAGGAGAGAAAGGGGAATGGGACTTAAGGATGGGGAATGAGGATAAGTGAGGGAACCGGAATAAGGGAACAGGGGTGAGGGAGGGTGATAGAAGGGCAGTGAGGTTGAGGAAAGAGGGATGATAGAGGGTGGAAAAAGGCCAGTGAGTGTAAGACAAGGGGACTGAGGGAGTGAGGACATAGAGGTAGTGAAGGAAAGAGTGAGAGAAAAGAACTGAGTAAGCGAGCAAAGAAAGGTAAGTGAGGGAGTGTGGGTGAGTTATAGGGAGTGAGCGTGACGGAAGAGGAGTGAGAGTGGGAAGGGACAGAGAGAGTAAGGCTAATAGAAAGGGAGTGAGGGAAGGGGAGTGAGGAAGTGAGAGGACAGAGGGAGTGAGAAAAGGAGTAAGTGAAATGGAGTAAGGCGAGTGAGGGAAGGGGAAAGAGTGAAGGAGCGAAGGAAGGGAAGAGAGGGGAAGGGAAGTAAAGCAGGGGGTGTGGGAGGGGAGTGAGGGAAAGGGGAGTAAACATATGGATTGAGAATAAGTGAGGGAAGCGGAGTAAGGGAACGGGGGTGTGGGTGGGTGAGAGAAGAGTAGTTAAGGAAAAGAGTCATGAGAAAGTAAGTTTTGTATTTCAAACTTACCTTATAAGTAATGTAAACTTAATTACATATTTTTACAAAATGTAATATCTGCGAAAGAGAAAAAAAAGTAAGTTATAATATTTATAATATATATTACAAGAGACAAGGCAGGAGATTAAAAGTCATAAAAGGGTAGTAAGAGATAAAGTAGGAGTGAAGGACACAGAAAGGGAAACAAAGGAATGGTGAAGGACAGAGAGGGAAAAAGAAATAGAGGGAGAGCAAATTACTAGGAGGATAGTGAAGCAGATAGATTCAGTGACAGATGGGAAGTGAGGGAGAGAGAAATGAACTGAAGGTGAGTAAGATACTAAAGGAATATGAGTTATCAAAACTAAAGGAAGAAAGGGGAGTAAGGAAAGGGGAGTGAGTGACAGGGAAGGGAGAGTGAGTGAGGGTGCATTCACAACAATGAGGGATGGAAGGTGTGTAAGTGTGAGTAAAGGGGCGTGAGAGAGTGAGGGGACAGAGGGAGTGAGGGTAACAGAGAGGAAGTGAGGGAAGAGGAGTAAGGAAGTGAGAGGACAGAGGGAGTGAGAGAAGGAAAAGTAAAGTGGAGTAAGTTGAGTAAGGGAAGGAGAATGACTGAGGGAGTAAAGGAAGGAAAGAAGGGGAAGGGGAGTGAAGCAGAGGGACTGTGAAAAGGTGACCGCGGGAGCCGAGTGAGGGGAAGGGCAGTTAAGGATGGGGCATGAGGATAAGTGAGGGAAAAGGAGTAAGGGAACGGGGTGAGGGAGGGTGAGAGAAGAGCAGTGAGGTTGAGGAAAGAGGAGTGATAGAGGGTGGATAACGGCGAGTGAGTATAAGACAAGGGGACTGAGGGAGTGAGGTCAAAGAGGTAGTAAAAGGAAAGAGTTAGAGAAAAGGACTGAGTAAGGGAGTAAAGAAAGGTAAGCAAGGGAGTGTGGGTGAGTTATAGGGAGTGAGCGTGACGGAAGAGGAGTGAGAGAGTGAGAGGACGGAGAGAGTGAGGCTAAGAGTGAGAGAGTGAGGGAAGGGGAGTGAGGATGTGAGAGGACAGAAGGAGTGAGTGAAGTAGAGTAAGGTGAGTAAGATAAGGGGAATTACTGAGGGAGCAAAGGAAGGAAAGAAAGGGAAGGGAAGGGGAGTGAAGTAAATTGACTGAGAGCTGGAAAGTGGTGGACAGGAGAGAGGGAAAGGGCAGTGAAGGAATGGGGAATGAGGAGTAGTGAGGGAAGTGGAGTAAGGGAACGGGGGTGAGGGAGGGTGAGAGAAGGGCAGTGAGGGTGAGTTAAGAGGGGTGATAGAGGGTGGAAAAAGGTGAGTGAGCGTGAGACAAGGGGAGTATAATATATATTTCATAATACAAAATACTAAATAACTTGTACAACATGTTATATGGTTTATTTTTGCTGTTCTCAGAATATATTGAATTTCACTTAAAACAGTGAGTTCAATCCTACTCATCATATGACAGCGGGCAAAAAAAAACACAATCAAAAAGATTGTGTTTAAAAAACCCATACAATGTTTCAATAAATAATGTAAAACTTTCTTAACTCATTTCTGATCCACTTACTTTTCCACGAGGCCAAATAGTATATGGAAAGTCCTTTTCTTTGGAAATTACTCAATAGTACTGTTAAACTTCCATTTACCCGAGTTTCTGAAAGAAAAGCTCCAACATATTTTACATCATGTAACAATAGTTATATTTCCAGCTGTGGCTCAGTCATGATCAACATTTCCTATAATACTGATATCACTCACTATGTGATACACTTACACTACCTCTATGACAACTACAAGTTTTTTATTATCTTGATCACTCTCGCTCACAAAGTAATTTTGAACAGCAAACTAAGTTTTATTTACTGCTCCAATCTTCGAAGGCCAATTACCTTTCCTAAAATTTCGGTTGTAAGAACACTAGGCAAGAATTTTGTAAGTCAGAAGGCAAACGTTGTTTGAAAGTCAATTCAGTATCATTACAATTAGTCCAGCCTTTATTGACATTTTAAATATGCTGTGTAATGTCCTGATGTTGTCGAAGGACCATCATGTAAATAATTGCTGCAGTTGCAAAGGTTCTTCCTGAAATTGATAATTGAGAAGCCACAACATGTTTACTTAAAGTTGTCAATTTAGTTCCATCAGGTCTACATCGTTGGAACATTAAAATTACATACTGTCAATATCTTTGTATAAATAATGTTGATAGCATTGCAGATTTACATTGAGTACAGACCATGTTTTGATTTGCTTCTCTAACTAGATTATTAAAAGACACTGATTTGCAGTCTGTTAAAGTCAAATATATAAATCTTTCAGTGTCTATTGTAGTAGTACTTGAAAAGGAACAATTGTCGCAGTTATGCTGCCATTTATAAGAAAGGCCAAAAATATTTTCTACATCTATACCTTCATCTTGCAATACAACAAGCATATACATTAGAAATTCCTGACAATCTTGCTGAATATTCTGTGAAAATTGATTTAGACCAGAACATATGTCTAAAACATTTCGAATTTCAGAAACACTTTCTATTTTTGTTCTATCACTGCTACATTTCTCAAACTCAGAATTCAACAAACAACAAAATCTTTGATCCCCATTTTCAACAATCTGTTCTTGTAAAGTTTGAAGAAAAAAAACAACATTAACCACTACATTAGCATAGCAGTTGACACCAGGACTGTTTTCAAACTGAAATCCAACAACATCTTTAACTGAATCATTTTCCTTTCTGCTTACAATTACTGCTTCATCTACTTTTTTTCTTTTTGCTACAACTTCACTACAATTTTTCTCATTTCTTCCTTTTCGGCCTACCACACGCTTTTCAAATAGAGGTTATTGAGGAAAATTTGGAGCATACTTTCTTCTTAACCTATTATATTCTTTTACACAATTTAGATCTGCATTGATCTCTGTCTCATCAAAATCAATCAAGTACAATTCAGATAAAGTTCTGACTCGAGATAAAGCAACATATGCCATACCCTCCTTGAACACAGAACTTCTAATATTCACCAAAGCACTATCTACACTTAAACCTTGAGATTTATAAATAGTCACCGCATATGCCAAAGAAACAGGAAACTGTTTTCGGCGGACATATAAAACTTTCACAAGCAAAAATCGTGCAGAACAATGACTGATTTGTTGTACTTCTTCAATTCCATCAAATTTAATTTTTAAAAATGTAATTCCATCTCTATTTCGGTAATTCACAAAATCAACAACATGACCCATTGCTCCATTTACTAAACCTCTTTCCACATGTAAATTCCGTCGTAAAATTATACGACAATTTAAACATGCATACAGAGTCTTTTCCAAACCAGCAGTTTTAGATATTATCTAAAGAATACAATTTTGATTTCAACTTTGGTGACAAAATAATAGTTGCTCCTTCATGCTCTATTTTATCAATAGCTTCCAGTTTCACAATCTCTTGATTTTTTAAATGTAACATTTTGTTGTTGAAGATTGAACATTCTTGCAGAGTTGGCATCAAGCATATCACAGATTTGTTTTCTGGAATTTTCTTAAAAATATTCTCTGGGAGAATATTTTCGTTTGGAAATAAATTTGAAATTAATAGTGCATGTAAAGCTTCTTTGCCATGCTCACTTAGTTTTCCAATTCTTACATCTTGTAGAATATTTTTATAATCTTCATCCTTTGCCTGTCGCATATTTTGAAGCAGTTCTACATATTTGAAATTTAACTATATGTTAACATTTCCAATGCGTCCTAGGCACTTCCTTGTATCTTCATGCGTAAGCATTTTTAACACTGGTTGTCCTTTCACTGGAGTTAGCTGCAGTAGATCTCCAAAAATAATGATGTGTTTGCCTCCAAATAACACATCATACTCTGTTTTAAGCATTTCTTGCATTCTTAAATGCACAAAAGCAAGCATTACATTTGATACCATGCTTACCTTATCAATGATAAGAAGTTTCATTTTCTTCAGGATTCTGCAAACTTCATAACAAGCTTCTCCAGATAGCTTGTGTTATTGTAATTTATTATCATGCTCTACTGCCAGCATCAATAAACGATGTAAAGTAATCCCTTTAATGTTATGTGCTGCCAACCCAGTTGGAGCGGTAACAACGCAAGACAGCGATGACTCCGTTCTTTTCTGCAGATAAATTGCAATTGCTTTAATCAGAAAACTTTTTCCAGTTCCTGCTTCTCCACTCACGTACAGTCGGACAGGCATAAATGACGTACATGAGCACTCTTTTTTCTCATGACATAAACCATGCTCAATCTGTTCTGTGACTTCATCATATATTTGTTTCTGCTCAACGTTTAGTTCTTTTTCCAAATCTGCTAAGTTAACTTCATCATCCTGAGCTTGTTCCATGGCTCTTTCCACATCATCCATGGCAGTGGCAGCTTAATTTTGGATAATTGGTCCTCCTAGTGGATCCTGACTCAATGAAGCAGAACTCTGACTGTCTTGAGAACTGTCTCTAGCAATATCTGCTGCAATTGTAGCTTCTTGCTGTATTTCCTCGTTCAACATTTTCAGATAATTTGAAAAAACAGGACATTCTATGGTATCCTTGGTTGCATTGAAGGAATCTTCACAACTGAGAAAATCTCCAAGTAGTTCCTCTTCTGTATGCCATGGCTTAAAGAGTTGCAAAAGAGCTAAATAGTAAAATTCCCTTTTGTCAGGAGATTCGCAACTCAATTTTCGATAATTAATCAAATGGCCTTTTCTTTGTTTCACCAGACATCCTTCACATCCAAGTACAGAATATACTCCTTTATTGATATCTTCTGTGATGTTCCTCTTAAAAGTATAGGTTTGCAGAACTTCAGAGAGACAAACGTTCTCAAGATGACTACTTCCATTTGGATAGTATGTATCCAACATGTTTGTCTTCAAAATATCTGTACTGTTTGGTTCTTTCTCCGCCAAATACTCAATTTCTTGTACAGATTTCAAAACTCGGTTTCGTGTTGCAGCAAGACCTAGACTCACCCAAAGGATTGTTCTAGATTTTGCATATAGACTTGCTGATGATAACCAATCAGAACATTCATATGCTCCAATTTCTCGATGCGACAACATCTTCAGACTCTCAACTGTACAATTTCTTACTTAGACTCTTTTCATGTGAAATTTCCTCCCACATTTCCTTCAGTTCTGTCTTTTCTGATTTTGTGATGTAAGACGTCACATATCGAGCCACAGCAATAGAGTTATCAGCAACATATTGAATATCCATGTTAGCATTCCACATGGACAAAATGACTGGGTTGTAGTCATTTATGTATTTGGAGTCTTCATTTCTTTTTAAGTTGTGTGTATGTTTGGGTGATTTTCTTGTCACAGTATGTCGTAAAGATGACATAAAATTGTTCACTCTTCCTTAGGATGTTACTGGACGTGGAAATGCAAAAAGACATTTTGTGTAGAACTTGTCCTTGGATTTGAACTTTCGACGACAGTATTTTCCACAACGATGGGTTTGAAAGCGTAAAACTTGATGTCTTTAATTGTTTTCTTCTGTAATTTTTGTAACAGCACATGTAGAATACTTTTGAATGAAACTCATCACTGTGTCATCTGAATCCGTTCCAAATTTGGGTGCATCTTTGATCCATAGCAGCATATGTATGTGAGGAGCACCTCTTGCTTGATACTCCTTTCTCCAAAAGAAATCCAAAACCTCTCCAAGCGGAGGATTTTTTTTGTTTGTGATAAAAGACATCATAGCTTCAAACCTATGATTGAAATACCTGCATACATTAACTGGATCCAAAGAGCACAGTTCTCCAGGTGTCTTGTATTCAATATTTTCAATGTTTGCATTTGCCTCTCGTAGAAATTGAAGTAAGTCTTCCCAAGCATACTCAGCACAGCTAAGAGTGAGGAACCATGTAGGAGTTCCTAAGTTTCGTAGCATATATTTCAATTCCCCATGACGACGGTACCAATACTTGTTAGTACTAAGCATGGGCGGATTTTGCAGATCCACGATCTGCGGATTTTGCGGATTTGCGGATCGTGGATCCGCAAAATCCGCGGATTTGCGGATTTGGGCTGATGAATGAGTCACTGAATTTGAGCTTCAACTAGTTCCAGCGACCGTGTGTGTGTTACTAATTACTATGCAATCGCCCCGAAGGGCGCAGGGGTCCCTTGGGTGAGCTGTCCATCATAGTGGGTCAATGGCGGGAAGACGGTGCACACCGCGAGTGTGTGGGTGGGGCTTCCATGCGAGTGCACATGCCTCTTGTGTGTATAAAAGCTCAGAGACCGATCAGAGCAGCAGATGAAGAGACAGAAGCTCCTGGTCACAGGAACAGCACGAGGATTGCGCTCGTGAAAGTCAAGGATACAAAGGCCTCTATCCAGCATCACAGCTGATTTCCGACGGTAGATTTGGGAAGAAGGCACACCTGCCCAGCCTCGATGACGCGCACGATTGTTTTTGGGCTGATGAATGAGTCACTGAATTTGAGCTTCAACTAGTTCCAGCGACCATGTGTGTGTTACTATGCAATCGCGCCGAAGGGCGCAGGGGTCCCTTGGGTGAGCTGTCCATCTTAGTGGGTCAATGGCGGGAAGACGGTGCACACCGCGAGTGTGTGAGCGGGACCAAACGTGCGGGGCTTCCATGCGAGTGCACATGCCTCTTGTGTGTATAAAAGGTCTGAGACCGATCAGAGCAGTAGATGAAGAGACAGAAGCTCCTGGTCACAGGAACAGCAAAGGGATTGCGCTTGTGAAAGTCAAGGATACAAAGGCCTCTATCCAGCATCACAGCTGATTTTCGACAGTAGATTTGGGAAGAAGGCCCACCTGCCTAGCCTCGACGACGCTCACGATTGTTTTTGGGCTGATGAATGAGTCACTGAATTTGAGATTCAACTAGTTTCAGCGACCATGTGTGTGTTAAATCACGTCGAATTCGAGTTCATGCCTCTTGTGTGTATAAAAGGTCAGAGACCGATCAGGAAGCACTAATAGATAAAATAAAGCAGGTGCTCGAGCACCTGCTTTATTTTATCTATTAGTGCTTCCTGTTGAAGCTAACTTAGCTGACTTAGTAACTATTTTAGGATGGCGCTGGCAGCTTGCCGGCGCCATCCTAAAATATTTACAACTTAAAGCTTGAAGGCTTGAACTTTTGCCCCCCGAATCCGCCGCTCGCGGATTCGCGGATTTTCGGTAAATTCGCGGGAGTTCGTGGATTGCGGATTTACCAAAAATCTGCGAAATCCGCGAGCGGAACGGATTTGGCGCTCATGCTTAGTTAGTACCACGCTGACATGCCATGAGATTAATTAGGTGACATTCCAAAATACTGTCTTGCAGTTTGACTTTATCCATAAAGTCCTTGCCTTAACATTTTGCAGATGTACTCCACTTTTCAGTATATGGTTCACTGCATAAGAAAGTCCAGACAAGTCACTCTCAAACAGTAGATGAAACAAATATGGAATGCATTGACGAAACCTTGGATCTTCTGCATATAATCTTAAAGTCTGGTACTCAGATGCAGGAATTTGAACAGGTCGGTCGTCATATCGTCCACCTTGACCTGTTGGAAATAACTAAGGAAAACAACGAGCTTCCAAACTTTCTTCCCATACACTAATGGGACTTCCTTTTGCTTCTTTCATTTGAAACAAGTCAATAGCATTCCCCATTACTTCTTTGGAATGCAAAGGATGAACACTATAATGTTCATAAATTTCTTTACTTGTAGAGACATCAACTCTTTCAATTTGCCCAGCTGAGAAAGCACTGTCCTCTTCTACAGTTGTTTCCTCTTCTCCAACATATACATTTTTGTAGTAGTGATTGTTTTTTTACCAAATACAACGTTACCTTTTTGACTTTCCTAACATCCACTAATTCTTGCCAGATTTTCTTACTCTTTGTCGGAACACCATTAACTAGAATAACCAGAGGTTCCTCTTCTACTTTTTCTACACCAATTGTATCAATATTTTTCTTAAAATCTAAGGCAAATAAACAACTCTTCCCTCTAATCCTCTCTGTAAATCTGAAGGAGGAAATTTCCCTGTCTTAGGCTCCATGCGAACAATAGCCTGAAAAGGATGCACACATTGATTCAGAATAGACTCATAGGTATTTAAATCCATCAATTCAGAAGGAATGTCTACCAACTCCAGATTATTATGAACAGCTCTAGCAGGCATTCTGTTTTCATTTAATTTATTATAACAATATTTACAAATACGTTGATTAGAACCCAAATCAAAACAATTTTCTACCAACAAATAAGTTGCAAAATCCTTCCACTCATTATTATTTTCCATTTCACTTTTTACATATAAATCAACTATCCTAGTCTGATTCTTATAATGAGTTCTTCGACAACACACACAAGAAAAATTAGGCCTTGCACTTGAATTAACCTTAAACTTTGTAATTTCATGGTCAAATGTTTCTGTACTTGAAATCTGTACATTCCCTTCCACATTACCTTCTATTACTATTTATTATCAGTTTCTGCACTGTCCTCTTTTTCACCAAAATAACAAAACTCAATTTCTTCACAAATGTTCTTCACATCTAATTCAGATCCATGCAAAAGAGCAATGTTTAACTGTTTAAGCTTAAGTGCTGCACTTTTTGCATAATACAACCTTCTCACTAATTTCCTCACTTTATTATGATGCACTGCTAACATCCTAAAATGGTGAAAAACACTCTGACATACTTTTCTTGAAAGACAAGCCAGTGAATGCCCATGCAAACCTGTTTTTTCTCTCACTCTGCAAGGATCTAACTCTTGCAACATTTTCATCTTTTGTTTTAGACTTTTCTTAGTATATGTCCGTAAGAAATTGAGAAACAAATCAATTGAATCCAGTTGCACACTACAAATACTACTACAATTCCAAGTATACACTGGAGCCTTAGGACATCTCCCTAAAACTTCATCAGCTAACACCTCTTCTGCATTTCTAGGCACAATCTCTTCTTTTTCAACCAGACAACTGTCCTTCACCTCATATGCTCAACCACTGGTGTCACCTGCATGCACCAAATCATTATCCTGAAAGTAACTCTTTTGATTAAAAAATGGCTCATAACTTGAACTATGCTTCCATTCTCCAGAAAAAACATCACAAAAATTAGTCCGATTAATTACTCTTTTCCACTTACATTTTGATTTCAAAACATTGATTACCTTATCTAGAGTACGAATTCTATTGATTACTAAACTGAATATTTTTTTTCACTTTTAAAGCATGATCCACAATCTTCACTATACTTTGCTTTTTCTTATAAAAATCAGTCTTCTTTTTATAAATCTTAAAATTTTTTAATAAATTTAAAACAATTCTGTTACAAAACTTTTGCCTTCGAATGTCAATAAATTGATTTCTCCTTCTATTACTATAGACAATATCATCTCCTTCTACAGGTCTAACATTTTTTGGGACGCTCTGCTTTTTTTTTGTATTTACAGATTTTTTTTTTCTTTGAAACAATATCCAGATGTTTTTTACATTGCGGTAATTTCATAAAAAACTCCTTTGTTTGCTTACCAGGAGCATTCTTTTTTTTTCACTGAAGATTGTGTTTTGGATGAATCTTCTAATTGTGTTTTCTTGGCCAATAAACCATGTTTGTAACTTTTTATTCTTCTTTCCTTCGTCTGCATATTCTTTTATCTTTCTATAGATGATTACAATCTGTGGTAAAGAAAAAATAACATATTATAGACCACTACTAACATACTACATAGCAATTACAATAAGTGAACCATATAAACACTAGTTTACAACATAAGTAAGATGATAGAACAGCAACTATGTCACAGCAACAGTGCAGTACAGTTTCATTATTAATCTCATTCTCTGCCTGCACCATCTCACTCTTTGCGTGTCTCATCTCACTCTGTAAATGTACATGTATTTATATAGCGCAAATCACCGACACGGTATCTAAGCGCTTGCTTAGGGAACCCATCCTGGCATTCCCCTGTGAGATACCCCGGCAGGGTATCCACAAGGTGAAAGCCAGGCATCCCGCCGCGAGGGGCCGTAGTGGAGATTAAGCAAGCTATTGCCCAGAGTCGCAGAGTGTGACCCCGTGAGTCGAGTAGGCACCGGAGCGAGAATTGTCGAGTCCGTGGAATTTTTGAGCCCGAGACCCGCCGAGGCGGCTAATCGAACCCTGGTCCACGGACGATCTCAGCTTCCGGGTCTGCCGCCTCTAACCACTGAGCCACGCTTCTCCACTCTGTACCTGTGTCTCATCTCACTCTGTGCCTGTGTCTCATCTCACTCTGTGCCTGCCCCATCTCTGTCTTTGTGTATGTCATTTCTCTCTTTGCATGTCTCATCTCACTCTGTGCCTGTGTCTCATCTCACTCTATGCCTGTGTCTCATCTCACTTTGTGCCTGCCCCATCTCTCTCATTTTGTGTGTCATTTTTCTCTTTGCGTGACTCATCTCACTCTGTGCCTGTGTCTCATCTCACTCTGTGCCTGTGTCTCATCTCACTCTGTGCCTGACCCATCTCTCTCATTTTGTGTGTCATTTTTCTCTTTGCGTGACTCATCTCACTCTGTGCCTGTGTCTCATCTCACTCTGTGCCTGTGTCTCATCTTACTCTGTGCCTGTGTCTCATCTCACTCTGTGCCTGTGTCTCATCTCACTCTGTACTTGCCCCATCTCTCTCTTTATGTGTGTCATTTCTCTCTTTCCGTGTGTCTCATGTCACTCTGGTAAATGTTTTATGGTAAAATGTATGGCTCTAACATTTTTTAAAAGGATCACCCTGAGTGTCTGTGTGAAATAAGGAATTATATTTTCACATTTTTCAATAATGTCACCTGTGTCTGCTCACAATTTGCATCTCTTAGCTTAAAGGGTACTGTTTCTTTTTGCATCGTGTCTCATGTTTCTATGTAATGCTGGCATAAAAATGAATAGTGCATATTGCAAATTAACTAAGAGGCCTAACAGACATGCTGCCTAAGATTCTCTACTAGTACATATCCTAAAGCCTAACTGACTTCTAGAATACATGTATTCCCATATTTTTAAACACATCAACTAAGCAAATTATTCACCCGGATTCATTTAAAATCAAGCTTTACTCACAGTGTGATCTTAGGCACATGACCAGGATATTACATGTAATCTACCATGTCTGTCTCTGCCTCCACTATGTGTGTTTGTGCTCATACTATCTTACTGTCTCTACTGGCAAAAAACAGACCATATATATATAAGCAAGACATAAAATTCCTTTTTCATTTCAACAGCACACCCTGGATCTTTATTGCGCAGCTTAGAGCCTATTTGTGAACTAAGAGGCCTAACAGACATGCTGCCTAAGATTCTCTACTAGTACATATCCTAAAGCCTAACTGACTTCAAGAATACATGTATTCCCATATTTTTAAACACATCAACTAAGCAAATTATTCACCCGGAATCATTTAAAATCAAGATTGACTCACAGTGTGATCTTAGGCACATGACTAGGATGTTACATGTAATCTACCATGTATGTCTCTGCCTCCACTATGTGTGTTTGTGCTCATACTATCTCACTGTCTCTACTGGCAAAAAACAGACCATACATATATAAGCTAGACATAACATTCCTTTTTCATTTCAACACCATACCCTGGATCTTTATTGCACAGCTTAGAACCTATTTGTGAACTAAGAGGCCTAACGGACATGCTGCCTAAGATTCTCTACTAGTACATATCCTAACGCCTAACTGACTTCAAGAATACATGTATTCCCATATTTTTAAACACATCAACTAAGCAAATTATTCACCCGGATTCATTTAAAATCAAGCTTGACTCACAGTGTGATCTTAGGCACATGACCAGGATGTTACATGTAATCTACCATGTCTGTCTCTGCCTCCACTATGTGTGTTTGTGCTCATACTATCTCACTGTCTCTACTGGCAAAAAACAGACCATATATATATAAGCAAGACATAACATTCCTTTTTCATTTCAACAGCACATCCTGGATCTTTATTGCACAGCTTAGAGCCTATTTGTGAAATAAGAGGCCTAGCAGAAATGCTGCCTAAGATTCTCTACTAGTACATATCCAAAAGCCTAACTGACTTCAAGAATACATGTATTCCCATATTTTTAAACACATCAACTAAGCAAATTATTCACCCAGATTCACTTAAAATCAAGCTTGACTCACAGTGTGATCTTAGGCACATGACCAGGATGTTACATGCAATCTACCATGTCTGTCTCTGCATGCAATGTGTGTGTCTCTACTCATACTATCTCACTGTCTCTACTGGCAAAAAACCGACCATATATATATAAGCAAGACCTAACATTCCTTATTCATTTCAACAGCACACCCTGGATCTTCATTGCACAGCTTTGAGCCTATTTGTAAACTAAGAGGCCAGAAAGACATGCTGCCTAAGATTCCCTACTTGTACATATCCTAAAGCCGAACTGACTCTAAGACTACATGTATTCCATATTTTTAAACATAGCAACTAAGCATATTATTCACCCAGATTCATTTAAAATCAAGCTTGACTCACAGTGTGATCTTAGACACATGACCAGGATGTTACATGTAATCTACCATGTCTGTGTCTGCATGCAATATGTGTGTCTCTGCTCATACTATATCACTGTCTCTACTGGCAAAAAACAGACCACATATATATAAGCAAGACATAACATGCCTTTTTCTTTTCAACAGCACACCCTGGATCTTTATTGCACAGCTTAGAGCCTATTTGTAAACTAGGAGGCCAGACAGACATGCTACCTAAGATTCTCTACTAGTACATATCCTAAAGCCTAACTGACTTCAAGAATACATGTATTCCCATATTTTTAAACACTTCAACTGAGCAAATTATTTACCCAGATTCATTTAAAATCAAGCTTGACTCACAGTGTGATCTTAGGCACATGACCAGGATGTTACATGAAATCTACCATGTCTGTCTCTGCATGCAATATGTGTGTCTCTGCTCATACTATCTCACTGTCTCTACTGGCAAAAAACAGACCATATATATATATATATATATACACAAGCAAGACATAACATTCCCTTGTCATTTCAACAGCACACCCTGGATCTTTATTGCAGAGCTTAGAGCCTATTTGGGAACTAAGATGCCAGACAGACATGCTGCCTAAGATTCTCTACTAGTACATATCCTAAAACCTAACTGACTTCAAGAATACATGTATTCCCATATTTTCAAACACATCAACTAAGCAAATTATTCACCCAGATTCATTTAAAATCAAGCTTGACTCACAGTGTGATCTTAGACACATGAACAGGATGTTACATGTAATCTACCATGTCTGTCTCTGCATGCAATATGTGTGTCTCTGCTCATACTATCTCACTGTCTCTACTACCAAAAAACAGACCACATATATATAATCAAGACATAACATTCCTTATTCATGTCAACAGCATACCCTGGATCTTTATTACACAGCTTAGAGCCTATTTGGGAACTAAGAGGCCTGTCAGACATGCTGCCTAAGATTCTCTACTAGTACATATCCTAAAGCCTAACTGACTTCAAGAATACATGTATTCCCATATTTTTAAACACATCCACTAAGCAAATTATTCACCCAAATACATTTAAAATCAAGCTTGACTCACAGTGTGATCCTAGGCACATGACCAGGATGTTACATGTAATGTACCATGTCTTTCCCTGCATGCAATATGTGTGTCTCTACTCATACTATCTCCCTGTCTCTACTGGCAAAAAACAGACCATATATATATATATGTAAGCAAGACTTAACATTCCACATTCATTTCAACAGCACACCCTGGATCTTTATTGCACAGCTTAGAGCCTATTTGTGAACTAAGAGGCCTAACAGACATTCTGCCTAAGATTCTCTACTAGTACTTATCCTAAACCCTAACTGACTTCAACAATACATGTATTCTCATATTTTTGAACACATCAACTAAGAAAATTATTCACCCAGATTCATTTAAAATCAAGCTTGACTCACAGTGTGATCTTAGGCACATGACCAGGATGTTACATGTAATCTACCACCTCTGTCTCTGCATGCAATATGTGTGACTCATTTTCAAAATACATTTCCAATATGCACCATTCATTTTTTTGCCAGCATTACATAGAAACATGAGACACAATGCAAGAATAAACAAGCCCAATTTGCTTTTTAATCTTCCCCATAGTGCATACAGCACTCTATCTATATTAAATGAATCATTACTCACCTTTAAAAATGCTTTTGAAGATTTAGAACAGTGTCAGTCACACACACCAGATTTTCCTAAGCAGAATCTCTGAAATGCACCTCCAACACTGCAACCACGAATGGCCCTGATTCCCTGTAATTCTTCACACATATCCCTGGAGTGAACAAATTAAAATTCTTCCCCAACTATTTCAAAACCAAACTGACATTTTTCAACATTTTTTTTTTTTTTGCAGAGTTTTATATAGCGCGAACTAGACCCGAACCGAATCAGGTATCAGAGCGCTTTACATATTTTCCAGTTACGTTACATGAGGACACACTTTCATTTTAGGCACGGGGACATAAAGTGATTTGCCCAGAATCACAGGAGGTTTTGGCGTCGTTACCGAGACTCGAACTTAGATCTCCAGTTCCGAGGTCGAGCGCCCTAACCGTTAGGCCAACTCTTCAACTTTCAAACTCACATAATATTCACCCATCCCCCAGTGCTCATTCAGCCTGTTACCATGGTAACTCCCACCTAACTCAGCACGCAGGTGAAAAGATCATCATACTATGTTGCAAATGAATCCAGCAAGGGTGTTTGAGCTCTCAATATACTAGCTAAACGTGTGCAATGTTTCTTTCAATGACTTTTTCCCAACCATTAGAATTACTTCTTTCAAAAAACAAAAGCATGCACTCTAATTTTCAGTGGAGAATTTTAAAAAATCATCAATCATTTCTTCTTTTTCAAGTGCACTGAATCTCAACCACTTTTTTTCCATAACTCCTACTTTCAAACTGCTATTTCATTTTCACAACTCATCTGAATACAACCACATCTACCTTCAAGATGCCTAGAATCTGGATTGTGGGTCATAGCTTTGTTCACTGGAGTGAAAGATATGCAGCAAACAGAGGTATTTACAACCTTGATTTACCAAATGTGGATATTATGTGGATTGGCCAGAGAGGATTTAGATGTCACCAATTGATACCATTGGTAAAATCCTTAATGAATCTACCACACCCTGACCTCATAATTGTGCACTGTGGTGGAAATGACCTGGGCACTTTGATTGGGTAGGTCTGGAAATGCTTTAAAGGACATCTTTGGGCAATTGTTGTCACTTTTTCCAAAAACTGCCTCGGTATATTCTAATATATGCCAAAGGCAAAAATGGAACTGGTCCAACCAACTTTGTCCACAGATTGTGAAAGCAAGGAAACATGTGAATAAATCTGTTTCTGCAGACTATGGTATGGGTTCCATATACCACAACAATTTGCGTTACAACATGCAAGGCATCTATAGGAGAGATGGTGTACATTTTACAGATGAGGGGAATAGAGTCTTCCTCTTGAATTTTAGACTCTGCATCCGTACCTACTTGTAGGTACAAAAAACACCCACAAAACACAACAGCTCTTTTCAGAGCTACCCTACCTCTAAGCACACTAAATTATTTTTTTACTCTCATTTTTTACACTGTTTTTCCCCATGGTGCGCTCAGGGTACGCATACCTGGAAGCGTACATGGGAACGCACCCAGCGCTTACCCCGCGAAAATTTCAACAAACAAAATAGTTTTTTTGCCCTTCAGGGCCCTTCTAGACCCCCCTCAGAAAACCTAGGGGGTCAGGGGGTGTCTACCCTGCCCCCTTTTAATCATTTCCCCCTTTTTATTTTCACCTCTTGTGTTTCGATTCTACCGAGACACAAGATGGCGGACTCTCCAGACTGTTTGGAATGTTGACAGACACCCGAGAGCCAATAAGCTTTCCGCTCGTGCACTTCCGTGGCGCGCCGGGTGCGCTTACCGGTACGCGTACCTGTAAGCGCTCAAAGCACGCAAATAGATATATATGTGTTTTTGAAGTTACTTTTCATAAAAACCACTGGAGCAATTTTAAACAAATATGGAAAACGCCCTACTACGTACCAGTCCCTAACATTTTGCCAAGTTTGGTGTAATTCCGTTCAGCCATTCGGGCTGTAGCCGTGTCTAAATGTCCTATGGAAAATTGCATGGGGAAAACACATTTGAAAGTGTTGAAATTTAGAACCAATTAAAATGTTACTTTGGTTTTGAATTTGTGTGTGATGAAGGTTGGTTATGAATATATCAAAAATGAGAGGAAAACACGGCCATTTTGTGATAGTACTGTCTTAGGTACATTTGTGAGGAATTTTTGGTGTTCAATTTCTGGTGTGAGATTTACACAGTACTAACTCTTCTCCTGCTTTCTAAAAGGTAAGTTGTTAATTTCTAAGGGGAACTATGTTGTACACTTTAAGTTAATAGGACAAATGTTTTCTGTTAGTTATTTACTGTCCTTCTGTTATAGTTATGGATTGAGATAGGCTTCATCACATACATTGCTTTATATTTCTAGTTCCTGCATGATACTATACACTGCCCAAAGAAAACTTCACTGTTAAAAACTCAGAAGTACCTTTGTCAACTTGACCCCTACAGTGCCCTAACTCTAATGATATAGTTATATAAAATATTTGAAAAAATGTGTGCATACTAATTTTAAAGAACTAAATACTTGATAAAGCTAGTTTTATATTTTGTATTACTAAAAACGATAAATGAAAGTGATTATTTTTTTCTGTAATTTACAGCAAGAAATTTCTAAATAAAATGGATCAAAATGAAGAGACCGTTGAATTTTTTTTTGAATTTACCACTACATTTATTGAGATTTTAAATGTCCAGGATATTGACAGCACCAGTAATGAAGAAGTTTCTGTTGGAGGAGATGACATGAGGGATTTTTTTGATCAGTCTCTTGACGGCGTAGCTATCGAATGTTTGGAGACCATAGAGTTCCAGGAATCATCTTTGCAGACTTTTCATGAGGAGATTCCTGATGATGACATGTTACTAGTTCTTTTAAATTATGAAAATTCAGAAGAATAAATTCATATTTAGAAATTAAAAATTGTTTGAGATATTATTTGTTTTTATTTGTAATGTATGAGGTAGTAGCGAAGTGGCTGTAGTATAAAGTGAGACTTATAGTATAGAGTGCAACATTTTTATGTTACATAGTAACCGCGAAAATTAAAAAAAATAAATGAAAACTTTTTTTGCCCTTCAGGTTCCTTCTAGGCCCCCCTCAGAAAACCTAGAGGGTCAGGGGGTGTCTACCCTGCCCCCTTTTAATCATTTCTCCCTTTTTTTTACCTCTTGTGTCTCGATTCTACGGAGACACAAGATGGCGGACTCTCCGGACTGTTTGGAATGTTGACAGACACCCGAGAGCCAATCAGCTTTCCGCTCGTGCACTTCCGTGGCACGCCGTGTGCACTTACCGGTACGCGTACCCCAAAGCGCTCGGAGCGCGCCTATAGATATATATGTAATTTCAATGTTAATTTTCATAAAAACCACTGGAGCAATTTTCACCAAATATAGTCAAGGCACTTCTGCGTACCAGTCCCCACAATTTTGCAAAGTTTGGTGTAATTCCATTCAGCGGTTTGGGTTGTAACCATGTCTGAACGTCCTATGGAAATTAACACGGGGAAAACACGTTTTAGGACACCCCTTTTTTCTCTGCCCCCGCATAACCAATCCCCCTGAAACTTCAAGTGAAGGAGCGGAGCGGAGCTGGCCTAAATTTTGGAAAATTACACCCAAAGTTATTCCCAATAGAATGTTGCGGATTTCCTATGGAAACTAGGTCCTAACTATAACTACCTACTGGCGACCGCCAGTAGGTAATATATATATATATATATATATTCACTGAAAAAACCATAGGTTATAGACCATATATAGTTAGGAATTAGCATTTACAAAACCTTGAAAATTCACTGAAAAAACCATAGGTTATAGACCATATATAGTTAGGAATTAGCATTTAAAAATTCTTATTTTACTCACACAAAACCATTGAAATTCCATATATAGTTAGTTGCACTAACTATATATCGCGCACCCGCAATCCACTGCTGATCATGTCACATATTACATCATTCATGACATGGTCAGTGACATCAGTGATGACATCACTGATGACATCTCAAATGACATCACTGATGACATCACTGATGACAACATCCAGTGACTGTATGTTTCTGTAAAGTTAAAATATGTCTTACATATTGAAGAATGAGTGGATGTATAAGTGTCTGGATGAAGGATTTAGTAGGTGCGTGACTGACTGTATGAGTGAGTGATTAAATGTGTCTCACTGAATGCATGGGTTAGTGACTAAACTGTCTTAATTTGTGCATCATTATGTCTGTTGTGATGTAAACTGCTGCATGTGTTGATCATTAGCTATACGAGAGGCTATATGTGTTATTAATTGGTTGCCCAAGTATTTCTATGGGAGATTGAGTTTGTGTGGGGGTGGCTGGAAGGTGTGTGACTCTGTGCATAGATGTGTGAGCAGTTTATTCACTAGGTGTATGAGTTCAAGAGTGCATGTGGAAACAGCTACATGGGCAGTTGACTGTGTGCATGAGTGTATTGATGAGTGAATGGATATCTCAATGCTACATGTCATAGTAAGTACATATGTAAAACACAGTACATGTGAGAGTTGGCATATATAAATAACTGTGCATGAGAGCCACTGAATGAGTGAGTGGTTGTATCGATCATTGTGCACTTGTATCAGGGATTGTATAAGAGAGTAAATATGTGTTAGTATATGTTTCAATAAGTAAGGTGTGTATAACTGTATAGTTGAAGAAATGGAGGTGAGATTGTTTCTTTGCATGACTGACTGGGTGTGTGAGTAACTCCATGGATGAGTGGCAGTGTGTGAGTGTCTGTATACACTGAGTGTATCTAAGGTTATATTAGAGTCTGAAGAGGTTTATCGTATTAGCACAAGAATGATGTCAAATGAGACGTCATCAGTGATGTCATCAGTGATGTCATTTGAGATGTCATCAGTGATGTCATCAGTGATGTCACTGACCATGTCATGAATGATGTAATATGTGACATGATCAGCAGTGGATTGCGGGTGCGCGATATATAGTTAGTGCAACTAACTATATATGGAATTTCAATGGTTTTGTGTGAGTAAAATAAGGTTTTTTAAATGCTAATTCCTAACTATATATGGTCTATAACCTATGGTTTTTTCAGTGAATTTTCAAGGTTTTGTAAATGCTAATTCCTAACTATATATGGTCTATAACCTATGGTTTTTTCAGTGAATTTCAATGGTTTTTTAATAGCAAATATCATAAGCTGTCGAATGTCAAGTACGTGGTAAGTAAAAACATTTTCGTGTTTATGCACACTGATCTGCTTTGAATGCTGCCCCCCACCCCTCATTTCTATTAGGAGTACTCTCTCTTTGCAGATAGTGAAGGGTAGTTAACGCAGGCCTTTGCCCCCGTTGTAATCCGTCGTGCCTGCTTCTCTCTCCATTTGATTGATTGTTCTCTTTGGTTCATTCTCTATTTACAAACAAGCACAGAGTCGCAATACTCTGTTTAGTCTTTGCAGATAGCGAGAAATCGTGTAAAAAAACAAAAGGAATCGAGCAAAATCAGTAGGCCACTAATGGGATCTCTTTTTGACCTCCCTAAAATAGAAACATTAGGAACAACCTGTTGATAATACCAATGTGTATGTACATAAGCGGCGTTCATTTGTGTTCACAGTACCCCTTGTTGATTGTTTGAATCGACCATTGAATTGTTCGAAGTTGGTTCTCTTAAGAATCTTCTCTGCCTGCAAACGAGGAAGAATAGGAATATTCTCTCTCCCTTTGCAGATAGTGAAGGGTAGGTAACGCAAACCTTTAACACGTCGTGCCTATTTCGTTCCTCATTGATTGATTGTTTCCCCAAACATTGACTGTTTGGGAATTGGTTCTTTTTGGAGGTATTCCCTGTTTGCAAATATACGTAGGAAAATCTTTGCAAATAGTGAAAGGGTACGTAATGCGGACCTTTCTCCCCCGTTGTAATCTGTCATGCCTATCTACTCCCCACTGATTGATGCACCTGTTTCACCCGGACCATTTACTAGAGATACGTCATCTGGCCCGACCAGGGAGCACCCCTAGTGAAAAGGACATATGCAATAATAACAAAGTGATCACTGTATCCTGTTAACAGAAACTTTAGCATGAAACAACCTGGAAAGAAAAGAATAGGAAAACGAAAATCAGTAGGCCACTGATGTACATGAACTTTTATTAAACAACGAACAAAGAAACAATAACATAACGTAATAATAAAACCTATTAATGTCCTAGAAACAAGAAAACGTTAGAAATATGCCAGTGGTGAGAGACCAGAAAAACAGTAAGAGAAACCAAATCACCCCTCGCTGTCCCACCGCCTGCCACGCCAAAAAAATCGATAGACTAGGGAAAATGCAAGTCAGTAGAACATCCGCCCCCACTCTGGAAACTTCCAAGGTGGGGCAGGGTTGCGGCTACGCCCAGCCGGGAGCAGCCCATATAAGGCGGGTCCTGCTGCCACGCCTCGGCCAGGAGATCCTAACGTAGGGTGTAGCCGGAGGAGAGGCCGAGGCCAGCGGGACCCGGCCAGGGGATTGCCTTTACAACGCTGAAGAGTTGCAGGGGGGGGAATGTCTCCTCGACCCTCCCCTCTCTCTCCCAGTCCGGCCGCGGTGGCCCTTGAGAGTTTCAGGTAGTCCCGCCACATGCTCTTCCGGTCCGGCCACCAACGGTCGGGGGGCCGAGGCCGACGGGATCCGGCTGCAGCCGATAAACCAAGGAACCCGTTCATGGGGCCAGAGCCAGGGCCGGCCGACATCCACCGGAAGCCCGGCCCAAAGACGGACGGGACATTTTTTCTTTTCTCCTTCGTAATAGCAGCGGCAACATGCCAGGCACCACTTCTTTCTTCAAAAATGGCTTTGACAACACTGGGGGGGATGTCTTGCACATGCATCCGACCCCCCCCCCGTCCTCATCGCCACCGGCCATAACAAATGTCAAGCGGGGCGCCGTGGGGTGCACTGGGAGGGAGAGACGGTGCGAACAGGCCTCTCCCGCCTCCTCAGGTGAAGGCTTCCCAGCTGCACCCTCAGCGCTCCAGGCGCCCCGAAAAGGGTTCGTCCACTGTGGCGATGCTGCAACGTCTCGCCCGGCAGAGTGGAGCCCGTCCGCTCATGTGACCCCGCGATCGCCGGTAGCTGCCGAACTCTCAAAATGGCCATCGACCTGGCAAGAGCGGGCCGAGCATGAAGAAATGGCCCGGTCACTGGTTGACTCCACCACCGTAGTCCTCCACGACCTTGAAGATTCTGCAGGAGCCGCGGGAGTCTCCGACCCCCGATGGGGAATGACTGCCATGATCGCCCGTGGAGTGACGAAACTGTATCCGCGGGACGTCGGCGCTCCCATGCTGGCGCCAGCCTCACTTTGAATTACTAGAATCCTGCAGACCTCAGTTCCGGTGAAAGCACAGTGTGACCCGGTAGGAAAAATTGTTGCACCCCCTCCCCTTTTGAAGTGATAGTTCAAACCACCGATCCTTTCCTTTGCCCTTTTAACGGAACTTTGGACTGCCTCCCCCTCTTTTACATTTTCTAGAGAAAACAAAACATTAACCACTACATTACCATAGCAGTTGACACCAGAACTGTTTTCAAATTGAAAACCAACAACATCTTCAACAGAATCCTTTTTGTTTCTGCTGTGACCCTGCTACAGCACAGGCATTGTCCCCAGCAGTAATTCTGCAATGCCGGTAAGAATAGCTGTGGTGCCTACTGGACTCACTCACCCCCGCGGCGCCCCACGCCGTTATTTGCTGGGCGGCAACTTACTAGACATCACTTTCGTGCCATCTAGATTTCAGCGCGTTCTGCTGCCTTGGAACTATTCGCACAACAGACTGCTACTGACGACCCACCCCCAGGCAACATCTTCTGAATTTTCATAATTTGAAAGAACTAGTAACATGTCCTCATCAGGAATTCAAAAGAAATTGCCACGGTCTCTTCGTTGTTTAAATGTTTTTACTGTTTTTGTTTTGTTGTATATATTTATATGTTATTAAAGTTTTATATTCCTACTACTTTGTTGGAGTGCTATATATTTTTAATGTGACACATAATTGTAAAAACTTTGATGTACAAAGAGTCATTCCTAGAATCTTCCGCTTCAGGCTCGGTCCCCTCCCCAATCACAATACAGGATGGTTTTCAGATAGTAGGAACACGTGTGGTGTGACGGATCTCATCGGGTGTGGGCCTTGATCTACTATAACTCCTTTGAAGAGGGGTGATTCTTTACAGCTGGAGCCATAAACTACATCTGCAGGGCTAGCTGATAGCCTGGACAATCGGACACAGAGGAAGAGGAGTGTCAGACGGTGCGGTAGTGAATAGGGCGAAAGGGAGGTGTCGGGCGGGCACAGAGTGTGATTCTCAGGGAAGAGCAGCGCAGATGGGGGGAGGTTTATTGCCCATGCATAAGACAGAGAGCGGGGGTGACCAGTGCCTGGGGAAGATGCTTGCGAGGGTGGGGAGCCATGCTACGAATCGACAGCGTGCAGAGAGTGGGTCTGGTCAAGGCATCTAAAATGGCTGCCGTGCACGACAAAAGTGTGGCATTTCAAAAAAGGCAAGATGGCGCAAACAATTTTTTCAACACTTCCTCATTTCCTTCGAATCGAACGTTAACAGACGTTGGTGCATATTACCAAAGTTAAGCGATATTTATCGCTAACGATGCTTACCAACGAATTTTTTACCGCTAAGCATCGTCAGAAATTATCGAAGATAAACCTTGCTATTATCAAGGTTTATCGCAAATGCGATAAAAAACGGCCGCAATGCATGAATATCGCTAAAAAGTCAGCGATATTCATGCATTACTGAGCTAATGCTCTTAGCCATGTTATCCACCTCCATTGGATAACATGGCTAAGAACTGCTCAGGGCAGGTGTTACTTTTTGGAGATATTCGCGCTTAGCGCGAATATCTCCAAAAGTTGGTAATAGGAGATATATATCTTGCATGTTGTAATGCAAATTATTGTGGTATATGGAACTCATACCATAATCTCTCAGGAAAGCAGAAACTGATCCTTTTGGGACCGCCTGAGAAGGCCTAGGGGGTGAGGGGTACTCTACTTTGCCCCCTTTTCACGTTCCGAACTATTTTATTTTACTCTCTTCTGTAATTACACAAAATAGCAGCGATAAGATGCATCAGAGACACACAGTGAGAGAAAGGAGGCCGGAGATGAAGAAGAGATGTCAAATACACATTGGAGATAATATAGTGGGAGAAGGGAAGTAAATATGAGTAAACTTACCATGTAACATAAAAATGTTGCACTCTATACTATAAGTCTCATTTTATACTACAATCACTTCGCTACAACCTCATAAATTAAAAATAAAAATGAATAATGTCTCAAAAATTTTTTGATTTCTAAATATAAATTTATTCTTCAGAATTTTCTAAATTTGAAAGAACTAGTAACATGTCCTCATCAGCAATTTCCTCTTCAATCATCTCATCTGGAATCTCCTCATTAAAAGTCTGCAATGATGATTCTTGTAACTCTATGGTCTCCAAACATTCGATAAATTCGCCATCAACAGATTGATCAAAAAAATCATTCAAGTCATCTCCTCCTTGTGACAATATTTCATTATTGGTGCTGTCAATTTCAATCAATGTAGTGGAATCATTCAAGTCATCTCCTCCTTGTGACAATATTTCATTATTGGTGCTGTCAATTTCAATCAATGTAGTGAAATCATACAAGTCATCTCCTCCTTGTGACAATATTTCATTATTGGTGCTCTCAATTTCAATCAATGTAGTGGACAATGCAAAAGAAATTGCCACGGTCTCTTCATTGTGAGCCATTTTATTTTGAAATTGCTTGCTGTAATTGCAGAAAAAAATAATCACGTTCATTTATCGTTTTTAGTAATACATAATATAAAACTAACTTTATCAAGTATTTAGTATAACAGAAGGACTGCAAATAAATAACAGAAAACATTTTTCAAATTATCTTCAAGTGTACAACATAGTTCCCCTTACAAATTAACAACTCACCTTTTTAAAAGTAGGAGAAGTGTTAGTACTGTGTAAATCAAACACCAGAAATTCACCACCAAAAATTCCTCACAAATGTACCTCAGACAGTAGTATCACAAAATGGCTGTGGTTTCCTCTCATTTGAGATATATACATAACCAATTAACTTTCATCACACACAAATACAAAACCAAAGTAACATTTTAATTGGTTCTAAATTTCAACACTTTCAAATGTGTTTTCCCCATGCAATTTTCCATAGGACATTTACATACGTCTACAGCCTGAATGGCTGAACGGAATTACACCAAACTTGGCAAAATGGTACATCAAACCTAAGAGGTCAGGAAGGATCTACTATGCCCCCTTATGGTCATTTGCCCCTTCGCTTTGGCCTCCTCTTGTCTCTCGATCCTACCGAGAGACAAGATGGCGGCCGCTACGGACTGTTTGTAATGTTGACAGACGCCGGAGAACCAATCAGCTTCGCAACGCTCCGTAACGCGAAAAGTACGCGAAGCGGAGCGCTGTTACAGATATATATCTTTTTTTGAACGTTACTTTCTCAAAATCCACTGGAGCACATATATTGAGACCTAGCAAAGGCACATCGGGCTACCAGTCCCTAATATTTTACCAAGTTTCGTGCAAATCCATTCAGCCGTTCGATTATTATTATTATTTTTTTTTTTTGCCCCGCGGGGTCCTTTTAAAACCTCCACATCAAACCTAGGGGGTCAGCGAGGATCTACTATGCCCCCTTATGGTCATTTGCCCCTTCGCTTTGGCCTCCTCTTGTCTCTCGATCCTACCGAGAGACAAGATGGCGGCCGCTACGGACTGTTTGGAATGTTTACAGACGCCGGAGAACCAATCAGCTTCGCTTCACAAAGCTCCGTTGCGCGAAAAGTACGCGAACTGGAGCGCTGCCCGGTCCGCTGTTACAGATATATATCTTTTTTTAAACGTTAATTTCTCAAAATCCACTGTAGCACATATATTGAGACCTACAAAAGGCACATCGGGCTACCAGTCCCTACAATTTTGCCAAGTTTCGTGCAAATCCATTCAGCCGTTCGGGCTAAAAGTGAGGCCAACCGCCCTATGGAAAACTCAATGTTAAAAACACGTTTTGGGACCCCCCTTTTTTCTCGACCCCCCCTGGACAAACCCCCCCCCAATTTTCAGGGGCTGCTCAGAAACAAATTGTGCCATTTTCCTGAAAATATCATCCAATTCCGTCCACAAACGCCAAAGTTATTAGACATAGAATTTTCAAAAATCCCATAGAGAAAAAATCCTAACTATATATACCTACTGGCGACCGCCAGTAGGTAATATATATATATATATATATATATATATATATATATATATATATATATATTGTAGAGCAAACGTCCCTTCAAGGAGGAGCGACCATTCAGCCGGTGCTGGCAGCGAGCCAAGGACTGGGCTCGTGTTTTATTTTCAAAGCAAAATAATTGCAGCCGCACTCTTCTCGGACAATTTTAAAGCAATTTATTCCAGTTTGCACACTCTTCCTCCACCAAAGGTCGGGATGCGCCCCAGAGCTGCGCGATGTCGCGCTTCGCGACCATGTAACCCAGGGTCGCCCATCTAGTCTGGGCTACAGAATAATCAGTGGGTTCCCACACATTCAGCAGGCAACGTCGGGCCTCAGGTCGCAGGGCAACACCCGTCACTACAGACATTACCGCAAGCACATCCACCCAATAGGCCGCAACCACAGGACACTCCCAAAGTATATGCAAAAAAGTAGCGCTCATTCCACAGCCACGCTTACACAAACCATCTGGGGAAAAACCCATCACGACTAGACGCGGACCGGTCACATATACCCGATGGAGAAGTTGCACCAAACGAAGACGGGCGGGGATGGCAACTTCCTTTGGGGAGGAGAGAGCCGACTGCCAGTCCTCGTCATCCAGTTCCAACCCATCACCGACCCACATCTCCCGGAGCCGAACCAACAAATCCGCACGATTATGAATCAGTTTCTTGTAGATGAGCGAGATAGTGCTGTCGGGCAAGTGCCCATCCAGTATACGATCCTCAAGGGGGGAAGACTCGGGTAGGGTCACATCAGGAGTCAAAACCGAGGCCAAGGCATGCCGGACTTGCAGATACCGAAAAAACTCTCTATCACTCAAGTCATATTCCGCCTTAAGGGCCTGGAATGACTTCACGCGACCATTCACACAAACGTCACCCACCTTACAAATCCCAATCACATCCCAGCGTTCAAAACCCTTAGTAGACCAGAGACATCCCAAACAGTCAGAAGCATAAAGCGGGGTCGCCAACGTCAGTCGATTCTCCCACCCCAAACTCACGTTCGCAGCACGCCACACTTTGACTGCAGCCCTGGACTGGCCCACAAGATGGCTCCCGGCAGATCTAGAGTAGAGCGCTCTATTAAAGTCCCCACCCGGCAACTGGAACTTATCCATCTCAAAGGCCGGATCGCGACCCGGCAAATACATCGCGTGATTAATGGCCGATAGCTGGGCAGCCCAGTAGTATCTCTTGATGTCGGGGAGCGCCATGCCCCCGTCATACCAAGGGATAGTAAGTTTCGCAAGGGCTATACGTGGGCGCCCGTCCCAAATCAATTGTCTCTGAAGACTCTCAATTTCTCTGAAATAAGTAGCGGGAATGTCGTCGAAGGAGTTTTGAAGGGCGTAGAGGAACCGCGGCAAGGACATCATTTTAAATAGAGCCGCCCGACCCAGAGGGGACAGGGGTAGCTTACGCCAACGGGCCACATCCAGTTGTAATCGAAGAAGCGGGGGAAGGAGATTACGCTCAAACCGGAGGGAGGGATCCAGGGTAATAAAAATCCCTAAGTACTTGAAGCCAGACTGGACCACCTGGATAGGGAACCTGTCCGGCAAAGGGGGCAATACACCCGAGAGAACATATACACAGGACTTAGCCCAATTAATAATAAGGCCCGAATTAACACCGAACGAAGTAAGAACATCAAATAAGACGTTCAAGGATTTACGCGGGGATGTAAGATACAGAAGAATGTCGTCTGCGTAAAGAGAGACACGGTCTTCAAAGTCCGGTGACCAACGGATCCCTTTGAGTGAAGGCTCCCATCGAAGCCACGCAGCCAACGGTTCCAGGGCCAGCGCGAAAAGCAATGGAGATAGGGGACAACCCTGACGGGTCCCTCTACCAAGGCCGAAGGGGACAGAAACTCTACCGTTCACCACAACTTGCACTAAGGGTTCAACATACAACAACTTCACCCATCCGATGAATTCAGGTCCAAAACCAAATTTTTCGAGAGCAGCCCAAAGATAGGGCCACTCGACTGTGTCAAAAGCCATCGAGGCATCCAACGAGGCCAAAATGGCTGGCTCCGTCAGACGCCCCGCCCTCGCAACAGCACCGTGGAGACGACGTAGATTAAGAGCCGTATTGCGATGCGGGATAAATCCGGACAGATCCGGATGAACCAAGTCGCTAATGACCGTCAGTAGTCGAGTCGAAAGAAGCTTAGCCAGGACCTTAGGCTCAACGTTTAAGAGGGAAATGGGCCTATAAGACGAACAAAGGTCTCGCGGTTTCCTGTCCTTGGGAATTACCACTATCGTAGCAAGACGCTGATCATACGGGAGAATACCCCGTTCCCGGGACTCCAAAAACATAGCACGGAGATGGGGCGCCACCTTGTCAGGGCGTAGCTTGTACAACTCAATTGGCAACCCGTTCGGGCCCAAGGCCTTGCCCGAACGGAGCGAGCGAATGGCAGTTGCTACTTCATCCGTAGTAAAAGGGGACTCTAACGAGGCACGGTCCAAGTCAGAAACACTGGGCAAAGCTATATCGCGCAACAAAAGGCGAGAGTCAGCCACATCACGTCCAGACACAGGGGTATAAACCACGCGAAAATAGTCCGCAAAACATTCCACTATTCCAACCGGATCCGTCACTTCGACACCATTAGGCGACTGAATCACAGGCACCACACGATTCGCTCTTTCTTTCTTATCCAACCACGCCAGTAATTTACCCGCTTTGTCCCCCACATCATACAGACGACCCTGCTGTTCACGAACCATCAGTCTAGCCGCATCCGTGACCAAGGATTTATATGCAAATTGTTTCAGACCCAGGGCGTGGAGTTTAGCAGATGTGACTTCAGACTCTAAGTCTGCCTCCCTCTCCGCAATCTCTGCCTCAAGGTCCACAACCTCCCGATTCCTAGCCTTCTTGGATTTAGCAATAAGGGAAAGGGCCTGCCCACGTATCACTGTTTTAAAGGCCTCCCACAGGGACACAGCCGAGGAAACTGACCCCTCGTTGTCCATAAAATAGGCATCTAGAGACTTAGTCAAAAGGTTCCGAGTCTCAGGGGAGGCAATATACCAGGGGCAGGACGTGTCTTTAGGTCAAACCCTGAACTATGGCACCCAACATCCAGGACTTATGACATTTGTGGAAGGCTGTGACATTGAAGCATCTCAGGGACCAAGCATATTCAGAGTCCTTCCTACAGCCTCTGCGTTCCTTCTTACCTATTTATGGTTTTTTCACTGCCACTCCAGGCTTTTAGTCTGTGGATGGCAAACTATTAACCTACACTAACCTATGAAAATCTTACTATTGATGCTTGACTGAGGACAAGGAGATCAGTGAAGCGCTGGGGTGTAGCTGAGAAACCTCCACCTGGGGAGGTGGGGGAGGCTCGTTCGCGCCGCCTCTCCCTTCCAGTGCACCCCACGCCGTCTCCTGGCGGAGATGTTGCAGCAGGCTGCCATGTAAATAGTTATTTAATTAAACGTTTTACCCTGTTACTTTGTTGGTGTGTTGTATATATTTATAATATTTGCATAGGGTTTCTCGTTATTTTGGGCGGGGTGGGCGGCGGAGCAAATTCACTGAAAAAACCATAGGTTATAGACCATATATAGTTAAATATCTCAAGTCCATCTCTGCACTCGATGGAGATACAGGTCGTCGATCAAAAAATGTGCTGGCCACCTCTAATGGTAATAGCGTGGCCAGGGCTTTTGTCGATGCCTCTGCAAATTGCACAGGGTGCACTTGTTTGACATGCCGCACCATGGTATGTATGGAAAAGGAATCTTTTTTTGTTGGATTTCCTCTTGAGAGAAACGAGTCACACATCGTGCAGGTTACTTTTGGTGCATTTACTTTCTTTTGGTGTTCAGGATAAGTGAAAAATTGCCAGATGAAAGATTCTTTTTTTCTTCTTAAAGGTAGTCGATCATTTTGTTCAGATTCGGAAGATGAATGAGATACGGTAGCCATTTCACCAAAGTCTTCCGAAAAATGTAGGACGTTGTTCTCTCTTGAGAGTAGAAAAGATAGTGAGAGAAGTGGGTGGAGTGCTGCGTGTAAATTCCAGAATAGAAACTAGTAAGAACCAATTGGAAGTGTTGTTTTCATGTTGCAGCAGGCTGCCATGTAAATAGTTATTTAATAAAACGTTTTACCCTGTTACTTTGCTGGTGTGTTGTATTTATTTATAATATTTGTATAGGGTTTGTCGTTATTTTGGGCGGGGTGGGCGGCGGAGCCGAGCTATCTTGCAGCCATCAGGGCGTCGAGCTCGGTTTCTCTCACTAGTTTCGTATTTCTCATGAGGGGTTGTTCCTAATGTTTCTATTTTAGCGAGGTGAAAAAGAGATCCTATCAGTGGCCTACTGATTTTGCTCGATTCCTTTTGTTTTTTCTAATAATTTTTAAGTTAAAGTTTGCTAGCACGATACAGCGGCTAGTCCACATTTTATATATATGTCTTTTTATTAGGGGTGTCCTCCGGTGGAGTCGGACGATCTACCTCTAATAACCGGTAAGTGTTCCTCTGAAGGAATGCGTCTTACAAGTGGCTGACTGTAATGTATGATATTTCACTCAGTGACTTTCAGGCCCATGCTGTTTCAAAACTGTGCATGTGCTTGAAGCAGGCGTAGGTATTGACGCAGCATTGTGAATATAGTGCATTGGTGAGCCTTGCTGGAGCTGCATCACAGTTGCGATGCAACTCTAGCAATGTATTAGTTTTTGAGCACAGATGTGTTATGCATGTATGGTGTTTTTGTACCATGGTGCGGCACATTTCAAATGTGGCACACTATGGGTAACGGAGCACTACCATACTGTGGTGCACATTAACTGGTGCATATCTGGGTATGAAGTAGTTAACATAAATCTGCCCCATAGGTTACAAATCCGCGTTTAGTAGACTGTTTGGCCTTTGTAGTGTTATGTTTTTTTCTGTTATTCTATGTACGTATGTAATATTGCAAGATTTTTGTCACGAAAAAGAAGCCATGAGTATTGGGTTTGTGAAAGATTGCAAGATTTTTTAAATTAAAAAGGAAAAATCATGGCATTGTTTAATATAGTATTGTAAATACTTATCTTTAACAATGATGAGAGAGTAAAAAAAGGTTAACCTGATGTTCGAAAGTTATTCAGAGGCTTCTTTAGAGGAAGCATTCTATATGATTGTAGCGTGGGTGTTTCACTTTTTTATAGGTAATAGAATGCATTCTGCAAGCATGTAGTACTCCTCCTGCTACAGCATAAATATTCTTCAGTGCTTATTTTCATTTCGTAAGTGGTATTGAGACCGACACAGAACTTCAATGGATCGGAGGGGCTGTTCCTGTGCATCTGGAGGACTGCTAAGCCGTTGCAGCAGTGGGAGTGAGGCCTCTTACAGGGGCGTAGCGGAGCTCCTTTTGATGTTCACAATTGCAGATAACAGGGTAGAGATGTGAGAGAAGTGGGTGGAGTGCTTCGTGTAAATTGCAGAATAGAAACTACTAAGAACCAATTGGAAGTGTTGTTTTGAAGTCACATGACTTCACATGCGCGTCTCAGGACGTGTACGCGGTGATAGTATCTGGTCACGTACGCCATTTGGAAGTAGCGGTCTAATTCAGCGAAGTTTCAAAACGTGAAAAGGAGTAAATCCAAATATATCCGCATTTAATATATCTTCTGAGCTCGAATGAAGCATACAATTGTTAAAGTGTAAAACCTTTTATATTTTTTTTTAAAATACCAAGGTGTGTACATTCGGTCACACACGAAAGTTTAAAAAGACATTTGGCTCCATTTAATGAAAATTTTCATAATAATAAAAAAGAAGCCTAGGTTTACTGTCTTTGATGTACTATAAGTTCTTTGATGGGTCTATGAAGAAATGTAATAAGTTGCAATCGCGAAGTTTTCCCGAAATATATAGGCGGGTGCGCGCACACGGTCGCGCACGAACGAAAGCCAAAAAAGGGGAGATAAACCCCCTTTATAATATGCTCCTGGAGCTGTTTTTGGTACAATGAGTTAGTTCTGAAAAGAACTTTTTTTTTTTTTTAAACAAGTGTTATGTTGTTTTTGATTTTGGACCAGGGCACCACAGGACGTGTCTTTAGGTCAAACCCTCAAGTATGGCACCGAACATCCAGGACTTATGCCATTTGTGGAAGGCAGTGACATCGAAGAATCTCAGGGACCAAGCATATCCAGAGTCCTCCCCGGGGTATTTGCACAATGGTCCTCCACCCCTAGGCCGCCAGCTATGCTACCTTGACAGGAACAGTGTCATGCAGTTTTTGATTTTTTTAACTTGCAACAACATTTTCATGTGTGACACAGGATCAAAATGAAATGAAGAAATTTATCTTTTCTCGGGGCATTTATGACTCTCAATTTTTAGTTTAGTAAGAATGAGGCTCTGCTCTCCGTACAGAAGAATTTGTCCACACTCGTTGCATTTCATGTGCACCTTTGCAAGATATGGTCTCAAGTCCATCACAGCACTCGATGGAGATACAGGTCATCGATCAGAAGATGTGCTGGCCACCTCTGATGGTAATAGCGTGGCCAGGGCTCTTGTCGATGCCTGTGCAAATTCCACAGGGTGCACTTGTTTGACATGCCGCACCATGGTATGTATGGAAAAGGAATATTTTTTTCTTGAATTTCCTCTTGAGAGAACCGAATTGCATATCGTGCAGGTAACTTTTGGCACATTCACTTTCTTTTGTTCTTCAGGATAAGTGAAAAATTGTCAAATAAAAGATTCCTTTTTTCTTTTTAAAGGTAGTCACTCATTTCCTTCAGATTCGGAAGATGAATGCGGGGCGGCAGCCATTTCAGCAAAGTCTTCCGAATGGTGTTGAACGTTGTTCTCTTTTGAGAGTAGAAAAGATAGTGAGAGAAGTGGGTGGAGTTCTTCGTGTAAATTACAGAATAGAAACTACTAAGAACCAATTGGAAGTGTTGTTTTCAAGTCACATGACTTCACATGCGCGTCTCAGGACGTGTAGGCGGTGATAGTATCTGGTCACGTACGCCATTTGGAAGTAGCGGTCTAATTCAGCGAAGTTTCAAAACGTGAAAAGGAGTAAATCCAAACATATCCGGATTTAATATATCTTCTGAGCTCGATTCAAGCATACAATTGTTAAAGTATAAAACCTTTTATATTTTTTTTTAAAATACCAAGGTGTGTACATTCGGTCGCACACGAAAGTTTAAAAAGACATTCGGCTCCATTTAATGAACATTTTCATAATATTAAAAAAGAAGCCTAGGTTTAGTCTCTTTGACGTATTATAAGTTCTTTGATGGGTCTATGAAGAAATTCAATAAGTTCAGATTGCAAAGTTTTCACGAAATATATAGGCGGGTGCGCGCAGTCGGTCGCGCACGAAAGCCTGGAAATGCGCTATCCATTTTATTGAGAACTGTTGCCGAGAGTGCGCACACCGGGTCGTGCACGAAAGTTTAGAAAGGCTATTTTTATTTACAGGCAAATTTTAATGCGTTGAAAAAAAGGCAAGGTACAGACTTTCTAATTCTGTATCGCTTTACAAGGAGTCTCTATGCAACTTGAACAGTGAAGAAAACGGCTTGTTTCTGAAAAAAATATTGCCAGAACTTTATTGAGAAAAGTATAGGTTGTATACACGAGATATTTCTGAATTAGCATTTTAAAAACCAATGAAATTCACTGAAAAAACCATAGGTTTTACACACGTTAGAGTTAGGAAGTAGCAATTACAAAACCTATGAAATTCACTGAAAAAACCATAGGTTTGACACCAGTTATAGTTAGCTGGAAATTTTACTGATATAAAACCAATGAAATTCCACGTTATAGTTAGTTGGACTCACTATAACTTGCGCGTGTAATGCACTGCTGATGACGTCACATATTACATCACTCATGACATCACTGATGACACCATCCTTGTGACACAGTGACAGACCTCCTTTCACTGTAATCTAACCCTTGAAACACATATTCAAAAATAGAAACTAAAATTTTCAAAAAAATGGAGATACCATACCAGTTACAACAACCAATTCAATAATTCCACCATCTATATACACATGCACTAATTCACCAACAGTTCTATATAGTTACTCATACATATATTCACTAATCATATGTAGTGAAACACCTACACATCCTGTTACACACCGACAGTCATCCAAAAGTTATTCACACACATACTCACACATGCAAATAAACTATTGAACATCCATTTATTTGCATAAACAGCTATACACACACTACCACTTTACTTCTAAGGAAACTTACACATTCTTACTCTCTTAAAAAATCACTTATAGAAACACATACTAATTTAAACAGGAACTCTTACAATCCCTCACTCTCACATATACTCACTTATATAGATCAATATTCACATATACTAGATTAAAACATATGTAGTTACTGATAAAGACACTAATAAGACAGTCATTCACTCACTAACACAGACATATACACACTCATCCACCCATACAGTCCTGCACATATGCTGTCTTCAAAACACATACAAACAGAGACTCAGTCATTCTTGCATCTATGTACTAAGTAATACTCCCACCAAAGCATGCAAACACTCATACTGATACTAAGAAAACATCTAATAACCTATATACATACACATGTACCTACTCATCAACCCATGCAGCCACTTATACACAAAGTGAAACACTAATACATATATTTAAATATTTAAGCATTACTCACTAATATATGTATTCACTAAGATATTCAATAATATATACATATATAACACATATTTATTTTTCAGAAAGACACACATTCACTGGATGGTGTCATCAGTGATGTCATGAGTGATGTAATATGTGACGTCATCAGCAGTGCATTACACGCGCAAGTTATAGTGAGTCCAACTAACTATAACGTGGAATTTCATTGGTTTTATATCAGTAAAATTTCCAGCTAACTATAACTGGTGTCAAACCTATGGTTTTTTCAGTGAATTTCATAGGTTTTGTAAATGCTACTTCCTAACTATAACGTGTGTAAAACCTATGGTTTTTTCAGTGAATATATATATATATATATATACATATATATATATTACCTACTGGCGGTCGCCAGTAGGTATATATAGTTAGGATTTTTTCTCTATGGGATTTTTGAAAATTCTCTGTCTAATAACTTTGGCGTTTGTGGACGGAATTGGCTGAAATTTTCAGGAAAATGGAACATTTTGTTTCTGAGCAGCCCCTGGGGGGGCCGAGAAAAAAGGGGGGTCCCAAAACGTGTTTTTCCCATGCAATTTTCCATAGGGCGGTTGGCCTCACTTTTAGCCCGAACGGCTGAATGGATTTGCACGAAACTTGGCAAAATTGTAGGGACTGTTAGCCCGATGTGCCTTTGCTAGGTCTTAATATATGTGCTCCAGTGGATTTTGAGAAATTAACGTTCAAAAAAATATATATATCTGTAAGCGCGCTCCGGGTAGCGCCCCGGTTCGCGTACCTGACGCGTAACGGAACTTCGCGAAGCGAAGCTGATTGGCTCTCCGGTGTCTGTCAACATTCTAAACAGTCCGGAGCGGCCGCCATCTTGTCTCTCGGTAGGATCGAGAGACAAGAGGAGGCCAAAACAAAGGGGGAAATGACCATAAGGGGGCATAGTATATCCTCCCTGACCCCCTAGGTGTGATGTGGAGGCTTTAAAAGGGCCCCGCGGGGCAAAAAAAAAATAGTTTTTTTTTGTTTTTGTTTTTTGGGGGGAGCGCTCGGTACGCGCACCGGGAAGCGGTCTGGGGAGCGTACTATAAGGAAAAAAGAATGATAGACTATGATATTTTGAAATATTGTATGTTTATTGATTGTTTTTTTTGTTGTGGTTTTTTTTTTTTTTTTTATTTATTTATTTTGGTTGTACTTCATGAATTAGATATAAAAATGAATATTGTCTCAAAATTTTTTAATTATTAAATAAAAATGTATTGGTCAGAATTTTCATAGTTCAATAAAACTTCCAGCATTACATCATCTGGAATCTCCTCAAACATGCATGTTTCTATGTCTTGTAAGCATTCAATAAATTGTTCATCCAAAGACTGATCCATAACATTTTAATCTAAAAATTCTTCATTTAAAATCTCCTCAGATGTAATGTCGAAGGAAACATTGATATTTTCTTGCTCCCCTTCCATTTTTTTGCTGTATATTGCATAAAAAATAACTATATCAGAAGAGTTAGGGCACTGTTGGGTTTAAGTTCAGACAGGTAGTTTGGATTTTTTAACAGTGAGTTTATCTTTGGGTAGTGTATGGTATCAGACTGGAAGTAGAAATATAAAAAAGTGTATGTGATGAAGCCTAAGTAAAGTCATAATTATACAAGAGAAGCCTAAATCCATTCATAACTATAACAGAGAAGTCTATCTAAATCTATAACTATTACAGAGTGATAGTATAAAACTATCAGAAAAAGTTTTCCAAATTAACTTTAAGTGCACAATATACTTCAGTTTTCAAAATAACAACTTACCTTTCAAAAAGCAGTTTAAGTTCTCAGTGAACATTTTCTTGAAATCTACTTCAGGAGGTGGTAGTCAAAATGGCTGTGTTTCTCTCTCTTTCTTTATATATATTCAGGTACATAACCAATCAAATGTCAGGTAAAAAAAGTAGAAAATGAAAGTAACATTTTAATTGGATGTTAATTCCAACACTTCAGATGTGTTTTGTGAAGTAATTTACCTCAGGGTATTTAGAGAGGTCTACAGGCTAAATGGCTAAATGGAATTCCAACCAAATTTGTGAAAATGGTAGGGATTGGTATGTAGTATGAGCTAATCTATATTTGGTGAAAGTGTCTCCAGTGGTTTTTCTGTAAATTACTTTCCCACCTTTTTTAAGCGAGCGCTTCCCGGTGCGCGCCCCGGTACGCGAACCGGCAGCGTTACGGGAGTCCTCCATTTTGTGTTTCGGTAGAATTGAGATACAAGATGGAGGGCAAATAATGTTCAGAATGGGTAGAAGGGGGCACGGTAGACCTATCCTGACCCCCTAGGTTTTCTGAGGGTGGCTGAGGAGGACCATATGTGCGAAAAAACCCCATTTTTTTTCAAATTTTCGCGCGGTTAGCATCCGGTGCGCTTACCGGGTAGCGCTCCGGGGAGCGTACTTTGGTGAAAATTAGTGAAAAAAGTTAGAGTAAAATAATAATTGTGAGTCATAAGATGTAGGGTAGCTCTGAAAAGAGCTTTTGGGTCCTGTGGCTGATGTAGGTACCTACAAGTAGGTACCAATGCACAGTCTTAAATTGAGGATGAAAATTCTGTTCCCCTCATCTGAGAAGTGAACTCCATCTGCTCTGTAGATATCTTGCATGTAGTAACGCAAGTTATTGTTGTAGATGGAGCCCATTCCATGGTCTCTCATGTAAGCTGAAACAGACTTATTTACATGCTTCCTCGATTTCTCAATTTGTGGACAAAATTGGTTGGACCACTTCCATTTCTGTCTTTGGCATATATTTGAATATACCAAGGCAGTTTGAGGAAATAGTGCCATCAATTGCTCAAAGGTGTCCTTTAAAAGCATTTCCAGACCTACCCCAGTCAAAGTGCCCAAGTCATTTCCTCCACAGTGCACAATTAACAGGTCAGGTTTTGGCAAATGCAAAAAGGTTTTCACCAATGGTATCAATTGGTGACATTTTAATCCTCTGTGGCCAATCCACTTGATTTCCACATTTTGTAAATTGAGGTTGTGTAAATTTCTGTTATCAGCAAACCTTTGAGGCCAGTGGATATAACTATGTCCAACAATCCAGACAGAAAACATGGTCAGAGAAGGTTCTGCTGCAGTCAGATGAAGTGTGGCAATGAAATGGCAGTTGAAAAAATAAGAGTGTATAATGAAAAAAACTGTGGAGTTTCTGTGGTAATTAATCAGTAGCAGTGATTGGTGGATTTTGATTGCTGAAAACAGAAAGTTAGGGTGCATGGATGAGTTCTTTGAAAGATGTAATTTGAATGGTCAAGAAAAAATCATTTAATGAAAAATTGCACTGAATACGCAGGTGTACTGAGAGTTCAGAGTTCAATTGAAACATTGTTGTGTGAACTTGCAAACATGAGAGGTCTTTCAGGAGGTGGTTGCTATGCAAAAAAGGCAGAAAGGGCAGAGGGGGGAAGGGTGTTGATTTGAAAAAAGTGAGGGAAGAGTTTTGATTGGGTGACATGAGAGATATGTGTGATGAATTACAGCATTTCTGTGCCATTGATGGTTGCAGGCTCTGGAGTGCATACCTTTTGCTCTGCTGAAGACAAATTGGTGTGTGTCCGAGACTGTTTTGAAACTCAAAAAGTATTTGCTAAGGTGAGAAAAGATTCATTCAATTTAAATAGAGAATAGTATGCTTTAAGGAGAAAATTATGAAGAAAGTTGTGTATTTAAAATGTTGCTTTGTGTCAAGTGTTTTAGAAATAAATTTTGTTTCTTTGAGTTACATAGCCATGTTAAAAGTGACGCAAAAATAGTGCAAGGGTCTTACAAAAATGCTTTCATGTGTCTTAGGGCATTTTAACTCACTTCCCCATGAATGTAGGAATATAATTGCTTTACAAGATGTGTTTAAAAACGTTTTTTGAAATCAATTAGGTTTCTTGATATGTACTGGTAGAGTTTCATAGGTTGATTGGGGCATATTTACAAGGCTTTTGAGTTCATTTGATGTAATTTTTCCCATTTTATTTTAAGACATTTCCTTGTGGTGCAAGGTCCTTGTAAATACGCCCCCATGTGTGCTTGGCAAATTTAGATTTTGATTCTTTGAGTCACATAGCTATGTTAAAAGTGACCCAAAAATGGTGCAAGGGCCTTAAAAAAACGCTTTCATGTGTCTTAGGGCATTTGAAGTCATTTCCCCTTGAATGTAGGTATATAATTGATTTAGATGATGTGTTTAAAAACGATTTTTGAAATCAATTAGGTTTCTTGATATGTAGTGCTAGAGTTTCATAGGTTGCTTGGGGCATATTTATAAGGCCTTTGAGTCTCTCTGATGTTATTTTTCCCATTTTAATTTAAGACCTTTCCCTGTGGTGCAAGGTCCTTGTAAATACGCCCCCATCTGTGCTTGGCAAATTTAGATTTTGATTCTTTGAGTCACATAGCCATGTTAAAAATGACCCAAAAATGGTGCAAGGGCCTTAAAAAAAGGCTTTCATGTGTCTTAGGGCATTTTAAGTCATTTCCCCTTGAATGTAGGTATATAATTGATTTAGATGATGTGTTTAAAAACGATTTTTGAAATCAATTAGGTTTCTTGATATGTAGTGCTAGAGTTTCATAGGTTGCTTGGGGTATATTTAAAAGGCATTTGAGTCCCTTTGATGTTATTTTTCCCATTTTAATTAAAGACATTTCCCCGTGGTGGAAGGTCCTTGTAAATACACCCCCATGTGTGCTTGGCAAATTTAGATTTTGATTCTTTGAGTTACATAGCCATGTTCCATACAGTGCTCACCTTCTGCGTAGTCTTTGATATGCTAGACTCCATCTGCACAATGAGATACCTAAGCAAAGGAAAGACAGGTGATGTGATTGTGAAATGAGGAAAAGAAATTCCAAATTTTTCAATTACATCACCTGTGTTTCCTAACTTTACGAAATACATTGTGCAGATGAGGTTTAGGCCTGTCCACGGACACAGAAGAGGTCTGGCCTTTGTTCAAGAGTGAAGTGGACATGACTCACTTCATTGGTAGGCCTGCACATGTATTATCTCCTCTGTACTCTTCAACAAGCGTAAATTTCATCTGCAACCCTGAGTAGGCCTCACCTCAAACAAACCTCTGGATAGGGCACACCTTATCGTCATCCTGAATCAATCTTTTAAAATGTTAAGGACAGATTTATGATAGGTGTATGCCTCTTTTGCGCCACTGTGCGTCACTTTTGTGACGCAGCGGCGGTGCAAAAGATTTGCTATGTGGTGACATATTTACAACTTGATGCATCTAGGCAGATGTGTCATGCTGTAAAGTCCCGTGCCACATGAAACCGATGCAGCAGTGATGCAAAAGATGCACCATGTTGCAAGACAGGCCTCACTTCATCTCCAACAAGATAAGAAGCTGAATCTTCTGTAAATGTCAAAATTGTTGTATACAGTGCTCAACTTCTGTGTACTCTTTGATATGCTAGACTCCATCTGCACTATGAGATACCTAAGCAAAGGAAAGACAGGTGATGTGATTGTGAAATGAGGAAAAGAAATTCCACATTTTTCAATTACATCACCTGTGTTTCCTAACTTTACGAATGACATTGTGCAGATGAGGTTTAGGCTTGTCCACGGACACAGAAGAGGTCTGGCCTTTGTTCAAGAGTGAAGTGGACATGACTCACTTCATTGGTAGGCCTGCACATGTATTATCTCCTCTGTACTCTTCAACAAGCGTAAATTTCATCTGCAATCCTGAGTAGGCCTCACCTCAAACAAACCTCTGGATAGGGCACACCTTATCGTCATCCTGAATCAATCATTTAAAATGTTAGGGACAGATTTATGATAGGTGTGTGCCTCTTTTGCGCCACTGTGCGTCACTTTTGTGACGCAGCGGCGGTGCAAAAGATTTGCTATGTGGCAACATATTTACAACTTGATGCATCTAGGCAGATGTGTCATGCTGTAAAGTCCCGTGCCACATGAAACCGATGCAGCAGTGATGCAAAAGATGCACCATGTTGCAAGACAGGACTCACTTCATCTCCAACAAGATAAGAAGCTGAATCTTCTGTAAATGTCAAAATTGTTGTATACAGTGCTCAACTTCTGTGTACTCTTTGATATGCTAGACTCCATCTGCACTATGAGATACCTAAGCAAAGGAAACACAGGTGATGTGATTGTGAAATGAGGAAAAGAAATTCCACATTTTTCAATTACATCACCTGTGTTTCCTAACTTTACGAATGACATTGTGCAGATGAGGTTTAGGCCTGTCCACGGACACAGAAGAGGTCTGGCCTTTGTTCAAGAGTGAAGTGGACATGACTCACTTCATTGGTAGGCCTGCACATATATTATCTCCTCTGTACTCTTCAACAAGCGTAAATTTCATCTGCAACCCTGAGTAGGCCTCACCTCAAACAAACCTCTGGATAGGGCACACCTTATCGTCATCCTGAATCAATCATTTAAAATGTTAGGGACAGTTTTATGATAGGTGTGTGCCTCTTTTGCGCCGCTGTGCGTCACTTTTGTGACGCAGCGGCGGTGCAAAAGATTTGCTATGTTGCGACATATTTACAACTTGATGGATCTAGGCAGATGTGTCATGCTGTAAAGTCCTGTGCCACATGAAACCAATGCAGCAGTGATGCAAAAGATGCACCATGTTGCAAGACAGGCCTCACTTCATCTCCAACAACATACCGTTTGTTTAAACTGTAAACATTTAGGAATGTGTAGGGGGCATGGAGAAGCTGAATCTTCTGTAAATGTCAAAATTGTTGTATACAGTGCTCAACTTCTGTGTACTCTTTGATATGCTAGACTCCATCTGCACAATGAGATACCTAAGCAAAGAAAACACAGGTGATGTGATTGTGAAATGAGGAAAAGAAATTCCACATTTTTCAATTACATCACCTGTGTTTCCTAACTTTACGAATCACATTGTGCAGATGAGGTTTAGGCCTGTTCACGGACACAGAAGAGGTCTGACCTTTGTTCAAGAGTGCAGTGGACATGACTCACTTCATTGGTAGGCCTGCGTCAGCTTTATAGCATTGCTGAATCAAATCCTTACGCCTGTTTGAAACAGGCATAAGGAGTGATGCACCATGCAATGTGTGGCTTGCTCCTGTGCATTGCAGTAGACATGTCGCGCTTACGACGTGATTCCTGCAATGTGCTGCTTTTGCGGCACAGATGCGTGACGCATCTGTGCTGTTTTTGCTCAATGGTGCTCCACATTGTAAATGCGGCACACCATAGGTGGTAGAGCAGCGGTGCACATTAACTGGTGCATCTCTGGGGATGCGCCAGTTAACATAAATCTGCCCCTTTACATTTAAGTATGAGCAGGGGACACAGAGTTGGTGAGGCTTATCCAAGGTTAAAAAGAGATGAGTCCTGTTCACTGAAAACTTGGACATAGGCCTCACCTCCTCAGCATCGCTGGACATGGCCAAATAATAGCTGCAAAATGTTACTCTTGTTAAACAATTTTACTATTATAGTCTCTGAGATTTGTCTCTTACTCTGCAACATCTTATTGCTGTTCTCTTTCTTTAAAGATAGCGACAACATCAACCATGAGTGATAATGAGCAATCCGTTGATCTCGATCTTATCGTTGAACTTGTCATTGAAACGTCAATGGAAGTAGATCCCTTAGATGATTTAAATCCTGAGGATGATGAAGAACATGATGAGGATGCCGATTTGTCAGAATTGTATGACATAGGGTGGGAAGCTGACCTGCTTGAGCCTATGGAACTATAAACATTTATTTTTAAAATTTACTGGAAATAAAAAGTAAAAATGTACACCGTTTCATTTAAAATTAAACACAAATTCAAAAACAGGTTATGTGTAGTGTCTTTAATAAAATAGTCAAATATGCTCATAAAATTAGATCAGATTCACATATAAAACAGCACAGGTAAAATGTAGAAGCATTCCATTTCTTTCCTACTATTTGTGAATACTAAATTTGCCAATGCACTAAAAATTATTCTATGTAAAAATGACAAGTAGTGTGTTAAATTTTTGACGACTGTTATTGATTTACTGTTTGGTAATAGTGCTTAATAACATTTTTTATTATATTTTACCACAGATTCAACTGCAGATCATTTCGAAATTAGAGAATGCCGTCTAAGCATAGAATCCGAAAGGCTACAAAACGTAAAAGACAGCAGCTTAAGAAATTGTTGCAGCAGTCCTCTACAAAAAAAACTTGTCAAGTCACCAAGAAATCTCCGGGTGAGACAACGAAATCATTCATAAGAAACATTTGTAGAAAAAAAAGTAGTACTACAGAAAATGTTTAAGTCCAGAAAAAGAGAAGCAATTTAAACGGAAAGGAAAGGCCAATCAAAAATGTTACTGCTAGAGCAGGAGATAACTCTGTGCATGATAGTAGAAGGAAACAACAGTTTAGGGACATTCGTAGACGAATGTTCCGTAACAGGATAATTGGCAATTTGTTAAAAAATATTAAGAAAGGTCAACAGAAAGTGGTTTTTTATAAGAGAAAAAAAAAAGTTGAGAAAGTTATTGATCAGGCATTTGAAATAAAGCGAAAGTTATTTATTTTGATAATCAATAGAATTAGGAAGCTAAACAAGGCAATATATGATTTCAAAAGAAATAGTAGATGGAAGAGAACAGTTAATCGTAGTAATTTTTGTGAAGTTTTTTCAGGAGAAAGGATGCATAGTTCAGGTTGTGAGGCATTTTTTAATGAGGAGAGTTATTTCCAGGATAATGATTTGCTGCATGCAGTTGACACCAGTGGTCGAGCTTATGAGGTGAAAGATGGTTGTCCAGTTGAAAAAGAAAAACTTGTGACAACAGAGGCTGAAGAGGTGTTAGGTAATGAGGTTTTAGGAAGACGTCCTAAGGGACCTGTGTACACCTGGAAGTGTAGTAGTATTTGCAGTGCGCGACAGGATTCCATCAATTTGCTTTGTGATTTTGTACGGACATTTAATAAGAAAAGTTTAAAACAAAAAATGAGGTTGTTGCAAGAATTAGATCCCTGCAGAGTGAGAGAAGTGACAGGTTTGCATGGTCATTCACTGGCTTGTCTTTCCAGGAGAGTATGCCAGAGTTTTTTTCATCATTTCAGGATGCTAGCAGTGCATCATAATAAAGTGAGGAAATTAGTTAGAATGTTGTATTATGCTAAGAGTCTAGCAATTATGCTTAAACAATTATGCACTGCTCTTTTACATGGTTCTGAAATAGATGTGAAGAATATTTGTGAAGAAATTGAGTTTTGTTACTTTGGAAGTAAAGAGGAGAATGTTGAAATTGACCCAGAAGAAGAGGGTAATGTGGAAGATAGTGTACAGGTTTCCAGTACAGATAATTTTCAGAAGGAAATTGCCACGTTTCAGGTGAAATCAAGTGAGAGGCCTAATTTCAATCAATCAATCAATCAATCAATCAATGACATTTATATAGCGCGCTACATACCCGTAGGGTCTCAAGGCGCTGGGGGAGGGGGGGGTGCCGCTACTGCTCGAACAGCCAGGTCTTCAGCTTCTTCCTGAAGGAGAGGTGGTCTCGGGTCAGGCGCAGGTCGGTCGGGAGGGAGTTCCAGGTCTTGGCGGCCAGGTAGGAGAAGGACCTTCCTCCTGTAGTCGCTCTTCGGATGCGGGGGACGGCGGCGAGGGCGTGGTTGGCTGATCGGAGGTGGCGTTTGGGGGCGTAGAAGTTGATCCGGTTGTTGAGGTAGCTCGGGCCTTGGTCGTGTAGGGCTTTGTGTGCGTGGGTGAGGAGGCGGAAGGTGATTCTTTTGTTGACGGGGAGCCATTGAAGGTCTCTCAGGTGTCCGGAGATGTGGCTGGTTCGTGGGATGTCGAGGATGAGTCTGGCTGAGGCGTTCTGGATCCGCTGGAGTCTCTTCTGGAGCTTGGCGGTGGTACCGGCGTAGAGGGCGTTGCCGTAGTCCAGTCGGCTGGTGACGAGGGCCTGGGTGACGGTCTTCCTGGTCTCGGTGGGGATCCACCAGAAGATCTTCCGTAGCATGCGTAGGATGTTGAAGCAAGCCGAGGAGACGTTGTTGACTTGTCTGGTCATGGAGAGGGAGGAGTCCAGGATGAAGCCCAGGTTGCGTGCATGGTCTGTCGGTTTGGGTGCGGTGCCCAGGGCGGGAGGCCACCAGGAGTCGTCCCAGGCGGAGGGTGAAGAGCCCAGGATGAGGACCTCCGTCTTGTCAGAGTTCAGTTTCAGGCGGCTGGTCGTCATCCACTCGGCTACTTCTTTCATCCCTTCGTGCAGGTTGGCTCTGGCGGCGGCAGGGTCGTTGGTCAGGGAGAGGATCAGCTGGGTGTCGTCGGCGTAGGAGATTATGCTGAGGTTGTGTTGGCGTGCGATGGCCGCGAGGGGGCTCATGTAGACGTTGAAGAGGGTGGGGCTCAGCGAGGATCCTTGGGGGACGCCGCAGATGACTTCGGAGGCCTCTGACTTGTACGGTGGTAGGCGGACTCTCTGTGTTCTTCCAGCGAGGAAGGAGATGATCCATTCCAGTGCCTTCTCCTGGATTCCGATGTTCCTGAGGCGTTGCACTAGGGTGCGGTGGCAGACAGTGTCGAATGCTGCGGAGAGGTCTAGGAGGATGAGGGCCGCTGTTTCTCCGTTGTCCATCAGGGCTCGGATGTCGTCGGTGGCGGCGAGGAGGGCGGTCTCGGTGCTGTGATTGGCTCGGAAGCCGGACTGTGAGGGGTCGAGGGATCCATTCGTCTCGAGGAAGGCGGTCATCTGCTTGTTGACGGTCTTCTCGATGACTTTGGCGGGAAACGGGAGGAGCGAGATGGGGCGGTAATTCTTGAGTTCGGTGGGGTCCGCTGTGGGTTTCTTGAGTAGAGCGGTGAGTTCGGCGTGCTTCCAGCTCTCGGGGAAGGTGGCGGTGTCGAAGGATGTGTTGATGATGTCTCGCAGGTGGGGTGCGATGACGGCGTCGGCCTTGTTGAAGACGTGGTGAGGGCAGGGATCGGTCGGTGATCCGGAGTGGATGGAGTTCATCGTGCAGATGGTGTCTTCGGTGCTGATCGGGGTCCAGGCGAGAAGGGTGGTGGTGGGGGGTGGTTGTTCGGTCTTGGTGTGCGTTGTTTGGGTGTTGAAGCTGTTGTGTATGTCCTTGATCTTGTTGTGGAAGTATGAAGCGAGGGAGTTGCAGAGGTCTTGCGATGGGGTGATGTCGTTGTTTCCTGCGCTGGGGTTGGATAGCTCTTTCACGATGTTGAAGAGTTCCTTGTAGTTGTGTGCGTTGTTGTCCAGCCGGTCCTTGAATGCGGTTTTCTTGGCGGCGCGGATCCGCTGGTGGTGCTTCCGGGTGGCCAGCTTGAAGGTGGTCCTGTTGTCTGGAGTGGGATCCCTTTTCCAGACTTTCTCGAGGGCTCGGCAGTTCTTCTTGGAGCTCTTGAGTTCGTCGGTGAACCACGGGGCTTTCTTGCTGCTGGGTCTGCTGGGCGGGGTCCTCATCGGGGCGAGCTCGTCCGCGCAGATGCTGATCCACTTCGTGAGGTTGTCGGCGGCCTGGCTGGGGTTCGCTGAGCTGGCAGGAGGGTGCTGGCTCAGGGAGGTGGCGAGCTGGTCTGCTGTGATCTTGTTCCAGCTTCTGCGGGCTGCCTGTTGCTGGTGGTGGTGGGTCGTTGTTCTCTTGAAGGTGAAGTGGACGCAGCTGTGGTCCGTCCATTGCCGCTCTGTGACGTGGCAGAAGTCGATGTCTGTGCTGGAGGTGAAGACTGCGTCGAGTGTGTGTCCGGCGAGGTGGGTGGGGGTGGACACCAGCTGCTTGAGTCCAAGATTGGCGAGGTTGTCGAGCAGGGTGCTGGTGTTGCGGTCGTTGTTGTTCTCCAGGTGGAAGTTGAGGTCCCCCAGGAGGATGTAGTCGGCGGAGGGGAGGGCATGCGGGCTGACGAAGTCGGCGATGTCCTCGCAGAATTGTGTGCGTGGTCCCGGGGGTCGGTAGATCAGGGTGCCTCTGAGGGTGGTCTTCGGGTCGGTGTGGATCTGGAAATGCAGGTGTTCGGCGGTGGTCAGGGTGTTGTCGGTGCTGGTCGTGAGACGGATGGTGTTCCTGTGGATGATGGCGATGCCTCCTCCCATCTGGTTGGCGTTGCGGTCCCTGCGGACGATCTTGTAGCCCTCTGGGATGGCGATGGCGATGTCGGGAGCTGAAGAGGCGTTCATCCAGGTCTCCGTGAGGAAGGCAACGTCAGGTGCTGTGGCGTCTAGGAGGTTCCAGAGTTCGACGGCGTGCCTGTGGACGGAGCGGGTGTTGAGCAGGATGCACTTGAGGTTGGTGCTGCTGGAGGTCGGCTTGGCGGGTGCTGGAGTGAGGCAGGTCCGGATGCAGGTGAATTTGCAGGCGTGGCAGCAGAAAGGTCCGTGGGTGCGTCGTGGTGTGGCTTGGTGGCAATCTGGGAGTCGGCCGGTGTTGAGAGCGATGAGGGAGGCGGCGGAGTACGTCAGGCGGTTCGGTCGGGGTCTTCGTGGGCCAGGGTCCTGGCACTGGGCGCGTTCCAGGCGCGGACGGGCGCAGAAGGGCTTACCTTTGGCGCGCCTTCGGCGCACAATCGGCGCGCCCGCTGCGCGTCAACGCTGCGCGTTCGCACGGTCGCCATATAAGGCGAAGTGCGCGGGTGGGCGGAGCAGCTGGGAGGCGGGAGCGGGGAGGGTACAGAAGAGAAAGGGGCGGGGCAAATGGCGGTGGCGGGAAGCGGGGAGGGAGCGCGGCGAGGAAGGCGGGAAAAGAGGAAGGAATCGAGAGTAACTACAAGCACAAATGACGGTGAAAACAGAACCTGAAAAATAAATACAAGCACAAATGATGGTAAAAACAGATGATGGTAAAAACAGACCCTGAAAAAGAAATACAAGCACAAATGACGGTAAAAACAGATGAGAATGACAACAACACAAGGGGAGAAGCAGGGCGGCCACTTGTGTGTGTTGTCGACGCACTTATTATAAGAATCAGACTAAGTTAGTGGATTTATATGCAAAAAGGGAAAGGGAAAATAATAGTGAATGGAAGGATTTTGCAACATACTTGATGGTAGAAAATTGTTTTGATTTGGGATCGGATCAACGTGTGTGTACTTATTGTTGTAACAAATTAAATCAAAACCAGATGCCTGCTAGAGCGGTTCATAATAATCTGGAATTGGTTGAGATTCCTTCTGAATTGAAGGATTTAAATACTTATGAATCTATTTTGATTCAAAGTATCCATTCCTTTCAGGCTATTGTAAGAATGGAGCCAAAGACAGGGAAATTGCCTCCATCAGATTTACAGAGAGGATTAAAGGGAAGAGTTGTTTATTTGCCTCTAGATTTGATGAAAAACATTAATAGAATTGGAGTAGAAAAAGTGGAAGAGGAACCTCTGGTTATCTTAGTTAATGGGGTTCCGACAAAGAGTAAGAAAATATGGCAAGATTTAGTGGATGTTAGGAAAGTCAAAAAGGCAACATTGTATTTGAAAAAAAATAATAAGTACTATAAGAATGTATATGTTGCAGAAGAGGAAGTAAGTGAAGAAGAGGATAGCGATTTGTGTGCTGGTCAAATTGAGAAAGTAGAACCCTCTAAAAGTGAAGAAATATATGAACATTATAGTGTTCATCCTTTGCATTCCAAGGAAGTCATGGGGAATGCTATTGAGTTGTTTCAAATGAAACAAGCCAAAGGGAGTCCCATTAGTGTTTGGGAGGAAAGTTTGGAAGCTCGGTGTTTCCCACAGCTATTTCCAACAGGTCAAGGAGGAAGATATGATGAGCGACCTCATCAAATTTCTGCTTCTGAATACCGGACTTTACGATTGTATGCAGAAGATCCTAGGTTTCGACAATGCATTCCCTATTTGTTTCATCTCCTGTTTGAAAGCGATCTGTCTGGACTGTCATATGCAGTGAACCACATCTTGAAAAGTGGTATACAGATGCAAAACATCTCGGCAAGTGACTTTATGGATAAAGTCAATGTGCAAGACAGTATTTTGGATTCTCACCTGATTAATCTCATTGCGTGTCAGCGTGGTACTAATGAGTACTGGTACCGTCGTCATGGTGATTTAAAATGTATGCTGAGGAACTTAGGAACTCCCACATGGTTCCTCACTCTCAGCTGTGCCGAGTATGGCTGGGAAGACTTACTTGAATTTCTACGAGAGGCAAATGGAAACATTGAAAATATCGAATTCAAGACACCCGGAGAACTGTGCTCCTTGGATCCAGTGAATGTATGCAGGTACTTCAATCATAGATTTGAAGCTATGATGGCTTTCATCATGAACAAAAAAAAAAAAACCTCTTGGAGAGGTATTGGATTTCTTCTGGAGAAAGGAGGACCAACCAAGAGGTGCTCCTCATATACATATGCTGCTGTGGATCAAGGATGCACCTAAATTTGGAACAGATCCAGAAGACTTAGTGATGAGTTTCATAGAACAGTATTCTACATGTGCTGTTCCAAACGCAAAGGAGGACAAAAGCCTAAGAGAACAAGTTCTACGCTTCCAAAGCCATCGTTGTGGAAAGTACTGTCGTCGTAAATTCAGAAACAAGGACAAGTTCTACACCAAATGTCGTTTCGCCCTTCCACGACCGGTGATTTCTAAAAGAAGAGTAAACAGTTTGATGTCTTCGCTGCGACATAATGTGATGAAGAAATCACCTAAAAACACATACAATTTGAAAAGGAACGAGGAGTCCAAGTACATCAACGACTACAACCCAGTGATTGTGTCCATGTGGAATGCTAACATGGATATACAGTTTGTGGCTGATAACTGTATGGCTGTGGCTCGGTATGTGACATCTTACATCACCAAAAAAGAAAATACAGAATTGAAGGATATGTGGGAGGACATTTCCCATGAAAAGAGCCTCAGTAAGAAGTTGTACAGTTTCAGTCTGAAGATGTTGTCACATCGAGAAATCGGAGCTTACGAATGTTCTGACCGGTTGTCTTCAGCAAGTCTCTATGCCAAATCCAGGAGTATCGTTTGGGCGAGTCTTGGTCTTGCTGCAACGCGTAATCGAGTTCTGAAACCTGTGCGGGAAATTGAGTATTTGGCAGAAAAGGAGCCAAACAGTACCGATATTTTGAAGACCAACATGTTGGATACATATTATCCAAATAGAAGCAGTCACCTCGAGAATGTTTGTCTGTATGAGGTTCTACAAAATTACATATTCAAGAGGAACATCAAAGAAGATATTGATAAAGGAGTGTATGCTGTAATTGGAAGTGAGGGAGGTCTGGTCAAGCAAAGAAAATGCCACTTGGTAAACCATCGAAAATTGAGTGGCGAATCTCCTGAAAAAAAGAGTTTTTCTATTTAGCACTTTTGCAACTTTTCAAGCCTTGGCGTGCAGAAGAGGAAATGCTTGGAGATTTCCTCTGTTACGAAGACTCTTTCACTGCCGCCAAGGAGACCATAGAATGTCCTACTTTTCCCAAATATCTAGAAATGTTGAATGCGGAAATCAAGCAGGAAGCAACGATTGCAGCCGAGATTGCTAGAGACAGTTCTCAGGACAGTCAGAGTTCTGTTTCATTGAGTCAGGATCCACTAGGAGGACCAGTTATCGAAAATGAAGCTGCCACTGCCATGATTGAAGTGGAAAGAGCCATGGCACATGCTCAGGAGGATGCGGTTAACTTAGAAGACTTGGAAAGACAACTCAACGTTGAGCAGAGGAAAATATATGACGAAGTTACCAACCAAATTGATCATGGATTAAGTCATGAGAAGAAAGAGCGCTCATGTACGTCGTTGAAGCCTGTCCGACTGTACGTGAGTGGAGAAGCGGGAACTGGAAAAAGTTTCCTCATTAAAGCAATTTCATGTTATTTGCAGAAAAGGACTGAGTCATCGCTATCTTGTGTTGTCACCGCTCCAACTGGACTGGCAGCACATAACATTAAAGGTATTACTTTGCATCGTCTACTGATGCTGCCAGTGGAGCATGATAACAAATTACAATACCACAAGTTATCTGCAGATGCTTGTTGTGAAGTTTCAAGAGTCTTGAAGAAAATGAAACTTCTTATCATTGACGAAGTAAGCCTGGTTTCCAATGTCATGCTTGCCTTTGTGCATTTGAGAATGCAAGACGTTCTCAAAACAGAGTATAATGTGTTATTTGGTGGCAAACACATCATTGTTTTCGGTGATCTTCTGCAGCTGACACCAGTGAAAGGACAACCTGTGTTCAAAATGCTCACGCATGAAGATACCAGGAAGTGCCTAGGGAGCATTGGCAACGTTAATATATGGTTAAACTTCAATTATGCTGAACTGCGTGAAAATATGCGTCAGGCGAAGGATGAAGATTACAAGAATATTCTACAAGATGTTAGAATCGGAAAAGTGACCGAGCATGGGAAAGAAGCTTTACATGCACGATTACTGTCAAATTTGTATCCAGAACAAGACGTTGTGCCTGAGAATATTTTTCAGAAAATTACTGAGAAGAAATCTGGAATATGTTTGATGCCAACTCTTGCAGAATGTGCCATCTTCAACAACAAAATGTTGTATTTAGAAAACCAAGAGATTGTGAAACTGGAAGCTATTGACAGAGTAGAGCATATGGGATCAACAATTATTTTGTCTGAGAATTTGAAATCAAAATTGGATTCATTAGAGAAGACTATATCTAAAACTGCAGGTTTTGAAAAGACTCTGAATGTGTGCTTAAATTGCCGTATAATTTTAAGAAGGAATTTACATGTTGAAAGAGGTCTGGTAAATGGATCAATGGGTAATGTTGTTGATTTTGTGAAATACAGAAATAGAGACGGAATTGAATTTTTAAAAATTAAATTTGATGGCATTGAGGAAGTACAGCTAATTGGTCGTTGCTCTGCTAGGTTTTTGCTTGTGAAAGACTTATATGTTCGCCGTAAGCAGTTTCCTGTTTGCTTGGCATATGCGGTGACAATCCATAAATCGCAAGGTTTAAGTGTAGACAGTGCATTGTTGAATATTGGCAGTTCTGTGTTCAAGGAGGGTATGGCATATGTGGCATTGTCACGAGTTAGAACTTTATCGGGATTGTACTTGATTGAGTGTGATGTCACAAACATTTGTGCGGATCTAGATTGTGTTAAGGAATACAATAGGTTAAGAAGAGAGTATGCGCCACATTTGCCTCAATATCCTTGGTTTGAGAAACTTGTGCTAGGCCGGAAACGAAGAAATGTGACCAATAGTAGGGAGGTTGTAGCAAAAAGACGAAAAGTCGATGAACCAGAAATTATAAGCAGAAAGAAAAAGGATTTTGTTGAAGATGTTGTTGGTTTTCAATTTAAAGACAGTTCTGGTGTCAACTGCTATGCTAATGTAGTGGTTAATGTTTTGTTTTCTCTAGACAATGTAAAAGAAGAGATTGTGGTCAATTCGGATCAAAGATTTTGCAGTTTGTTGAATTCTGTGTTAGAGAAATGTAGCACTGATAGAACAAAAATAGAAAGTGTGTCTGAAATTCGAAATCTGTTAGACAGATGTTCAGGTCAAACACAATTCTCTCAAAATATTCAGCAAGATTGTCAGGAGTTTTTAATGTATATGCTTGATGTATTGCATGATGAAGGTGTAGATGTAGATCACCTGTTTGGGCTTTCTTATCAATGGCAGCATGACTGCGAGAACTGTAGGGTATCAAGTACTACTAGTGTAGACTCAGAAAAATGTATATATTTAACTTTGCCAGACAGTAAATCAGTGTCCTTTAATAAGCTAGTAAAAGCAGCCGATCAAAACATGGAGTGTAGCCAATGTAAGTCTGAAATGTTGTCAACATTATTTATACGAACATATGGCCAGTATGTCATTTTAATGTTCCAACGATGTAGGCCTGATGGAACAAAATTGACAACTTTAATTAAAAATGTTGTGGCTTCGCAGTTGTCAATATCAGGAAGGACTTTTGTAACTGCAGCAATTATATATCATTACGGTCCTTCAACAACAACAGGCCATTACACAGCTTATTTAAAGTCTAGAAACGGCTGGTCATTCTGCAACGATTCTGTTTTAACTTTCAAAAAAAAATTGCCGTTTGACCTTAAAAATTCTTATCTGGTGTTTTTAAAACCAACATTTTAGGGAAGGAATCTCGGGATTTGCTCTGAGGAATTTCAAGAGGTTCTAATGGCTCCTACATAATTTGGCCTTGAGGATAAGTGTAGTACAGAGTCAAAAGTTATTTTTGAGTTTTAAATAGTTCCTGGAAAACAAGAAGGTTTTCTTACAGAAAGTGGTGGGCACGGATTAGTTAAAGGACAACAGAGTATTTCCCAAAGCAAACGGTGTTCTTACCATAACACTTGACGTCATGGAAAAATAACTGCACTTTGAATGAGTTCAGAAAAACTGTTTCTTTTTATAAGCTAATTCAAGCAGCCAATCAAAACATGGAGTAGAGGTAATGTAAGTCTGCAATGCTGTCTAGATTATTTGTCCAAACTTTTGGTTATAATGTCATTTTAAAATTCCAACTATATAAACCTGATGAAAGTAAGTCTTCAACTTTAATTACAAATGTTGTGGCTACACAGTCGTTGATTTTAGGAAGAACATTTATAACTGCAGCTATTATATGACATGATGGTCCTTTGACAAGATCCGCTTATTACACAGCTTATTGAAAATGTAAAAAAAGCTGCTGTTTCGGAAATGATTCTCATTTGACTACGATACAATGTTGCCTTTTTACTTAAAAATATTCTTACTTTCTGTTTTTAGAAAAGAGAATTTAGGGTAAGTAACTGGCCTATAATGATTCTAGGGGTTGATATAATTTTATCTATTTTTTTAAATTGCTTTGTGATTAAAAGTGATGTAGAGAATTAAATAATTGTAGTAGTTATAGAGGTAGTGTAAGTCTGCTTCATAGTAAGCAGTATCAGTGTCATAGGAAATGTAGAACATGAGTCAGCAAGAAGGGTAAGATATTACCAGTCCAGGATTGTGAAAGTGATCTTGAACGTTTTCTTTCTGAAAGTTGCGGAAATACAAAATGACGGGATTTGCTTAGAAGAATTCCAAGAGTTATAAATGGCTCTTACACGATTTGGCCTTGTGGAAACGTGTGGTAGAGAGCGAGAAGTCATTTATTGTATGTAACATATTTTTCAAAACGATGGAGGTTTTCTTTCAGAAAGTGTTCTGATTTCTGATCAGTTATGTTATATGGGTTTTTTAAACACAATCATTTTGATTGTGTTTTTTTTCCCCGCTGTTATATGATGAATACCTTCAAGTCACTGTTTTTAGTGAAATTTGATAAATTCTGAGAACAGCAAAAATAAACCATTTAACATGTATAATTAATTCTTTACTTTTTGTACTTATGATATACATTTAGAAATGTGTAGTAGAAATGGAGAAGCTGAGGCTTCTGTAAGTGTCAAAGTTGTTGCATACAGTGGTCACATTCTACATAGTCTTTCATATGATAGACTACATTTCCACCATGAGATACCTAAGCAAAGGAAACACAGGTGATGTGATTGTGGAATGAGCAAAAAAAATTGCACGTTTTTCAATTACATTACCTGTGTTTCCTAACATTACACATCACATTGTGTAGATAAGGTTTAGGCCTGTTCCAGGAGACAGAAGAGGTCTGACATTTGTTCAAGAGTGCAGTGCACATGAGCCACTTCGTTGGTAGGCCTGCACATGTATTATCTCCTCTGTACTTTTCAACAAGCCTAAATTTCATCTGCAACACTGAGTAGGACTCACCTGAAAGAAATCTGTGGATAGGCTACACCTTATCAGCATCTAGAAACAATCATTTAAAATGTTAAGGGCAGATTTATGATGGCTGTGTGCCTCTTTTGTGCCGCTGTTCCGTCACTTTTGTGACGCAGCAGCAGTGTAAAAGATGCACCATGTTGCAAGATAGGCATCAGTTCATCTCCAGCAAGATACCGTCAGTTTAAAATGTATATAATTAGGACTGTGTAGGGGGCATGCAGAAGCTGAGGCTTCAGTAGGTGTCAAAGTTGTTGCATGCAGTGCTGCACTTCTGCGTACTCTTTCATATGCTGGACTACATCTGCACAATGAGATACCTAACCAAAGGAAACACAAGTGATGTGATTGTGAAATGAGCAAAAGAAATTGCACGTTTTTCAAATACATTGCCTGTGTTTCCTAACATTACGAATCACATTGTGCAGATGAAGTTTAGGCCTGTCCAGGGAAACAGAGGAGGTCTGAACTTTGTTCAAGAGTGAAGTGGACATGACTCACTTCATTGGTAGGCATGGACATGTATTATCTCCTCTGTACTCTTCAACAAGCCTAAATTTCATCTGCAACCCTGAGTAGGCCTCACCTGAAACAAACCTCTGGATAGGACACACCTTATTGGCATCCTGAAACAATCATTTAAAATGTTAGGAACAGTTTTATGATGACTGTGCACCTCTTTTGCGCTGCCATTGTGTCACTTTTGTGAGACAACAGCAGTGCAAAAGATGCACCATGTTCCAAGATAGGCCTCACTTCATCTACATCAAGATACTGTTACTTTAAAATGTATATTTTTAGGACTGTGTAGGGGGTATGGAGAAGCAGGGGCTTCTGTAAGTGTCAAAGTTGTTGAAAAACTGTTTGTCCTTCAATCTTTTCCCTTGTCTTTTCTAATTTTTAAATACATGTTTTAACATTTTTCAAATTTTTGTTCTTTCTTTCACAGATTGAAAGTATAAAAATAACAAGTGACTAAGTTAACGACAATTATAAGGTAAATGTTTTGTACTCTTTTCGTTACATTTCTATCACATTTAACTTCTATTAGTTCCACTGCTTCATTTCTTTAACCCTCAGTTTCCTGCCTTTGCTACTTCTCTCATTCCTTTCTCTATTACTTACTTACTCTACTCCTTCCACTCCTTTTCTCAGTCCCTCTCTTCTCATAGTTCCTCACTCCTGTTCACTCACTCCGTCTCTATTACTCTCACTGTCTCTGACTTATCACTCTTTCACTGATAGTTCATTATGCTTTCTCCCTGTAGTTCAAGCACACTAAGGGGCATATTATCAACACAGGCAATAAAATTATCGCTGCTTTTATCGGCAGAAAACTGCCGCAAAAGTGCCTTTAGCAACAAAACAACGAAAAACAGCCATTATAAAGGGCTCAACAAAAAACAAGAAACAAAAAACTGGGAATTAACAGTGGCTCGAGAGGAGAAAAAAAAAAAAAATAAACTACTGCTTTCTTCTCTTGCTGCAGTTGTGGTTGTCGATGGAAGCATTAATAAGGTGAATGCTTAGTTCCCCGTAGCAGAGGGTCTTTCCGCAAAAAATGCAGACCATTTTTATTACACCAAATTTATCTTGTATATTTGGTACTGTTTCGCGCCCTTCTGGTGCTGCAAATGAAGATTCACCTGATGAGGTGCTGGCCTGATGGTCTCTTTTTTTCTGAGCCAGATCCCGTACCTCAGCTTGTGACAGATTGTTAGGGTGCCACCTCTGCATGTGGGGGATCATTGTGTAGTTCCCAAATGAATATTTTTTATTTGGGTTGCCCCTGGACGTGACCTCTTTGCAAATTAAGCATGTCACCTTCGGGGCATTCACTTTTTTTTGCCCAGCAGGAATGGAAAAATACTGCCATATATAATGAACTTTGACATGGCTTTGTCTTGGTTCTTCAGGCAAGTATGTTATGGTTTGTTGGTCCTCATCATCTTCTTCCTCCTCTTCTTCAACTCCTGGAAGGATCTGTGGTGGTGGACCTTCCTTTCTGGGTGGTGGTGGTGGTGGTGCACTAGCTGCAGCTACTACTGAAGCCATGTCTCACAGATAGCTCTTGCTTTCTCAAAGAAAAAAGTAAGAATTAGGAAAAGAGGAGGGGGCTTTCATCATTTGTAGAAAAAAAAAGTTGAGAACCAATGAAAAGTGTTATTTTCAGGTCACATGTCCCGACGCGCTTACGCTACGCGCCCCGGCGCAATTACGTTTCGCGCTCCGGGTCGCGCCACGGAGCGCTTCCGGGTACGTTTGCGGAGCACGCCGAAGAAACGCATCACGCTGTTACACGATGCGTCACGTTTACGCGGCGCCTCACGCGACTACGCTAAACGTCATCATGTTGTTTTCGTTCGCGGGAGCAGCGCTCACGGAACGCTCCCCGGTACGTTCACCGGTACGTGCCCCGGGAGCGCCCCGGGGCGCGTACCGGGGCACATAATAAAAAAAAAAATATTTACACATTTTAAAATTTCTAATAAAAATTATGACTTTCATACATATAGATATTTGCTACTAAAAAACCTATGAAATTCACTGAAAAAAACATAGGTTATAGACCATATATAGTTAGGAATTAGCATTTACAAAACCTTGAAAATTCACTGAAAAAACCATAGGTTATAGACCATATATAGTTAGGAATTAGCATTTACAAAACCATTGAAATTCACTGAAAAAACCATAGGTTATAGACCATATATAGTTAGGAATTAGCATTTACAAAACCATTGAAATTCCCTGAAAAAACCATAGGTTATAGACCATATTTACTCACACAAAACCATTGAAATTCCATATATAGTTAGTTGCACTAACTATATATCGCGCACCCGCAATCCACTGCTGATCATGTCACATATTACATCATTCATGACATGGTCAGTGACATCACTGATGACATCACTGATGACATCTCAAATGACATCACTGATGACATCACTGATGACAACATCCAGTGACTGTATGTTTCTGTAAAGTTAAAATATGTCTTACATATTGAAGAGTGAGTGGATGTATAAGTGTCTGGATGAAGGATTTAGTAGGTGCGTGACTGACTGTATGAGTGAGTGATTAAATGTGTCTCACCGAGTGCATGGGTTAGTGACTAAACTGTCTTAATTTGTGCATCATTATGTCTGTTGTTCTGTAAACTGCTACATGTGTTGATCAGTAGCTATATGAGTAACTATATGGGTTATTGATTGATTGCTCAAGTATTTGTATGGGAGACTGAGTGTGTGTGTGGCTGGCTGGGAGGTGTGTGACTCTGTGCAGATCAATGTGTACTTGTATCAATGATTGTATAAGAGAGTAAGTATGTGTTAGTATATGTTTGAAAATGTAAGGCACTCTATGTTTAACTATATAGATTAGAAAATGGAAGTGTGATTGATTCTTTACAGGACTGACTAGGTGTGTGAGTAACTCCATGGATGAGTGGTAGAGTGTGAGTGTCTGTATAGGTGTATGAGGGCATATGATAGTGCTGTAAAGATGAGTGATTGTATGTATGAATGATTGTATGGGTGGATGAGTGAATGTGTGTGTAGACGTAGGAATCAGTGAGTGCGTATGGAGTAACTAGTATTGGTGTGTCAATGGTTTAAAAAAGTATATTCTGTATGTAACACTGGGTGTAACAGAGGTTATATTAAAGTGTGAGGAGATGCATTGTATTGTCACATGAATGATACCATCAGTGATGTGACCATTGATGTCAAATGAGATGTCATCAGTGATGTCATTTGAGATGTCATCAGTGATGTCATTTGAGATGTTATCAGTGATGTCATTTGAGATGTCATCAGTGATGTCATCAGTGATGTCATTTGAGATGTCATCAGTGATGTCATCAGTGATGTCATTTGAGATGTCATCAGTGATGTCATCAGTGATGTCACTGACCATGTCATGAATGATGTAATATGTGACATCATCAGCAGTGGATTGCAGGTGCGCGATATATAGTTAGTGCAACTAACTATATATGGAATTTCAATGGTTTTGTGTGAGTAAAATAAGGTTTTGTAAATGCTAATTCCTAACTATATATGGTCTATAACCCATGGTTTTTTCAGTGAATTTTCAAGGTTTTGTAAATGCTAATTCCTAACTATATATGGTCTATAACCTATGGTTTTTTCAGTGAATTTCAATGGTTTTTTATTACGCAAATATCAAAAGCTTTAAAATGTCAAGTACGTGGTAGGTAAAAACATTTTTGTGTTTATGCACGCTGATGTGCTTTGAACGCTGCCCCCCCCCCTCTTTTCTTTTAGGAGTATTTTCTCTTTGCAGATAGTGAAGGGTAGGTAACGCAGGCCTTTGCCCCCGTTGTAATCCGTCGTGCCTGCTTCCCTCTCCATTTGATTGATTGTTATCCAAGCATTTACTGTTTTGGAATTGCTTCTCTTTGGTTCATTCTCTATTTACAAACAAGCACAGAGTCGCAATACTCTGTTTAGTCTTTGCAGATAGTGAAAAATCGTTAGAAAAAACAAAAGGAATCAAGCAAAATCAGTAGGCCACTAATGGGATCTCTTTTTGACCTCGCTAAAATAGAAACATTAGGAACAACCCCTCATGAGAAATATGAAACTAGTGAGAGGAACCGAGCTCCACGCCATGATGGCTGCAAGACAGCTCGGCTCTGCCGCCCACCCCGCCCAAAATAACGACAAACCCTATGCAAATATTATAAATATATACAACACACCAGCAAAGTAACAGGGTAAAACGTTTTATTAAATAACTATTTACATGGCAGCCTGCTGCAACATCGATCCAAATACATGCCGCCGTTCCTGGGATTTCTCCCCGACTACTCTGTGGCCTACGAGATGGAGAGGCCGGGGCGTTGACTAGGCAGGGCCTCCGGCCGCAACCACAGCACCAACGATCGCTCCTGACGGAGGGGAGCCTTGCCGGTGAGACCACTGATCTGAAGAACCGCTGCCTGCGGTGCCTCCCTGAGCCGCTTGACGGAGGCCCCCGAGGGGCGGTGTGGTGGCGCGGACTCGGAGGGGGCGCTTGGCTCCTGCCCCCTCCCCAAGTATTGTTGCCCTGGTGTGTCCTGAGATCGCCCCCGACATAGGCGGCCGGCTCCCGGGGTCCGGCGGAACTTTTTGCCTTTTGGTGACTCTTCCATTCTGGACCTTGTCCCACAATCCGTTTGACCTGAAGACACGTCCTGCGGTGCCCTGGTCCGACCATCACATATACCTGCGCCAGGAGACGGTGTGGGGTGCACTGGAAGGGAGAGGCGGCGCGAACGAGCCTCCCCCACCTCCCCAGGTGGAGGTTTCTCAGCTGCACCCCAGAGCTTCACTCGGCCACCTGAATTGCGCCCGCTCTTGCAGCACAGTGTGTCGCTCGGCCACCTGAGTTTCGCCTGCTCTGGCTATTACAGCGTCTCACCCGCCATCCGGCTGAATTGCACCCACTCTTGTGGTACAGCGACAGGCGGCTGCCACAGAGCTCACGAAATGGCGGTCGGCTCCACAGACTTGGGCCTGGCCTGCAAGGATGGCTCTGGGCAACCCTGGAACTCGGACGCTTGACTGCTAGGGCATGGGCCCCATTCCCAAAAGCGTCCCCTCAGCCTTGAAGATTCTACAAGAGTCACCGGGGCCCCCGACTCCCGCAGACTACCGGTGGGGAGCGACTGCCATGATTGCTCGCGGAATGGCCACGACGTAGCCACGGGGTGCTCTCATGCTGACGCCAGCTTCAGTCTGAAACATCCAGAAACACTGTAGACTACCAATTCGATCAGTTCCGGTAGAGCCCCAACGTGACCCGGTAGAGAAGAACTTGCCCTACCCTCTTTGACTGATGGTTCTTGTTGCCTGTCCCTTCTGTTGTCATTTAACGGAACTTTTTGGACTGCTGAAAGGGGTTCTGTTCCGACCACTGATTGGTGGAGACATTTTGACTATATTCTGGACCTGCCCGGCCTCGCCCAAAATGGCGTCGGTATAAATGAGACTGGCAACTCCTTGATGTGTACTGGTTGCTCAGCCTTGATATCACGAGATATGTATGCAGTTTTGGAGCACATGGCGGGCGGGGACGGGTACTGATTGAACATTTGCACATCCCTATTGATATTAAGTTCTGATGTATTATTTATTACTGTACTATTAAAAGTTCGAATTAACGTTACTCATGGTACTTGCCCGCAAATGTATATCTAGATAATTTCATTGTAACTGGTCCTGTCGTACTTTCATTATAAAATTAACGTCCACCGATTCCGCAACTGTTAGACAACCTTAATTCCTGCAACCTAATGGCCGCCCGTTACGTTTTTCTACAGTGTAAAGGTCCCCTCATCATATACGATTCCAGTTTGCTCCGTGGCCGGCCCACGTGGTTGTAGGCCCGTATTTGTATACTGACATTTTTGCAAAAAAAAAAGTTTTCGAAGGAAGTATGGAATCAGCGTCATAACAATCGTCTAGGTTGGTAGGATTTTAGAATAATGGCTGTTATTTCCAAACAATAGAAGACAGATAATGCAGACCCTTTGCCTGAATTTTGGATTGATTGAAATTTGTATCCGTCCCACCTGCCCTTTTTCCAGAATTGTTAGAAAATGATCGACCGTAGCTTAAGGTATCTGCCGAATGTAATGTGTGGTATTTTCTCCCATAAAATAAGACTAATTGAGAAACAAATACACGAAGAGGGAACTCGAATTTAGAGACAAACAAAATGAAACATTTTTTGGCATCATAAGAAGGGGAGGATATGTTACACAGAAAAATAATGCGAAAGGGATAGCCAAGATCTGTTGTATCACACGTTCCTGCAGCTAGCCTGATACATGGTAAGTAGAAGCTTTTTCGTGTTTGCGTGCGCTGACATCCTCTGAATGCTGTATCCCCCCCCCTTTCTTTTCTCCTCTGTAGGTTACATCAGAGTTCCGACTGAAGAATGGAGTTGACATGGACCGCACCGTGCTCCATGTAGGGAAAGACATAGACAAGCGCTGTGAGATATTGCATGGAGTGCAGAGCATCACTGTGAACGTGAAAAATTGTATGGTGTGACTGAGCGTACATGCCCTGATTGTATGGTATGAATGTGTATGTATTCCATATGCCCGGCCGATAAACATTCTGTTTGCGCAACTGCCGCATTAGAAAACAACATCGTGACGCGTCGCGTAACCGCGACATATCGCGTTGTCGCGTAATGCGTCATATGACGAGCCGCGTTAGCGCACCCGGAAGTGCTCCGATGCGCGAGGCGCGAAGCGCAGCTTCCCGGAAGCGATCCGGGGCGTGGCGCGGAGCGCGTGACGTAAGCATAACAGGTCATGTGACTTGTTAATAAAACTTTTCATTGGTTCATTTCACTTTTGGGTTCCTAATGATGTAAGGCTAGGTCATGTGACCTAAAAATAACACTTTTCATTGGTTTAGAACTATTTTTGTCCCAAATGATGAAAACCCCTCCTTGTTTCCTCACTCTGACTTTCATCTTTGTGAGAGGAAGACCTTTTTTCATCACTTAGCAATGGCAAGTGTTGTAGCTTCAGCTGGTGCATCCCCACCACCACCACCACCACCTCCTAGGAAGAGAGTACCACCTCCTCAAGTGGTAGTTGAGCAAGAGGTGCCCCCCCCCACCTTCTTGTTGCCTGATTCGGCCAGCTCAATCGATCGAGCATGAGACTCTGTTGTGATCTGAAGAACCGCTGCCTGCGGTGCCTCCCAGAACCGCTTGACGGAGGCCCCCGAGGGGCGGTGTGGTGGCGCGGACTGGGAGGGGGCGCTTGGCTCCTGCCCCCTCCCCAAGTCTCGCTCAGCCAGCTGAGTTGCGCCCACTCCTGCGGCCTACGACATGGAGAGGCCAGGGCATTGACTAGGCGGGGCCTCCGGGCGCAACCACAGCGCCAACGATCGCTGCTGACGGAGGGGAGCCTTGCCGGTGAGAGCCACTGATCTGAAGAACCGCTGCCTGCGGTGCCTCCCTGAACCGCTTGACGGAGGCCCCCGAGGGGCGGTGTGGTGGCGCGGACTGGGAGGGGGCGCTTGGCTCCTGCCCCCTCCCCAAGTCTCGCTCGGCCAACTGAGTTGCGCCCGCTCTTGCGGCACAGTGCCTCACTCGGCTGGTTGAGTTTCGCCTACTCTTGCGGCTACAGCGTCTCACCCGCCATCCAGCTGAGTTGCGCCCACTCTTGCGGCCTACGACATGGAGAGGCCGGGGCGTTGACTAGGCGAGGCCTCCGGCCGCAACCACAGCGCCAATGATCGCTGCTGACGGAGGGGAGCCTTGCCGGTGAGAGCCACTGATCTTAAGAACCGCTGCCTGCGGTGCCTCCCTGAACCGCTTGACGGAGGCCCCCGAGGGGCGGTGTGGTGGCGCGGACTCAGAGGGGGCGCTTGGCTCCTGCCCCCTCCCCAAGTCTCGCTCGGCCAGCTGAGTTCCGCCCGCTCTTGCGCCACAGTGCCTCACTCGGCTGGTTGAGTTTTGCCTACTCTTGCGGCTTCAGCGTCTCACCCGCCATCCAACTGAGTTGCGCCCACTCTTGCGGCCTACGACATGGAGAGGCCGGGGCGTTGAATAGGCGGGGCCTCCGGCCGCAACCACAGCGCCAATGATCGCTGCTGACGGAGGGGAGCCTTGCTGGTGAGAGCCACTGATCTGAAGAACCGCTGCCTGCGGTGCCTCCCTGAACCGCTTGACGGAGGCCCCCGAGGGGCGGTGTGGTGGCGCGGACTGGGAGGGGGCACTAGGCTCATGCCCCCTCCCCAAGTCTCGCTCGGCCAGCTGAGTTCCGCCCGCTCTTGCGGCACAGTGCCTCACTCGGCCGGTTGAGTTTCGCCTACTCTTGCGGCTACAGCGTCTCACCCGCCATCCAGCTGAGTTGCGCCCACTCTTGCGGCCTACGACATGGAGAGGCCGGGGCGTTGACTAGGCGGGGCCTCCGGCCGCAACCACAGCACCAACGATCGCTGCTGACGGAGGGGAGCATTGCCGGTGAGAGCCACTGATCTGAAGAACCGCTGCCTGCGGTGCCTCCCTGAACCGCTTGACGGAGGCCCCCGAGGGGCGGTGTGGTGGCGTGGACTGGGAGGGAGCGCTTGGCTCCTGCTCCCTCCCCAAGTCTTGTTGCCCTGGTGTGGCCTGAGATCGCCCCCGACATAGGCGGCCGGCTCCCGGGGTCCGGCGGAACTTTTTGCCTTTTGGTGACTCTTCATTCTGGACCTTGTCCCACAATCCATTTGACCTGAAGACAGGTCTTGCGGTGCCCTCGCAATGCGGCCTGGTCCCTGAATGTGTGCAGGGGGACGGTATTGATTGGATCAAGATGGCGGCTTCACACAAAGCTGACTCAAGTGTTGCTGCTGATGCTATGCAGACAAAAACTGGTTTTCAGTTTGTACATTCTTCAGGATTTTTCCATCCAAGGCTGGTTGAGAGTTTGTAGAACGATGGCTTCAGATTTTCAACATACTACTCTTCAACATTCTTCATAAATGTAACAATGTGAGACTCACTAGGAGAACGGCCGTTTATCTTTCCTTTCAAAATGCTGCCAACAATATTTTCTGAATGGAAGACACCATCTTGTAGCATAAAGGGCTGCGTCAAGGGTGGTATTGCCCAGAATGTCTTGTTTTGTAGTGCTCGTAATGACGAAGCCAGAACTGCCGAAAGGGATTCTGCTCCTGCCGCTACTTATTGGAGACATTGAACTATACTCTGGACCTGCCTGGCCTCGACCAAAATGGCGCCAGTATGGGAGCGACTTGCAACTCCTTATGACGTTCTAGTTACTTAGCCTTGACGTTATGGGGGATGTATGCGGTCTTTGTGCACATGGCGGGCGGGGAAGGGTACTGACTAGGAATACGGACAACCCTATTGATGTTGATTTTTCATTATTGATTATTGTATTAATAAAGCTTCGAAATAATTTTACCCATGATACTCGCCCATGGTGTGCGTATGGATGATTTTATTGTAACTGATCCTGTTATACTTTCAATATAAAAATCAACCTTCACTGATCCTGCAACCGTTTGTCACGTTTAGTTTTTTCAATTAAATGGCTCGCTTGTTACATACTCCTATACCCCTGGCTTTTGAAAGACACCATCTTGTAGAATAAAGGGCTGCGTCAAGGGTGGTATTGCCCAGAATGTCTTGTTTTCTAGTGCTCGTAATGACGAAGCCAGAACTGCCGAAAGGGATTCTGGTCCTGCTGCTACTTATTGGAGACATTGAACTATACTCTGGACCTGCCTGGCCTCGACCAAAATGGCGCCAGTATGGGAGCGCATTGCAACTCCTTATGACGTTCTAGTTACTTAGCCTTGACGTTATGGGGGATGAATGCGGTCTTTGTGCACATGGCGGGCGGGGAAGGGTACTGACTGGGAATATGGACAACCCTATTGATGTCGACTTTTCATTATTGATTATTGTATTAATAAAGCTTCGAAGTAATGTTACCCATGATACTCGCCCATGGTGTGCGTATGGACGATTTTATTGTAACTGATCCTGTTATACTTTCAATTAAAAAATCAACCTTCACTGATTCTGCAACCGTTTGTCACGTTTAGTTTTTTCAATTAAATGGCTCGCTTGTTACATACTCCTATACCCCTGGCTTTTGAAAGACACCATCTTGTAGAATAAAGGGCTGCGTCAAGGGTGGTATTGCCCAGAATGTCTTGTTTTCTAGTGCTCGTAATGACGAAGCCAGAACTGCCGAAAGGGATTCTGCTCCTGCCGCTACTTATTGGAGACATTGAGCTATACTCTGGACCTGCCTGGCCTCAACCAAAATGGCGCCAGTATGGGAGCGACTTGCAACTCCTTATGACGTTCTAGTTACTTAGCCTTGACGTTATGGGGGATGTATGCGGTCTTTGTGCACATGGCGGGTGGGGAAGGGTACTGACTAGGAATACGGACAACCCTATACCCTTTCCTACGCGCGGTCTGTACTACCGCCCTCGGGCGATCTATGTAATGAACAGACGACCATTGCCGAAACACAAGGGAATGCATCTCAGAGAGATAAGTCAAGTACGTGGTAGATAAAAACATTTTCGTGTTTATGCACGCTGATGTGCTTTGAACGCTGCCCCCACCCTCATCATTTAGATTACCACCGCCCATTGCACAAAAGCGTACCGGGCGCTCCCCACGCAAAAAAACAATTTTTTTTTTTGCCCCGCGGGGCCCTTTTAAAGCCTCCACATCAAACCTAGGGGGTCAGGGAGGATCTACTATGCCCCCTTATGGTCATTTCCCCCTTTGTTTTGGCCTCCTCTTGTCTCTCGATCCTACCGAGAGACAAGATGGCGGCCGCTCCGGACTGATTAGAATGTTGACAGACACCGGAGAGCCAATCAGCTTCCTTTCGCGAAGTTCCGTTACGCGTCAAGTACGCGAACCGGAGCGCTACCCGGAGCGCTGTTACAGATATATATATTTTTTGGAACGTTAATTTCTCAAAATCCACTTGAGCACATATATTGAGACCTAGCAAAGGCACATCGGGCTACCAGTCCCTACAATTTTGCCAAGTTTCGTGCAAATCCATTCAGCCGTTCGAGCTAAAAGTGAGGCCAACCGCCCTATGGAAATTAACATGGGAAAAACGTGTTTTGGGACCCCCCTTTTTTCTCGGCCCCCCCTTGACAAAACCCCCCCATATTTTTAGGGGCTGCTCAGAAACAAAATGTTCCATTTTCCAGAAACTTTCAGACAATTCCGTCCACAAACACTAAAGTTATTAGACATAGAATTTTCAAAAATCCCATAGAGAAAAAATCCTAACTATATATTACCTACTGGCGGTCGCCAGTAGGTATATATAGTTAGGATTTTTTCCCTATGGGATTTTTGAAAATTCTATGTCTAATAACTTTGGCGTTTGTGGACGGAATTGGCTGAAATATTCTGGAAAATGGAACGTTTTGTTTCTGAGCAGCCCCTGGAAATTTTGGGGGGTTTCGTCAAGGGGGGGCCGAGAAAAAAGGGGGGTCCCAAAACGTGTTTTTAACATTGAGTTTTCCATAGGGCGGTTGGCCTCACTTTTAGCCCGAACGGCTGAATGGATTTCCACGAAACTTGGCAAAATTGTAGGGACTGGTAGCCCGATGTGCCTTTTGTAGGTCTCAATATATGTGCTTCAGTGGATTTTGAGAAATTAACGTTCAAAAAAAGATATATATCTGTAACAGCGGACCGGGCAGCGCTCCGGTTCGCGGACCTTACGCGTAACGGAACTTCGCGTAGCGAAGCTGATTGGCTCTCCGGTGTCTATCAACATTCTAAACAGTCCGGAGCGGCCGCCATCTTGTCTCTCGGTAGGATTGAGAGACAAGAGGAGGCCAAAACAAAGGGGGAAATGACCATAAGGGGGCATAGTAGATCCTCCCTGACCCCCTAGGTTTAATGTGGAGGCTTTAAAAGGGCCCCGCGGGGCAAAAAAAAAAAAATTTTTTTTTTTTTTTTGAGTGGGTAGCGCCCGGTACGCGCACCGGGAAGCGGTCCGAGGAGCGTACTATGAGGAGAAAAGAAAGACAGGGTATAAACATTTTGGCAATTTTGTTATAAATGGAAGGTAGTTCTGAAAAGAACTGTTTTTTTATTCTTTTTCTTTTTTTTCTTTTTTTTAATGAATTTTCTGAACAATTTTTTGATTTTTTTTTTATTTTTGAAAACTATTTTGTGTTTTGTTTGGGTTTTGTAAGGGGGAAATAACAAAAAAGCAGGGTTAGAACATGTCTCAACTGGAGCAAAAAAAAATAAAAAGGATTCATTGTTTTCTCATCTTGTAGCATTTATGATTTTCTCCAGCTCGGTTAATCAAAGTAATACTCTTCTCTCCATAAGCAATAGTTCCTCCACAATATATACAAACTATTTTGTAGTGTGCAAAAGGAGCTTGAATATTGGGGATTATTTCTCGGCCTTCTGGTCCGGCGAATGAGCTTTGTCCCCTGTTGGTGCTGGGGATGACATCTGGGGGGTTGGCAGCAAGATCCCTTACTTGTGCTTGGGAAAGATTATTAGGATGCCGTCGCTCCATGTGGCGAATCATTGTATGATTGCCAAAGCTGTATTTCTTGTTGGGGTTGCCACGAGAAAGTATATTTTTGCAAATCAAACAAGACACCTGGGGTGCGTTGACCTTCTTTTGTCCAGGTGGAATTTTAAAGAATTGCCATATGTAGTGCTCTTTAATATGGCTCTGCCTTGGTGTTTCTGGCAGGAACTGCCTTACTTGCTCTTCCTCCTCCTCCTCCTCTTCGTCCTCATTATCTTCCTCTCTACCAAAGTCCAGTGTTGGTGGTGGTCCTTTTGGTGGTGGTGGTGGTGGTGGTTGCTGAGAAGCACCAGCTGCAGCTATTACAGAAGCCATTGTGAAAAATAGGTCTTGCTCTCTGGAAATAGAAAGTAAGAATGAGGTAAAAAGAAGGAGGGGTTTTCATCATTTGAGAAAAAAAAATAGTTCTAAACCAATGAAAAGTGTTATTTTTAGGTCACATGACCAAGCCTAACAACATTATGAAACCAAAAGTGAAATGAACCAATGAAAAGTATTATTAACAAGTCACATGACCTCTCACGCTTATGTTACGCGCTGTGGAACGCGCCCCGGATAGCTTCCGGGTCGCTGCGCTTCGCGCCTTGGTCCGCGCCCCAGAGCACTTCCGGGTGCGCTAACGCGGTACGTCATAAGACGCATTACGCGGTAACGCGATACGTCGCGCTTGCGCGACGCGCCGCGGATCGCTTCCGGGGAGCTGCGTTTCGCGCCTCGGTCCGCGCCCCGGAGCACTTCCGGGTGCGCTAACGCGGCGCGTCATAAGACGCATTACACGACAACGTGATACGTCACGCTTCCCCGACGCGTCACGATAATGATTTCTAACGTGGCAGTTGCGCAAACGGACCGTTTACCGGTTCGCGGACCGGGTCGCGGCATCAAATTGAGCTAACGGAAAGCTTCCCGGTTAGCGGACCGGGAGCGAAACAAAAAAAATATTTAAAAAAAATTATTAATAAACATATAAAATATATTTTTGGATTGAAAGAAGAATACATTTTACAGCTATACATATTAGCTTTTAAAAAACCAATGAAATTCACTGAAAAAACCATAGGTTATAGACCATATATAGTTAGGAATTAGCATTTACAAAACCTTGAAAATTCACTGAAAAAACCATAGGTTAGCATTTAAAAAAACTTATTTTACTCACACAAAACCATTGAAATTCCATATATAGTTAGTTGTACTAACTATATATCGCGCACCCGCAATCCACTGCTGATCATGTCACATATTACATCATTCATGACATGGTCAGTGACATCACTGATGACATCACTGTTGACATCTCAAATGACATCACTGATGACATCACTGATGACATCTCAAATGACATCACTGATGACATCACTGATGACATCACTGATGTCATCTCAAATGACATCACTAATGACATCATTGATGACATCTCATTTGACATTACTGATCACATCACTGATGACATCATTCATGTGATATTATGATGAACCTCTTCAGACTCTTATATAATCTTAGATACACTCAGTATAAACATACACTCACAGACTGTCACTCATCCATGGAGTTACTCACACACCTAGTCAGTCATGCAAAGAATCAATCACACCTCCATTTCCTTTACTAAACAGTTAACCACACCTTACTTATTCAAACATATACTAAAACATATTTACTCACTTATACAATCCTGGATACAAGTTCACAATGATCCATACAGCCACTCACACATTCACTGGCTCTTATGCACAGTTATTTATATATGTCAACTCTCACATGTACTGTATTTTACATATGTACTTACTTTGACATGTAGCACTGAGATATCCATTCACTCACCAATACACTCATGCACACAGTCAACCGCCCATACAGCTGTTTCCACATGCACTTTTGAACCCATACATCTATGCAGAGAGTCATACACCTCTCAACCACCAACTCACACACTCAGTCTCCCATACAAACACTTGGGCAACCAATCAATAACCCATATAGTTACTCATATAGCTACTGATCAACACATGCAGCAGTTTACAGAACAACAGACATAATGATGCACAAATTAAGACAGTTTAGTCACTAACCCATGCACTCAGTGAGACACATTTAATCACTCACTCATACAGTCAGTCATGCACCTACTAAATCCTTTGTTCAGATACTTCTACATCCACTCATTCTTCAATATGTAAGACATATTTTAACTTTACAGAAACATACAGTCACTGGATGTTGTCATCAGTGATGTCATTTGAGATGTCAACAGTGATGTCATCAGTGATGTCACTGACCATGTCATGAATGATGTAATATGTGACATGATCAGCAGTGGATTGCGGGTGCGCGATATATAGTTAGTACAACTAACTATATATGGAATTTCAATGGTTTTGTGTGAGTAAAATAAGTTTTTTTAAATGCTAACCTATGGTTTTTTCAGTGAATTTTCAAGGTTTTGTAAATGCTAATTCCTAACTATATATGGTCTATAACCTATGGTTTTTTCAGTGAATATATATATATATATATATATATATATATATATATATATATATATATATATATATATGTATGTATGTAGATATATATATATATATAAATATATATATATATTCACTGAAAAAACCATAGGTTATAGACCATATATAGTTAGGAATTAGCATTTACAAAACCTTGAAAATTCACTGAAAAAACCATAGGTTATAGACCATATATAGTTAGGAATTAGCATTTAAAAAACCTTATTTTACTCACACAAAACCATTGAAATTCCATATATAGTTAGTTGCACTAACTATATATTGCGCACCCGCAATCCACTGCTGATGATGTCACATATTACATCATTCATGACATGGTCAGTGACATCACTGATGACATCACTGATGACATCTCAAATGACATCACTGATGACATCACTGATGACAACATCCAGTGACTATGTTTCTGTAAAGTTAAAATATGTCTTACATATTGAAGAATGAGTGGATGTATAAGTGTCTGGACGAAGGATTTAGTAGGTGCATGACTGAATGTATGAGTGAGTGATTAAATGTGTCTCACTGAGTGCATGGGTTAGTGACTAAACTGTCTTAATTTGTGCATCATTATGTCTGTTGTTCTGTAAACTGCTGCATGTGTTGATCAGTAGCTATATGAGTAACTATATGGGTTATTGATTGATTGCCCAAGTATTTGCATGGGAGACTGAGTGTGTGTGTGGCTGGATGGGAGGTGTGTGACTCTGTACAGATCAATGTGTACTTGTATCAATGATTGTATAAGAGAGTAAGTATGTGTTAGTATATGGTTGAAAACGTAAGGTGCTCTATGTTTAACTGTATAGAGTAGAAAATGGAAGTGTGATTGATTCTTTACAGGACTGACTAGGTGTGTGAGTAACTCCATGGATGAGTGGCAGAGTGTGAGTGTCTGTATAGGTGTATGAGTGCATATGATTGTGTTGTAAACATGAGTGATTGTATGTATGAATGATTGTATGGGTGAATGAGTGAATGTGTGTGTAGACGTAGGAATCAGTGAGTACGTATGTAGTAACTAGTATTGGTGTGTCAATGGTTTCAAAAATTATACTCTGTTTTTAACACTGGGTGAAACAGAGGTTATATTAAAATGTGAGGAGATGCATTGTATTGTCACATGAATGATATCATCAGTGATGTGATCATTGATGTCAAGTGAGATGTCATCAGTGATGTCATTTGAGATGTCATCAGTGATGTCATCAGTGATGTCACTGACCATGTCATGAATGATGTAATATGTGACATCATCAGCAGTGGATTGCGGGTGCGCAATATATAGTTAGTGCAACTAACTATATATGGAATTTCAATGGTTTTGTGTGAGTAAAATAAGGTTTTTTAAATGCTAATTCCTAACTATATATGGTCTATAACCTATGGTTTTTTCAGTGAATTTTCAAGGTTTTGTAAATGCTAATTCCTAACTATATATGGTCTATAACCTATGGTTTTTTCAGTGAATTTCAATGGTTTTTTAATAGCAAATATCATAAGCTGTCGAATGTCAAGTACGTGGTAAGAATTTTTTTTTTCGTGTTTATGCACACTGATCTGCTTTGATTGCTGCCCCCCACCCCTCATTTCTATTAGGAGTACTCTCTCTTTGCAGATAGTGAAGGGTAGTTAACGCAGCCCTTTCCCCCTTTGTAATCCGTCGTGCCTGCTTCTCTCTCCATTTGATTGATTGTTCTCTTTGGTTCATTCTCTATTTACAAACAAGCACAGAGTCGCAATACTCTGTTTAGTCTTTGCAGATAGCGAAAAATCGTGTAAAAAAACAAAAGGAATCGAGCAAAATCAGTAGGCCACTAATGGGATCTCTTTTGACCTCGCTAAAATAGAAACATTAGGAACAACCTGCTGAAAATAGCAATGCGTATGTATATAAGCGGCGTTCATTTGTGTTCACAGTACCCCTTGTTGATTGTTTCAATCGAGCATTGAATTGTTCGAAGTTAATTCTCTTAACGATCTTCTCTACCTGCAAACGAGGAAGAATAGGAATATTCTATCTCCCTTTGCAGATAGTGAAGGGTAGGTAACGCAAGCCTTTAACACGTCGTACCTATTTCATTCCTCATTGATTGATTGATTGTCCGAACATTGACTGTTTGGGAATTAGTTCTTTTTGGAGGTATTCCCTGTTTGCAAATAAACGTAGGAAAATCTTTGCAAGTAGTGAAAGGGTACGTAATGCGGACCGTTCTCCCCCGTTGTAATCTGTCATGCCTATCTACTCCCCACTGATTGATGCACCTTTTTCACCCGGACCATTTACTAGAGATACGTCATCTGGCCCGACCAGAGAGCACCCCTAGTGAAAAGGACATATGCAATAATAACGAAGTGATCACTGTATCCTGTTAACAGAAACTTTACCATGAAACAACCTGGAAAGAAAAAAATAGGAAAACGAAAATCAGTAGGCCACTGATGAACATGAACTTTTATTAAACAACGAACAAAGAAACGATAACATAACGTAATGATAAAACCTATTAATGTCCTAGAAACAAGAAAACGTTAAAACTATGCCAGTGGTGAGAGACCAGAAAAACAGTAAGAGAAACCAAATCACCCCTCGCTGTCCCACCGCCTGCCACGCCAAAAAAATCGATAGACTAGGGAAAATGCAAGTCAGTAGAACATCCACCCCCACTCTGGAAACTTCCAAGGTGGGGCAGGGTTCCGGCTACGCCCAGCCGGGAGCAGCCCATATAAGGCAGGTCCTGCTGCCACGCCTCGGCCAGGAGATCCTAACGTAGGGTGTAGCCGGAGGAGAGGCCGAGACCAGCGGGACCCGGCCAGGGGATTGCCTTTACAACGCTGAACAGTTGCAGGGGGGGGGGAATGTCTCCTCGACCCTCCCCTCTCTCTCCCAGTCCGGCCGCGGTGGCCCTTGAGAGTTGCAGGTAGTCCCGCCACATGCTCTTCCGGTCCGACCACCAACGGTCGGGGGGCCGAGGCCGACGGGATCCGGCTGCAGCCGATAAACCAAGAAACCCGTTCATGGGGCCAGAGCCAGGGGCGTCCGGCCGACATCCACCGGAAGCCCGGCCCGAAGACGGACGGGACACTTCTTTCTTTTATAATGGCTGCGACAACACTGGAGGGGGATGTCTTGCACATGCCTCCGACCCCCCCCTCGTCCTCATCGCCTGGTCCGGCCATAACAAATCTCAAGCGAGACGCCGTGGGGTGCACTGGGAGGGAGAGACGGTGCGAACAGGCCTCTCCCGCCTCCCCAGGTGGAGGCTTCCCAGCTGCACCCTCAGCGCTCCAGGCGGTGGCATCCTAACAACTACAGTGCTGCACAGTTTCGGAACGACCTAGATAACGGTTCTTCCACTGTGGCCATGCTGCAACGTCTCGCCCGGCAGGGTGGAGCCCGTCCGCTCATGTGACCCCGCGATCGCCGGTAGCTGCCGAACTCTCAAAATGGCGGTCGACCTGGCAAGAGCGGGCCCAACATAAAGAAATGGCCCGGTCACTGGTTGACTCCACCACCGTAGTCCTCCACGACCTTGAAGATTCTAGAGGAGCCGCGGGAGTCTCCGACCCCCGATGGGGAATGACTGCCATGATCGCCCGTGGAGTGACGAAACTGTATCCGCGGGACGTCGGCGCTCCCATGCTGGCGCCAGCCTCACTTTGAATTACTACAATCCTGCAGACCTTACTTCCGGTGAAAGCACAGTGTGACCCGGTAGGAAAAATTATTGCACCCCCTCCCCTTTTTGACTGATAGTTCAAACCACCGATCCTTTCCTTTGCCCTTTTAACGGAACTTTGGACTGCCTCCCCCTCTTTTACATTTTCTAGAGAAAACAAAACATTAACCACTACATTAGCATAGCAGTTGACACCAGAACTGTTTTCAAATTGAAAACCAACAACATCTTCAACAGAATCCTTTTTGTTTCTGCTGTGACCCTGCTACAGCACAGGCATTGTCCCCAGCAGTAATTCTGCAATGCCGGTAAGAATAGCTGTGGTGCCTACTGGACTCACTCACCCCCGCGGCGCCCCACGCCGTTTTTTGCTGGGCGGCAACTTACTAGACATCACTTTCGTGCCATCTAGATTTCAGCGCGTTCTGCTGCCTTGGAACTATTCGCACAACAGACCGCTACTGACAAGAATATTTCATTATTGGTGCTGTCAATTTCAATAAATCTATTGGATAATTAAAAAGAAATTGCCACGGTCTCTTCGTTGTTTAAATGTTTTTACTGTTTTTGTTTTGTTGTATATATTTATATGTTATTAAAGTTTTATATTCCTACTACTTTGTTGGAGTGCTATATATTTTTAATGTGACACATAATTGTAAAAACTTTGATGTACAAAGAGTCATTCCTGGAATCTTCCGCTTCAGGCTCGGTCCCCTCCCCAATCACAATACAGGATGGTTTTCAGATAGTAGGAACGCGTGTGCTGTGACGGATCACATCGGGTGTGGGCCTTGATCTACTATAACTCCTTTGAAGAGGGGTGATTCTTTACAGCTGGGGCCATAAACTACATCTGCAGGGCTAGCTGATAGCCTAGGACCGGCCTGGACATTCGGACACAGAGGAAGAGGAGTGTCAGAGGGTGCGGTAGTGAATAGGGCGAAAGGGAGGTGTCGGGCGGGCACAGAGTGTGATTCTCAGGGAAGAGCAGCGCAGATGGGGGAAGGTTTATTGCCCATGCATAAGACAGAGAGCGGTGGTGACCAGTGCCTGGGGGAGATGCTTACGAGGGTGAGGAGCCATGCTACGAATCGACAGCGTGCAGAGAGTGGGTCTGGTCAAGACATCTAAAATGGCTGCCGTGCACGACAAAAGTGTGGCATTTCAAAAAAGGCAAGATGGCGCAGACAATGTTTTTCAACACTTCCTCATTTCCTTCGAATCGAACGTTAACAGACGTTGGGGCATATTACCAAAGTTAAGCGATATTTATCGCTAACGATGCTTACCAACCAATTTTTTACCACTAAGCATCGTCAGAAATTATCGAAGATAAACCTTACTATTATCAAGGTTTATCGCAAATGCGATAATAAACGGCCGCAATGCATGAATATCGCTAAAAACTCAGCGATATTCATGCATTACCGAGCTAATACTCTTAGCCATGTTATCCACCTCCCATTGGATAACATGGCTAAGAACTGCTCAGGGCAGGTGTTACTTTTTGGAGATATTCGCGCTTAGCGCGAATATCTCCAAAAGTTGGTAATAGGAGATAGATATCTTGCATGTTGTAATGCAAGTTATTGTGGTATATGGAACTCATACCATAATCTCTCAGGAAAGCAGAAACTGATCCTTTTAGGACCGCCTAAAAAGGCCTAGGGGGTGAGGAGTACTCTACTTTGCCCCCTTTTCACGTTCCGAACTATTTTATTTTACTCTCTTCTGTAATTACACAAAATACCAGCGATAAGATGCATCGGAGACACACAGTGAGAGAAAGGAGGCCGGAGATGAAGAAGACATGTCAAATACACATTGGAGATAATATAGTGGCAGAAGGGAAGTAAATATGAGTAAACTTACCATGTAACATAAAAATGTTGCACTCTATACTATAAGTCTCATTTTATACTACAATCACTTCGCTACAACCTCATAAATTAAAAATAAAAATAAATAATGTCTCAAACAATTTTTGATTTCTAAATATAAATTTATTCTTCAGAATTTTCTAAATTTGAAACAACTAGTAACATGTCCTCATCAGTAATTTCCTCTTCAATCATCTCATCTGGAATCTCCTCATTAAAAGTCTGCAATGATGATTCTTGTAACTCTATGGTCTCCAAACACTCGATAAATTCGCCATCAAGAGATTGATCAAAAAAATCATTCAAGTCATCTCCTCCTTCTGACAATATTTCATTATTGGTGCTGTCCATTTCAATCAATGTAGTGGAATCATTCAAGTCATCTCCTCGTGACAATATTTCATTATTGGTGCTCTCAATTTCAATCAATGTAGTGGAATCATTCAAGTCATCTCCTCCTTGTGACAATATTTCATTATTGGTGCTGTCCATTTCAATCAATCTAATGGAATCATACAAGCCATCTCCTCCTTGTGACAATATTTCATTATTGGTGCTCTCAATTTCAATCAATGTAGTGGAATCATTCAAGTCATCTCCTTGTGACAATATTTCATTCTTGGTGCTGTCCATTTCAATCAATCTAATGGAATCATACAAGTCATGTCCTCCTTGTGACAATATTTCATTATTGGTGCTCTCAATTTCAATCAATGTAGTGGACAATTCAAAAGAAATTGCCACGGTCTCTTCATTGTGAGCCATTTTATTTTGAAATTGCTTGCTGTAAATTGCAGAAAAAAATAATCACTTTCATTTATCGTTTTTAGTAATACATAATATAAAACTAACTTCATCAAGTATTTAGTATAACAGAAGGACTGCAAATAAATAACAGAAAACATTTTTCAAATTATCTTCAAGTGTACAACATAGTTCCCCTTACAAATTAACAACTCACCTTTTTAAAAGTAGCAGAAGTGTTAGTACTGTGTAAATCAAACACCAGAAATTCACCACCAAAAATTCCTCACAAATGTACCTCAGACAGTAGTATCACAAAATGGCTGTGGTTTCCTCTCATTTGACATATATACATAACCAATTAACTTTCATCACACACAAATACAAAACCAAAGTAACATTTTAATTGGTTCTAAATTTCAACACTTTCAAATGTGTTTTCCCCATGCAATTTTCCATAGGACATTTACATACGTCTACAGCCTGAATGGCTGAACGGAATTACACCAAACTTGGCAAAATGGTACATCAAACCTAAGAGGTCAGGAAGGATCTACTATGCCCCCTTATGGTCATTTCCCCCTTCGCTTTGGCCTCCTCTTGTCTCTCAATCCTACCGAGAGACAAGATGGCGGCCGCTACGGACTGTTTGGAATGTTGACAGACGCCGGAGAACCAATCAGCTTCGCAAAGCTCCGTAACGCGAAAAGTACGCGAAGCGGAGCGCTGTTACAGATATATATCTTTTTTTCAACGTTAATTTCTCAAAATCCACTGGAGCACATATATTGAGACCTAGCAAAGGCACATCGGGCTACCAGTCCCTAATATTTTGCCAAGTTTCGTGCAAATCCATTCAGCCGTTCGATTATTATTATTTTGTTTTTTTTTTGCCCCGCGGGGCCCTTTTAAAACCTCCACATCAAACCTAGGGGGTCAGCGAGGATCTACTATGCCCCCTTATAGTTATTTCCCCCTTTGTTTTGACCTCCTCTTGTCTCTCGATCCTACCGAGAGACAAGATGGCGGCCGCTACGGACTGTTTGGAATGTTGACAGACGCCGGAGAACCAATCAGCTTCGCTTCACAAAGCTCCGTTGCGCGAAAAGTCCGCGAACCAGAGCGCTAACCGGTCCGCTGTTACAGATATATATCTTTTTTTAAACGTTAATTTCTCAAAATCCACTGGAGCACATATATTGAGACCTACAAAAGGCACATCGGGCTACCAGTCCCTACAATTTTGCCAAGTTTCGTGCAAATCCATTCAGCCGTTCGGGCTAAAAGTGAGGCCAACCGCCCTATGGAAAACTCAATGTTAAAAACACGTTTTGGGACCCCCCTTTTTTCTCGGCCCCCACTGGACGAACCCCCCCCAAATTTTCAAGGGCTGCTCAGAAACAAAATGTGCCATTTTCCTGAAAATTTCAGCCGATTCCGTCCACAAACGCCAAAGTTATTAGACATAGAATTTTCAAAAAACCCATAGAGAAAAAATCCTAACTATATATACCTACTGGCGACCGCCAGTAGGTAATATATATATATATATATATATATATATATATATATATACATATATATATAAACTACATACTGGCGTTTGCCAGTAGGCAGTTATAGTTAGGACCTAGTTTCCATAGGAAAAGCGTTTTTTGTTTTCCCAAAACTTTGGCGCCAATTGACGAAACTTCGCGAAATTTCAAAACTAGTGGCCCGCTTCGGTCAGCTCCTGTCTTGAAAGTTTCGGGGTGATTCGCCAACCGGGCCGAGAAAAAAGGGGGGGTACCAAAATTTGTTTTCCCCATTTATTTTCCATAGGAAACTTTAGACACAGCCACAGCCTGAACTGCTGAACTAATTACACCAAATTCTGCAAAAATGTTGCCCCATGTTTCAGGAAGAGACCTTTTTGTTAAATGGTGTAAATCCGTTCAGTAGTTCCTGAGATATTCGAAAAATAAAAAGTTTCGATATCTAGGAGGAGCCTGACCCTCCGAGCACAAGCTTGGCTCTAATTGCCTGCTAACAATTCAAGCCAGAAAGTGTTGGCAGCCATCTTGGGCTCAGACCCAGGGGGAAAGAAAAGGTGAGGAAAAAGATAAAACAAGCATTTGCAATGCATCGGTCTCGCTTTTGGGACCTTATATGCTATGCTGCTCGCTACTTTGCCGCATCAACGTTTGTCCACTTGGACACACCACCAGCAGCACTCACCTGGCTGTTGCATTATGGACCCTGCAGTTCCGACGAGCGGCAGGTTGCGTGATTTCACTCCATTGGTGGGCGTGGCGCCTATCTACAAATAGGATTGCGGCATGGACTACTTTTTCAAGCAGCAGAGTCGCCTGAACACTTTCACTGGCATCTGAGGAAGGCCTAATCCAGGCCGAAATGCATTATGCCCAACTACAGCTGTAAATAAATGGTGTCTCCTGTTTCCCCGCTGAGGTCTCTGCTTCTGCTAATTTTGGGAGAAGATGAAGTTTCACATTGCGCGCATTTCCAGATAATGCGCTTCAGTGACCCCGTTCCATTTTGAGGCTTGGACACATCTGGACCCTGCGTTCGCAGTTTTCTAATTAAGCAAGGTATTGCTACTGTCACAAGCCCGCCTCTGAACACCGGTGTTTTCCTGGGCGGCAGCAATGGCTGAACCGTGACTTCACGGGGGACTCACAATACTGTTTTGGTTGGTCCCTGCTCGCTACACATCGGAACTAGGAGGTCGGAACGCAAAGGGGACTGGAGGGAGCATGCTGATTATTTTGCGGGTTATTGACTTTTGCTGCTCGCTACTTTGCCGCATCAACGTTTGTCCACTTGGACACACCACCAGCAGCACTCACCTGGCTGTTGCATTATGGACCCTGCAGTTCCGACGAGCGGCAGGTTGCGTGATTTCACTCCATTGGTGGGCGTGGCGCCTACCTACAAATAGGATTGCGGCATGGACTACTTTTTCAAGCAGCAGAGTCGCCTGAACACTTTCACTGGCATCTGAGGAAGGCCTAATCCAGGCCGAAATGCATTATGCCCAACTACAGCTGTAAATAAATGGTGTCTCCTGTTTCCCCGCTGAGGTCTCTGCTTCTGCTAATTTTGGGAGAAGATGAAGTTTCACATTGCGCGCATTTCCAGATAATGCGCTTCAGTGACCCCGTTCCATTTTGAGGCTTGGACACATCTGGACCCTGCGTTCGCAGTTTTCTAATTAAGCAAGGTATTGCTACTGTCACAAGCCCGCCTCTGAACACCGGTGTTTTCCTGGGCGGCAGCAATGGCTGAACCGTGACTTCACGGGGGACTCACAAGCACTGTTTTGGTTGGTCCCTGCTCGCTACACATCGGAACTAGGAGGTCGGAACGCAAAGGGGACTGGAGGGAGCATGCTGATTATTTTGCGGGTTATTGACTTTTGCTGCTCGCTACTTTGCCGCATCAACATTTGTCCACTTGGACACACCACCAGCAGCACTCACCTGGCTGTTGCATTATGGACCCTGCAGTTCCGACGAGCGGCAGGTTGCGTGATTTCACTCCATTGGTGGGCGTGGCGCCTATCTACAAATAGGATTGCGGCATGGACTACTTTTTCAAGCAGCAGAGTCGCCTGAACACTTTCACTGGCATCTGAGGAAGGCCTAATCCAGGCCGAAATGCATTATGCCCAACTACAGCTGTAAATAAATGGTGTCTCCTGTTTCCCCGCTGAGGTCTCTGCTTCTGCTAATTTTGGGAGAAGATGAAGTTTCACATTGCGCGCATTTCCAGATAATGCGCTTCAGTGACCCCGTTCCATTTTGAGGCTTGGACACATCTGGACCCTGCGTTCGCAGTTTTCTAATTAAGCAAGGTATTGCTACTGTCACAAGCCCGCCTCTGAACACCGGTGTTTTCCTGGGCGGCAGCAATGGCTGAACCGTGACTTCACGGGGGACTCACAAGCACTGTTTTGGTTGGTCCCTGCTCGCTACACATCGGAACTAGGAGGTCGGAACGCAAAGGGGACTGGAGGGAGCATGCTGATTATTTTGCGGGTTATTGACTTTTGCTGCTCGCTACTTTGCCGCATCAACGTTTGTCCACTTGGACACACCACCAGCAGCACTCACCTGGCTGTTGCATTATGGACCCTGCAGTTCCGACGAGCGGCAGGTTGCGTGATTTCACTCCATTGGTGGGCGTGGCGCCTATCTACAAATAGGATTGCGGCATGGACTACTTTTTCAAGCAGCAGAGTCGCCTGAACACTTTCACTGGCATCTGAGGAAGGCCTAATCCAGGCCGAAATGCATTATGCCCAACTACAGCTGTAAATAAATGGTGTCTCCTGTTTCCCCGCTGAGGTCTCTGCTTCTGCTAATTTTGGGAGAAGATGAAGTTTCACATTGCGCGCATTTCCAGATAATGCGCTTCAGTGACCCCGTTCCATTTTGAGGCTTGGACACATCTGGACCCTGCGTTCGCAGTTTTCTAATTAAGCAAGGTATTGCTACTGTCACAAGCCCGCCTCTGAACACCGGTGTTTTCCTGGGCGGCAGCAATGGCTGAACCGTGACTTCACGGGGGACTCACAAGCACTGTTTTGGTTGGTCCCTGCTCGCTACACATCGGAACTAGGAGGTCGGAACGCAAAGGGGACTGGAGGGAGCATGCTGATTATTTTGCGGGTTATTGACTTTTGCTGCTCGCTACTTTGCCGCATCAACGTTTGTCCACTTGGACACACCACCAGCAGCACTCACCTGGCTGTTGCATTATGGACCCTGCAGTTCCGACGAGCGGCAGGTTGCGTGATTTCACTCCATTGGTGGGCGTGGCGCCTATCTACAAATAGGATTGCGGCATGGACTACTTTTTCAAGCAGCAGAGTCGCCTGAACACTTTCACTGGCATCTGAGGAAGGCCTAATCCAGGCCGAAATGCATTATGCCCAACTACAGCTGTAAATAAATGGTGTCTCCTGTTTCCCCGCTGAGGTCTCTGCTTCTGCTAATTTTGGGAGAAGATGAAGTTTCACATTGCGCGCATTTCCAGATAATGCGCTTCAGTGACCCCGTTCCATTTTGAGGCTTGGACACATCTGGACCCTGCGTTCGCAGTGTTCTAATTAAGCAAGGTATTGCTACTGTCACAAGCCCGCCTCTGAACACCGGTGTTTTCCTGGGCGGCAGCAATGGCTGAACCGTGACTTCACGGGGGACTCACAAGCACTGTTTTGGTTGGTCCCTGCTCGCTACACATTGGAACTAGGAGGTCGGAACGCAAAGGGGACTGGAGGGAGCATGCTGATTATTTTGCGGGTTATTGACTTTTGCTGCTCGCTACTTTGCCGCATCAACGTTTGTCCACTTGGACACACCACCAGCAGCACTCACCTGGCTGTTGCATTATGGACCCTGCAGTTCCGACGAGCGGCAGGTTGCGTGATTTCACTCCATTGGTGGGCGTGGCGCCTATCTACAAATAAGATTGCGGCATGGACTACTTTTTCAAGCAGCAGAGTCGCCTGAACACTTTCACTGGCATCTGAGGAAGGCCTAATCCAGGCCGAAATGCATTATGCCCAACTACAGCTGTAAATAAATGGTGTCTCCTGTTTCCCCGCTGAGGTCTCTGCTTCTGCTAATTTTGGGAGAAGATGAAGTTTCACATTGCGCGCATTTCCAGATAATGCGCTTCAGTGACCCCGTTCCATTTTGAGGCTTGGACACATCTGGACCCTGCGTTCGCAGTTTTCTAATTAAGCAAGGTATTGCTACTGTCACAAGCCCGCCTCTGAACACCGGTGTTTTCCTGGGCGGCAGCAATGGCTGAACCGTGACTTCACGGGGGACTCACAAGCACTGTTTTGGTTGGTCCCTGCTCGCTACACATCGGAACTAGGAGGTCGGAACGCAAAGGGGACTGGAGGGAGCATGCTGATTATTTTGCGGGTTATTGACTTTTGCTGCTCGCTACTTTGCCGCATCAACGTTTGTCCACTTGGACACACCACCAGCAGCACTCACCTGGCTGTTGCATTATGGACCCTGCAGTTCCGACGAGCGGCAGGTTGCGTGATTTCACTCCATTGGTGGGCGTGGCGCCTATCTACAAATAGGATTGCGGCATGGACTACTTTTTCAAGCAGCAGAGTCGCCTGAACACTTTCACTGGCATCTGAGGAAGGCCTAATCCAGGCCGAAATGCATTATGCCCAACTACAGCTGTAAATAAATGGTGTCTCCTGTTTCCCCGCTGAGGTCTCTGCTTCTGCTAATTTTGGGAGAAGATGAAGTTTCATATATATATATATATATGTATGTATGTATATATATATATATATATATAAATATATATATATATATATATATACATATATATATAAACTACATACTGGCGTTTGCCAGTAGGCAGTTATAGTTAGGACCTAGTTTCCATAGGAAAAGCGTTTTTTGTTTTCCCCAAACTTTGGCGCCAATTGACGAAACTTCGCGAAATTTCAAAACTAGTGGCCCGCTTCGGTCAGCTCCTGTCTTGAAAGTTTCGGGGTGATTCGCCAACCGGGCCGAGAAAAAAGGGGGGGTACCAAAATTTGTTTTCCCCATTTATTTTCCATAGGAAACTTTAGACACAGCTACAGCCTGAACTGCTGAACTAATTACACCAAATTCTGCAAAAATGTTGCCCCATGTTTCAGGAAGAGACCTTTTTGTTAAATGGTGTAAATCCGTTCAGTAGTTCCTGAGATATTCGAAAAATAAAAAGTTTCGATATCTAGGAGGAGCCTGACCCTCCGAGCACAAGCTTGGCTCTAATTGCCTGCTAACAATTCAAACCAGAAAGTGTTGGCAGCCATCTTGGGCTCAGACCGAGGGGGAAAGAAAAGGTGAGGAAAAAGATAAAACAAGCATTTGCAATGCATCGGTCTCGCTTTTGGGACCTTATATGCTAGTGGACATTTGAAACTACGACTAGATGCCGAAGTGCCAGACACCTCTGCAACACTAGCACTGCCAGGCTGATGTAAGGGAGAGAACAAAAGCAAACAGGGGTTGGCAGGGACATCGCAGATCAAATATTTTCACTGGTTTGATTTATTAACGAGTGGCGTAACTGCGAATAGTGCAGCAGTTGCAGTTGCACCATGCCCCTGACGTTTGAGGGGTCCACTGCCCCTTACTCCGCAGCCAGAAGCTGGCTGGCATCTTCCTTGCATAAAGCGCGTGCCGCTGCTGTGGACTCTTGGCGTGTCTGTGCATAACGCATCTGTTGCTGCTGTGGCCTCTTAGCGCTATAATGCGTGTGTTGCTGTTGTGGCTTCAGTTTGTGTGTGCCTGTTAGCTTGAGTACGTTATATGCCGGCTGCTGTTATGGCTTCAGTGCCTGTGGGCTGAACAAGGCACGTGTGAGCTAGCTGGAGTGTGAGTAGGGAGTACTTCAACATTCTCAGAGGGTTTTCCGTAAAGGATCGTAATTATGACTGGTGGGAGTATTTGGGGAGGAGATGTTATAATGTGAAAGCCAAAATTAAGGTATAACACGTACCCAATGGTGGTGGACAGTCAGAGCATTAAGATTGTTTGCTCCATATAGCATAACTCGTGTCTGAAGTGAGCACTATCCATTGCTGAATGCATGGATCAATCAATGTCTCTTCCATACAGCTACTCATTCATTCTGGCAAGTTTCCATCCATCCATTCATTAATAAGTGCATACATTCATGGCTGTATCTATCCACGCACGCATTCATCTATCCATCCATGCACTAACATCTTCATGCTTTCATGTCTGCACTCATCCATCGCGGCAATCTGTCAAGTAATTAATCCATCTATCTATCCATCCATCCATCATTTGATTCTTCCATACATTCATGTCTGCTTTCGCCCTTCCATCCTTTCACGTGTTTGTTGATTCACTCGTACATTCAGTGGTCAGCCCATTCACTAGTCTACGTGAAGTGTAACTCTGCTCCCCTTTACTTTATACTGGTGCGGAGTGCCGCTACACTTTAGAATATGACATAGGCCTTGCATGGGAAGCGCCCCTTCCAGTGTGAGACACTGAATAGTGAACTACGTGGAGTGGGGAACTAAGCGGGAACGGGCCACAATGTACACAACCCCGGCCACTGAACGGTGCTGGTGACGTCACGTTCTCGTCTTCGATGGTTACTGTGATTCCACCACCTCAAGGGTAGGGGCCTGGTATTTTAAGTGAGTATCTTCACCAGGCATGAATCATGTCTGTTTACTTGTAAATTCCGATGCTGGTATTTAAAAAGCGTGTTCACTGTCATTGAAAGAGCCCAAATCAATGGGCACATTCATACAGAGGGTCCATTTTACACTGTGCACACACTGACACAGATCCTGCACTTTATACTTTGACAATAAACTAGCAAGGAATGTGCACACTTAGCACAATGTGGCAGAAGGCACACACTCGCCATCAACTAGAACATGCACATATCACACTGCCCACCGACTGGCGCAGAACATGCATATATCACACTGCCCACTGACTGGCGCAGAACATGCACATATCACACTGCCCACAGACTGGTGCAGAACATGCATATATCACACTGCCCACTGACTGGCGCAGAACATGCATATATCACACTGCCCACAGACTGGCGCAGAACATGCATATATCACACTGCCCACAGACTGGCGCAGAACATGCATATATCACACTGCCCACAGACTGGCACAGAACATGCATATATCACACTGCCCACAGACTGGCGCAGAACATGCATATATCACACTGTCCACAGACTGGCACAGAACATGCATATATAACACTGTCCACAGATTGGCACAGAACATGCACATATCACACTGCCAGCAGACTGGCACAGAACATGCATATATCACACTGTCCATAGACTCACTGAACAGGCACATATCACACTGTCCATAGACTGCCACAGGACATGCATCAATCAATCAATCAATGACACTTGTAAAGCGCGCTACATACCCGTAGGGTCTCAAGGCGCTGGGGGGGGGGGGGTGCCGCTACTGCTCGAACAGCCAGGTCTTCAGCTTCCTCCTGAAGGAGAGGTGGTCTTGGGTCAGGCGCAGGTCGGGAGGGAGGGAGTTCCAGGTCTTGGCAGCCAGGTAGGAGAAGGACCTTCCTCCTGTAGTCGCTCTTCGGATGCGGGGGACGGCGGCGAGGGCGTGGTTGGCTGATCGAAGGTGGCGTTTGGGAGCGTAGAAGTTGACTCGGCTGTTGAGGTAGCTCGGGCCTTGGTCGTGTAGGGCTTTGTGTGCGTGGGTGAGGAGGCGGAAGGTGATTCTTTTGCTGACGGGGAGCCAGTGAAGGTCTCTGAGATGTCCGGAGATGTGACTGGTTCGTGGGATGTCGAGGATGAGTCTGGCTGAGGCGTTCTGGATCCGCTGGAGTCTCTTCTGGAGCTTGGCGGTGGTACCGGCGTAGAGGGCGTTGCCGTAGTCCAGTCGGCTGGTGACGAGGGCCTGGGTGACGGTCCTCCTGGTCTCGGTGGGGATCCACCAGAAGATCTTCCGTAGCATGCGTAGGGTGTTGAAGCACGCCGAGGAGACGTTGTTGACTTGCCTGGTCATGGAGAGGGAGGAGTCCAGGATGAAGCCCAGGTTGCGTGCATGGTCTGTTGGTTTGGGTGCGGAGCCCAGGGCGGGAGGCCACCAGGAGTCGTCCCAGGCGGAGGGTGAGGGTCCCAGGATGAGGACCTCCGTCTTGTCCGAGTTCAGTTTTAGGCGGCTGGTCGTCATCCAATCGGCTACCTCCTTCATCCCTTCGTGCAGGTTGGCTCTGGCGGCGGCGGGGTTGTTGGTCAGGGAGAGGATCAGCTGGGTGTCGTCGGCGTAGGAGATTATGCTGAGGTTGTGTTTGCGTACGATGGCCACGAGGGGGCTCATGTAGACGTTGAAGAGGGTGGGGCTCAGAGATGATCCTTGAGGGACGCCACAGATGACTTCGGAGGCCTCTGACTTGTACGGTGGTAGGTGGACTCTCTGTGTTCTTCCGTCGAGGAAGGAGATGATCCATTCCAGCGCCTTGTCCTGGATTCCGATGTTGCTGAGGCGCCGTACTAGGGTGCGGTGGCAGACCGTGTCGAATGCCGCGGAGAGGTCTAGGAGGATGAGGGCCGCTGTTTCTCCATTGTCCATCAGGGCTCGGATGTCATCGGTGGCGGCGATGAGGGCGGTCTCGGTGCTGTGGTTGGCTCGGAAGCCGGACTGTGAGGGGTCGAGGGATCCGTTCGTCTCGAGGAAGGTGGCCATCTGCTTGTTGACGGTCTTCTCGATGACTTTGGCTGGAAACGGGAGGAGCGAGATGGGGCGGTAGTTCTTGAGGTCGGTGGGGTCCGCTGTTGGTTTCTTGAGTAGAGCGCTGAGTTCGGCGTGTTTCCAGCTCTCAGGGAAGATGGTGGTGTCGAAGGATGTGTTGATGATGTCTCGCAGATGGGGTGCGATGACAGCGTCGGCCTTGTTGAAGACGTGGTGAGGGCAGGGGTCGGTCGGAGATCCGGAGTGGATGGAGTTCATCGTGCGGATGGTGTCTTCGGTGCTGATCGGGGTCCAGGCGTGGAGGGTGGTGGTGGGGGGTGGTTGTTTGGTCATGGTGTGCGTTGGTTGGTTGTTGAAGCTGTTGTGTATGTCCGCGATCTTGTTGTGGAAGTATGAGGCGAGGGAGTTGCAGAGGTCTTGCGATGGGGTGATGTCGTTGTTTCCTGCGCTGGGGTTGGATAGCTCTTTCACGATGTTGAAGAGTTCCTTGCTGTTGTGTGCGTTGTTGTCCAGCCTGTCCTTGAATGCTGTTTTCTTGGCGGCGCGGATCAGCTGGTGGTGTTTCCGGGTGGCAAGCTTGAAGGAGGTCCTGTTGTCCGGTGTCGGATCCCTTCTCCAGACTTTCTCGAGGGCTCGGCAGTTCTTCTTGGAGCTCTTGAGTTCGTCGGTGAACCAAGGGGCCTTCTTGCTGCCGGGTCTGCTGGGCGGGGTCCTCAGTGGGGCGAGTTCGTCCGCGCAGTTGCTGATCCACTTCGTTAGGTAGTCGGCGGCCTGGCTGGGGTTCGCTGAGCTGGCAGGAGGGTGCTGGCTCAGGGAGGTGGCGAGCTGGTCTGCTGTGATCGTGTTCCAGCTTCTGCGGGCGGCCTGTTGTTGGTGGTGGTGGGTCGTCCTTCTCTTGAAGGTGAAGTGGACGCAGCTGTGGTCCGTCCATTGAAGCTCTGTGGCGTGGCTGAAGTCGATGTCTGTGCTGGAGGAGAAGACGGCGTCGAGTGTGTGTCCGGCGAAGTGGGTGGGTGTGGACACCAGTTGCTTGAGTCCCAGGTTGGCGAGGTTGTCGAGCAGGGTGCTGGTGTTGCGGTCGTTGTTGTTCTCCAGATGGAAGTTGAGGTCTCCCAGGAGGATGTAGTCAGCGGAGGGGAGGGCATGCGGGCTGACGAAGTCGGCGATGTCCTCGCTGAATTGTGTGCGTGGTCCAGGGGGTCGGTAGATCAGGGTGCCTCTGAGGGTGGTGTTCGGGTTGGTGTGGATCTGGATATATCACACTGCAATAGATTGGCGCAGAACATGTATATACCACACTGCACATGACTGGCACAGAACATGCATATATCACACTGTCCATATACTGCCACAGAACATGCACAAATCACACTGTACAGCGACTGTCACAGAACATGCATATATAACCCTACCCACAGATTGGCAGAGAACATGCACACATCACACTGCACACAGAGAACACATACAATGCATATATCACACTGCCCACAGACTGGCTCGGAAAATGCATATTCCACATTGCCCATAAACTGTCACAGAAAATGCGTTTTCATACTGTCCGTAAACTGGCACAGAACATGCATATTTCACAATGCATATTAACTGGCACAAAACATGCATATTTCACACTGCCCATGAACTAGCACAGGAAATGCATATTTCACACTGCCCATAAACTGTCACAGAATATGCATATTTCACAAAGCATATGAACTAGCACAAAACGTATATTTCCCACTGCATATTAACTGTCACAGAACATGCATATTTCACACTGCCCATAAACTGGCAGAGAATATGCATATTTCACAATGCATAAGAACTAGTATAGAACATGTATATTTCACAATGCCTATACACTGGCACAGAACATGCATATTTAACAATGCATATTGACGGTCACTGAACATGCATAGTTCACAATGCATCTTAGCACAAAACATCAATATTTCACACTGCCCTTAAAATGGCAAAGAACATGCCTGCTTCAGCCATCACTCTGAAATGAAGTAGCACAAAACATGCGTAATTCACAAAGAGCACAAATTGGCACAGAACGTGCATGTTTCAAGATGAATAAACACTGAAACAGAAAATTCATTTTTCACAGTTGCCTTAAAACGGCACAGAAATGTAATGGCACTGACTATCACTGACACATACATGCATGTCTCCCTATCTTTAACGTGATTGTGATGTAATGTGTGTGCAAAGGTGCATACACTGAGGCGTGACATTTCACTTAACATGTGTCTTCAGTGCATGGAGCATGAACACTTCAATAGGTACCTTCATAGACAATGTCTATGTCAGAAAGGCACTACACTCTGCACGCATCCATCTCCTGACAGACACAGTGCGCGTGAACTGCTCAGCGAAGGTGCTTTTCACTCCAATTTGTGGACTGCTAACGAGGGCTAGGCGGGGGCTAGGTGGCAAGATGTGCTACACTCTGCAAAATTTCTTGTTGCCATCAAAACTTGAAGGGTCTGATTCCGTAACTGGGGTGAAGTAATGGGGACCGCAGGGGACTGAGGTTACATTGAAAGTGACTTTAATAAAAATCACTCGCTGCCTGGGGTATCATTCCATCAGGACTGTGTCTGCTGATGGCCGTGAGGGGGAGGGGTCAGTTTTTGCTGGGGGTGGCCTTGACAAACCGGCTGTCCCACCGCTACATTGGCCCCCAGTGGCTTGCGATGATCCGTGTCCGCCTACCTCAGGGACTCTGTCGGGAAGGGGTCTATGAGGGTCGGACGGGTGGGATGGAAGATGACTGACTTTGGATATGTGTTATGTTTAAGCTACCATACTACGCAATATTAGACTCTTGAGGCGAAAGCTGGGAGTCAGGAGCTGAATACTTTTTAATTGTTTAGAATAATCGATCTTTGTTGCCTAGCAATTTTTGAAAATTTTGATGAATGTGGTGATTTCTGTGCTTCTTCTTTAAATTACCTCACTTTCTCCCTACCTTCTCGCGCGCTCCTCCCGAGGGTCCACGCGGTGTTAGGTGGCCGATTTGGGTCATTTAGGACGCGGGATCAGGCACTCGAGCACTTTGCACAGGCGCCATCTTGGGGGTAGTTACGGTTGGGGGACTAGTGCTTAGGGCGATTTGGCCTTCCCACTACAAAATGCCCTCTATACATCGTAAGCGCAGCGGGCGCGACGATGGCGCGCCGGAGGTGCGCCAGAGGTAAGCCCGTCTGCACCCGTCCGCGCCAGACCGGGCATAGGGCCCAGCATCATAGCCTCTACCCCCATATCCCATGAATATTCTAGGGACTCCCTATTCCAATGGAGACTGCCCCTCTTGCCCCCCTGCGCACATTCTATCACTATCGATGGCCCTGGTAATCGTTGCCTCCACTGCCCTTACATGCTACCCACTTATGAGCCCAGTCCTCCCCCTCCCACTGTATTTAACATGGCCTTGTTAAACTGTAGATCCCTGCCTAAACACGCGCAGGACATCTATATACTCCTAGAAGATTATCATCTGGAGATTTTGTTTTTAACAGAGACATGGCTAGCCCCGGACTCAGACCCGGACATCGTTCAGGCTCTGCCTCCAGGCTTCCTTTTACAACATCTTGACTGATCGAAGGGAAAGGGAGGGGGGATAGCTATAATTTATAAAACTATGGACCAGATGTAGGAGCCCAAATACCGGTCGGTAACGGCCGATTTCGGCCGTTACCGACCGGTATTTAGGAATTGGCATGTAGGGGCCTCTTATTTTACAGAATCGGTAAATTTACAGATTCGGCAAATTTACCGATTCTGTAAAATACAGAATCGGTAATTTTACCGATTCGGTAAATCCAAATGTAGGTGACACTCCTGAGAGTGTCACAGGCCCTTAAGAGTCGGTATTTTACCACACAATCCTATTGTGTGGTAACATACCGAATCCAGGTGTGCATGCATATCTGTGCATGCACACTGTGCAATGTGACACACAGACATGCCCTAAGGGCATGTATGTGTGCCACATGTCACACATGCCTTTACTTCGGGTGCTAGAGGGTGTCAAAGTGACACCCCCTGCACCCTTGCAACATTCGGTATTTACCGATTCGGTAAATACCGAATCGGTATTTCCCATTGATTCCTATGGGCTTAACAGCCCATAGGAATCAATAGGAAATACCGATTCGGTATTTACCGAATCGGTAAATACTGAATGTTACCGATTCGGTATTTCTATTTTAAAAAATACCTACATCTCCCAGCTTCATATTTACCGATTCATAAATACCGAATCGGTAAAATTCGGTATTTATGAGTCGGTAAATGTCCCTCACCTACATCTTGCCCTATCTTTCTTGCCGACTCCACGGTAGCCCGCTACTTGACTGTGAAAATGTTCACTTCACCATCCAAGTCTCCCCGTGTAAATTCCTCTCTGGAATCCTTATCTACCGCCCCCCCAGGTGCCGTTGGACAATTTTGCAGTTCAATCCTGGAAACTGCACTGGCCCTGGCCAGTACTTATTCTAACTTTATGATTCTAGTGGATTTAAATATTCATTTCGACAACAGCGGAGACAGTTTAGCTACCGAATTATTATTGGAATAAGCGACATACCATCTCCACCTGGGAAATCATCAACCCACTCACATTCTGAGGCACCTTTTGGATCCGATCTTTTCTAACATCTCTGATCTCAAAGTAATGGTACCTATCCCGGTCCCGTGTCGGACCACTCACTCATTTTGTTCAGCTGGTGGATTTTGATCACCCACCGCCCTAGAACAGTCCCCCGCAGTCCTGCACGCACATGGTCAAAACTGGACCCTATTACAGAAGACTTTCTCTTCCCTATTCTTCAGTCAATTAAAAGTGGTTCCCCGCTAGACTCCGCCCCATTAATGGTCATAAAGCTAGCTGCACCCACCATCCTTGCCCCTACGGCTAATCTGATTAACATCTCCCTCTCACAGGGCACTGTACCCCCGAGTTGGAAGAAGGCTGTAGTCTAAGACTTACTTAAAAAACCCAACCTTGACCCTCTGGAATTGAACAACTTTCGGCCCATTTCCCTCTTGCCGGGTATCAGTAAGGTGGCAGAAAAATTCATTCACCATCAGTTACCTGACTACCTTGAATCAAGCGACAGGCTCAAACCCTCACAGACGGGCTTTCGCCCGGGGCTTGGTAACAGAGACTGCAATGATAGCGGTTGTCGAAGAGGCCAGAAAAATCATAGACTCAGGGGGATCAGTGGCAGTGATCCTCCTGGATCTAAGTGCGGCCTTCGACACCGTGAATCATTCTACGCTGATCCGTTGGCTTAGTGACTTGGGTATCTCTGGACTCGCCCTGTCCTGGCTGAGATCTTTTCTTCACAGCCGCTCTTTTCAGGTGGCAGAGGGCAATTTCATCTCCAAAACGACTTTAGTACACTGTGGCATCCCTCAGGGCTCGTCCCTGAGCCCTACGCTTTTTAATGCATATTTTTCCCCCCTTGAAAAACTTGTCAATCCATATGGAATCAAGCTCCTGACCTATGCTGATGACACCCAGCTTGTTGTATCTCTAAGCCATCAGGACCATCCTTCCAGCGATCTCTACTCCTGCCTTGGGGATATAACTAGCTGGATGGACAGGTCTCATCTAAAGCTCAACAGTGATAAGACGGAGATTCTGGTCATAGGCAATCAGTCACATTTTCGCCCTGAGACTCTGTGGCCCCTATGTATGGGTCCGCCCCCGACCCCAAAGCCCGATATCAAAAGTCTAGGGATCTCGCTGGATCAAGGCCTCACGTTCAATACCCAAGCTATAAAAAACACTTGGGCTTGTTACGACCTCCTTCGCACCTCTCGCAAAATGTTGCCTTTCCTTCCCACTCACTCTAGGAAGCTCTTGATTCAGGGCCTTATATTGTCCAGATTGGACTACGGCAATGCCCTATACCTAGGTGCTCTAAAGAAAGTGATAGCCAAACTACAGGTTGTACAAAACACTGCTGCCCGGATTCTTACGGGCTCCAATAACCGCAATTCTGCCAAACCAGCCCTCAAGTCACTTCACTGGCTTCCCATCCTGGAAAGAGTGCATTTTAAAGCCCTTTGCACCACTCACAAAATTTTGCACGGAAAGGCCCCCCGTTCTAAAAGGCCTGATTGTTCCCCATAAAACCAAAAGATTGCTTCGATCTACGCACCTCCATCTGACCTAAATACCTAGGATCAAAAGGGCCCGTTCAGGAGGCCGTCTTTTCTCGTATAATGCCTCCAAACTGTGGAACTCGCTTCCACTAGACATTCACGCTCAGCCCAATATTCTCTCCTTTCGCAGACTCTTAAAGACCTGGCTATTCCCTTAAACCCTTCCTCTGTTGTTCTCGTTTATTCAATCATTAGAGCTGGGACGCTCACGGGCAGCCATGCGCTTTAGAAATCTGTAAACATAAACATAAACATAAACATAAACATAGACATGTTTATGTCGCTTTACTCTTCTGCCGCTAGTATGGCCTCACAGCGCTTCATAATACAGCTACTTATTGATTTCGAGGGTTCTGGCACAGAGTAGTACAGGTTAGGTCTACGATCAGCTTGAAGCAAGACATTCTGAGAAACGTGAAATCCGCCCATTAATAAAACAATTTCACTCAGGAAAAAATATCTTAGAATTTTCACTCCAGAACCTTTCCTATGAGATAGTGAAACATCATGAAAGGACACGAAACACCGCAAATAGATGAAAACATGTTGATTTTCAATGCAATAGGTCTTGCAGTTACCTGAGTTTAAGCTAATGGCATTGTAAATGACAATGTTTTTCTTTAATGTTTTTAAAATGAAAACCAAAATAAAAGGCAATGGTATTTGCAATGTCATTAGCTCAAACTCGCATAAAGGCGAGACCCATTCATTTTTTATAACATATACATATAAGCCATACATTGATTTATTAATATTGGACTTTAGATTTATTCTGCATTGATTGCTAGAGTGAGGTCTAATTTTGCTTCACCTCCCTCTTACAGATTAACTCAAATATGTTTGTCACCTAAGTGTTCAACTGATTATTTTGCTACTCCAGATACCGAAACCAGTGATCCGTGGGCAGAGGCCATGCAGATGGCACACGAGGTGGGGGAGCCCAGTCGTGTGCAGCGAAGTGACGAGCAACACTACCCACAAAAAAGGTAACACGGGCACTGAATAACACAGGATCTTCTCTTTGTATCTGACACGAACAACAAGGTTAAAATGCCTTAGATGCAAAATGTAGAAATAATGCTACAACGGTCTTCAAAAGGACCTGCGACTCACTGAAGAACAGGGGCCAGCTTCGATCGGAAACAGCTGTTACAACGACTTTTTTACTTCGCAATACCATTACAACACATGCGTTACCACGCATGCGTTGTACATCACAAAGTCATTACAACGCATTTTAATTTTTTTAGAACGCATAGTCATTTACCACGCATGCCTTTACAACAAATTTCATTGTAAAGGTATGTATGGTAAATGACCAAGCTTTCTAAAGAAATGTAGACGATCCACGTCGTTGTATGGAAACAAAGGCTGTTCCGTCTCCTCACAACGACGTGCACTGCCCTTCCCTCAGAGACGACGTGAAGCAGGAAGCAGGAGGAGAGAGGAACCACGAGAAGAGAGAGGTAAGGGGGATTGGGCATGGGGTGGGGGTTACTTTTCTAGGGTTTTGGGTAGTGCAGTGGTGATTGGGTATTGTAGGGGGTTGTGCTGGGGTTACTTTTTTAGGGTTTAGGGTAGTGCAGTGGTGTTTGGGGAGTGTAGGGGTCATGCTGGGGGTAGTGTTTTAGGGCTTAGAGTAGTGCAGCGTTACCTGGGCTCCACTATTACCCTGTTACCTGCCGGTTCCAGTGCTTCCTGGAGCTGAGTGAGCGGGGCTGGGGGAGGAGTGAGGTCCGGGCTGGTCCGAGGTCCGAGCTGAAGTCCGTGTGCGGCAGCAGCTGCCGTGGCTTTCGTGGCTCAGGGCAGGGGGCTGTCGAGAGATCTAAGTGTGGCCGGAGCATGGCAGGGGCCTGAGGATGCTGGGAGCATGAGGAACCGCTCGAGACACAGGAGCCGCTGAAAGCCCAGGCACGGGAGCTGCTGAAAGCCGCTGAAAAGCCCAGGAGCAGCAGGAACCTCCGAAAATTAAAACGCGGTTGGAACGGCTGGGTTCTGAATGCGGTAGGAGTCATTGTAGGTTAGGAGCGGCGGGCCCGCTTGCTTTATAACCTATCCTTCACTCTCCACACCTTAATAAGCCGTTTCTAAGTTTCTAATGCAATGGTAATGCCAGATAGGGTTCTACGCTCACAGTTAAAAGGGAAATCAGTAGTAAACCAGGGAGGTAGTAATTCGAGAGATAAGAGCTCCCTTAAACCACAGAAAACCATTCGCCGCCGGAGAAACGGTGAGCATCTTACACTTGTTAAATCTTATCCTTCAGTGTTGACAATGTTTTCAAAAGGGTTAAGAAGTTCTAAGCGTGGAAAAGGTTTAAAAGATGAAGAGAAAAGTGAGAAGTCAGGTGAAGAATCAATGGACATCCATGTTGTAGCAGGGAATAGGGTGGAGTGCCAATTTATAAAACCGGAGGCGCTTTACCCCGCTGTAATCATATGCCAGAACAATGGGAGTGAATCCGAAGTGGTACCTCCTCTAAAAGTAATGGATCCATGGCAAGCAGAAAGGGAGGGTAACACCTCGGAAATGGAAACGGAAACAGCCTTGTCGAGGGTGGAGGAAGATGGTAACCCTCGGGAGAGGATCGCCGAAAAAAAAGGAAGTCTCCCCATTTCCCCCACTAGCAGATTTGGTAACTCTTTTTGAAAATACAAAAGCAACTCAGAGGCCTGTGCCGGCCGGTCTGTCCATAAAAGAAAGTGATCCTTTGCCTGGGATAGATCGATGGTTAGAATCCAGCTTTAATTCTGGGCACTCGAAACCGGAGGATTTTACATTACCGGACATTTCTACTCAAATAGAAAAGAATGCAGAACGAATGAAGCAGCTGGATAAGTCTGGTACTTCGGACCTAGAATTGTCTCCGGATATTCAAGCGTACCCGCCACTAATTGGAGCTCAAACACATATTTACAAACAATAAGAGAGAGAGGGAGAGTCGTGAACACTCTTAGTCCCCAAATTATAATATGTAACAACAACAAAAGAGTGTTCCTGTTCTGGTTCAGGTGGAAAAAGGCACAGAGCACAAGGAAACAACAAAGCCCAATAGGTTTGTTAGGAAAGCCCTCACTCACCGACCTGGTCGGTGACTTGCTTCATCATCGGGCCCCACCGGGTGTGACCGAATGTCACCCCGGTGTGCTTCGACGCCAGAGTTACTGCGGAGCTGGTTTTCGTGATGGGAGGGCTATGTGGAAAATTACGTGAATAGTGTCAAGTGGTGAGATTAAAATTGCCTTGTATGTGTCAAAAATTTAATTTTAATCAAAGACCATCAAGGGCAAGGTTAAAAAATGTGTAGGTGAGTAGAGCCAACTAATTGGATGGTCTTACTCCCTCTAGCATTAAGTGAATATGTGAATGGTCGACATGGACATGTTTCAGCCGGTGTGGTATCATTAACCTGGCATTCGTCAGGACCTATGGTGTTAAACCTCGGCGGTATGGGCACTCTAAGGCCCACCCTACCAGAGGGCTTGAAAGTTAAAAGATCTGTGAAGTGCACAAAAACACAGAGGCGGGCTTCACCACCCGCTCAAACACATATGCCAGCCATGTAGAGTAGCACACCTACCAATTTGTCTTTGGCTGCTGATTTGTTAGATCTCTCAGCTGAAAATATATCAGGAGTTTCGGTGGCCGTGGACAAAAGGGCAGTGAATTCCTTGAACTCTCTGAATATGGGTGAGAATGTTTGGTCGGGGGGATCATGGAGTTATTTTTGAGACTGGAGAAAATCATGTCCGCAATTCTGTCTTTGTTGGATAAAAGTACTTTAAAGCCCCATTATTTCCGGAAAAGAACCCATCAGTTCCTAGTCAAGCAGGTCAATTACATAATGTGATGCAAAATATTGATTCAAATACAGCGGTGGGGGGGGGGACTAAAAGAGCCGATTGAGGACTCTGAAAGTGCTTCCCACGAAAGTAATCCAATTTCAGGCTCACTTTATCCTAATCCTAAGGAGTGTGTCAAGGTTCCTATTTCTGGGGAAAAGATCAATATAGAGGTTCCCTCAGTTTTAAACCCAGTACGTCTTTTCCCAATTTTTTATAAAATTAATTAAAAAGAACTAAGTCCTCAGCTATTTGACGAATTAGGTAACACCTCAGTTAGTGCACCTGTGGGGGAGGCCTCTTTAGCGAGTAAAGGAAATACTAAAAGTGGCTGTAGGGGGAAGAAGAAGAAGATGAAGAACCATCGGTTTCCGAAACATAAACAGAAAAAACTGCGGTTCTATCCTGAAAATGAAATAGGAATTAGTTACACATCCCTCTCCATCGGAAAGGATACAAGGTCCGTGGTGCAACCCATAATGGAAGAGAGTCAAAGTTATGGGCAGGAAAGTGATCTTGAGCATAATAGGTCAACCATAGCATTGAATGCCCCTTTGATTCAAGAGGGTAAGGAAGCTAGTGGGCAAATTTATGGCTTAAACAGTGACCTTAGTTTAGGAAGTAAATTAGCCAAATTAAATAGTCCTGTAACAGACCCGATTGTAGCTTCAGGGGGTGCCGCCCAACATCCCTGTGGGCCTGTTCTGTCCTCAATGACTGCTGTTTGCGGCCAGGGTATGGGTGGGAGTTGGAGAATAACATCGGTTTATAATAATAGTGGGGGTAAGCCAAAAAGTTTTTTACCTATGGGACAATCAGGCATGAATACAACTAGGAACACTGATATAGGGGCCAGGCAAGTGAATAATGTTCTAATCTTTAGCTCTCTTTTCGACGATGAACCAATGATATTGAATAGAAGTGCCCTCCTTAGAATTATTTCCGAAATAGATGATCTGGGGTTAATCCCTACTAAAGATATTGAACTGGTATACTTAGATTGGAGGAGCTCTCCCCCTAGTACTATAGCCACCTTTTCCTCAGGGATAGTGTCAGCACTCGTTTTAGCAAATGTTGATAACTTTAGGAAAAGAGGAATAGACATTTTGCCCAGTGTTGTTCCTCATAGCATCCTGACCAAAAATTTTGGAGCATGTTATCAGGTGCAAGGGAGGGGCTTCACTGAGTATAAGGATGAAAATATACACTTAAAGTTTGAAGACATGGAAATAACGGTAGGAAGTAAAACGGGTGTAAGAGAAATTATGCTTCCAGCACTTGAGGTTCAGGAGGCACTTGTGTTCGGGGATGATGAGGTTACAAAATGGAGTTGGGTTGCAGGTACCTTGAATGGGGCAAAAACATCGAGTATAAAACCCGTAGAGCGGGGGTAGCCAATAGGGGACAATTATATCATGGAACGTGGCGGGGCTAGGAAAATCTTGTTACAAGCTCAAATCATTGGTTTATTTAAATCCCATGATCATCTGTCTCCAAGAGACGTGGGCGATGGAAGAGTTCCAGATAAAGAACTTTTATGTGTATTGCAGTATAGCAAAAAAATATTTAAAAGGCACGCAAGTGGAGGTCTAGCCATTTTACTTAGTTGCGATATAGCATGGGACCCCGTGATATATAAACACCCATCAAATTGCTGTATTTGTGCAAAACTGAAATTGGAAAATGATAACCTAGGGCATGCAAAGTTTTTGCTTTTGGTAAATGTGTACATTCACCCAGAGAGGGCGTTTAACCCACTGGTTGACTCCATCCGCAGTTTCGTGCAAAGTTTATGTAATACAGAAGAAAGTGCACGTATACTGATGGTAGGGGATTTTAACGCTAAGTTAAATAACAGTGCCGTTCTGTCCTTCTCTAACACGGATTTGGAGGAGGTGTGGGCTATTCCAGAGTCAGTACTCCCGGCCCAGTTAAAATCTGATAAACGTGGCCTTTCCCTCTTGCAAAATCTTAGGAATCTTGACCTAGTACTTTTAAATGGTAGATTCCCTGAGGATTCCCCTGCAGCTTATACTTTTAATGGGACATACGGTCAGTCCCTTATTAATTACATGGCAGTTTTCATTCAATTGTTCAGTGCGTGTTCACAGTTTAAGGTGCTCCCCTCTAAGATGAGTGACCATAACATTCTAGAGGTAAAGATGGTTACAAACATCGTGAAGCCTGAACTCTGGAATCAGAGGAACGAAAATGTCACCTACTCCCGAAATAACGGCCGTACTTCTTGGTCATATAAGGCTCTTCCGAACTTTCAGAGGGTATTTAAGAATATCGCGTTTAGGCCAAGTCCGGAGACTCCGGTTGTGAGGTACAAGAGAGTTCTGGCAGTAATTAGAAAATTGGGAAGAAATAAGCAAGCTATGAGAGCCTCCCCTTTAGTATTAATTTCATGCAAAATTAAAAAACTGAATAAGGAGATTAACGGGTTGATCAGACTCCAATTTAGAGTTCCTAGTTTTCAAATGCAGAGAGAGATACACAGATTAAAACAAGTACGGAAAAGATAAATAGCATCAGATCGGAGGGCCGTTGAAGATGAAAAATGGGATACCCTACGTGAAGTGGCCCTATCCGGGGATACTAGAAAGTATTGGGCATTGATAGCAAAGTTGTGTGATGGTAGAGAAAAATCACAACCTACTTTAATCTCAGAATCTGAATGGTCCATTTATATTTCCCAACTGTATGCTCTCAATCAATTAGCAGATCAGTTTGAGGGGGTTGCTAATAACTCAGAATTGGGGGCTGATGTAGGAGACCCAACAGAATCGGAAATTGAAGGTTATATCAAGGGGGCAAGATACTCTGGGGCAATGGGACCGGACGATGTTCCAGTAGCCATAATAAAACAGGATTGTGAAGATTGGGCAACATTTTTATATCTGTTGTTTGTCCATTGTTACGATACTGGGGACATCCCGCATTCCTGGAAGGGAAGTATATTGGTCCCGTTATATAAGAAGGGCCCAAGAAATTCCCCAGCTAGTTTTAGACAAATTTCCCTTTTAGACGCAACGGGGAAACTGTTTGCGAAGAGTATCCTTGGCCACTTGCAAGAGTGGGTATTTGGAAATAATCACATACCTCTGGAACAAACAGGTTTCCGTAAGAATAGTGGCACTCTGGATAACATTTCCGTCCTACAAACATTAATTGAAAAATATCCTGTGGACCGAGGGGTCCCGTTGCATACAGCCTTTATAGATTTCTCCACAGCGTTTGATAGGGTAGATCGGGGGACGCTGTGGAGGAAATTGGTTACAATGGGGATCGCAGGGAACCTTTTAAGATTAATTATCGCAATCCATTCTTTGACGTGGACAAATGTTTTGTTGGGGGGATCTCAAGGCCCATCAAGGAAAATATGTACATACAACGGGCTGAAGCAGGGGTGCCTATTGGCCCCTTTGCTCTTTTCTATCTATATCAACGATCTGCTGAGTCGGGTAGGACAGAGTAAAGGGGACCCTCCCCAAATAGGTCATCTTAAACTAAGTTATCTGTTGTATGCAGATGATGCAATAATAATGGACTTAACACCAATTGGTTTGCAAAGAAGATTGATAGAGCTGGTTAGGTACACAGAAGAGTACTTTTTAAAAATAAACATTTCAAAGAGCAAAGTTATGATTTTTAGCTATCAAGGGTGTAAGGTGAGAAAAAAATTGAGTTGCTTTCTGGGAAAGGAAAAACTGGAAGTAGTGAAATTTTATCTATATTTTGGAAAAATATTTTCGAACAGGTGTTCTGTTAGCAGACATATGGACTATTGCAAAGGGAAAGCAATTTCACAAGCCTCGGCAATTAATCGCCTGTATATGCAATGTGGGAAAAGACACTTTTCCCACATCATTTGGGTTTGTAAAATAAAAATCCCGCCGACCGAATTATGCTAGCGAAACAGTAGAGGAGTGTGAATGGGCCAAATTCGAGAAAGTGGAAGGAAAGATCTGGCGCCAAATATGTAATTTGAAATATGCTGCGCCGATCTCTGCACTTAGGCTCGAATTTGGTCTTCTCTCGACATACGTGTTATCAATGGCTGCCTGTTTAAGGTGGTGTAATGCTTTGATAAATGGCCCCGATAATTTATTGAGGGTAGCATTGCACAGGGAAATATTTGTAAATATGATGGGGAAAAGCGCTATTTTTAGAAATTATATAAAGGCATTAAGTATGTTCGGTCTAGATAAGGAAGGGGCAGCAGCTTTATGTAAAACCTCGTTAAAGCAAATAATTAAGAAGACAATATATGTGGTTTCTCGCGAAAGAGATCTGACTCTATGTTCATTGAATGGAAGGATGGACTGCATTGTTGGGAGCTCCATTGTTAAAAAACCCCAACCGTATGTTCTATGGAACCTGGAACACGGAGTACGTAGGGTGATTCTGTTGTTAAGAATGAATTTATTACCCCTAAGAATCGTAACAGGCTCCTGGGAGGGTATTCCCAAAAATGAAAGATACTGTCACTTGTGTAACTGCGGTATATAAGATCTGAATCATGTTTTGATTGTGTGTCCAGCACTCCATTCAATATGATGTAGATATTTAAGGACTGGATTTTTAAAATATAATATCTCAACAGCTGAACAGGCCCGTAATTGTCTTCTGTCCCCTCCATCCGAACTGATGTGTTTTAAAATTTTTCATTTTTTTAAAGAGTTTTTAAACGTTTATTAGGATTGTAACATTTTAAAAACTGCTGCTAGGGTAGGGTGGGAAATATTTGACCCTAAAGAATTGCACAGGGCACTTGCACTTTTAGTATGACATGTAAATTGTCTTTTTTAATATTTTTAGGTTAGATTACCTACATAGCTGCTAGGGGAGTTTTGGTTAATACTCCTCCAAAAATTGCACAGAGCACTTGCACTTTTGTATGATAAGTTAGTCCCTTTCTCTTTTCCTTAAAATCCGGATTACAACTGTTATTAATTCTTCTGTGTACGTCTTTTTAATCTGGTTTTCCCGACAGCCCATAGTGTGTTTTAATGAAAAGAAGTTTGTTTGAGTTGTAAGCCTTTCTGCATTGAAATGACGTTGTCCAATGTAGATCTTAGTCTACTGAAGGTAAAAAGTGTTCTTTTTTAATCGTTTGTATCTTAGCATAAAATTGTACTTGTAATTTTATTTTGCATTCCTATATGTACTAAATGATGTTTTACTCATGTACTTTATGTGGAATTCTTCAGAATTCTAAATCATAATAAATATTGATGGGGTAGTACAGCTTTGTCTGGGTAGTGTAGGGGGTCGTGCTGGGGTAGTGTTTTAGAGTTTTGAATAGTGTAGTGGTGTATGTGGAGTGTAAGGGTGGTGCTGGGGGTAGTGTTTTCGGGTTTTGTGCAGTGCAGTGATGTTTAGATAGTGTAGGGAGTCGTGCAGGAGGTAGTGTTTTAGGGTTTAGGGTAGTGCAGTGGTGTTTGTGTAGTGTAGAGGGTCGTGCTGGGGGTAGTGTTTTAGGGTTTAGGGTGATGCAGTGGTTTTGGTGTGAAGAAAACAAATACTCCTTCATAGGGGTCTCACTGATACTTAGTCATTTTAAACCAACAGAGAAGAAATTGGCACTGAAGCTGAAATATAAAAGATCATATATATTAACCTCAAATGAGTGAGACTACGTCACACAGAAGCCTTAGCAACTGAATGAGGCAGTCTAAAGAGTACAGAAAACTGGGGCTTTATATATATATATACCTAGAGTGTCATAGTATGCATAATGGCTCATGTAAGCATGCAAAATGACTAAGTTGGGCATACAAGATCTACTTGCTCAACAAAGTGGGAGGAGAGTTACTTCTCCATACAGCATCAAAAATAGCCTGACAGTTATACTAGAGAGGCAGGTGCATTCTACTAGCTAGGCCCTTCTGGGCATGTGCGAAGTGGAAGATGCTGAATATAGTTTGTCTCTAGGCAGATTTCAAAAGCAGTTAACACTGAAGGAGGACAGAGCACATGGCAAACAAAAGGGCTGCTGTAAATACTAAATGGCTTTCACAAAGCGGATACGATAACTTCTAAATACAGGATGGCTTCAGCTAAATGCTAACCTATTGCTGTCAATTTACGACAGGTATAGTGAGGGGGTTCGTGCTGGGATTACGTTTCTAGGGTTTGGGGTAGTGCAGCAGTGTTTGGGTAGTGTATGGGGTCAATCAATCAGAGTACTTGTAAAGCGCGCTACTTACCCGTGTGTGTCTCAAGGCGCTGAGAGGAGGGGGGTGCTGCTACTGTTCGAAGAGCCAGGTCTTGAGGAGTCTTCTGAAGGCGAGTAGGTCTTGGGTCTGCCGTATGTGGGTAGGGAGGGTGTTGTTCTGGGGGCAGTGTTTTAGGGCTTAGAGTAGTGCAGCAGTGTTTGGGTAGTGTAAGGGGTCGTGCTGGAGGTAGGGTTTTAGGGCTTAGGGTAGTGCAGCAGTGTTTAGGCAGTGTAGGGGGTCATGCTGGGGGTAGTGTTTTAGGGTTTAGGGTAGTGCAGCGGTGTTTGGGTAGTATATGGGTCATGCTGGGATAGTGTTTTAGGGCTTAGGGTAGTGCAGTGATGTATGGGTAATGTAGGGGGTCATGCGGTGGGTAGTGTTTTAGGGTATAGGGTAGTGCAGTGGTGTTTTGGTAGGGTAGGGGGTCGTGCTGGGGTACATTTAGGGTAGTGCTGTAGTGTTTGTGTAGATTAGGGGTCGTTTTGGGGTACTGTTTTAGCGTTTAGGGTAGTGCAGTTGTGTTTGTGTAGTGTATGGAGTTGTGCTGGGGTAGTGTTTTAGGGTTTAGGGTAGTGCAGTGGTGTTTGGGTAGTGTAGGGGGTTGTGCAGGTGGTAGTGTTTTAGGGTTTAGGGTAGTGCAGTGGTGTTTGTGTAGTGTAGGAGGTCGTGCTGGGGATACTTTTCTAGGGTTTAGGGTAGTGCAGTGGTGTGTGTGTCGTGTAGGGGTGGTACTGGGGTAGTGTTTTAGGGTTTAGGGTAGTGCAGTGGTGGTTGGGTAGTGTAGGGGGGCATGCTGGCGTTACCTTTCTAGGTTTTAGGGAAGTACAGTGCTGTTTGGGTAGTGTGGGGGTGGTACTGGGGTTACCTTTTTAGGGTTTAGGGTAGGGCAGTGTTGTTTGGGTAGTGTGTAGGGGGTCGTGCTAGGGGTAGTGTTTTAGGGTTTAGGTTAGTGCAGTGGTGTTTGTGTAGTGTAGGGGTTGTGCAGGGGGTAGTGCATTAGGGTTTAGGGTAGTGCAGTGGTGTTTCTGTAGTGTAGGTGGTTTTGCTGGGGTAGTGTTTTAGGGTTTCGGGTAAAGCGGTGGTATTTGTGTAGTGTAGAGGGTAGTACTGGGGTTTCTTTTCTTGGGTTTAGGGTAGTGCAGCGGTGTTTGGGTAGTGTAGGGGCCTGGGCTAGGGGTCGTGTTTTAGGGCTTAGGGTAGTACAGTGGAGCTTTGGCTAGTATAGGGCGTCGGGCTTGGGCTGGGGGTAGTGTTTTAGGGCTTTGGGTAGCGCAATAGTGTTTGGGTGGTGTAGGGGGTCATGCTAGGGGTAGTGTTGTAGGGCTTAGGGTAGTACAGTGGAGCTTTGGCTAGTATAGGGGGTCGAGCTTGTGGTAGTGTTTTAGGGCTTATGGTAGTGCAGTTGTGTTTGGGTAGTGTAGAGCGTCATGCTGGGGTTACTTTTCTAGGGTTTGGGGTAGTGCAGTGATGTTTGTGTGGTGTAGAGGGTCATGCTGGGGTTACTTTTCTAGGGTTTAGGGTAGTGCAGTGGTGTTTGTGTAGTGTAGGGGGTCATGCTGGGGGTAGTGTTTTATGGTTTACGGTAGTAAAGTGGTATTTGTGTAGAGTAGATGGTTGTGCTGGGGTATGTGTTTTAGGGTTCAGGATAATGCAGTGGTGTTTGTGTAGTGTAGGGGGTAGTGCTGGGGATAGTGGTTTTGGGTTTAGGGTAGTGCAGTGGTGTTTGGGTACTTTAGGGGGTCATGCTGGGGTTAGTGTTTTAGGGTTTTGGGTAGTACAGTTGTGTTTAGGTAGAGTAGGGGGTCGTGCTTGGGGTAGTATTTTGGGTTTAGGGTAGTGCAATGGTGTTTGGGGAGTGTAGGGGGTCATGTAGAGGATAGATTTAGGGTAGTGCAGTGGTGTTTGTGTAGTGTATGGGGTCTTGCTCGGGGTTCTGTTTTAGGGTTCAGGTCGTGCAGTGGTATTTGTGTAATTGAGGAGGTCGTGCTGGGGTTACTTTTCTAGGGTTTAGGGTAGTGCAGTGGTGTTTGTGTAGTGTAGTGGGTCATGCTGGGGGTAGTGTTTTATGGTTTACGGTAGTATAGTGGTATTTGTGTGGTGTAGGGGGTGGTGCTGGGGATAGTGTTTTTGCATTTAGTGTAGGGCTGTGTTGTTTGGGTAGTGTAGGGGGTCGTGCTAGGGGTAGTGTTTTAGGGTTTAGGCTAGTACAGTGGTGTTTGTGTAGTGTAGGGGTTGTGCTGGGGGTAGTGTTTTAGGGTTTAGGGTAGTGCAGTGGTGTTTCTGAAGTGTAGGTGGTTTTACTGGGGTAGTGTTTTAGGGTTTTGGGTAAAGCAGTGGTATTTGTGTAGCGTAGAGGGTAGTACTGGGGTTTCTTTTCTTGGGTTTAGGGTAGTGCAGCGGTGTTTGGGTAGTGTAGGGGCCTGTGCTAGGGGTCGTGTTTTAAGGCTTAGGGTAGTACAGTGGAGCTTTGGCTAGTATAGGGGGTCGGGCTTGGGCTAGGGGTAGTGTTTTAGGGCTTTGGGTAGTGCAATAGTGTTTGGGTGGTGTAGGGGGTCATGCTAGGGGTAGTGTTTTAGGGCTTAGGGTAGTACAGTGGAGCTTTGGCTAGTATAGGGGGTCGAGCTTGTGGTAGTGTTTTAGGGCTTAGGGTAGTGCAGTTGTGTTTGGGTAGTGTAGAGCGTCATGCTGGGGTTACTTTTCTAGGGTTTAGGGTAGTGCAGTGGTGTTTGTGTAGTGTAGGGGGTCATGTTGGGGGTAGTGTTTTATGGTTTACGATAGTAAAGTGGTATTTGTGTAGAGTAGATGGTTGTGCTGGGGTATGTGTTTTAGGGTTTAGGATAATGCAGTGGTGTTTGTGTAGTGTAGGGGGTAGTGCTGGGGATAGTGGTTTTGGGTTTAGGGTAGTGCAGTGGTGTTTGGGTACTTTAGGGGGACATGCTGGGGTTAGTGTTTTAGGGTTTTGGGTAGTGCAGTTGTGTTTAGGTAGAGTAGGGGGTCGTGCTTGGGGTAGTATTTTGGGTTTAGGGTAGTGCAATGGTGTTTGGGGAGTGTAGGGGGTCATGTAGAGGATAGATTTAGGGTAGTGCAGTGGTGTTTGTGTAGTGTAGGGGGTCTTGCTGGGGGTTCTGTTTTAGGGTTCAGGTCGTGCAGTGGTGTTTGTGTAATTGAGGAGGTCGTGCTGGAGTTCTGGACTTTTTGGTTCCGTCCAGAGGTGTCAGGGACAACACCCGAAGACCCCGGAGTTCAACCTGTCTCGGTGCACAAACAAACAGAAACACGGGCTTCTCGATGGTGGCGTCAAAGACCAAAGGTTTATTACTGCAGGGACACAGAAGTCACAGAAACTACACATGGGCAGTATCTAGGAGCCTGTTCAATTTGTACAAAGAGGGTTGTTCCTTATATACTAAATATTCTGCTCAGGGCAAATTCTTTACATGTTTCCACAGTTCTAAACATTCGTGTCTTTAAACAATAAATATTTGGCGTTGCACAGGAATCGTCAACAGTATCTGATGTCAAAACATTACGAATGAGGGGTTCCCACTAGTCCATCATAATCCTATGTCAATTCTTCATTCAAGACCCGGACCGCCTCATCGTAAATTTCGTTACCTCCCCCTAATAAAGGCCCAGAAGGAAAGGAGCAGAGCCAGGTGCAGAAGATAGAAAGGCAGGATAAGAAATGTTTGTGGGTCGTAAATGGGCACGGTTACCAGCTTCGGCCGCTTAATCATGATCAGGCCAACGAACACAAGAACCAGTATAGCAGGACTGGCCTCAGGCTGGGGAGGCAGTTCTTGCCGAGTCATGCTGCCACAGCGTTGCTGGCCTAAGGTGCACGTGTCATTAGCAAGGTGAATCGCCGGTTAAAGCCTACGTGTCCTTTAATGAAGAGAGATCATTGTGTGTCCATTGACTATGTGAGGGCAAGGAATACAAAATGGCTTCCGTGTTCTAAAATGGATGCCATGGGTAAATCACAAATGTGTTGGTAACAGGAGTGCTCTTGCTCGTAGCATAGCGAAAACACCAGGATATACTAAATGGATCATTTGCGGTTCACTGATACCAAAATTATGTATTTACGACAATGTTACAAACACGAGTAAAATCGTCACGGAACCTCAGACCCTCCTTTTGCCCTTACATAGGCAATTACTCAGTCTATATCAGAGTCAGAGTCTAATTCTATGCTCATTAGGTCAGTGACATGTTGTTGTATCATCATCCTGTCTCGTGCCTTTTCTCCTAATGCAGGTGGTTTTCTGAAACAGGTTGCAGCACAGAGACTACACAGAGCGGGACCACATTGGATAATAAGGCAGCACGAGAACAGAAATACTAGGATGACACCAATAACCATCAGAACCTTCCATCCCCACGCTGATACCAGAGTCCAAAACCACTCCATGAAGGACCAGTTTCCCTTATCTACGTGTATAGAGTCGGAAATCTTGTGTAGCTTAGAGATCGCTTCATAGACTGTTGGAGCATTATTTGGAATAAAGACACAGCAGCTCCATTGGATCATTCTGCATACCCCACCTCGATCTGCAAGTATTACATCTAGAACCATTCGGTTCTGCAACGTCATGAGACGATCCGCCTGAAGCTCAGCTGTTAAGTTACTAAGGGCACCTGCAGTTTCCGTAATAGTAGATTCAACTACCCGTGTTAGTTGACGTAGATTTCTACTATTGGCCATAGGCCCCCAAAACGGAAGGAAACCTTTGAAGAAGTCTCCAGCTTCCTGACCAGCGGTATCTTCCTTGCTGAAGACACCTCTTGCTACTCTGGTTTTGTGATAATCTGAAGAAGCAGTGTATGTCGGAGGTAACAATCGGGCAATATAACATGAACCTGAAAAGTCAGCAGGCAGCCATGTATATGCTCTGTCCTGACAGATGAAGTAGGTACCCCTAGCAGTCAGAAAGGCAGGGGAGGAGTTAGACGGAAATACGTAAGTCTCAACGCACTCACTCCTCCCTAGCTGAGCTCTCGGATTTCTCCCATTTCCTTGCAAACAGACCTGACCTCGCTTGCTTTCTCCCAAACTAAGGCGATACTCAGTAGAGTTCCAACTCAAATACACCCGTAATTCATCTCTAGGGTAAGATGGAGTATTATTGACGTCTTTAATCATGTCAATAATTCCCTGGACTAAAGCTTTGTTGGCTGAGTTGTATTTAGTGGACCGTGGTGGACGCGGAGGATAGGTCTCAAGGGCATATGAAAAAATGGTCTGAAAGGCCTGAAATGATCCATTGTAGCTAAAAGGCAAGACTAGATAGGGAATGCCTTTATCCATAGTGTGAGGTATCAAGCCACACACCCAGCAGTCTGTAGTATTAACTACCAGTTGGTGTTGATGCAAGAGCTGTACAAATGTATTGTTAATAAATTCTGAGCGTCGAGCTTGTTCGTGTTCAGGAAATGAGTGAAAAGAATGCATAGAAGAAATAGTTGAAGTAGTAGGATCAAGGGGAGATACTGTAGTTACTGGCATGAAGATCAAATGTACGCCAAAGATGATTCCACCCACCAACGTTATCAGAACAATTAAAAGTGTAACTGCACATTGCATTAGAAAGCATTTGTTGTGAAGTTTTCTGTACAGTCTATTTCTGCGAACATAAATTACATTCTCTCGTTGCAGCTCAGGAAGCTCCATCTTCTACGACCGTTCGCGACCACTGATGATGTGTACGTAGATGAAAATGCCTCTATCAGCCCTGGGAGTTCCCAGAACTAACAGAAAGATCGACCTTGTGTCTGACCCCCGCAGATTCAACTAGGTACACAGCCACGACCCTACGGCTACCCAGACGGCAAGGCAATTTTAAAACAAAAAGAAACAATACAAAGTATTAGCAAACTTCCTGGCTGGAGGCAATGTATACAAAATTCAAATCTGAAAATAGGCAGTTTCCTGCTTTATTCGTCCATATTGCGAGAACGTAAGTTGTATCTCAGTTTTGCAGGAGCTGTCTGATCTGGAAACAATGTATTTTCAGCTGACGTTGCAATGTTCACGTTTTCAGATGGCAAATGTTCAGGGTTCAAAAGAGCAGTTTCAGGAGGAGAGTCAGAATTTGGTGAATCCGTGATCAGTTCTGCATCGCTGAAAGGTATGAACCTGGGGACTTGTTCCGTTTCAGAGGCACCGACTCCTTTCTTTACCCACTTTAAGGAAGTGGCAGAGGCACACGTTTGACATGTGTCGTATGGATCCAATTTTTCCTTCCGGCCACACGAATAGCAGTTCTCGTTGCTAGCAGGACTTGGAAAGGGCCAATGAATCTGGGCTGAAGATTTTTTGTTCTTGCAAAATTTCTGATGACCACCTGATCACCCGGTTTCAGCTGATGGCCTGGACTCTCCGGTGGCTTTGGCAATGCATCGAAAACCTGTTGGTGAATAAGACTCAATTTAGCAGTCAAGTCGAAAAGGTAATCAATTAACATTGGGTATTCCAGCTGCTTAAATTCTTTTGGTCTAGGTACCCCCCAAACATTTGCAGGACGGCCAAAAACTATTTCATAAGGACTAAGCCCTACTCTAGAGTGTACAGTTGCTCTTGTTGATAGCAAAGCCAAAGGCAATGCGTCTGGCCAGGACAAACCCGTGGATGCTTGTATCTTAGCAAGTTTCAGTTTAAGGGTGCCATTGTAACCCTCGACTAAACCCGCGGACTGGGGATGATTCGCACTATGAAACTTCTGTCTAATCCCTAGGCCGGCACACACACTCTGCATAACTTTCCCTACGAACTCACTTCCGTTATCTGACCATACAATCCGTGGCATTCCGTATCTGGGGAAGTATTCTTTAAGAAGAATTTTGGCAGTGGATAAGGTAGTATTGTCCTTCAGTGGGTATGCTTCGATCCATCTGGAGAAAGCACAAACTACCACTAGGACGTATTTCAGGTTATTACAACGATCCATGTGAATGAAGTCTAGCTGGATCACTTCAAAGGGGCAGGAAGGAGGAGCGAAGTGACCTGCAGGTGTGGGGATTCCCTTGCCAGGATTATGCATCAAGCATACCATGCAATTTCTCACCACTCTCTCTGCACACTTACTAATCCCATCATTCTTCCAGACCGGAGCCAACATCTTACAAATCCCTTTTGAACTGATGTGTGCTGTTCCATGTGCCATCGTCACTACTGCAAGCACATACGCATCAGGCAACATCCAACGCTGTTGTTCCGACAAGTCAATCCAACACCCACTCGAGTCCAATTTACCCGTGCTCTCTTTCCATGCAAGTTTTTCCTCCTCAGTCGCCTCTTTCTGAATTTCTTTCACGCTTTCCACTGTGTCCTCACATATTCCAGACTCAGAAATCCATCTTGCAGACGTTGCAACATACATTCTACTCATCATATTTCTAGCTGTCTGTTTTGCAATCTCATCGGCAAAAGCATTCCCACGACCAACATCATCCGTGATTGCTTTATGAGCACTGCATTTCACAATCGCAACTTCAGTCGGCAAGGTTAGAGATTCCAACAAGTCATTAACTAGCTGGCCATGTTGAATCTTAGTCCCATGGGACGTAATGAAACCTCTTTCTTTCCACAAGCGGCCAAAACTATGGGCCACGCCGAACGCGTACTGACTATCTGTGAACACATTCACTCTCTTTCCCTTAGCTAAAACGCACGCTCTTGTTAGCGCGATCAACTCTGCAGCCTGGGCAGAATTCTGACTCACTCTTGCAGTCTCCACAATCGTACTCAAAGTCGTTACTGCATAAGCAGCAGTCACATCACCATTCTCCAATTTGAAGCAAGACCCGTCAACATACAACATACAACATACAACGTGCCATCTGGATCTGATAACGGAGTGTCTTTTAGATCGATTCGTCCTTTTGTTTCTTCCTCAGTTTTGAAATAACAGTCGTGTGGTTCGGAATCACTCGACTCTTGGCTAGTCGGCAACAATGTTGCTGGATTCAATACATTGCATCTCTTGATCTGAATATGACTAGCTAACAGTGTCAGTTCATAACCTGATAATCTAGCACTGGTAAGGTGCTGCGTCTTGGTTCGGTTCATGAGTGTATCCACAGCATGAGGAACCATAACCACTAGCATGTTGTTCATTACTAAACCCGCAGATTGTCGAATGGAAGCTGCAGCTGCGGCTGTAGCTCTCAAGCAACTAGGCAACGCTCTAGCTACCGGATCTAATGTTGATGAAAAATACGCACAAGGGCGTTGTTTATCACCAAATTTCTGCGTCAAAACACTCAATGCACAACCTTCTCTCTCGTGGACATAGAGCGTGAATGGCTTACTGTAATCGGGTGTACCCAATACAGGTGCTGAACATAGTGCATTTCGCAATTCAGAAAAACTCTGCTGACATTCAGCAGACCATGGCACCGGACTCGGAACACCTTTCCCAGTCAAGGCTACCAATGGTTTTGCTAAAAGAGAAAAATTTGGGATCCATTGCCTACAATATGAGGTAATACCTAAAAAGGCACGTACTTCTCTCTGCGTGCTAGGAACATTCATCTGTGTAATTGCTTTTATTCTCTCTGGGGTCAACTTCCTTCCCTCCTTTGACAAGAGATGACCTAGGTAGGTCACTTCTTGGCAGCAGTATTGCATTTTTGAAGGTGACACCTTGTGATTCAAATCTGACAAGTGATGCAATAAAGAAATCGTAGCTGTTTTGCAAGTTTCCTTGTCATCGGCAGCCACTAGAAGATCATCGACATACTGTACTAAAGCAGAACCACGAGGAAGTACAAAGGAATCTAACTGGCTTTTTAATGTTTGACTGTAAATGGATGGGCTTTCACAATAACCTTGTGGAGCGCGTTTAAATCTGAAGCTTCGTCCTCCTAGAGAGAAACCGAAGATATCTCTGCTTTCCTCGGCTATCGGAATGCTGAAAAAGGCATTTTTCAAGTCGACAACTGAAAACCATGCTGCTGTAGCAGGAATCAACGTTAACAATGCAGTAATGTCTGGAACCACAGGAAACTGTGGGATCACAATTTTATTAACCTCTCTAAGATCAATTACGAACCTATATACTGGAGGTTTTGTTGGGTCAGTTCGTTTCAAAATAGGCAGTACAGGGCTATTACAGATATTTCCTCTAGTCTCTTCTACAACATCTTTCTTGATCAGATCTTGTACTATCAGTAGGAGCGCACGCTCACCATCACTAGATATTCTATATTGCGGAATTCGTGGAAGTTTGACATTTGCTTTCAAAGTTACTACATAGGGTGGAATTTCCAAGAGACCTACATCATTAGGGCCAGTCGCCCAAAGAGTATCAGGGAGTGAACGCAGCTCTGGTGGGAGCGCATCCATTGACAAGTACATCGGAGAGATTATTATTTTACCCAACGTAAGCTGTACTCCTGCTGGGGAACAGTACAATGTCGCGTACAGGCGTTTTAACAAGTCTAAACCAAGCAGATTTTCGTTACAACCTGTCGTCAAAATCAAGGGTGCTTTCAATTGACGGGGTCCAACAGAAATAGACAAAGGACCAGAAACAGGGTTATGAACAGGGGCGCCCGAAAAACCTACTGAAACGTTTGTTGAGCCAGACAAAGGTGCGCCAGGGAGTTTCGCATGTATGATAGAACTTTTTGCTGCACCAGTATCCAACAGAAACGGTTCGACTATACCTGATGTTGCTACCGCGACATAAGGCCCACTCTGATCTACTGGTACTGATACTACTCCCTCTCTTTGTCTATGGCTGTCCTAGTATTCACTTTGCTGAACTTCCTCACTAGCTTCATAATAGTCTTCAACATGATACTGTGGAGACCTATTCTGTTGGGCAGATTGTCCATTTCGCTGGTCGAAATAATTAGAAGGGCGATCACTCGTCTGCGGAGGCATAGCACCTCTTCCTCGACCTCTAGAATTTTGCATAGAACTACCACGACTTCTCTGAGCTGCCGCAGCATTATTTTGTGCCCGAACTGGACACTCATTTTTGTAATGACCTTCCACTTTGCAATAAGCACATTGATTCCATTGGTATTGTGGCCTTTGAAAATTATAATCCGTTCTTTGATATGACCCTTGCTGCATATTAGTCTGATTCGTGCGAGGCGGATAAGCTTGCTGTAAAAGTACTTTAGTTTTTAAATCTTTCGTCTTTTTATCTGATTTTTCCTTCTCTTCTTTATCCCTATTTTCATAGTACTGGGCAGTCGCAAGTATTTGCGCAGTCGTAGAGACAGCCCACGCACTTTCAGAATTCTTTAATTTACCACTAAGTTCTGGCAACAGATTGTGCACGAATTTATCAACAAATAATCTCTGGCCTCCTTCTGTGCTCATATCCTGACCACTATGATCTACAAAAGTCTCCTCAAATCTTGTGAAAAAGTCGGAGACGCTTTCGTCTTTCTTTTGTTTGCACGCGGACAATTTGTCCCAGTTAACGCGCAATGCTGGCATCAAGGTTTTCATTAAATCGATTATTCTACCAGGCAAATTAGCAATTAAAGGTTCAGGTTTGGAACCACCTATTTGTTGACCATCCGCTGCAATTATAGCTGCCCAATCACCACCTAGGGCGACTGGATGATTCTCTTTACGAATTTTAGCCCAAATTGGTTGCGGTACTACATTACCAAATAGCAGATCTATGTCAGCAAGATTCAATACACAAGCGTCAACTGTTTGAGCCAACTCTTTGTAGTACCCTGCAGGATTTTTACGCGGATCTGGCAAGGCCTGTTTTACTGCTAATACTTCAGCTCGCTTCCATGGAATATGTATCCATACTCTCTGGAATTGGGCCGGAGCGGCTGCAATACCAAGGTTTGCATTAGCTTGCACAGCTTCACGCCAAATTGGTGGAACCTCTCTCATTGGATACTGACGATTTTGTTTCGTACTACGTTTCCCTAACTCTCTTGGTAAACGAAGGGATGAGTCGGTTCTATAACTTAGAACCAGTTCCATCACTCCTTTTATATTTTGTCCAACTATCATACCTGCAGCAAACTCTTTCTGAACATTAATTAATTCTTCTAGATTTGATTCAGGGTCATCTTCTTCCAATTCCTCACGTAGAAGGAAACACATTTCATCGAACACATATCGTTGTGTCGGTTCATTCCATTGCATAAATGTATCTAATACATCTTGTACATTATATCTTCCCACTTTCGAAACCCATCTAAGAGCAGTGGAATCTAGTATCCCTCTTTCTTCAGTGCTGGGAAGCTGACTACGTCTCTGCACAGAGTCAGAGGTAGGAGTCTTAATCAGAGTTTTATAGAAGGGAGATAGAATATTAGAGACAGAATCAGTGATTCTCCGACGAACAGAAAGCGGAGTCATAATATTAGCAGAAGCAGTAAATAGAGTAGCAGTTGGAACAGATAGATTAGGAATAGTAGGAGTAGCAGGCAAAATAGCTTGTGAATTAGCAGGTGTGAGCGACACAGGCATAGGTAAAGAAACCGGCAACCCTAGAAGAGGGGTTGTCAAAGGAACATTAACATTGACCACAGGGGGTACAGGAACTTGATTCAGGGGAACGGGAACAGGGACACCAGGTTGTCCAGCAACCGGTAATTGAACATTCGGTATAGGTGGAGCCGTAGCACCCTGTGCATACGGTGGGGGTGATCGTAACAAGTAAGACAACAGGGGATCCTTTTCAGGGTCCTCTACTATCTTAGCCGTACTCGATGGTAATGCAGGATAGCACTTGTCTATCGCTAAATTACGCTCTCTATTGGCCACCTCCATCGCTTTTTCAGACTCGTTGAGTTGCAGCTGCCTAGCAGACTGTTCCAAAGTCAACTCTTGCTCTTTCTGTTCTTTCTTCAACTTTTTAATTTCTCTCTGTTTAGATTCTTTTCGCCAATAACGGAAAGAATCAAACATTGCCGGCCGGGCTTTCTTCTTAAACAACCTTCTTTCTAGATTATCGAGAACTTCAGGTTCAAAACTACCATGTAGTGGCCAACTAAGGACACCATCTTTCTCTGTGAAGCGGATCCATACCTCGTTATAAGAGATAGGGCCCACACCAAATTTGCAATATAGATCATAAAGGGGAGTTCCAATCGGAGGAACCAAACACGAGTCCTCCAACCGGGAATCACTGTTGCAACTAAAACAAGACAACATACAATTTTTCCGACTTACCATTTTATAATCCGGAACACAAGACAAACAAGACACAAACAGAATAGATGCGCACTCGAACCAAGAACTTAGGCCTACCAGAACTGACAAATGTATCGATACCTGAACTGAACAGAATGATTATCGTAACCAGAATAACCAGTGATAATCTTACAGAACTGAACTGAACTGAGAACTAAAAGGATTATCCAAACAGGAGCAACCCTCACAAAATACTTAACTGAGGCACTGAAGACGTCACCAAGGAGAAACCCGTCACGTCTCGCCGTACTGAGGACTGCACCTCGGGACCAAGACAGGGCGACGGTCAAGGCAACGGACCACTGCAGCCGTCTGAACGGGAACCCTCGTGGAAGAGGACGTTGGGGCCACTTTTGCGATATGCCGGGATCGATGAAGTGGGGCGCCTCCCTCTGAAATCTTCACACGAAGCTCCTCGAACTCTTCAGGCTTTTGGACCGGTACCGAATGACGTCGCCCCACGTTGGGCGCCAATTGGAGTTCTGGACTTTTTGGTTCCGTCCAGAGGTGTCAGGGACAACACCCGAAGACCCCGGAGTTCAACCTGTCTCGGTGCACAAACAAACAGAAACACGGGCTTCTCGATGGTGGCGTCAAAGACCAAAGGTTTATTACTGCAGGGACACAGAAGTCACAGAAACTACACATGGGCAGTATCTAGGAGCCTGTTCAATTTGTACAAAGAGGGTTGTTCCTTATATACTAAATATTCTGCTCAGGGCAAATTCTTTACATGTTTCCACAGTTCTAAACATTCGTGTCTTTAAACAATAAATATTTGGCGTTGCACAGGAATCGTCAACAGTATCTGATGTCAAAACATTACGAATGAGGGGTTCCCACTAGTCCATCATAATCCTATGTCAATTCTTCATTCAAGACCCGGACCGCCTCATCGTAAATTTCGTTACCTCCCCCTAATAAAGGCCCAGAAGGAAAGGAGCAGAGCCAGGTGCAGAAGATAGAAAGGCAGGATAAGAAATGTTTGTGGGTCGTAAATGGGCACGGTTACCAGCTTCGGCCGCTTAATCATGATCAGGCCAACGAACACAAGAACCAGTATAGCAGGACTGGCCTCAGGCTGGGGAGGCAGTTCTTGCCGAGTCATGCTGCCACAGCGTTGCTGGCCTAAGGTGCACGTGTCATTAGCAAGGTGAATCGCCGGTTAAAGCCTACGTGTCCTTTAATGAAGAGAGATCATTGTGTGTCCATTGACTATGTGAGGGCAAGGAATACAAAATGGCTTCCGTGTTCTAAAATGGATGCCATGGGTAAATCACAAATGTGTTGGTAACAGGAGTGCTCTTGCTCGTAGCATAGCGAAAACACCAGGATATACTAAATGGATCATTTGCGGTTCACTGATACCAAAATTATGTATTTACGACAATGTTACAAACACGAGTAAAATCGTCACGGAACCTCAGTGCTGTGGTTACTTTTCTAGGGTTTAGGGTAGTGCAGTGGTGTTTGTGTAGTGTAGGGGGTCATGCTGGGGGTAGTGTTTTATGGTTTACGGTAGTATAGTGGTATTTGTGTGGTGTAGGGGGTGGTGCTGGGTATAGTGTTTTTGCATTTAGTGTAGGGCTGTGTTGTTTGGGTAGTGTAGGGGGTCGTGCTAGGGGTAGTGTTTTAGGGTTTAGGTTAGTACAGTCTTGTTTGTGTAGTGTAGGGGTTGTGCTGGGGGTAGTGTTTTAGGGTTTAGGGTAGTGCAGTGGTGTTTCTGAAGTGTAGGTGGTTTTACTGGGGTAGTGTTTTAGGGTTTTGGGTAAAGCAGTGGTATTTGTGTAGCGTAGAGGGTAGTACTGGGGTTTCTTTTCGTGGGTTTAGGGTAGTGCAGCAGTGTTTGTGTAGTTTAGGGGGCCGTGCTGGGGGTAGTGTTTTAAGGCTTTGGGTAGTGCAACAGTGTTTGGGTAGTGTAGGGGGTCGTGCTGGGGGTAGTGTTTTAGGGCTTGGGGTAGTGCAGTGGAGCCTTGGCCAGCATAGGGAGTCGAGCTAGGGATAGTGTTTTAGGGTTTAGGATAAGTATGGGCGAAATTTGCGAATTCACGCAAATAAGTACTTGCGGTCCGCAAAATCTTCGAATTTGTGCGAATTTGCTGATTTTTTATTTTTGCGTGTTTTTCGGATTTTTTTTCAGCGCAGCTACCTCGAAGTTACCCATGCGGTCATACATGGGCGTGGCCATCTTGGTTTCAGGGTTCGTGTTGCGTATTTCCGTTTACGGGCGCAAGTTGCTTGCTCGCGTTGGGCATTTCCTACGTTCGGGGCGCAATTACGTGTTCGCGTCCGTTTTTGCCTGCTCGCGGGGGAAATATCACGCAAACTTACCCACGTGGTCGCAACGGGTGCGGCCATCTTGTTTTTTAATCATTGCTATGGTTCTGGGCATGCTTTTTCTACTCTGCTTTAATCTTTGCAATCCTTTGTTTCTTTGAACTTTTTTTTAATCTTTTTTTTAAAAATGTTTTTATTTTATTTAACAGAGCAGTCAGGGCAATGATACATACAATCGGAGCAACATGCGGTGTGGATATAGCGGACACAACGCAACTTCGTCCAGTTTTAAGATACATAGAAAAGCAATCCCATTGACACAATAACATTGCAACATTTCTTGATATCCAATCTCTATTATTCTGAGTCAATCTCCTCTTCCTCAATGCCTGGCGGCTCACAAATATAACCTCGATATTTGTTCCAGGCCGTCCAGATTTTCCCCCATTTCCTGGGGCATCCACGGTGGCAGTGTTGGCAGAACTGCTGGACCCCATAACATGGCGATGTTACGTTTTGCCACCATCATGCCTAACATTACCCAGTCTTGTTGCCAGTGGTTTAGATCATTGGGTTCCCATACGTTCAGTAAACAGTAACGGGGCTCCGGCAACAAGGAAACATCTATAGTTTGAGAAAGTGTACGCATTACCGCTGTCCAATATGTTGCTATGTGTCTACAGTCCCAGATAGTATTAAAAGAACGTGCCCTCCCCCCCGCAGTTTCTTAGACAATATTTATGTGAAGCTTTCCCTATCTTGTGTAGTGTCGTTCTAGTGAAGTACGTACGATGTAGTATTTTAAGTTGAACCAGTTTTAACCTGGAGGGTATTGCTGTTTCTCGGAGGGAGGAGAGGGCCTCCTGCCACGCGGAGTCTTCAAAGGTGCCCACATCCCTGGACCAGTTCTGTTTCAGTGTGGATGTCGTGTCCGGGAGGTTGTTAATCAGTTTCCAGTAGGTCAAGGAAGTGGCCTTATCTGGCAAATGTTCCGTCAGGAATCTGTCCTCGAGAGGAGAGGACTCCTGCAGGACGGCACCTGTCGGTATAGCCGACTGGAGCGCATGCCTAATTTGAAAGTATCTGAACTTCTCCACCTCATATTGTGTTTGCAGGTGGGAAAAATCTACCACCTTTCCCTCCTTCCAGATATCGCCCACCACAGAAATGCGTATGGTGTCCCAGACCTGGAACCCTTTACTATTACTAAGAAGGCCTAACCTGTATGAGTCCCACAGCAGTGTCATTTGCGTGATAGTCCCAGAACATTTAAGACGCCAATTTGCTTTGTACCAAAGCTGCACAGAGTGGTGAATCAGGTCAACCAGGTCTGGAGGCATGCGACGGCTATAAAGATTTCCTAACAGCCCCTTGCACTCCAAACACTGTCTATCAGCAAAGTATGTTGGCTCGGTCTGCGGGGCGTGCAGCCCAAAATTAATCTGCTTGAGATGGGCTGCCCAATAATATAGCTCAACATTTGGAGGTGCTATCCCCGCATCATACCAGCCTCTCGTTAACTTGTCTTGTGCGATATGCGGTGGACTCCTGCCCCACAGTAGATTGGAAACTGCTGCAGCTATAGCTTTGAAATATGATACAGGAACCGGAGACGGGGTGTTTTCCAGCACATACAGAAAGCGTGGGAGTGCCATCATTTTATATAATGCCCCCTTGCCTAAGAGCGTGAGAGGGAGAGGCTGCCATACCTTAACATCGCGCTTAAACCGTTCCAGAAGGGGGCGGAGATTTAAAGCGTAAAATTCATTTGGGTCCGGCGTAATGTATATACCCAGGTATTTGAATGCCTTTGCAGTAGTTCTCAAGGGGCAGCTCACAGGTAGAACAGGTGCGGGGCCAGCGAGAACATAAAGGATGGACTTGGACCAATTAATCCTATAACCGACACCCTAATGAACTTCTTGCATACGTTCAATAATTCAAGAATAGATTTTTTGGGGAAGTGAGGTACAACAGGATATCATCCGCATGTAGGGATATGCGGTCCTCCCACACATCGGTCCAACAGATTCCATTGATAGAGAGTTTCCATCTGATCCAGATCGCAAGCGGTTCCAAGAACAGCGTAAAAAGCAATGGGCACAATGGACATCCCTGCCTCGTGCCTCGGCCAAGAGGGAAGTCTCGTGAGATGTGCCCATTGGCAGCAACATGCGCCAGGGGTTTATTGTACAGCAGGCAAATCCAGGCACAGAACTTCGGACCGAAGCCCATGTGGTGGAGAGCTGCCAATAGGTAGGGCCATTCCACTGTATTGAATGCCATAGTGGCGTCCAAGGAAAGGATGACTGCAGGTTCCTGGATACATGCTGTGCGCGCTAGGACTGCATAGAGCCAACGCAGGTTAAGGGCCGTGCTGCGATGTGGCATGAATCCCGACTGGTCCGGATTCACTAAGGAAGAGAGGTGTGGAGTCAGCCGCAATGCTAGTAGTTTGGCTAGGATCTTGCGTTCTGTGTTTATTAGAGAGATTGGGCGGTAAGAAGCATAGTCCGTTTCCAGCCTGCCCGGCTTAAGGAGTGCAACAGTAGTGGCAAGCCGCTGATCCCTCTGTAGCTCCCCTACCTTGAGACTATCACAGAACATGTTCAGTAAGAAGGGAGTAGTTGTCTGCACTGTCTTTTTATACAGTTCAACTGGGAGTCCATTGGGTCCCAGCGCTTTGCCAGATGCCAGTGTGAAGGTAGCCGTCTGAATTTCATCAGTGGTAATGTCTGCCTCCAACAGGAGTGCCGCTTCAGGGGAAAGTTTTGGGATTGTTAGATCCTTAATATAGTCACAAGCTTCTGTAAAAGTATATGACGCCCGGGGGGCATATATTTTTTCATAATGGTCGGCCAGGATGTTAACTATACCATTAGGATTAGAGACCATGGAGCCTGTGGGCAAAGCCAGTTGTGCAATGACCCTATTCGCTCTTTCTTTTCTGTCTAGCCAAGCTAGCATCTTCCCTGCTTTATCCCCCATCTCGTATATCCCAGCCGAGTTGCTTGGAGTTTGTCTTTCACCATTTCCCTTTGGTAAGCCACAAACGCAGTTTGCTTCAGGTGAACCTCATGGGCTGCTCCCGGTGATGGGTGTGCCGCCTGCTCAGTTATTGCAGTGGCTTGCTCCACTGCAATCAATCAATCAATCAATCATAGCATTTGTATCGCGGGCTACTCACCCGGCAGGGTCTCGAGGCGCTTGTGGGAAGGGGTCCGCTATTGCTCGAACAACCAGGTCTTGAGTTGTCTCCTGAAGGCGAGATGGTCCTGGGTCAGCCGAAGATGGATAGGGAGGGAGTTCCAAGTCTTGGCCGCCAGATAGGAGAAGGATCTACCTCCGGCGGTAGCTCTTCGGATGCGTCGTACGGTGGCGAGGGCGAGGCTTCTGGAACGTAGCTGGCGGCTGGGCGTGTAGAAGGTAATGTATGTGTCTTGTAATGTATGTGTCTTGTAAAGCGCACTGCTGCCCTGAGGCGAGGCGAGGCGAGAAGGTCAGGCGGTCGTTGAGGTACTTGGGGCCCAGGTCATGGAGAGACTTGTGTGTGTGGGTGAGGAGCCTGAACGTGATCCTCTTGCTGACGGGGAGCCAGTGCAGGTCCTTCAGGTGGCCGGAGATGTGGCTGCGTCGGGGGATGTCCAGGATGAGTCGGGCGGAGGCGTTCTGGATGCGTTGGAGTCTTTTCTGTAGCTTAGCTGTGATTCCGGCGTAGAGGGTGTTTCCGTAGTCCATTCGTCTGGTGACGAGTGCTTGGGTGACCGTCTTCCTGGTTTCAGTCGGGATCCATCGGAATATCTTGCGGAGCATGCGTAGGGTGTTGAAGCATGATGAGGAGATGGCGTTGACTTGTCTGGTCATTGAGAGGGAGGAGTCCAGGATAAAGCCCAGGTTGCGTGCGTGGTCTGTTGGCTTGGGAGTGGCACCCAGGGCGGGGGGCCACCAGGAGTCGTCCCAGGTGGAGGGCGATGGTCCCAGGATGAGGACTTCCGTCTTGTCTGAGTTCAGTTTCAGGCGGCTGTTCTTCATCCACTCGGCGACGTCTTTCATCCCTTCGTGTAGGCTCGTTCTGGTGGTGGCGGGGTCTCTGGTGAGAGAGAGGATCAGTTGGGTGTCGTCGGCGTAGGAGATGATGTTGAGGTTGTGCTGGCGTGCGATGGCTGCGAGAGGTCTCATGTAGACGTTGAAGAGGGTGGGGCTGAGTGCTGATCCTTGCGGTACGCCGCAGATGACTTCGGTTGCCTCGGATCGAAACGGGGGGAGGCGGACTCTCTGTGTTCTTCCGGTGAAGAACGAGGTGATCCACTCTAGTGCCTTCTCTTGGATGCCGATGTTGCTGAGGCGTTTAACTAGGGTGCGGTGGCAGACAGTGTCGAACGCTGCAGAGAGGTCCAGGAGGATGAGGGCCGCTGTTTCTCCATTGTCGAGCAGGGTTCTGATGTCGTCGGTGGCTGCGATGAAGGCGGTCTCAGTGCTGTGTTTGGCTCGGAAGCCGGACTGCGAGGGGTCGAGGGAACCGTTCGTCTCGAGGAAGGCTGCAAGCTGTCTGTTGACGGTCTTCTCGATGACTTTGGCGGGAAAAGGGAGGAGCGAGATGGGGCGGAAGTTTTTGAGGTCGGTGGGGTCAGCTGTTGGTTTCTTCAGTAGGGCGTTGAGCTCGGCATGCTTCCAGCTCTCCGGGAAGGTGGCGGTGTTGAAGGAGGTGTTGATGACGTCCCGGAGTTGGGGTGCAATGATGGAGTCGGCCTTGTTGAAGACGTGGTGGGGGCAGGGGTCGGTTGGAGATCCGGAGTGGATGGTGTTCATCGTGCGGGCTGTGTCTTCGGTGGTCACCGTGGTCCAGGTGCGGAGGGTGGCGGTGGGGGGCGTTGGTTCGACGGTTGGGTGCGTGGATGGTGTGCTGAAGCTGTTGTGGATGTCGGCGATCTTGCGGTGGAAGAACGAGGCGAGAGAGTCGCAGAGATCTTGTGAAGGGGTGATGTCGTTGTTGCCGGTGCTGGGGTTGGAGAACTCCTTGACGATGCTGAAGAGTTCCTTGCTGTCGTGGGCGTTGTTGTCCAGTCGTTCCTTCAGAGATATCTTCTTGGTGGTGCGGATGAGCTGGTGGTGCTTGCGGGTGGCGTGTTTGAGGGCGGTCAAGTTGTCTGTGGTCCGGTCGAGGAGCCAGGCTTTCTCGAGGGTGCGGCAGTATTTCTTGGAGTCCTTGAGTTCGTCGGTGAACCAGGAGGCTTTCTTGCTTCTGGGTCTGCTGGGAGGGTTCTTCAGTGGCGCGAGGTCGTCGGCGCAGTCGGTCAGCCACTTTGTGAAGTTGCGTGCTGCTTCGGTGGGGTCCGTTTTGCTGGCGGGTGGGTTTTGGCTGAGGGAGTTGGTGAGCTGCTCGGCGGTGATCTTGCTCCAGATTCTGCGAGGAGCCTGTTGCAGGTGGTGGTTCTTCTGAAGATGAAGTGGACGCAACTGTGGTCGGTCCAGTGGAGTCCGGTGTAGTGGCTGAAGGTGATGTCCTTGCTGGATGAGAAGACGGGATCAAGCGTGTGGCCGGCGTAGTGGGTGGGGGTGTTGACCAGTTGCTTGAGTCCGAGGTTGGCGAGGTTGTCCAGCAGGGCGGAGGTGTTGCGGTCCTTGTTGTTCTCCAGGTGGAAGTTGAGGTCCCCTAGGAGGATGTAGTCAGCGGAGCGGAGGGCATGCGGGCTGGTGTAAACCGTGATGTCTTCGCTGAATTGTGTATGTGGTCCCGGGGGTCTGTAGACGAGGGTGCCTCTGAGGGTCGTCTTTGGGTCGGTGTGTATCTGGAAGTGGAGGTGCTCGGCGGCGGTGAAGGTGTCGTTGGAGTCGGTCGTGACGCGGATGGTGTTCTTGTGTACGATGGCGATGCCTCCTCCAGTCTGGTTGGCGCGGTCTCTCCGGGTGATCTTGTATCCGTCTGGGATGGCGATGGCGATGTCGGGTGCGGAGGAGTTGTTCATCCAGGTTTCTGTGAGGAAGGCGACGTCAGGTGAGGTAGTGTCGAGTAGGTTCCAAAGTTCGATGGCGTGTCTGTGGATGGAGCGGGTGTTGAGCAGGATGCACTTGAGATTGTTGGTGCTCGGCTTGGAGGCTGTGGTGCAGGTCCGGATGCAGGTGAACTTGCAGGCTTGACAGGTGAAGGGTCCGTGGGTGCGTCTCGGAGTGGCTCGATGGCAGGCTCTTGTGCGGTCGGGTTTGAGTGCGATGAGGGTTGCGGCGTCGTAGGTCCGTCGTGTGGGCTGGCATCGTCGGGGACCAGGGGTCCTGGCGCTGGGCGCGGTCCAGGTGCGGACGGGCGCAGACGGGCTTGCCTTTGGCGCGCCTTCGGCGCACAATCGGCGGGTCCGCTGTGCGTGGGAGTGGGCGACATAAGTAAGGAGCCGGGTGAGCGGGTCAGCTGCGTGGCGGCGAATGGGCGGTGGGGGCGGGGCCGCAGGCAGGCAGCGGCGGGAAAGTAGCAGCGAGCGGCCGTCTCTGCAGTGGCTGGGTCGCTTCTGGAAGGCAGTCGGCGTCAGCGGGAGCAGGAGGGGGTGACCAGGCCTAGGGTAGGCGCAATGGTCACTCCTGAAGGCTATTCCCGGTCCCCTTAAGTAAGGAGCCGGGAGGGCGGGTCAGCTGCGTGGCAGCGAATGGGCGGCGGGGGGCGGGGCCGCAGGGAGGCAGCGGCGGGAAAGTAGCAGCGAGCGGCCGGCTCTGCGGTGGCTGGGTCGCTTCTGGAAGGCAGTCGGCGTCAGCAGGAGCAGGAGGGGGCGACCAGGCCTAGGGAAGGCGCAGTGGTCACTATCTAACTCCGCCCGCTGTCCCCGCTTGTGACCCGAGATTGAAGCTATCGCTTGCCCACGAAGGGCTACATATAGGCCTCCCAGAGCATGCTGGGTAAGTCTACCGAGCCAGTATTTTCTCGGAAAAATTGTTTGGTAGTGTTTGTGAGGGCTTTCATAAGAGGTGCCACCTGAAGGAAGCCGGCATAAACCTGGAATATACGTCTCTTGTAAGTCTGGTGATGCGTATATTTTAGCAACATTGGAGAGTGGTTTGATATGACCCTAGGGCAAATAGTCACTTTTTCTATTCCCTGCAAGCCGTCTGCGGACATCAGGAAGTAATCTATGTGTGTAAGACAGTAATGGACCCCGAGTAGAAAGTGTATTGTTTTTCTTGTACCTCCAACTATCTGTGAGTCCCAGGGCTATCAGGCCAAGAAAACGTCGCCCACCCTGCACATCTGATCTTATAGGAAATCTGTCTATTGTGCCATCCAGTATATCATTAAAATCGCCCCCTATCAGTAGTGTCGCAGCAGGCAGTGCCAGTAAGAACTTTGTGAAAGCGAAGTGGGCTTGCATGTGGAGGGCAGGTGGAATGTACACAGAGACAAAATTAAGCAACCGCCCCTCCCACTGACATGTCAGTGCCGCAAAACGGCCTTGGTCGTCAACTCGCTTCTGCTGTACCACCAGTGGGAAGTTCTTCCTAATAACTATCCCCGTGCCTCTGGAACCTGAGGAAAATTCTGTATGCGCCATCATTTTATACCCCCATCTATCCATAGCTTTGACAGCAGAGCCCACTAGGTGCGTTTCTTGCAATAGAACCACCGCAGGGCCACAACGTTTCAAATATTGCAGCACCAGACCTCTCTTCACTTTGTCTCCCAGCCCTCGGACATTCCAGGTAAGTACAGTTAAGGCGGTCTGGGGCGCCTGTAGCGCCTGTGACGCGTTCTCAGCCATCAGAGATAATAAAATGTGTCAAACATCTGAAGTTACATTTGTCCCGCAAAGCTCCATAGACAAAACAGTTCGCTGCCCCAATAAAATTGCAATCAACCAAGTCAAAAAAGATAAGCAAACACATAATGAATTCAACAAAAATGAACAAACCAGTTACTTCCCCAACCTGGTTCCCACCCACCGTCCCTGCCTCCCTGCTCAGCGAACCTGCACCTGCCAGCCTCCCCAACTTAGCAGAGTGCTTCTTCCCTCCCCTAGCTACAATACTTGCTTGTCAGGGGTAACGAGTCCTACGAGGCACCAGCCCTTTGGAGTCTCCCAGGCTTGCCCCAGTCCAAAACTCCAAGACAGCTCAAACACAGTTGTCCATGTAGCCGCTCAATGCGCCAGAAATCATTCTCGTTGTTGCGGGGCTTATTCCTCCTCTAGGAGTAGCTCGTGGTGCGACTCTTGGTCACCAGAACCCAGATCGTATGGGGCATCCTCCCCTTCTCGGCGGCGGTGAGGTTTCGGTCTTCGGTCCGCTCGGTTCACAGGGCGCCACCCTTCTAGCCAGTCGTGTGCCGCCTCCGGCGATTCAAAGAACCAGGTCCGTCCGTCAGCCACCACTCTGAGTTTTGCCGGGAAGATCAAAGAGTATGGTAATTCCTGCGCCCGGAGTAGTTTTTTAACTTCAAAGAAGCTTCGTCGACGTCTGGATACGGCTGCAGTGAAGTCAGGGAAGAAGGTTAGAGAGGAGTTCAGAATCCGGATGGGGGAGAAATCCTTGCTGTTTGTAGAATTGTGCCTCTATCCCTGAAATTAAATAATCTAGCGAGTACTGGTCTCGTGGGGGCTCCCGGCTAGGGCCTACCACCAGGCACCCTGTGGGCACGCTCGACCGAAAAGAAATGCGAGAGTCCCTTGGGTTGTAGCTTGGTTTTGATTAATTCTTCCACATACAAATCCATCGTTTGGGTGCCTTTGGTCTCTGGAATACCCATAATACGCACGTTATTTCGTCTGGCGTGCCCTTCTTGGTCGTCCAGCTTCTCCGCCAGCATCTTATTCTCCTTTTCGAGGCGGGTTACCGATATCTGCAGTTCCGAAGTGTCCAGAACCAGAGATTTTGCGACTATCTCCTCTTCCTTCAAATAATCCGCCATTTTGTGGAGTTCCGCCCGCAACAGGGAGACGTCCGTGGAGATCGTTCCGACCGTGGCCTGGGGACTCGCTAGAGCTTTCATGATGTCTTCCAGTGTGACCTTTTTTGCTCCTTCTCCCTCCGGCGCTTTACCGTGGGGTGGCGTCGGGGGTAAGCCTTTTTCATATGCAAACTTGTCCAGCTTAGCCTGTACCGCCTGGTTTCGTGGCCCCCTGCCCGCCATATCCACATGATTCGTTGAGCTCACGACAAATGTCAATCGGTAACTGTTCCACCAGCTGAAATAGCGGTAACCCCTCCGGTATATTCAGGCGCCTGTGTCTCGCAGTGGCAACACCTCGGGATCTACGTCAGGTACGATAAGGTACGTGGTGGTCTGGGGCCACTGATGTGGGGGGGTGGAGTGCAGAAGTATACACCTTCCTGAAGACTGACCGACCGTCACATCTCTGAAAGAGCGAGGCAGTTAGTTCTGCCCACCTTTGGACTGCGTGTTATCCGTAATCTTCATGGAGGCCAAGTACCTCCAGCGGGGCACAGAGCATGAGGAAAGTGCGTCCCACGACTCCAGCGCTATTGTTAGGCCCAAAGTCCGCCTCTCCCCAGGCGGCTGCACCAAAATGGGCACTTCAAAATGCCCCACCAAGCAACAGAAGTAGAGTACCGGGACCAGGGCGTACCTGCAGGGGGTTATGGCGCAGTTCGGGCGGCCAGGATGTATGGTTCGCGGCTACACCCGTAATTGCCAGTCCTGTACGGGTGGGGAAATCAGGTCGGGGAAGCGCCATAGCTATTGCTGCCACCCGTGCGTGTCCGCCTCCCCTGCAGCCGGCGGCTGTGGATCGAATCTTCAGAAGGAGGCCGGTAATTGGTCGCAATGGCGGCAATAGCGAGCACGCCACACACAGCGGGGGCCCACGTGGGGGAGAGCAAAAATAATACCGCCTAATGTAACGAAACAGGCGAGTCCGACGTCGTCTCACCCCTGGTTTCTGCGGCGTCTGTTTCCGGCAGCACTGGAAACTTTATTTCCCGGTCCACTTGTGCCCCACAGGCCGCTCACACTCGGGCGGCGTTATCTCTTTGAAGCAGCCTCGGATTTTTGCCGGAGTTCGTCCGGTCTATGCCGCATGGGTTCCGACGTCAGGCACAGCCCGCAGAGCACTTAAATGCACGGATTAATGATCGGATATGTGAAAATGACTGGAACGTCCCCGGAGCTCAGTAACTAAGCGGCCATTTTGCTCGGCCGGTAGCCACGCCCCCTTGTGTTGATCTTTTTTATTCATTATCTATCTCTCTATTTTTCTACATCTATATTTTGTGTTTTTTTCAACTTTTTTTTTCAACTTTTTGTTACTTTAATAACTACTTTTTTTTAGCTCTCGGTTCGGTGTTTGCAGGTGCTCGCCTGCTCACTGGCGGTGCTACTATGCTTACTTGTTTTCAATTTTGTGCTCATTTGGCCTGGGTGACTGATTATGTATGAGTGTACTTTACACAACTGCATAATGCTAGACACTACATATTACATTGCAGGTAAATTATGTTTCAAAAGCTTCTGTGATTGCAGGTGCTCCCCTGCTCACTGGCGGTGCTACTATGCTTACTTGTTTTCAATTTTGTGCTCATTTGGCCTGAGTGATTATGTATCAGTGTACTTTACAGAACTGCGTAACGCTAGAGAGACTCAAGTCCAGTCTTTCCTTGTATTCCTGCCACTAACAAGAGATAGTGGTGGTGGATTGATAGTTTGAGTATATTATGACTGGTTATTTAGTAGGAAACTGTTTAGTGGTCTGCAATCATGGTGGACTGTGTCTGTCATTTCCGCGTGCTGCGGAGTGCTGCCTGTCAGTCCTAGTAGAACCTTTTTGTAGTTGGTTTAGGGAGTTACATAACTTTCCAAGTAGATGGTCCGTGAATCCAGCAATACTAATATCCTAGTAGACCACAGCATATAGGTCAATACATTTAGTGCAATTGTTGTCTATTTCCCCGAAATAATTTGTTATTGGTTTTCTGAAATGTTTGATTTGGTTGACAACAATCATCCATGTTTGTGTCTTTCTTTCATGTATATCAGACCCCCCCAGGGGAAAGAGGACAGAGGTGGAGGTAGCAGCACTGGCGGAGCAGGAAGGCCAGGATAGGTCCGCCGAGGGCTCTTCTGCTGGCCCCAGTAAGTTTTCCTGTTAATATTAATAATTATACTTCCCTATCTTTTATAGCACCTATTTATTCCAAACGTTCCTCATAATTCTATTCGTCTTTGATCTTCTTGTAGACTGTTTCTAAATTCTTATCCTGCCTCTACTATGACTCTATGTGGAACTACTAAATTATTATTAGTCTGACTGTGTCGCTAGCTAAGCTTGTACAGTTGGCAAAAGGTGTTAAACAAAACTCCTATTCTATTCAGCAATAGCTCTAGGCACTGCGTGCAGTCGTCTGGGTTGTCCATAATGTCTATTGAAGTCATTCTAAATGTTTATGCTTTGACAATTCCCAACAATAAAAATTCAATGGCCACCATGAATAAGATACTAGTTTACTTTTTTATTGGATAGGAGGACATTCTACTACTGTTGCAGGGACTATTCTGCACATACAGAACTATGGACAAGAAATAGGGCCTTGGTTATAAATTATAATAGGCGCAGTTAGACTTTCCACATACCTCAGTCATAACAGAAGTTGAACCCCCAATCTCCTTACTGACTAGCTAGTGTGTCAGAGTCATTATTTATCTCCCAAATGCAGCCATGATCCCCAATGATTATACAACCCAGAACATAAGACTATGGAGTCAGAGTCCCGACCTCTCAGAGTCACGGACTCATGCTTGCAAATTGCAAACCCTTTCGCTCACTCAGTCATGACCAAAAACCACAGAGTCTATGTAAGTTTTAAAGCTTTATTAAAAGTAAAACAACTAGCTCTGTGTGTACTCTGTAAAAATATTAATTGTGCATTATATAAAAACATTTATTAAAATTAATGTCATATAAGATAAACGGTGAACGACTGAAAAGTGGCTGATTCACACATCAATTGTGGGAGAGCCCTCACCTGGTTGGAACTTAAAGTCTTGGTGGCGATGAATCGTTAACGACTCAGACTAAAATATGATGATGATATTGCTCTTGTTCGTAGAAGGGAAGCTTCTGTCTGTTATGGGAAAAATGGTGCGTGTTAAAAAGCAAGCATTCATCCGTTGTGTCAAAAAGTGTAGCATCACATGTTATGGCTAAGCATTAATAAAAAACACCCTTCCTTGAAGAAAGGGACATTTTTAGTTTAGACTAGAGAGTCACAAATTATTAAATTTGTTTATGCAGTACTAGTAACTTTTTTTCATTCCTAGACAAAATAGGGAGTAGTGTATATGGCATCTAAAAATATTAAATATATTTTCTAGGCGTAACACCATCGGCACAGCCAACCACCAGTGCCGGGGCCAGCGCGGAGGTGGGCAGTCCAGGGGCAGATGCGGTGCCACGGCCAGCAGGAACTGCTGTGGGGGATGACACGGTAGTGGCGGGCAATGGTAAGCTTTTATATTGAATGCTGCCCGAGGTGACTGAGAATCTGATGCATGGCCGGTTAAAGGCTGAAGCAAGGATGGGTGTAAGGAGAAAGAAAAGAGGACTGCCTGGGTGGGTGACACAGAAACTGTATGTGTGCGCAATATATCCTTTGGTTCAAATTCAAATGCAAGTCAAGCACAGATGCATGGCTGGCGGTTTACAAAATAAAATAAAAAGGTTGTTTTTCGGTGAGAAAAAGTAAGTTTTGTCCAGTTGAGAGTCAGACATTAAGAAGAATGATTGACATTTAATTTGAATGGATGGATGCCTGGATGGTATCTTCCTCCTAGTTAGCATAGGTGTATGTAGACAGAGTAGACGGTCACTGGATGAAGAGTGTTACTTTGAAGAGCATGTAACACCGCACGTCCGTGCCAGAGTAGCAAAGCCGAGGAAAGTAGAAGTTGTAATTTTTCAGAATACTACCATGACTAGTAACAGTAGTTTGCAAGCACAGCATATATCCGGTGATTACGGTGACCACTCACTCACTACCTCTGTTATTAATTTTTTTACAACTCTGTCATTCATGAGTGGCCTATCGCTATTCACTCAATCAAAAACAAAGCACCTAAATGTCATCCCATATGTAAGCAAATACCCTGTGAAGGGATAGATGATCATATTATTTATCTTCTTCATTTTCCTTTTGTAGTAGTTGGGGGCAGGGTAGGGTAAAAGTTAAATTAATTAAGCAGTAGCCCTTGTAACAGAGTAAGGCCAGTGCCACCCATAATAGAAAAGTAAGAGCTTCACCACCTGCATGAACTGGACCGGTAACACTAACGCAAGTCTGTGTCATCATGGCTTGCGTCTGTTTTTCTCGGGTGCAAGTTGACTGCGCTGGCATTATGCCGGCTTCCAATTTCGCTAAACAAGAGAGAAGAAGAAGACTGATGTACTGTCTGAGTCTAATTTAGTGAGTCCATATAGTGCTAGTAGAATTCCTGAAACTCTTAATAATGTTAGAGCAGAGGCGGACAACGTGAGAGGTTAGATAGATACGTGCCACAAATGTTATGTACTGTGCTTGCAAGATGCTAGTGCTACTGTGACACAACTTTCTGATGAATTATTTTATGTTAATCTCAAAGAACATTGGATACAGTATGTTTTTCTTCCTTCATATAGGTACTCCTTCCAAACTAACAAGGAAGGAGTTGGCAAGACGGGTCCGGCAACGGAAGCTGGAGGCAATTGTCGCCAAATATCGGTGGCTGGTGGCCCAGGAGGAGGAGGATGACACGCAGTCTACAACAACAAAATCCACAGCAGCTGCATCTTCCTCTGCTGCCCCAGGGTCATACAGCGAGCGCCAACCTCCAGCGGTATGGTGCCGCGGTCTGGAAGAAACCGGCCTCCGCTGAGCAGCAAAAACAACAGCTGCCCCCCACAGTACCTGCTAGTGCAATGGTCGTGTGCACCGCTTGACCCTGAGAATGTCCAACCCTGAGCAGGAGGTGGCAAGGCTGAAAGCCCTGCTCAAGTACCTCTGGAGAGAGCAGCGTGACCACCTGGCCAAAGGACACCGCCGGCGGAAGTAGAGAGACTGTCCCTTGCCCTTTTTTTAAAGACTTTTGGGGCGGGTGGTAATTGGGCGTTGGGGTTTTTGGACTGGGGACATTGACTTCATGGACATTGGTTGGCGTTAGGGAGGGGGGTGGGTCGGGTCTTCTTGTGGGATAGTTTATGTTTGTTAGGGCTCAAATAACTATTTATTTCAAATTAAACATAGCATCTGCGTTTTTTTACTGTTTTGTGGGGGAGACAGGGGTGGGTTAACTGTACGTTTGTTTTCATGAAACTTAACTGGCTGGTTGATTCAAATTGTCTAATCGCCCAAATTTGTACAAAAGTGCCACTGACAGAGTTAGTGAATTCAATTGTCCTACTACTTCACTAGTACTACCGTCAGTCTCTCCTCTCCTCCTACTCCATTATTCTTCCTCCCACAAAATGCTTATCTTACCTGTGATTCGTGTTTGAGAATAGGGCAAGGCACAGGGCTGGCTGCATGGCAAATGGCGATTAAGGTTATGTATGGAATCCTGGACGGATGAAATGTCATTGTTGTGGTGGTAGTCGTAGTGGTACACACTGGTAGTAGCAGCATATGAAAAAAAAGGCAATGGAACATTGAGTGGCCTGAGCAGAGCATTAGAACAGTACGATAGATAGTACAGTACACAAGAACAGTGCCATAAATTGTAGCCTAAGCAATGCTAAAGTATTCAAAATATAAATACTAGTTGCGTAGAGTATGACTACTACAAAAAGTAGTACTGAAGGTGAAGGACACAGCAGCGTAAGCATTCGTCACGTGAAAGAGGAGGATGTTGATGGCGCACATGAAATTCTGATTTGATTTGCAAATACTCATGGGTGTGTGTCAAGCAGAATAAGAATAAGAATATATCCTCAGATTCCTTACCAGCCTTGAAATTGATTTTCTGTTGCTTTGACCTTATCCTCCCCAGCAAGTGTGTGGAATTATTGTTGTCATTTAGTCACACCTCAATGAAAACCACACAGCCCGGGGGAAGAGGGTTAGGGTTTGAAAATTGAATGGGAATGGGGGGTTTTGGGAAAGTTTTGTGCAGAGAGGGAAAAAAAAACAGCATGGACAAACAACAAATGAAGAAAAACAAATCTTTGGATACGAAGATATCCATAAATCTTTTAAGGGACATAAAGGAAGTGCACTCACTACTGCATGCATGAAGTTTTTTGCTAAATGGATGGTTAGGTTACTGAAAAGTAGTACTTACTACAACTTACTAACTATGAAGAAACAATTTGACAGTACAGGGCTGCTGTAAATACGCAATTTCACTTGCCTATCTGCTCTCAGAGAGAATAAACACTTATTAGTACATTAAATTACTTTTAAAAATAGCAAAGAAACTTATCAAATAGCTGGAGGGATGAATTTGAAGCAGAGAGCAAACAAACGTACAGAGTCACACTCATAGCAGTTCACAACAATAACATTATTTAAAAGATAAGGCGAAGTAAAGAGGATAATGTATCTTTATGTTGTAGTTGTCATGTTCAATTTGGGAAGTTGCATGCAACCAGCCATTCCTCTTATTCGCGGTACTCCTCCATTCCATCTGTAGCTCCGTCAATCAATCTTGGTGCCCAGACACACTGTCTACTACCTGCCTGGCGGATGCAGAATTGCGGATGTCTAATGGTAAGCCTGAGTTAATCGTTTTTCCCATCGCACAGGGTAAAAGCTGGCCTTTAATTGTTGATAGGAAAACAGGAAGTGATATTAAAACACCAAGGAGAAAAAATATAAGGTACGGTGTGTAGTGCAAAAGTAACACTTTCAGTTTCAGAGGCGACAGTATTACATATAAGCATAATTTCTAAAGTGCGTACTCTGAGTCTCCTTTTCGAGGATAGTAATTAGCACACAGCATGCCAGGGCCATGCAGACGGTCAAGGCAGGCCCAATGAGTGAAGCAACCTGATATAGCGTACCTCTTTGACACAGACAGACAAAGCATATTTAATTGTATGCAGCAAGCCACATAGCCGCAATTTTACATGAACTGCTGTCTGCATTCTGGCATAACAACACTACACTGGCTCGACCACTCCATACAACGAGTGGACAAACATGTATAGTATGTTGTTGACTTGTTTACCTGTTTGCCACTCACGAAATGGCCATAGTTCTTCCGTAAACCGACGATGATGATCCATCCATCCAAGTGAGTGACTGTAAAGAAAAAAGATATTATGTAACTTTGATCATCAAGACTCATCATCATCATGGTATATTGGCAAACTCAATGTTGTTCATGCAGTCACAGTCTACACACACTGTGAGTCCAAGGACATTTTGCATATTAAAAAATGCAACGTAGTGGCCCCTGCAGTAGAAGTACAATTTGAATTAAACAAGGTAAAAACAGAGTAGACTTGAGTTACATTTAGTGTGTAAAAGAGGGGGAACCTACAAGGAAACACTTGGAACTGCCGTGATCTTACCTGTGGCAATTGGTTTGTTTGTTGGAAGCCGGAGCCGTCGCGTCAGCCTGCCACCTGCCGCCGCACACTCTGTCACTCTGAGTGCGGCCGATGAGCGGAGAGCGGGTCCAGGTGCTCCAGGGGACTCCAACTCCCAGCACCCTTTGCGGCCGGAAGCCGCGCATCAGTCAACCGCGCCAGGAGGCGCATAAAGATCAGCGTGACTCCTTGCGGAGCGGGGAACCTACACGGAAACACTTGGAACTGCCGTGATATTACCTGTGGCAATTGGTTTGTTTGTTGGACGCCGGAGCCGTCGCGTCAGCCTGCCTCCCGCCGCCGCACACTCTGTCACTCTGAGTGCGGCCGCTGAGCGGAGAGCGGGTCCAGGTGCTCCAGGGACTCCAACTCCCAGCACCCTTTGCGGCGGGAAGCCGCGCATCATTCAACCGCGCCAGGAGGCACATAAAGATCAGCGTGACTCCCCGCATCGCGGGAGCGCGCGGGCAGCGCCAGGTGAAGCCCGGGCAAAGGGCGGGCAGTGTGTGGCCGTCCGAGGCTGGACGGGCTGGGCTGGCCACCCCCCTTGATTCCTCACTCACACAGAACCAGGAAGTAAGCCTCTTTGACATTCATTCAAGGATTACGTGGTGGAATTTATACACACACCATGACTGATACCCTTAGCGTAGGACACAGATTTTCTATAGGAGGATCTGTGCAAGGGACTCTGGACGCATTTATCACAAGGGCTAGCTCAGTTCTAGAGAAAGAAATTATGTTGACTGAGCGACGTATATCCCTAGAACTGCAGAGAAAACGCTCATCTATAGGGACTATACAATCAGCCAAAACCCCAACGCATGTTAGTACCTGCTCTGAACTAACCAGCACTATAGGCATGCCCCCTCAGTTACAGGATCTCCCAGCATCCTAATTGAACCAACACGATTCTGCTAGCACTGACATCAGCCTGGACACTATATCTCTTTCCTCGCCAGAAGACTCATTAATATCAATTCCTAGCAGCCAGGCTTTAGAAAAGCTAACCAGTATTAAACAACCAGGGCCGCCCGTCCCCATGAAAAGAAAAAGGGGTGGGACAAAGCAAAAGGGAAGTCGAGCTAAAACTTGCAGAGCTGATAGGACGCCTACTAAGCCTAAAAGCGTAGAAACAAGTGAATCCATTCAGGGTCACCTTATAACATATCTCAAGCAAGTTCTCATGAAACATTTTAAACATCTGATTAGATTGTTGCTTTTGCCTTTAATTGAGAGGGTTAAAAGCATGACTAAGCAAATAGGGTCCATTACAGACATGGGAATTGCCAACTCTATTCTACTGAAAGATATGGCAAATAAAAGAAACATCCCCTCTGTAGTGGAGACAACGATAGTGTCAAATGCCCCCAATAATGTAGCTAATAAAAAGCTGCCGCCTAAAACGAATGTTAAAACTACCACGGGCATTAACACAGGGAACCCAGCCCCCAAGCCTATCATCCCTGGGGAAACATCAGAAACATCATAAAAAATGCAAGTCAAATTGATGAATCCGGAAATACAGGGTAAGAATCTGAAGAATACCCACAAAGAGAGAGAGATTATAGGACATTCTCAGCATATAGATCTCCCACCGGAGGCTGAACCCTTTGTTATTGTCCTCACTGGGGTACAGCAGCTGGAGGCAGGATCATTTGAAAGCTACCAGACTCTTTAAAACAAAGACATCTACTGGCTAAGAGCCAATAGACCTTTACCGCCCAATCTGGATGGCAAAATTTTACATGTCAGAAGGCTGGACTGGGTGGGAAAAAGACCGAAGGATGTATTGGGGGATATAATTGTCATAAACTTTAGGGATCGTAGGGTGTCAAACTACATCCGAAACTGGTTCCCAGGATACTACGAGGGAGGGATATCTACCAAAGACTTAGGTTATTTTTACCCAAAAGTCCTGATGGGAAACCCACGGAGACCAAGAAACTGTAACACCCGTTTTGATATGCCACCCATGTTCAATGTCGCTACCTCAAATCGCTTCTCTTTATTGATGGGGATGGAGGGGGTCAAATGACTGCTGTCAGGTAGTGATAAGATTGTGAGGGATTGTGGACTCTCCCCAATCTCAGGCGATATGAAAGCAAGTAAGAAAACCGAACAAACTAATGTAAATACCATGGTAGAAGGGGTAGGTAACATTGTGAATACTACACACAAAAGTCAACTAGTTATTTCCTGGAACATCGCGGGATTAAGGAATAAAATGGGAGATCAGGAATGGCAAGATACAATATCTAAATATAATATTCTGTGTTTCCAAGAAACGTGGCTGGCGCATGAGTTACATCTGAGGGGCTATAGAACTTTTAATACACCAGCCACTCCAAGTAAAAATGGTATAAACAGTAGAAATAAAGGTGGTCTGTGCACCTATATCTTAAATACATCCGACATAATAGTTCTCAAATTTATTTCAGCAGAGTACTACCAAATTATATTAGTGAGCTGGCCGGGAATAAAAAAGCTAGCTATCATAAATTTTTATAACAATGCTCATGCTCCCTTATGGGACGGCATTATTTTTAACTTACGAAGGCATATAAAAACATGAGAGCAATTAGGTGGCGGCGATCTGATTCTCCTGTGGATGGGCGATTTTAATAGTTCCATTTGTACCAGCAATAATACAGGAACATATCCTTTGAAAGACAACAGAGAGGAAGACTTGACCCACTTTATTCACTTAGGGATAGGGGACCCGTTGAACAGTTTGATTTATGAGTTCGATATGGGTTTTATTAACGAATTCTGTACCCCAATGGCAGATTTTGCACCAACTTTTAATGGAAGAAGGGTAAACTCGATAATTGACTTTACCCTTCTGTCCCGCAGGCACAGGTTATTAGTGTGATCTGGGAGACTCTAGATCTTGCATATAGTGACCATTATACAATAGCGGTCTCCCTGACATCTCAGGCACAGGCACAACCTAACACGATGACTTATCATACGCCTATAACTTTAGGTTGCACAAATGGCTATACCATCAAGTGGGGGACCACAAATCTTCCTAGAGAGGCTGGTCACCAAAGTTTCTGAGCATTTGTTAATCTGTCTGTCTGAAACTAAAGATCATCAACAAATCCTTGCATCCTTTGGGGTGATCACGGGCGAGATAAAGAATATGATGACTGCCACCTATAAAAACTGTCCCCCTAAAGGGAAAAGATGGTTCAACGGAAATTGATCGAAGGCGCACAAAAAATTTATATCATCTTTACATGAATCCCCAAGGTCACTGGAATTAGTCAGACAGGCAAGAAAATCATATAGAGATGCCATAGCTAACAGGAAGCTAGAACTAAAGCAAGAAATTTGGCAGAGTCTCCATGAAGCCTGTTTAAAAAATGATAATACCGCATTCTGGAGGGCAGTAAATGCCCCTTTTTTGTCCGAAAGAGACACTGACATCATTGATGTAGTAGTACAAGGAGATGTCTGGGTTAATCATTATTATAACTTGTATAAAAGATCTGATACAAGGTTGCATAATAATCCTATTGATAATCAAGAGAATTCAGAGGTGCTTCCTTTGGGGATTATTTTTCGACCACAAGGAGGTAATAAGGGGCATTAAAGGAAGTGCCCCTGGAAAGGCACCGAGACCAGACTGCGTCCCGATTGATATATACAAATCGGAACTAGCATTGTGGTCATCTATCATAACTAATGTCTTAAATAGTGTTATTGCCTTAGGCTTTATTCCAACTTGGCCGGAGGCAATAGTGGTGCCGATTTTTAAGAAGGGAGACAGGAACGATCCTGCCTGCTACCGACCAATATCCCTTTTGGATGCTTTAATGAAGGTAGCAGGCAGGATCGTTCTTAAAAGGTTACAGGAGTGGGCAGAAGAGAACCAGATTGTCTCTAATTTACAATATGGCTTCCGCTCAGGTAAAGGGACACTCGAACAGGGCCTTAACTTAGCCTTGCTAGCAGCAAAATACACACAAGCAAAAAATGAAGCACTTTTTATAACGTTCGTGGATTTAAGCTCCGGGTTCGAATACGTAGACCACTCCACGCTATGGGAGACATTAGCTGACATAGGCATGGAGTCGGAGATCACAACATTCATTAAGGAACTATATAGGGACGCAGGCGCGAGGGTAAGGTATGGGAGGGATGGTGCATGCTCTAACAAATTTAACATCAAAAGAGGAGTAAGCAGGGGTGCATTTTGGCACCCTTCCTATTCATTTTTTACATTAATAGTGTGGGCCAGCACCTCAAGTCCTTCCAATGCGATTATGCAGCGGTGGGTGGGATTCCTATCCCAATCCTCCTTTACGCAGATGACGCCGCTATTATATCACCAACAGTTATTGGTCTCCAACGGGCAGTGGTCAAGTTCTCAGATTACATGGGTAAGCGGGGGCTAGAGATCAATGTCTCCAAGACATACGCCATGAGATGTGGTACCTTTTTAAAATCCAATAAGGCAATCTACCTGAATAAAAGAAAAATTTAAAATACTACTACTTTTACCTACTTGGGAGTAAATTTCGACAGTAGGGGTAACTGGACAAAGGCGGTACAGGCTAGAAATCTGGCGATCACTAGAGCAAAGGGAGCCTTGATAAACTTTTCTAGGAAGTTAGGTGGTCGTCCCGTCAAATAACTTTTGCAAATATACAAAGCTAAGTGTATCCCTACTCGGACCTACGGAGCGGGCATCTGGGGTTTCATTAAAACTGACCAGATACAGCGAACGGAAAATGACTTTATTCGTTACCTGCTCGCGACACTAAAATCTATGTCTACTTTTTTCAGCCATAGGGAATTGGGCATAGCACACATAGAAGATACAATTAAATCTGCCCCACTCCTCCTGTGGCACAAAATCTGGGTCACCCCAGAAACATCACTTAATAGAGAGGTTATCTCGGACTGCTTACAGTTAGATGGAGTGAGAAATATTAAATGGCTACAACATGTAAAAACTATGGCAATCTATATTGGTCATATAGAATATTTTGAGAATCCTATGTGTTTGGAATTTGTCCCAAGACGGGTGCTGAAAAAAACGATCATGGACTTCTTAGATAATAAAAGATGACTCTCTGTTAAACACAAATTTATTGCCAAAATGGGTCAGGGTTTTATTCTCCACACAGGCATACAGCCACATTTATTGCTGGACCCTAGTCCTTTTTCGAGAATGCTACTAACCAGGTTTCGGGCCAACACTTTTTTCAGACTGATAACATTCCCCAATCGTAATGACTGGTCAAGACATCTGGGGAAATGCCCTTGTGATGGTTGTTCACAGCAATCGAATATTCATTCGATTCTTTTCTGTAAATATTTTGAGGCACCCAGGAAATTGTTCTTGAAACCAATCTTTATAAATTGGGGTATAAGAGGCTGTCGGGCAGCATATTATAAATTAAAGCAACTGGAAACAGCCCTGGAGGTCAAAGCAGTGGCTTCTTATCTGAGAATTCTGATCGCCTTGAGGAAGACCATGACCATGAATTGTTTATTGTGTTAGCAAATTAATGTTTTTTACTGTGACCTTTTTAATTCTGTTTTAATACTGAACAACTTTTATGAAATATAATGAATTTTATTTGTTTTTAAACTATGCGTTAACAGTTTTATTTAACTTATGTAATATTGGATTAGCTAGCTTTTCAGTATTTCAGTATGTCTTGTTATTTGTAACAATCCGTACATTGCCGGGAATGTAGTATGTCTTTGTGAACTTTGCTGATTAATTGAATTGATTTTATTGAAAATATTGTATGTATGTGCTTTCATTATTTTGTTTAAAAATCAAATAAAGCTAAATAAACTGAACTGAAACTGTGTGTAAAAGATTAAATAATACCAGAAGACATATGATTCATTTCATGCACAACAAACAGCAATTGCTTTTATCAGAGCCAGACAGCCAGTGTTGTCCACTGCATGCCATCTCATTATTCATTACCTGTTCCATTTTTTGTCCGCATCTTGTTCTTAAAGTGAAGGCCCACAGGGAAGGCTCTCGTGTCAATTTCAGAAGCAACTGTCAGCAACCAGCATATAGTCAGTAATTCCTGTCCCACTTCTTTTGACGGGACTCGTCTACGAAGCAACAGTTTCTTGATTCCGCGTAATCCAGCCATCTGCCTTAAGGGAAATGGATAGGGGGAGTCTGGAGGAGGAGGATAGAGGAGCATGACTAGTCTGAGTTGTGAACTTGTGAACTTCAGGATTGCAGACAGCGGCACCTTCAATAAGGAAATAAGACGAAGACAGTGCTGCTGATGGATTTATTTTGATTAGAGTTTTGTTACGGTAAAAGTTGCAAAACAAAGAAAGACACACAGAAATAAAAGTGAATAAGGAGGAAAAAAAAGGAAATCAGTTTCAGGCCTAGGTGTCAGGGTAGTAGAGCTCATCCTCAAACTCTGTGAATTGAGACGGGAGTAGGTCAGCTAACAGAAAAGAACTTCCGTCGCCTAAGTCGGTGTCCTCTTCTTCCTGCATGGATTCACATATTTTGTAATCTGGTGGTATGAAGTGCTGATTCATCTTGATCATTGTTAACCTCTCCACATTTTTGGGCGACTGGCGGGTCCTTTTTGAAGTTACAGTGACACCAGCAGCACTGAAAACACGTTCAGAAGACACACTTGCGAGTGGGCAAGACAAACAATTTGGAGCCAGCTTGGTGATCCGTGGCCATTGAACCCTTTTCCCATACCAATACAGCAATGGCTTGTGATCAATGAAGACCTCTGTTGGGTCATCCAGTTAGGCCTGCACCATCCACTCAAGGTCATTCAGGGGTGCTCCAGTTTGCGTACCATCTGTGGCCTTTGCATCAACACTGGAACGAGCAAACCCTTGATGAGTTATCCAATCCGCTTCCTACAATGTTAAGGCTGGGCCTGGTGCAGGTAATGGCTTTGAGGGAAAGTGACTGCCTTCGGCCACAGAAGTGGAAGTGGACCTTGACGCCGGATGGCCTGCTGATTCAGTAGTACTACTGCCGGTTCCTTCAATTTCCTGCCACTCTTTTTCGAACCGAGTAGCTGACAGAGCTAACCAATGTTTGTACTTTGAAACATCTGCTTCATTAAAAGGAATGAATGTATTGCTGGCCAGTGCCTTTTTGTACCGTGGATCCAGAATAGTGACACAAATGTAATGTTTTCACAATGTATTCCTTTAAGCCTTGCATTGTCAAGTAGGCGGGTTAATAAGCTCTCCACCAACTGATATGTGTCTTGCTTGTCAGTATCATCTTTGAACGTTGAAGACACTGCCTTCAGTTGGTGCTCTAGCATGTGCAACAATGGGATAGCTTTGCCCAAAGTACAGTTCTCCCTGCTGACTTCACGCGTGAAGACCTCAAAAGGACGAAGCATGTCTGTCAGGCTTTTAGCTAGGTCCCATTCCTCCACTTCTAGCCTCATGTCTTTCATAGAAGAACCCCGTGCGTTAAAGACATACTCATTGATTACCAAGCACTGCTCAAACAGACGCTCAAGCATGTAGAAGGATGAGTTCCAACGTGTTGCCACCTCCTGGATGAGTCCTCTGACTGGCACTCTACGGACACATTGAATGCTCGTCAGCTGCTTCCGGGCCTTAAAAGAATGGCTTAAATGTGTGCAGATTCTTTAGGCAGGTGGTCAGTAACTTGCTGACTTTGTTTTCTTTTTTCAAGAAATCTTGAACAACAATGTTAATACTGTGCACTAAACATGCACGCTGAAATTGCCACCATCATTCATGGCCCTAACTATATTACTGCCATTACCAGTGGAAACATAACCAATCATGCACTTTCTTGGATGCAGCCATTTAAAGACCTTACTGTTAAACTCCTCAAAAATGTTTACTGCAGTATGAGATTTCTCCAGGGCAAACATGTCTACTGTTGCATGTTTCCGACTAGCTTGAAAAATTATGGCACTGTCAACACCTGCAGATATCCTGCCTCTATCCCCCGCAAAAGAGACCCAGTGTGCAGTGATGCACATGTAATCAACAGCTTGGCAACTGGTCCACATGTCTGTTGTCAGGTGGATAGTGTCAACAGCACTCTTCTGCAAAGCTGCCCCAATCACCTCCAGCACATCTTGATGTAGTGCTGGAACCGCAACTCTGGCAAAATAGGACCGGCTAGGAACCTTCCATTTAGGGCAGACTGTTGCCACAAATTCTAGAAAACCCACCCCTTCTACGAAAGAAAAAGGAAGAAGGTCCGGCGCTAACATTTTAGCCAGCATTGCATCATAAAGACGTGCAGTTGGGTGGTTGCCTTCAAATTGGCCTCCGACCAAAACATGCTTTTAATGGTGGTCTGAACAGTTTTCATATGTTATGAGGAGGATCCAGACCTCTTCAACCCAGTTAGGCTCATTTATGTACTTTTTCGCATTGGTGTCTCTACCAGACTACTGTCCCTCCTTGATGTTGCTGGGGTAGAGGAGGGTGTGGGTGCTACCACTGCAGTACTGCTGTCAGGGGTACTGTGTGTACCAGAAAAAATGTATTTCGGTTGTTCACCTCCCCCCTGCACAATCAGCTCCTCCTCATCATCAGATGCAATATCAATGTCTACATATGGATTTGTGCTTTTGGCTTTCCGGATGTTACTTAGGTGTGCCTTCCACTGGATAATGTGGTGTTTTTTGAGATGACCTCTCTGGCCTCCGGTACCATGGTTGGTACCAAGTTTACCCCGACTAACTACTTGTTTAAAAATCGAACAAATGACTAAATTTCCGCCTTTTTGCTAATACTAAAGAAGTCCCAAACTGGGGACTGGAGATTTCAGGTGGTGGTGGAGGTGCTACTGTCAATGCCAGATGAAGTGGAGGATGGGCGTGGCTGAATTTGAGTCTGTTGTGCACGTACAGCACCACTACTTGAGGTAATGGAGGTCGAGCTGGATGGAGGTCCCTGCCGGCCCTTCTGACGAGAAAATATGGAAGCTGTAGGTCGTGTTGGTGTAGTAGTTACCTGTGTTGGTGGTGGTACCACCAGTGGTCCCACGCTACACACATCCTGCAAAGCAGCATTTTTGAATAGGGTAAAAATGTCTGTCTAGTGCATGCCCGCTGGGGCTGGAGTGACGACTGTGATGACTGGGTCGTCATCGTCAGGCTGTTCATCAGCAGTAGAATACACCACTTCTACTTCTTGTTCGCCATCACACTGAACTGAAAACCTTGCGGTAACCTTTCCTCATGGCGTGCCTCCCTCTCAGACTGCATTGGTGGCTGCCAGTCAAGATCTAGATCATCAGTTGGAAGGGGGCTTGAAGAAGAACATGTACTAGCCCTCTTTGACCTTTTTCTTGCTGGGGATCTGGAAGACAATGAATCATCAGGAGGAGTGGCTTGCTCGGATGAAACCTCAGCTTGAATCTCGATTTCCTGATCTGCCCCTACTTCTGGAGGAACAAGCATTGTGGGCAGTTGTGCCTCTATGTGCTCCTGTACTTGCGCCTCTACTTGCGCCACTTCTTGCGCCACTCCTTTCGTCTCTCCTTGCGCCTCTCCTTGCGCCTCTCCTTCTGTCTCTCCTTGTGCCTCTCCTTGTGCCTCTCCTTGTTGCACCTGTGATTGTGGTTGCGGCTGTGGTTGAACACTCGTCAGATGAGTTACACCCTGAGTTGATTGGATGCTACTTTGCAATGAGTCAACGCCAACATCACTGGTTGATGGTGAAAGAGCAATTAAAGAGGATGCCTCTGTGGCACTCATGGACTTGGGCCTAACTTGGCATGGTGGCACTGAGACCAATGGAGCGGAGGTGCTGCTCCCCGCTTGGTCCCCGGCGGACACCGCTGCTGCAGGCGAGTTTGTTTTCCCCCAGAAAAAGTGTCTGTCGGCACACCAGACTCCTTGTTAAGTGGGGCCACTTGCTTCTTCTGCTCCTTCTTACTGGCAGTGGCACTGGCAACTTTCTTGGTAGAGGAGCTATGGCCACTTTTCTCTGGGCCCATCTTCTTCAGATGTCAGAACAGCAGGACGCAGTTGCACGAGTTGCAGAGTTGTCTGTGGCCACCACACATGACATCACGTGACGTTGTGCACACACCGCAGCAGGACTTCTTCCTGGCACTACAACAAGTGTTGATGATGAAGATGATTCCTGGTTCTCACCTCAGTCTTTGTGCCCCTAAAGCAAAGGAAGCCAGAGGAACATCAGTTAAATAAATGTTGCATATGTTGTGCTTCAATTAATATTTGCAACTAGGCATTTATTATTATTAACACAACACACCCAAAAACGGAAAGACCCAAAATAAAAATTGCAATTCTAATCCAAAATGGATGTGTAAATTAATAGAAGAGAGACCGCACAGAGAGAGTTCTTTCATGCACCACTGACTACCCCTGGGCATATAATAGATGACAGCAAGGCAGACTGGGTGTAGGCCTATGTCACAAAGCACACTGCCTGGCTTCAAAATGGCCCCTAGACCCCCACCCAAATGGCCAGGCCCTGGACCAGGCCCCAACAACACTCAAAAAATCGAAATACACACAAACAACACCCCAATCCAATGGCATCCATGCCCTAAATGATGTTTAAAATCAAGAGAACACACAGAAAGACTTGGCCCATGTACCACTGAGTACCCCTGGGCATAATGGATGAAAGCAAGCAAGGCAGACAGGGTGCAGGGCTATGGCACAAAGCACACTGCCTGGCTTCAAAATGGCCCCTAGACCCCCACCCACCTTGCCAGGCCCTGGACCAGGCCCCAACAACACTAAACAAAGCGAAATACACACAAAAAACACCCCAATCCAATGGCATCCAAGCCCTAAATGATGTTTAAAATCAAGAGAACTCACAGAAAGACTTGGTCCATGCACTACTGAGTACCCCTGGGCATAATGGATGAAAGCAAGCAAGGCAGACTGGGTGCAGGCCTATGGCACAAAGCATATTGCCTGGCTTCAAAATGGCCCCAAGACTCCCACCCACATGGCCAGGCCCTGGACCAGGCCTCAAAATGACCCCACTCACAAGGCCAGACCCTGGACCAGGCCCCAACAACACCCAAAAAATTGAAATACACACTCAAATCACCCTAATCCAATGGCATCCATGCCCTAAATGATTTTTAAAATCAAGAGAACACACAGCAAGACTTGGCCCATGCACCACTGACTATCCCTGGGCAAAATGGATGAAAGCAAGCAAGGCAGACTGGGTGCTGGCCTATGGCACAAAGCACACTGCCTGGCTTCAAAATGGCCCTATGACCCTCACCCACATGGCCAGGCCCTGGACCAGACCTCAAAATGGCCCCTACCCACACGGCCAGCCCTTGGACCAGGCCCCAACAACACCCAAAAAATCAAAATAGACACAAAAATCACCCCAATCCAATGGCATCCATGCCATTAATGATGTTTAAAATCAAGAGAACACACAGAAAGACTAAAGACCACTGACTACCCCTGGGCCTACTGGCTAGTGTGGCTTTAACACGCACCCCAAAATTACAAAAAAACATCGACATAGATATACTAACCGTAAGCTATTTAATTCCATGCCATCCATGCCGTAAATGATATTTAAGTTCAACAAAACTCACAGAAACAGTTGGAACATGCACCCATGACTAACCCTGGGCCTACTAGATACTGTCGCTACCGACAATGTATTTTAATTATTTTTTAAAAAGTTGTGAAAAAGTTAATAAATTGTAGTTGCAGCAACTGCAATGCCCCAGACAAACAACACCAACTTACTTGTAAAATCCAACACCAACTTACTTGTGCAAAAATGCACTCCTTGCACAAAAAAATGCAGCCAAATGTCAATCTGAGGAGTTATCCTGATCCAAATCATCAATTTCAGAAGGTTTATGCTGCTAGCGATAGATTTCTTGTGCAAAATTGCAATTTTTGCTATTTCGGAAACGCAAGATGCTCAAATCTCCCGTCGGAAGTCAGCTGCGCGGCGCAACTACGTGTTTGCAATTGTTTACTCTCGCGATGCGGGTTCGCGGGGCCTTATGAGGTATTCGCGATCTGAGCGACTCGCAGTGCAAGATGGCGGGACACTGTGACGTACCCGCGGTCGAAACGTCTAGCGCCATCACGCAATAACGTACTCACGGTCGAAAAGTCTCGCGCGATCACGCAGCAAGAATGAAAATGGAGCAGCAACTGCAAACCGGGAGGAAAACAACTCGGTGAACTCAGAATCACGGTAAGTCAACGCCGCATGCCGCGATTGTATTTTTGAAGCGCGACCAAGCCAAAAAAATCAGCCAACTCGCGAATTTCGAATTCTTTGACAATTTCGCCCGATTCGAGGACCGCTAAATTGCCCAAAATTCGCAAATTCCGCGAGCAGAACGAATTTTCAGCCCATACTTAGTTTAGCGGTTTAGCGTTTAGGATAGTGCAGTGGTATTTGTGTAGTGTGGAGGGTCATGCTGGGGTTACTTTTCTAGGGATTTAGGGTAGTACAGTGGTGTTTGTGTAGTGTAGGGGGTCATGCTGGGGATAGTGTTTTATGGTTTACGGTAGTATAGTGGTATTTGTGTAGAGTAGGTGGTTGTGCTGGGGGTAGTGTTTTAGGGTTTAGGATAGTGCAGTGGTGTTTGTGTAGTGTAGGGGGTGGTGCTGGGGATAGTGTTTTTGGGTTTAGGTTAGTGCAGTGGTGTTTGGGTACTGTAGGGGGTCATGCTGGGGGTAGTGTTTTAGGGTTTTGGGTAGTGCAGTGGTGTTTAGGTAGTGTAGGGGGTCGTGCTTGGGGTAGTATTTTGGTTTCAAGGTAGTGCGATGGTGTTTGGGGAGTGTAGGGGTCATGTTGGGGATACATTTAGGGTAGTGTAGTGGTGTTTGTGTAGTGTAGGGGGTCTTGCTGGGGGTACTGTTTTAGGGTTTAGGGTAGTGCAGTGGTGTTTATGTAGTTGAGGAGGTCGTGTTGGGGGTAGTATTTTAGGGTATAGGGTAATGCAGTGGTGTTTGGGTAGTGTAGGGGGTCATAACGGGGGTAGTGTTTTAGGGTTTAGGGTAATGCAGTGGTGTTTGTGTAGTGTAGGGGGTCATGCTGAGGGTAGTGTTTTTGGGTATACGGCATTGGTGTTTGGGCAGGGGAAGGAATCGTGTTGCGGGTAGTGTTTTACAGTAGTGCAGTGGTATTTGTGTAGTGTAGTGTAGTGTTGTAGGGTTTAGGATAGTGTAGGGGGGAAGTGAAGGGTCATATAAATGTAGAAAGAGGACTGTCACTTACCTTAGAAACTTTTAACATGGACTTTGTAGCGGAGGCCAAGATGGCGGCTGAGTGCGGCCTCAGCAACCCACCTCCACACCGCTCCCTAGTGCTGGATGCTGAAACCGCTGGCAACGCTGGCATCACCGGCATACAACAGATCGGGGGCTGAGCGAGGAACGAGGCAGTCCCCTGGCCGATCATCTATGTAATCCATCTCGCAACTCGCATTGGGAAGCGCTTGCTCCATTGCTGCTCACTGTATTTGCCGGCTGGGGTTAAATTAGCGAGAGCAGATGCGGGTTGCTAGCAACCCAGACGCCGGAGAGAAGGAAGCGTGCACGAGACCTACAATGGCAGCAGCCCGAGGAGGAGCACGGAGCAAAACCCGCTCCACAGTACCTATTCCAGCAGCGGTATCACGGCCTGAGATGAAGGGTAACGGCAAAGCAGGTGCGGGGAAAATTAAAACCAGCGTGAATTCTGGTAAGAACAGCAAAAACCTTGGCAGTAAAAATTCGAAGTCCCCCGCAATTATCGGACCTTCCCAGGTGGCAATCAGCCCGTCCGGCGCTGAAGGCGCTTCACTGGCTCCCTGTCAGAGAGAGGGTGAAGTTTAAGGCACTCTGCATGGCCCACAAAATCTTGCAGGGGAAAGGGCCACCTATCCTTCGGGGTATGGTTCAATCTTACAAGGCCCCCCGTGCCCTTCGCTCAGATCACCAACACCTTCTGCAAGTCGCGAGAGTAAGAAAGGCCAGGACTGGCGGTAGAAGATTTTCCGACAACATGGCTGTCTTGTGGAATTCCCTTCCGCTGGCCCTGCGCTCCGAAACTGGCACGCTACGATTTCGTAGACTCTTAAAGACCCACCTGTTCCCTGCCTAATGAGTTGTCTTTGTTATGGCTGCTCTCTGGATAAGCGCTGGGATGCCCAAGGGTAACCACGCGCGATACAAAACTCATTATTAATAATAATAATAATAATAATAAAGTTGGGTATAAAAAACAAACTGTTCTTATGAACCTGTTCCCCAAGAAACATAATGCAGATCTAAATGCAGATTTAACTGTAGAGGCTGGTGGCATAAGGAATTTGGGTTAAGGAGAGCAAAAATAACGGCTGACCCCGGAGAAGTTATCAGAAAATATTGAGGCATGATTATCATGGGGCTCAAGCAGTGAGATTATAGTTTTGCTCTCAAATGATACAACAGTTAACCCATCACAAGTGGAGCAGAGGGAGCTTGAAAACGGGCTACAGGTTACCGCTACTGCCGATACCGCACCTGAGAGGGAGACAATTGACATTTGCGCAGCCAAGAAAGTGGATCCACCTTCAGCTAAACAATCAAAGGGCACGCAGGAAGCCCTCCCAGATTACACCGAGCAGGGCTATATGTCTCCAGATCCCACAGAGAACTTCTTCTCATTGAATGAAGAATCCTATGTCTCTGAAATTTTGGACTCACTCAGTGGCAGCAGCAAAGACGGGTGTGCTGATACTTCCGCAAGCAATAGTAGCCAATATGATGGCAAAAAAATGCAGAGGAAATCTAAAAAGGCCTCAGAAGGGAGGAAATGTGATCAGAAGGTGGATACAGAGGAAGAGCCTGATCTCTGATGGGACTATCCTGATACCCAACCGCTCTCCCTACTGAGGTGACATGGATCAATCAGCACAGACGAGAGATCTCAAGAGGGTGCGGCCACACAGAAGGAATCAGCACAATCACCCGAACCTACATTAGCAATGATCTTACAATCACTGAGTGCATTTTAGAGCGAGGTCAAACCGGAAAACCACTTGCTTGTGTGACTGGGAAGAAACTACAGGGCTCTGTACGCAAATTTGGTAAGACCGGCACTGAAATTGTCGAAAGAATTAGCATGGTGGAGAATCAAACAGAAATACTGGAAAATACAGTGGACACTCTGAAAACCCAGGTGACATCACACGGAAATGCAGTGACTGATATCATGTGGAAACTTGAAGAGGCAGAAAACCGCCAACGCAGAAATAATATCAGAATTCTTGGGATTCCCGAAAACAGTGAAGGGAGCGACATACGTGCATTTATCATTAACCTTTTTAAGAACGCGTTCACCGAACTGATGCAGTGGGATTGGGATAAAGAAATTCAGTGTGTACATGGATTCCCGCAGTATATGACTTTGCCCGGCCAAACAAAAAAAGGTGCTGGGATAACTTTTCATTTTTTACAAAACCGGATTTTGCACATGCCACAGTGGAGAGGCGATGGAGTCTACGACAGCTGATTTCACCCTTCAAGAAAGCAGGGGCTCTTGCTTTTCTCCAGAACCCTGCTAAACTGAAAGTAGTATCACAGGACCAAACCTTGTTTTTCACTTCAGAGATACAGCCAGAACAAACCCTGAAAGATATCATTGCAGGGAAAACGGGGGGTTCAGGGGACAATCGTTAACTCTTTGAAACTAGTCGGAACATTGTTGTGGGTTTTTGTTATATAGATATATCAGTACACTAGCACTGCAAACATTGTACTACCTGTCATCTTAATCTATTCATCCCTTTTTTTCTTCTTTCTTCTTTTTGTCTGGTTTGCTTCACAGTTTTCATTTTCTTTTTCATGAGTTTCTGTCTTAAATGCCCGGTGGGTGGAAGAAACTGACTGAGGTGCCAGGGCATTGTCTGTACTTATGGACGTGAGGAAAGGAGGGGTGTGGAGAGTGGGTGACGTTGGTTAGACGCCATCACACAGGTTCAGGATTGCGCCTGACGGCCTGAAAATTGGAGGGGGGTCGGGGGGCGAAGGGTGGGTTAGACCAAGGGATATTAAGCACAAGATGGGTGGAAAAGGTGTTGGGTGGAGGGGTTAATACACTAAGGGCCCGATTCACAGAACTAACTTAAGACAAAATCCTAAACTTACTACTTTTGATATTCACAGAAGTTAGGATTTTGTCTTAAGTTTGTCTTAAGACAGACTTAAGACAGACTTAAGACAAAATCCTAACTTAAGTCTGTCTTAAGTCTGTCTTAAGACAAACTTAAGACAAAATCCTAACTTCTGTGAATACCAAAAGTAGTAAGTTTAGGATTTTGTCTTAAGTTAGTTCTGTGAATCGGGCCCATAGAGAATGGTAGGAAATGTATTTTGTGGCAAGAATGTTACTATAGTAACCAATCGATGTCTGATCAAACACTAGTATGGCAAAGTTAAAAATCATTTCGGGTAGCATATTTGGTCTTAATAATATAAAGAAAAGACAGAAGGTTGCTATGGGCTACAAGTAATGGAGGTTAACATCGTATGCTTACAGGAGACGCACATCGAGGAGTCACAACAGTATTTGCTCAAAACACTAGGGTATCAACTCATCACTGCCTCAACACAGGGGCTCCGAACCAGGGGGGTGGCTATCCTAGCGAAAGGGGGGGGCTTCAATTCATAAAATCATTATCCGATAAATTTGGGTGATGGGCCACAACCGAATATCATTATAATAATGGGGCAAACAAGATGACACTTTGCACTATCTACTGCAACGTCAGTGATGACCCAGATGTGTTGGTCAGCGTTGCCAACTAATTAGTACACTGGCCCCTGCTCTTGATCATGTGTGGGGATATTAACTTACACCTGCCAGGAGATTGGTCGATGGGCCCTGAGTTTAAATATCAAGGCAGGAAACCGAAGGTTTTTCGGGCACTCTGAGATTTTTGTATATTACACGGGTTGATCGACAGTAGGCAACTATAATGCTCTGGGGATCCTGGATTTACATAATAATCCCATCCACATTCCTGCCATGCACGGCTAGATTATATGTTCTTTTTTAATTCCTCAAAATCCACTTGCACAGTAGAAAAACTCCTGAAGGTACTATCGGACCATAACCCGTTAGAATTAAGTCTAGCTTTTAGTAAAAATAGTCCCATAATAACGATATGGACTTTTGAAAGAGCATTATTGAAGAACAAATTGCCAACACATGAGAGAGTGGATCCTGACTTTTTTAACGGATAACCTGGGCAGTGCATCTATCGAGGTGATTTGGGACACCCTGAAGGTGGGTATCAGAGGAGAAACGTTGCAATTCTCATTTAGGTCTAACAGAGAGGGGAAACAGCACTTGGCAACGCTACAGCAGGATCTGGGCAGAGCGGAGGAAGATCTGATTAAAGCTTCTCAAGAGGGATGGGTGATGTATAACGAATTGGCTCGGGTAGCCATTGCTAGAAACCTTATTTCTGAGATACTAACGGAAAAAGGCCATTGCCAAAGCAACAACCTATAGAGATAAAACATATGAACTAAGTGAACAAGTCGGTTATCAGTTAGCGGTTCGCACCCGAGAGGAGATTTCAGTTAACATAGTGAAGGAAATTAAGGATCCAGAATTCGGTTAGAGATCGGAATCATCTGAAATAAGAGCGTCATTTCAGAGATTTTATCAGGAGCCATACGAAGAGCCAGAAAGGGGACAGGATGAGTCTGAACTATATATATTTAGATCTAATTATAGGGTAATAGATTTGAGAAAGAAGATCAAGATGGTCTAGATACTCCCCTCTACTGGGATAAATTTCTCCTCTCCATGAACACGTTGGCCATCGGGAAAGCAGCAGGTTTAGATGGGATCCCAACGGAGTTCTATGTCAAGTTCGCCGATCAACTCAAAGTAATTATGTTAGAACTATTTGTTTATATATTTCAGGGGGGAATCCACCTGCCTCATGGTCAATTGCTAAGATTATGGTATTTCTTGAAAAAAATCAAGATCCTCTGGAAATGGGATTATACTGCCCTATAACATTGATATAGGGGGATTCCGAAATCTATTCCAAACTCTTAGCCGCTCGACTGGCACCAATCATATATAAAATTGTGTCAGATCGCCAGCACAGGTTCATCCCAGGGAGATCAACAATAGATCATGTCCAAAGAGTAATCTCCCTATTTGACTACACAGAGACGACAGGAGACCCTATGGCGCTTATTTTGCTTGACTCTGAGAAGGCGTTCGATAGGGACTCCTGAAAATTTCTGTGGGCAGCCATGTCCCACTGTGGAATTACCAAGGGATTCATAAAGGCCACCCAAAGGCTACACATCCATCCAGGTGCCAGTGTTTTGATCAATGGGATTCTATCTGAAATATTTACTATCACCAGGGGGACAAGACAGGGGTGCCATTGCTCCCCTCTTCTATTTGCAATTTATATTGATTCTCTCGTCCGCAGGCTAGAAAATCATGTGTTAATACCACCTATCCAAGTACATAACCATAATACAAAAACCCTAGCATATGCCGACGACATCGCGCTTGTTACCAGCGATCCTAATAGGGCTATAACTGTGATAGAAGAGGAGGCTCAACAGTTCGGAATTGTCTCTGGGTACAAACTAAATTCCGGCAAAATCCAGATTGTCCTCAATGATAAAATCAGGATGAGGGCCACAAGAGTCACAGATAAAGCTGTGTACCTAGGTGTTAACATAAGCGCAAAAATAGAAAACATCGTTAGCATCTATATGAACCCATTGATCTATTGTACAAAAAAAGAGCTAGTACGATTGAATAATTTGCATCCTACTATAGGTGGCAAATGCAATGTAGTCAAGATGCTCTTTCTGGCCAGATATTTATAGTTTTTTCGGGCGATATATTTGGAGTTTTCTCCCCAACTATTTAAAACCATTGAATCAATGTTTTCAAGGTTTATTTGGGGATTTATGAGACCCCGGAGGGCCCTTAGATGGATTATGTTATCACAGGAAAGAGGGGGATTAGCAATGCCCAACTTTAAACTATACTATTGGGCTACTGTGTTAAGATATTGTGTGATACTTATCTCTAAGGAATCTAACTATTCTGGGGGATGGTTGTGAAGGATGCTTTTGGTGACATGCCAATGATAGTTACTTTAACCCCTTCGACGCTGATGACGAGCTGGGCTCGCCATGGCGTAGCCTCCTCGCACGCTCATGACGAGCCCAGCTCGTCACGTAAAGTGCGATTTAAAAAATCTCAGCGTACGAGCGGAATTCCGCCCGCACGCATGCGGTTAAGAAAGTTATATTTAAGACCATATCTAGTATATACAAAGTGTGGAGCAATGTACGGAAACTACTGGGGTTGGGGCGATACTCGTGTTATACCCCTGTGAGTCACACTAATGATCCTCCAGAGATTTTCCAGGATAGCTGTATGGATAGGTGGGTTGAGGCAGGGTTGCGCCAGCTGGGTTGCTTTTATACACCAAATGGGCTAAAGATTTAGGAGGAGTTGCGTATCGAGTACGATATCAGTCATAGGGACATTTTTAAGTTCCTGCAGATCAGAGATTTTTTATCAAAGAAAGGGGGTGGTCAGTTAAAATTTCAAACTAGTCAAATTATGGAGAATCTATGTAAAAAACCCACTCCAAAGATTGGGGAAATATACGAAGTTCAGAACTCGGTTTTTCCAGATGACATGGATAAAAAATCAGCTGTTGGGCAGGCTAAACAAGGAGTATATAAGACAATTTCTTTGTTATACTTAACTATTTTCGATAATCTTTGTGTATTTCACATCATTATTCATAGAAATACTGTATGCAACATATGTAAAAAGAACACACGCAACAGTTCTGATTTTTTGCAAGAGTTTTCTTATTTTCAGATGTCTTGCATGACTTAATCAAAGATAAAAATGATACAACAATACTCCTTTCTCTAGCTATAAAAACACACATAGGCAACTGCAAAAGAAAAAGCATGCAAAGCAAGCTGAAATACATACTGTGTTAAGGCCTTTAATCAGGCTAAATTTAGTTGAGTATTTCAATTGTCACTTTGAATATATGATTATATGTACATGTACAATGTCAGAATAAATGCAAAATGTGAATGAATGAATTCACGTTTGCATATTCAAAGCACTTCAAACAATGCAATAACTCTCTAGACATGAATATAAATGTGAGTGAGAATTACAAATCTTCATAGTTAACCTAAATGTTAGAATACCTATGTGCATAGATCTCTAACTTCTACAGTGAATGCATTTCAATAATGCATTTAGATGCATCTTTCCACATTAATAAGGTTAAGACCCTCAGTAACTATACATTCAACAGCAAGAAAATATTGCGCTTCTATGACGTGGAAGGGTACAGTCCTAATTGTGCTACTTCAAAAACAAACAGAGATATCATCAGTGGTGTCATAAATGATGTCAAACAACATGTCACAAGTGAGGTCATATATGAGGTCATAAGCAATGAATGGCTTGCCGTAAGTTGTAGTCAGTGCTGCCAGCTAAAACTGCTAAATGTCTGTGTTTTTTTTCAGTTTAAATAATTATTGGTGTCACTAGGAAATTCACCTAATTATAATGTTACTTTAACCTTTGTTTTTTTCTGTGAATTTCAAATATTTTTTTAATCAAAAACTCATATTTATTACACCAAACTACAACCTTATTTTAACCTTTCTTTTTGTCAGTTAATACATACATATATGTACGTGTCGAAATATGTTGATCATTTCTTGAGGGAACATGTCCAGAGTTTACCCAGTTACGTTAGAGACACGAAAGACTTCCACGGCAAGATACAGGATGTCAGATGGGATGATGGATGACCTTTTGTTCATTATCTTGGATGTACATTCTTTATATACCATTATCAACCATCAACAGGGATTAGAGACCTTTGAAAACGTCATGAATTGAAGACATGTGAGATTCTGGGAGCATAGCCAAATGATCCTTGAGGTGACCGAGTATTGTCTCAAAAATAACATATTTTTATTTGATGGTGATCTTTACTTACAGACCACTGAGTTTTGGAAATCTCTTCATGGGGCTCAGGGAGGAAGAGATTTTGCAGGATCCAACTTTCACCCATGATCTTGGGCAGGTCGAGATGTGGCTCTGTTACATCAACGATCTGTTCATTGTTTGGAGGGGTTCGGAATCAGAAACCGAGGAGTTTGTTAAAAAACTTAACGTTAACAACCGCAACATTCTGCTCAAAGGCACGATCAAAAGGACAGAAGCAGAATATCTTGATGTCAAACTTGACATCAAACAAAAACAGATACACACCACTTTGTTTCACAAAGCAACTGCAGGGAACAGTGTCCTGCATGCCCTCAGCAGTCATCTACTCTCAAGTGGAGCGTTCCCTTTGGAGAACTGCTGAGGGCAAAATGGAACTGTAGCAGTGAAGAAATGTTTGCTATAGAAAGTAGCTGCATGCTCAACAGATTTAGAGAAAGAGGTTATCCCTATTGAGTCCTCAAAAAAGCAAAAGACAGAGCTGATGGTGTCTGTACAGCAGACACTCTTGTAGATAAAGATTCCACTGAGACTGAACTAGAGGAAACAGACAACCGAATCATTTTATCTTACAACTCTGATACTGACAAAATCCGACGTATTCTGGCTAAGAACTAGGATAGTCTAAAAACGATGGCCTGATTAGGAAATCCATCCATGACAGACCGAATATCAATTTTAGAAGAGGCAGGAATATCAGAGACATGTTGGTCCACAGTGATATCACCAGATACGCTACCAGCAGCGAGCACGGTCTACAAGGATTTTTTTCCCTGTGGACATTGCAAAGCGTGTAAGAAGAGTATATTTCGGAAGGAGCGCACACATTTCACACAAGAAAGTCATCAAACAGTTCCTCACATACAACACCAAATTTGTGGTATGTATCATCGAATATCATCTTATTGTATTGGCCACACATGACATCAATGATGACATCGTCCACTGACTGTGTGTTTCTATAAAGTTTAAATATGTTCTATATATATATGCCAAGGTGTATTGAAGAATGAGTGGGTGTGTAAGTGTCTGGACGGATGATTTAGTAGGTGCGTGACTGACTGTATAAGTGAGTGATTAATTAAAGGTGTCTTACTGAATGCATGGGTTAGTGACTGATACAGACATTCACACAGTTTGGTTTGTCAGTTGGTGTGGAAGCGGTTGCATGGGTTGGTGAGTAGCTAAATGAGGATCTATATGGGTTATTGATTGGTTGTCTGTCTGAGTATCTGTATGGATGCCTGAGTGTCTGTGTGGGTGGGTAGGGGGTGACTGTGCATAGATGTGTGAGTGGATGATTCACTGGGTGTATGGGTTCAAGAGTGCATCTGTGCAGGGCTGTATGGGTGGGTGAGTGTGTGTATGGGTGTGTTGTGAGGGAATGGTTGCCTAAGTGTTACATGTGTGAGAAACTACATATGTTAAAGGCAGTATATGTAAGTGTTGGAGTGTATAAATGACTAAATGTGAGAATGAGTGATTGTGAGAGTGGCTGTATGGATCAGTTTGGTGCTGGTATTAGTTATTGTATACAAGTGTAAGTATGTGTTAGCATATGTTTGAGGTGGTGTGTGTATAACTGTATAGGTGAGTAAATGGGAGTGTGAGTAACTATATGGATGAGTGGAGGTGTGTGAGTGTCTGTATAGATATGTGAGTGCATATGATAATGCTGTATTGATGGTTGACTGCATGTATGAGTGACTATGGGTGAATGAGGGGATGTGTGTGTAGACCTATGCACCTACTGGTATTGGTGTGTCTATGGTTTAAAAAATGGTAGTCTGTATTTTAAAGTGAGTTATCAAATGTTATATTAGGTTACGAGGAGATACATCAGATTATCACATGGATGATGTCATCAGTGATGTCATTTGAGATGTCATTAGTGATGTTATCAGTGATGTCACTGGCCATGAATGATGTAATATGTGACGTCATCAGCAGCGCATTGGATGGGAGTGAGTTATAGTTAGCTGAACTAACTATAACGGCCACATTTTTCTGGTTTTGTACGAGGGAAATGTCCATCTAACTATAAAGTCCCTGAAACCTGTGTTTTTTTCAGTGAATTTCAACGTTTTTTTAAATGCTAATTTCTAACTATAACATCCCTGAAACCTATTTCTTTTCAGTGGATTACAAAGGTCTTTTGAATTCTAATTTCTAACTATGCCTACAAAGTGATTGGATAAGTATACGGTGCTGACAGGGTGATTAGATGAGTGCTCATGGAGTGACAAGAGGAATGCTAGGGTGTATAGGTACTGCTCTGGCGATTGTAGTAGTGAATGTATTAATGCCTAGGCCATTGCATGAAGAGTGCACAGGGAGTGACAGGGATTATAGCACTGCATGAGTTTGTGCCTGGGACATTACATGAGTACATGAGTAGTAACTGGATGATTAAAGTGCTGCAAGGAGAGTGCATGGTAAAAATGTAAGTATATATGTACTCATGCAATGTCCCAGGCACTAATACATTCACTGCTACAATGGCCAGAGCAGTACCTATGCACTCCAGCATTCCCCCGTCACTCCATGAGCACTTACCCAATCCCCTTGTCAGCACTGTGTACTTATCCAATCACTGACCCAATACCCTAGCACTTATAAATACACCATATACTCTCTTTGCAGTACTCTAATCATCCAGTCACTAACCATGTATGTATGGAATGACCCAGACACTAACAGATGTAGTGATACAATCCCTTGAGGACAACCTAAGCACTCCTGCAATCCCCCTGTCAGTCTTTGACCACTATAGATGTCATAGTTGTTTGGACTAGTACATAGTAGTGGCTGAGTGACTGGAGGAGTGCACAGGGAGTGACAGGGGAGTACAGGGTAGTGGCTGGGTGATTGGAGGAGTGCACGGGGAGTGACAGTGTGATTGCGGGACTGCATGGGTACTACTTGGCAAATTGAAGGAGCAAATAAGAAGTGTGTAAGTGGTTAGAGGGCAATATGGGTAGTGCATCGGGGATTTTAGCAGTGATCAGTTAGTGCCTGAGTACATAGCTACTGAATGAAACATTAGAATACTGCAAGGAGAGTGCTTAAGTGAATCTGTAAGTGCTTGAGTGTTTGGACTAGTACATAGTAGTGTCTGAGTGACTGGAGGAGTGCACGGGAGTGACAGGGTGATTGCTGGACTGCATGGGTACTACCAGGGGAATTGAAAGAGTGAGTGAGAAGTGTGTAGTTGGTTAGAGAACTGCATGGGTAGTACACAGGGATTGTAGCAGTGCATGTGTTAGTGCCTGGATCATTTCATGACTACATGGATAGTGACTGGATGATTAGAGTACTGCAAGAAGAGTGCATGGTGAATTTATAAGTGCGTGGGTTTTGGTGCAGTGATTGGATAAGGACTTGGGACTGGCTGGGTGATTGAAGGACTTCATAGGTAGTACCAGGGAGATTACTGGACTGCATAGGTAGTCCTCAAGGGATTGCAGCAGTACATGTGTTAGTGTCTGGGTCATTGCATCAGTACATTGGTAGTGACTGGATAATTACAGTACTGTAGGGAGAGTACATGGTGAATTTATAAGTGCTTGGGTTTCGGCGGACTGATTGGATAAGTGCATCATGCTGGCTGGGTGATTGGGAGAATGCATAGGTAGTGACAGGCAGATTACTGGACTGCATAGGTAGCCCTCAGGGGATTATAGCACTACACCTGTTAGTTCCTGGGTCATTGCATAAACACATGGTTAGTGACTGGATGATTAGAGTGCTGTAAATATACTACATGGTGAATTTATAAGTGCTTTGGTATTGGCACAGTGAGTGGATACGTATACAGTGCTGACAGGGTGATTAGAAGAGTGCTCACAGAGTGTCAAGGGGGATACTAGAGTACATTGGTACTGCTCTGGGGATTGTAGCAGTAAATGTATTAGTGCCTAGGCCATTGCATGAAGAGTGCACAGGGAGTGACAGGGGGATTGCTGGACTGCATGGGTAGTGTTCTTGGGATTGAAGCATGTTGAATTTGTAAGTACACATGTACTAATGCAATGTCCCAGGCACTAACAGATGTAGTGCTACAATACCCTGACAACTACCTACGCACTCCAGCAATCCCCCTATCGGTCTTTGACTACTATAGGTGTTATAGTTATTTGGATTAGTAGGGGGTTAAGTCCCCTTGAATCCTGAGGGTCCCTGGGGGCCAACTAGCCCACCAGGTACCTCCAGTAAGTATCACAGAGCTGTGTTGCAAAGAGGTGGTCCAAGGTCACACCCCTTTTTATACCTCTCTGCATGGCAACTCTGTGGCGCCCACTGAAGGTACCTGGTGGGCTAGTTGCCCCCATTGACCCTCAGGATACAAGAGGACTTAATCCCCACCTTAAAACGCGCCACAGAGCGAGTTTGCACACTTGTCACATCAGGTCCCGTCTGCCATCAACACTGTGCAAACGCGCCACATGGTTTAAGTTGGGGGATTAGGTCCCCTTAATTCCTGAGGGCCTCTGGGGTCCAACTAGCCCACCAGGTAATTAATACCCCAACTAAAAATGCACCACAGGACGCTTTGCACAGTGGTGCAGGGAGGGGGCAGGGCCTGATGTGACAAGTGTGCAAACATGCCCTGTGGCACGTTTTAAGTTAGGGGATTCATTTATTTATTTATTTGCGAGTTTATAAAGCGCTTGAATAAACTCCCAAAGGAGTATCTCCGCGCTCAAAGACAACAGAAGCAAGAGCCAGGATAATAATAGTAGTACAAGAACAAGACCAAAGCTCACAATTGACTGATATTCAACTACCTCATAACCTAACTATTTAGACCTGAAACATAAAAGTTTTCAGTTGTTTTCTGAAAGCAAAGTGATCATAACACTGTCTTAGTTGAAAAGAAAGACTGTTCCACAAAATAGGACCCACCACAGACAAAGCCTTGCCACCCAATCTGGTCCTGCTAATCTTGGGTACCCTCAACAGCAACTGATCACTTGACCTAAGGGTACATATGGGAACATATGGAACAAATGTATTTGCCAGATAGAGAGGTCCTAGGTCATGTAGTCCTTTATGTACTATACAGCATGTCTTGAATTTCACTCTTTGGCGGACCGATAACCAATGAAGTTTTTCCAACAGGGGTTTGGAGGGAGACCTAGGGGGAGCATTGAGGACCAACCTGGCTGCGGTGTTCTGTATCACCTGCAGTCGGTCCAACACCTCTTCATTAGCAGACACCAGGAGACCATTACAGTAATCGAGTCGGCTGATCACTAGAGCCTGAACCAAAGTCTTTCTAATGGAATCCGGAAGGAGCGGGAATATCTTACGGAGGAGTCCTATCACATGAAAACAGGACCCCACCGTATTGTTTCTATGTTGTTTCATTGTCAACTCCGGCTCCAGGCGAACTTGTTTTGTTTTGGTTTTGGAACTGGCCCCAGATCTAATGGCCACCAATCAGGGGACCATAGTATCTTTGCCTCACCGAAAAGCATCACCTCAGTCTTACCAACATTGCACTGAGGAAAGTTGGAGGACATCCACTGGGATACTGCTTTCATCCCCTCGGAGAAAGATTGTTTAACCTCCGGGGTCAAAGATTTAAATGGAAAAAGCAGCTGGGTATCGTCAGCATAAGACACTGGACAGAAACCAAAAGCTCTCGTTATATCTGCCAGGGGGGCCACATAGGTGTTAAAAAGAGTAGGGCTCAAACATGAGCCCTGTTGCACCCCCTTGGTGATCTTAACCTCATCCGACCGAAATTTACCCATGGTGACACTTTGGGTTCGGTCGGAGAGAAAGCTCTTTATCCAGTCCAGCGCCTTGCCACCCAGTCCATTCACAGTCAGTCGTTCGATCAAGATCTTATGAGAAATAGTATCGAACGCTGCCGATAAATCCAGTAGCACCAGGACAACAGAAATACCCCTGTCCTGGTACATACGGAGATCATCAGTTATCGACAGCAGGGCCGTTTCGGTACTATATTTCGGCCTGAAGCCAGACTGTGAAGGATCAAGGCTTCCAGATTGTTCCAGAAAGTTAGACAAATGCTTATTAGTATGCTTTTCAATGATTTTACCCAAAAAAGGCAGCAGGGAGATGGGTCTAAGATTTGACAAATTGGTCCATGGAACGGCGATGTTCTTCCGAATAGGTCTAACTAGAGCCTTTTTCCACTCTTGTGGGACACGTCCCGTATTTAATGAGAGATTCACCAGGCTCTGAATTTCCAGACCAAGCACACTCCCCACCACTCCCATTGATCTCGCTGGTAATAGATCTGAAGGGCTCCCACTTTTGATGTTATCGATCAATATCTCTACCTCTAAGAGGGTGATATTCGGAAATTTAAGGAATATATCAGGATTGGCACCTACTGCTTGTACCGGCGTGTGAATACCATGATAATTTATAGGTGGAATAGATGCCTCCATTTTTTCGTAGATAACGTCAATCTTATTAGTGAAAAAACCTGAGATGTCGTCACATAGTTGTTGGGACGACATGTCCGCACTTTCACACGCCACTGGTTTTAGAAAGGTGCTTACAATTTGATATAGCACTTTAGGAGCATTACCTGCCGCCTCCAATTGTGAGGTAACATGGCTCTTACGTGCAGCTCGAATGGCTTTATGGTAGGTGCCAATTTCCATCTGGTAGTTATTTTTATCCACCTCTAGGTGCGACTTTCTCCAGATTTTCTCATATTTCCTGGTGGTACGCTTAAGGCACTGCAACTCTTCAGAAAGCCAGACTTCTTGGGGTATATTATCAAGGGGGTTTATCTCCGCTTTTTTGGCTTTAAAAGCCAAGAAAGCGGAGATAAAATTAACTCCCTATTACCAAGCTGTCGCTAACACCAGTTAGTGACAGCTAATAGGAGATAGCGACCATCTTGGGCCCCGCTTTGCATGTCAGTGATATTTATCACTAATGACATGCAAAGTGGGTGTGCCAAGATGTTACCGACTGGAAACAGTCGCTAACATCGCTATCTCCTATTACCAACTTTTGGAGATATTCGCGCTAAGCGCGAATATCTCCAAAAGCTAACACCTGCCCTGAGCAGTTCTTCACCATGTTATCCAATGGGAGGTGGATAACATGGCTAAGAGCATTTGCTCGATAATGCATGAATATCGCTGACTTTTCAGCGATATTCATGCATTGCGGACGTTTTTTATCGCATTTGCGATAAACCTTGCTAATAGCAAGGTTTATTTGCGATAAAAATCGCCGATGTGCGGCGATAATTTTTGTCTCTAAACAAGTTAGAGACAAAAATTATCGCTAGTTGTTGGTAATATGCCCCCTTGTTTTTTCGCAGGACGGCTTTTAAATATTTTAAGTGGGATAATCTGTTCCACTGCAGTGTGAATGGCAAGTTCGTATTTGAGTAGGGCAGAATCGATGTCTTCAGTGGGCTGGATTTTTGGGGCGACATTAACCTTCTTGAAGGTTTCATAAGATATTTTATGCCATTGCCTTCGCCGTACCGGAATCTGCAAAGGGCGGTTAGGAGATATATCAATTTTGGGCATTGAGAACTCCAAAATAAACTGATCTGTCCAATTAACCTGTTTTGGCGCATAGCACTTAATATCAGGAAAGATGGAAAAAATCAGGTCTAAGGTATGCCCCACCAAGTGAGTGGGCCCACTATTACACTGTTTTAATCCCAACAGAGAGACATCATTCAGGAAAGATTGGACCTCCATGTTATCTATTACCTCGCTGTGGATGTTAAAATCTCCGAGCAAGGAAGTTTTTGTCTTCCTCAACATACGGGGCCAATGTTTCCACCAACAGGCTAGAAACTTTTTTTATAGGGCCTGGAGGGCGATATACTAACGCTCCCTTCCTGCTATACTTGGCGGACGTACCAATTTTGAAAACCATCATTTCAAAAGCAGAGTTGCAACATTGATCTACAATAGAAACAGCAATGCTGCTTTTATGCACAATCGCTATGCCCCCTCCTGCTTTCTTCGGTCGATCCAGTCTAATGATTTTATACCCTTCCGGGATCCCAAGAGTAATGACAGGGATAGAGTGGGGTTTAAGCCATGTCTCTGTGAGAAAACACAGGTCAGGTTCATGTGTAGAAATAAGGTCCCAAACCTCGATGTAATGTTTGGGTAAAGACCTTATATTACATAACAGATTTTTCCCACCCTGAATAGTTTCAGTGACCGTATGTATAGAGTTATATTGAGTTTGGTCAGTAGTCCGAGGGGTTGAATCACATACAGCCTGAAAATGGCATTGCCTGCACGAGAACGGCCCTTCGGGAGGGGTATGTTCTTCTAACCCACAGGCTATCTGTGGGTTAATCCTTAAACACATCAGGGCCTGAGAGGAGTAACTCACCCTAACATTCGTTGGGTCACTTACTCCAAAAGATGTTAGTGCCATGGCCCCTGGCCCGTCCGGTCGCGGACGGGCGCAGACGGGCTTCTCTCTGGCTTGTCTCAGGCGCATCCTCAGGCGCTCCCCTGCGTGCGACCACTGCGCGCCCAGAGCGACGAGAGGGCTAAGTAGCCCCTCCTAGTAAACAACTAGACCGCTACCCGCTGCGTGTAAGCGGAAGTGGAGTGATTGTCTCGCTCTTACCTGTCCGCCCTCCGCTCTACGGCGCTATTTGCCGAGTCGGACCGGGGCGGGCAGGCTACAACATCGAGCAGACTTCCCTTAAAATGAGCAGGTACTATTTATTTATCTTTGTGACACCCAGTAAAAACGGCGCTACAAATTTGCATTTAAAACCTTTCAGAATGTGCAATTTTTAAAACATCAGATTTCAACTACCAACATAAAGTGCTTGGTCCAGTTATAATTATCCTTGTCGTCGCTAACTGGCATCAAGCGGATCGGGGAGACACTGCCACTGTCCTCCCTAGCCGCGTCCGCCGGCAGCTCCTCGCTGCCTAAGTAGCCCCTCCTAGTCAACAACTAGACCGCTACCCGCTGCGTGTAAGCGGAAGTGGAGTGATTGTCTCGCTCTTACCTGTCCGCCCTCCGCTCTACGGCGCTATTTGCCGAGTCGGACCGGGGCGGGCAGGCTACAACATCGAGCAAACTTCCCTTAAAATGAGCAGGTACTATTTATTTATCTTTGTGACACCCAGTGAAAACGGCGCTACAAATTTGCATTTTAAACCTTTCAGAATGTGCAATTTTTAAAACATCAGATTTCAACTACCAACATAAAGTGCTTGGTCCAGGTATAATTATCCTTGTCATCGCTAACTGGCGTCAAGCGGATCGGGGAGACACTTCCACTGTCCTCCCTAGCCGCGTCCGCCGGCAGCTCCTCGCTGCCTAAGTAGCCCCTCCTAGTAAACAACTAGACCGCTACCCGCTGCGTTTAAGGGGAAGTGGAGTGATTGTCTCGCTCTTACCTGTCCGCCCTCCGCTCTACGGCGCTATTTGCCGAGTCGGACCGGGGCGGGCAGGCTACAACATCGAGCAGACTTCCCTTAAAATGAGCAGGTACTATTTATTTATCTTTGTGACACCCAGTAAAAACGGCGCTACAAATTTGCATTTAAAACCTTTCAGAATGTGCAATTTTTAAAACATCAGATTTCAACTACCAACATAAAGTGCTTTGTCCAGTTATGATTATCCTTGTAGTCGCTAACTGGCATCAAGCGGATCGGGGAGACAGTGCAACTGTCCTCCCTAGCCCTCTTGAATCTGTCTAAAGATTTCCTCCCAGGATTTCCATCTATTCCCTGTGAGGAAGTCCTCAATTTTCTCAAAGCCATTCTCCTTCCAAAGTCTCACTATATTATTATCCGACGGCCCCCCTCTCGAGAGCTAAAATTGGTTAAATCCGTTGTACTACTTATTTTAAACATGCCATAAAATTTCAAGAGCTGTGTTTTTTTTCTGTTTAAAAACCCACTGTATGGACTTATAACGAACCTTCTTTGGAATCTTCGTAATTCTAACAGGATCAGTAATTTTAGATTCCAACAACATCTTCTTCTTAAAAAAATTGTCTGCCTCATGATCGTCTAGAAAAAAAACCTGAAGCTATGATGTGCAAAAGAAGCAAAATAATATTCTCTAACGTTTGGGAGGGACAGCCCTCCTTGTGCAGATGGGGGGTACAAAGTGCTAAGTGCAAGACTAGAAATTTTTTTTGCCCAAAGGAAGGAGGAAATCAAAGCATCCACTTTTTTAAAAAAGGAAACCTGGATTGCACAGGGGGCCGCACTAAAATGGAAGTTAAAAAGAGGTAGAATAGATATACGTATTAAAACTGCCCGTCCCATTATGGACAATGGTAATAGATTCCAGTGATCTAAATGAGACCCAACCTTTTTTAACAGAGGTATATAATTTAACGAATACAGGTCTTCCAACTTATCCGAGATAAATATTCCCAGATATCTCTTTGGGCGTATGTTGTATATCTGCCTCAATTCCGGCAATAAAGTGTCTACAGTGCAGTTAGCTATTTCCGTCTTGTTAACATTTATCTTATAGCCCCTTAACATTTGAAAGTCAGAAATTTATTTTAAAATTTTCACTTGACTTGAGGGTTTTGAATCTAAAAAAAGGGTGATATCATCGGCATATAATTTTATGTTTGCCATTCCAGCTACTGGAACTGTGTCGGTCATTGTATCCCTGATTGCGATTGCCAATGGTTCGATGAATAATGCAAATAAAATTGGCGACAGAGGACATCCTTGGCGCGTGCCTCTGCTAACCTGACAGGTCCCAATATTGATATTATTTATGATAATCTGTGCCCTGGAATTCGCATAAAGTTGTTTTAAAAGGGAAATAAAAACAATCGGAAAATTGAAACTGTGCAAAATAGCAAAAAGACGGTCCCATGACACCAGGTCGAAAGCTTTCGCAGCATCTAAAAGCCAGATTTGAGCTTTCACCTTATTAATGTTAAAATAATCCAGTGCCTCCAATAAAAAATGTGTATTTGTATGGAGATGCCTACCTGCTATAAAACAACACTGATCAGGGCCTATAAGAGACCCTACTATTTTATTCAACCGGTTCGCTAAATGTTTTGTAAAAATTTGATAATCTGTGTTTAAAAGACTTTTGGGCCTGTACGAATTTGTATTTTCCTTATCCTTTCCTTTTTTTTAAAATGCTAACCACCACTCCTGAATGGAAAGAATCCGGGGGAGGTCCGCCTTGTAATAAATAATTAACTAGAAGTAGAAGTTCTTTACGGAGGTTACCTTCAAATTTTTTTAAAAATTTGACCGGAAGACCATCGTCGCCATTGGCCTTACCATTGGGAAGGGAACCAATAACCTCATCTAATTCTGACTTTGTAAAGTCCTCGATCAACAATTTCTTATCCCCATGATCTAATTTGGGTATTTCGAGTGACTCTAAGAATTCCCCAAAGGTTTCGGATGAAGCCCCTTCAGTAGCTTGATAGACTCCCTCGTAATGTTTTAAAAACAGCTCGCCAATGGAGGCAGTAATCTTAGCATGAATTTTAGTGACGGGGTCAGTTATTTGCTCTATCCTATTTCGGGCCTGCTTTTCTTTGGCTTGCCAGGCCAAGAGTTTCCCTGTGTATTCGCTCTCCTCGTATATCTTTTGGGCATAAAGGTTACTGTTAGTGTCGCCTTAGTCATAATAGAAATCCTTTATCCTGCCCTTTGCTTCAGATAACCTTTGCCCTGAGAGTGCAGATCTTACCCTATAGTGTTCTTGGGTTGCCTGCGTGAGGTTTTTTTGTAATTTAATTTTCTCCTCCCTTCTTGCCTTCTGCTTAGGTATTTCTTTGGACGTAATTATTCCCCGCAGAGTGGCTTTAAATGCATCCCAGGTCATATTTAATGGAGCTGTGCCTTTATTCTGTGCAAAGAACGGCTCAATCTCTTCCTCAATTTTTTATTGGTAAATCTTTTTATTGGCAGTTATAGATGCAAAAACACATTAAGCACATCTGTACAATCAAAGTACGTCTTCCATTCTACATGGGCGGCAATACATCAACAACACGATCCATCAAGAGCGCTATGTCAGTTCATGCTAAGAGTTCGTGGACAGGATATAAGCGCCCAAGTATGTCTTCTCATTGATAAACAGGAGTTAACCCGCTCCACCTCTCTACAGGGACAAGCTTGTGCCACCATCCCAACCCCAGATGATAACCATGTGCAATAGAACAAGAACAAAAACAAAACAGCTAACTGCGACCCTGCCATCAAATTACATTACCGTTCGCCCCAGTTCCTGGGCCCCCCCAGCACAAGCCCCCCCCTACTCCTGCTAATGTGGCTAGCGGTGTTGCGCAATAAATGTCGCCCCGCCATTGCGTCACTTAATGCGCCAAGGCATGCCTCCAGTGCGGCCGTCTCTACACCCCTATCCTTTTCCTCTGTGGTGTCTGCCTAGTGTCCCGCCACCCCCTCCATTGCAGCGCCTGCCTCCGCCTGCAGAGTGCTCAGCATGTGTTTCCACCTCTCTGCCATAGGCTATTTTTGGAGTCCCAGAGTTTCCTCCCTCTGAATGGCCGTCCACTCCGCACGCGCCCAGGATGAGAACAACAGAACCCACGCCCTTGTGCTGGGCGAGTCTCTCTCCTTCCATCTCCTAATAAGAAGTCGTACTGCCGTCACCATCCCCAGATCGAGGAACCAAGACGACGCTTTGTCCATGGGTGGCCTTTTGAAATGGTGTAGGAGGTACTCGGGCCCATTACAGGGGATGACACGACCGGTGCCCCGCGCGAGTAATGTATGAATGTCCCTCCAGTAGGCACCAAGGCCCGGACAGCGCCACAAGATGTGAAGGAGGTCCGCGTTCACTTCTCCACATCTGGGGCAAGACGCGTCCGTTCTGTGAAAATATTTGTTTATTAGGTCTGGAGTGAGATAGGCTCTGTGCACTATGTACACCTGGATTTGGCGGAACCTCATATTTCTAGGGATTCGTACCGGGCCCCTGAGGACCTTTTCCCACTCCTTGTAGCCAATTCTCGCCCCATGTCTCTCTACCTATTCGCGCGTAACGGGGTTAAGTCCAGTTCCATATGCGTCCGCAGGGATGCAGCAAACCACTAAAATAAGTGCCTGCCCCTGCCCATTACGTGTAGGTACTGCACCATCAAATGCTGTGATGGCTCTTCCACCACATCACCCCATTTAGCCGCCATGTGTGCTGTTAGGGACCTATGCATGAGAAAGCCTCCTGGGGGAGCCCAGCGTCCGCGATCAGCGTCTCGTAGGGCAGCAATGCTCCATCCTGGTATAAGTTGCCCAATGTTTGGACATCCACCTCGTGCCATTGCTCTAGCATGGAATGTGTGAGTGTCCCCCCGCCCCCAGGCAAGCCCTCCAGGGGCACCGCAGGTGCGTAAGGGCGCACCTTTCTCGTGAGGTACAATGCCCTGCGGAAGCACTTGAATGCCAACAGTAATGGAGTGGGGAGTGCTGGCGTCGCTAGCGGGTGAAATAGTGCAGTAATCCGCTCCAGTGTGTACGCTGGCTGAGCCGTGGCGGTGTCCTCCCGTCCCCTGTCTGCCAGCCAGCGGGCGGCCCATTGGAGTTGTGCCACCAAATAGTACTACTCAAAGCAGGGGGCGGCTAGCCCGCCCCTGTCTGTGGGTAGGAACAGCTTCCCGAGTGCTAGGCGGTGCCTAGATGCACCCCAAATAAAGTCACGTAGAATCTAGTTGAGGTTGGAGAAGAAGGACGCGGACAGGAAGAGCGGCAGATTCGCGAAATAGTAGAGGAGGCGAGGGAGCATCACCATTTTAGCGAGGGCCACCCCACCGGTGGGCGAGAGCGGGAGTGAGGACCAGAAACCAATTTGGGCCTTGAGCGACCTCACCGCTCTGCCCAGGTTACCATCTAATAAATCCGCTTGCCCAGATATTTGAAGGTGTCATCCTGCCAAGCGACTCTCGTACCATGGAGGCTGTACTCCGGGTCCACCACCCCATTTCCAAACGCATAGAGACACGACTAGCCTGCATTGACTCGGAGCCCCGAGAGGTCAGCGAATCGGCTCAGCAAGGAGGCCAGTTGCTCTGGCATGTGGCTCACATCTTGAACGAAGACTAGCAAGTCATCCGCGTACAATGACACCTGATGAACCCCATCGCCAGCATAATGCAATCTGCCAAATGTTGCCTCAGAGCCGCAGCCAAGGGCTCCATGGCCAGCGCGAATAGCAGCGGTGACAGAGGGCAACCCTGCTGGGTGCCTCTACCAATCGCCACTGCCTCCAAAACATACGGCCCTAGTCGGACGCGGACCACAGGGCCACAGTACAGGAGTCCCACCATCTGCAGGAAGCCGCCATCTATCCCATACACCTCCAACACTGTTAGCAGGTATCCCCACTCCAGGCAATCAAAAGCCTTTTCTAGGTCAAGCACCAGGCATCCGGCCCTGGGCCAGACCGACGTTGCCTCCACGGCTACCCGGAAGAACCTCCTGAGGTTCAGGGATGTGGATCTCGCTGGCACAAAGCCGTTCTGATCCGGGTGCACTAAATGCGGGACCACTGGCGACAGTCGCTCAGCTAGGATCTTGGTGAATATCTTATAATCGGTATTCAGCATCGCCAGCGGGCGGTAGGAGCCTAAGGACATGGGGTCTCTGTCAGGCTTGGGCAGGAACACCAAAATCGCTTCCCTCAGAGAGGGTGGGAGCCCGCCAGTGTCCATCGATGTCCTATACATCCGGAGGAGCTCAGGTGCTAGAATGTCCCTGCTCGCCTTATAATATTCGGCCGGCAGGCCATCCGGTCCCTGTGTCTTCCCAGATGCTAGCGCACGGATAGCATCCCCCACTTCCTCCAATATCAACGGAGCGCTGAGCTTGCCGTTTTGACTGTCCGTGACACTAGGCAGAGCGACCGACTCGAGAAAACCCGTCAGCAGGTGTGTGTGGCCAGCGCCCCGCGACCTGTAAAGGTCTCCTGGTAGTGGTCTGTCAGCGTCCGGTGGATTTCGCGCTGTGTGTACACCACTGTCCCATCATTGGAACGGAGGGAACCAATCGGGGTCGTGCACTCTGTCTGTCGGATTAACCAGGCGAGCAAGCAGCCGGCCCTGTCTGCCTTCGAGTGCGTCCGGGCTGTGAGCGCCGCATAATTGTGGCACTTCAGTCTTTCGGGTAGGATTTCGTACTTGCCTCGGAGTTCCCTCAGTCTACGTGCATGCTCACCCGTGCCTTCCCCCTCCCTTTCATGCTGCAGCAGCTCGGTCTCTATGCGGGTTAGTGAGTTGGACACCTGCATGCGGATATTCCATGTGTCACCTAAGCAGTGCCCACGGATGGTCACCTTGTGAGCGTCCCATTCCACCCCTGAGTCGCATGCCGTGCCCTCGTTTTCTGTAAAGTAAGATAGGATGGCTGTGCCCAGAGATGACCGGAATTCAGCATCTTCTAATGCTGCAGTCTGTAGTCACCATGTGGGCACCGGAGACCTATCCGCCTCCCAGTAGAGATGGAAGCAGAGAGGATGATGGTCTGAATGCGCCCTGCCCAGGTACTCCGTCCTGGACAGCAAAGGGAGCAAAGACTGGGAGCCCACTATACGGTCCAGGCGGATATGGAGGTCACGCACAGCCGAATAATACGAGTATATCTTATCCGCAGGGTGCTGGGCGCGCCAAAGATCATGTATGTCCCAATGCAGTAACCAGTTCCTAAAGGCCTGCGCTGCTGATGTCGTTGCAGCTGCGCGTAGGGGTGGGAAGGAGCGGTCCAGGTGCGTGTCCAGGACCATGTTAAAGTCACCGCCTAACAACCAAGGGAGCCCCGCATATCGTTGGAGGATGGGATTCAGGGACGCCAGTAAAGCGGCTTGGTCTGTGTTGGGGGCATAGATGGAGCCCAGCAGTATCTCCTGCCCGTTAAGCCTCCCCCTAACAAAGGAGTACCTTCCTTCAGCATCTGTGTGAGCATCCAAACATGTGAAGGGGACGCCAGCTCTCACCCATATCAGGGCGCTGCGCGCCTGCGATGAGTAAGTCGTGCCATGTACCTGCCCCTCCATCTCCTGCGCAGCCTTTCCAGCTCTACTTGGGACATATGGGTTTCTTGGAGAAGCGTGATCCCCGCCTTGTGCCTCTGCATGTAGGCGAAGATAGAGTACCTACGCAACGGGGTTTGCATGCCGTGGATGTTCCATGTCATAATAGTGGTGGACGCCATGACGTGTGGTGTAATGCAGTCATCTGGGGAGCTGAGGGGGTCACCCCTCCAGGTCGGGGGTCAGGCTGTTGCAGAGTGTTCGCTGGGTGCCGCTTCTGCAATTTATAAACTAATAGTAACATTGTAACTCGACGGGCGACTTCCCAACGGGGCAAGCGTCCAAACTTAGTAAGGCAATTACTCCTCAAGGCAACATGTCCACAATAAGGGTTGCGTGGGGAAGCGCGCTGTCTGTGGTGTTCCCTCTCTCAGGGTCCTTAAGGTTGCGTAGGTGGATACGAAGCATCCAAGCAGTGGTGCACGTCAAATTGATATGGGTGAGTCAACCTGGCGACTCGCACGCAAAGCGCCCCACTCTTCCACCCCACGCCGGGCACGGCTATGTGTCTGCAGTGTGTTACGCGCTAGGCGCCGGGCCCGCTAACCATAACAACAGTACAATGGCAATCAATGAAAGGATACATTATGCAATATGCTCAGTTCAGTCTATGTATCAGGGTGTCCCAAGGCTGGCTCCGGTCACGCTATGAAGTCCGCTGTCTGAGGTGTGACCACAGGCATAACAATGTCGTCTGACATCTCCGTGGATGGCGACGATGGTCCGCTGGCCTGCACTTTGCTTAGCTGACTGTGGCCTAGGTCGTTGCTGATAGTCACCGCACCCAGTGTCGCCACCGCCTCCAGGGCTTCTTGTCTTTCCTGCCGCATTTTCCCCGGACTCGGCGCAACCTGCCCCAGACCTGTGTTCCGCCGGGCTCCCCTCTTCCTCCTCCGCCTCCTAGAGCGCTGCTCCTGCCATTCGCCCTCCTCCGGGCCCGCCGGTCACGGTCCCGACAATCGCCCTGTTTCTTCCAGCCAGTCCCAGACTTCGGATGGGGCCTCGAAGAAGCGCGTGCCCTCCTTGGTGACCACTCTTAGGCGTGTATTCGCAGTTGTTTCTTCACTGCCAGTTACGAGCCGCGCCTCCTCTGCACAGTCACCGTGTAGTCCGGAAAGAACAGGACCTGGCTGCTGCCCAACTTGATGTCCCCCAACTTCCGAGTTTCACGGAGCACCGCGTCCCCATCTCTATAGTTAAGGAGCTTGAAGAGGAACGGGCGGGGCCGAGTCCCGGGTCGTTGGGCTTGCGCAGGCACCCTGTGAGCCCTTTCCACCATGAAGTGTGGCGACAGCGTTCCCGTCGGTAAGAGCGTCCGCAGCCAGCCTTCCATGTACTGTTCGGGATTCTTCCCTTCTTCCCCTTCTGTCAGGCCCACTACCCGGACATTACTGCACCAGGAGCGCCCTTCCGCATCCTCTGCACGATCCTCTAGTGCGTGAGCCCTGTCTATTAGGTCCGGTAGAGTAGAGGCGTGGCTGTGCACCACCGGCTGCAGTTCCTGGACTGTTTGGCGCTACGCGGTGACTGACTCCGACAATTTGCGGTGGTCGCATGTAACAGCGTGATTTCGGAGGTGACTTTATCGCGTTGGTCTTCCAGGGAATTCTTTGTTTTTGCTAAGGCGGTTCCAATGCGCTCCACTGCCCCTAAGACAGTGTCCATTTTGGCTGCTAGGGTTGCCACAGGATCCATACCATCCCTCCGCTGATCTTGTGGTGTGTCCGGGCCACCGGGCCCTGTTGCTTCATCTGTGATTTGTTTCGGAGCCTGCCCATTACAAGTTGCTGCGCCATGGGCATCGACGCTCCCGGAACCGGACCAGCAGCAGCGGCGTAGAGGCCCCTAAATCACCAGTTCTGCCTTGCTTGTCAGGTGGGTCAGTGGTGCGTGCCAATCGGCGACCCTTAGACCCGGCTTCACCGTCCCCAGCAAGGCGCGACGTCTAGGCGCTAGAGGACAGTCCGGTCCTGATCCCTCAGCGTGTGTCCCCCTCCCAGGGGCTATGTAGGTGCAGGCCGTAGAGTTCTCGTGGGCGCCTCACCACCGCAGCGGTGCAGAGATTCCCCTTCACCCGGGCCTTCACCGCCTATTTGGCCACTGCTTCCGGGGTGTCAGTAAGCAGCATACACAGCTGTGTGATCGCAGGGAGAGGGTCTCTCCTCCCACCAAAAGCGGGTTCTAAGCCCGGGCAGCTAGGTCCGCTGCCCGCCTCACTCTCTTCGCTCCTCTGTCTCAGCCTGTCTCCCTCTTCGGGGTCCGATGGCCCCGCAGCTGTCAGGGAGTCGGTTTCCCACGCTCTGGGTCTCAGGAGCACCCCAGTTGTCAGCGAGTGCCGGCCGAGCTTATGTTGTGGGTGCCCACCAGCGCCAGGCCGCGTTCTTACCGGTCGCCGCCGTGCCTCCTCCCTGCTCCGCCGGGGTCTGTTGGGCCTCCGTTGCTGTCTCTAGGCCTGCTCACAACCCTCAGGCCGCCACTGGTGCAGCGAAACGCAGCACCTCCTGTCTTGCCGGTGTCTCGTAGGGACAGCTACCACTGGGCCTCTCCTCGTGACCCCTCGTCTCAGCTCCTTGAGCGCCGCTCGCCGCCTGGCCTCTGTCAGGCGCCAGGGCCGTCGTCACGGTCCGCAGGTTCATGTAGGGGTACGGGGCGCTGTCCAGGCCCAGCTCCTCGACCTCCTTCCCTACAGCACTGTCGGGGGCATGTCAGTGCGGCCAGGACCCCACCGCGTGCACACTGCCTCAGTCCCACTATGTCCCACGGCCGCCGGCCGAGCCTGCTCCTCGTCGTGCCTCGCAGCTCACCAGTGTGCGCCCAAATGATCTCCCCACCTCTCAAGGCCAAACCGGTGGTCCTTGTCGTCAGGGCGGCCCAGCACACCCGTCCCCCACTCAGGGCCCGGGCCTGCGCTTCACTCCGACCTCAATCTCTTCCTCAATATCTGCACATCATTGTAAATCCAAGACGTTCAGTTTATTAAAATACCATCTTCTTGATGGCTCTGATTCTTGTCTCCCCAATTTTACCTTCATATAAAGTGCTGCATGATCTGAAAACGCGTTTGGTAGATGGGCATATTTATGTGGTTCTAATCCATAAGATGTTAAAAAGAAATCTAACCTAGATGCACAGTTATATTTTGCTGAATGGCATAAATATTCGTGTTTGAGAGTATTACAGAATCGCCAGTGATCGGTGACATCAAGATCTAGTTTGTAGCTTTGTATGGCAACAGCGACTTGGGGTTTATTCTGGTGCCGATCTTTTTTGGAGGAATCAACTAAGGGATTTTGTAAAAAATTAAAATCCCCCCCCCCCATATTATTTGACCAGGAAGGCTGGTTATAGCTGTTTTTAACTGTAGGATTGGGAGAGGGTCGTCTATAATTGGCGCTTAGATTGTGGCAAAGATTATGTTTACATGATTTAATTTACCATGTGCAAGTGCCCATCTACCATTGGGGTCTGTAAGTGCCCTTTCCAGGGAAAAGCCTATATCTCTTCCTATTAGTATACATACTTCTCTCTGCGCCAACCCAGCTCCTGAGAAGATTTTATGACCAACCTAGCCCTTAAGGATTTTGTCTGATTCAACCTGGTTTCTGTAATGAGTTTCTTGTAAATAAATAACATCTGGGCTAAGGTTTCTTAGCCAGCACTCAATGGCATTTTCTTGCGGACATTATTCAAACCATTTACATTAAAGGAGACAAACTTCAACATAATATCAACATAATATTTGTTCTTCAATGTTTATGATGTTTAAAAGAAGAATAAATAAATAAATATGAGGAAAGTTTTGAACCTCACCTTGTGCAAATAAGCAAATGAGCAGAGCAATACTACGATAGCAGCAAACAGACAGAAAAGAGCAACATATAAAATGCAAAATACAAGGATGTGACTTAAAAAAACACAGCACCCTTGTGTGCAAAATACGCATTTAAGATGAAAGGACAAAGCATACAAAGAATATAGAAACTTGTGCAAATATGCAAACATTGCTTTGATGACAATAACCAATTCAAGAGGGCAGCAAGTTAAAGTGCCAGGTGCAAAGTATAAGACTGTAATTCAATTAATTCAGCGCCCTTATGTCCGAGAAGCGCAATTAAGATGAAAAAATGCAGCAGACAAGATTTGAAGCACCCTTTTGTGCAAAATACGCAAATCTCATAATCCTAGTATAAAAAACAGGTATTGAACCTCAATATTTAAATATTTAAACTTCAAATGCGTACCGGTTATACAAACCCTAAAAATTTCGAGGGTCGACCCTTGTACAAGATAAGCAATTAAAGTGCAGTTAACCAAGAACTCAAACCTTTTTTGACTTTTCTCCTTTGAGACACGCTACCATCGTTTGAGCATTATTACAATCGAAACTAATGAGAGCAATATATCTCAATATAATAACCTCTCATACTGAGAACAGAAAATAAAATTGGCATATAACAAACTCCTACTGCAAGGTTATACTTAAAGTTTTCCGTGCCATGGCTGTGTCAGTAATAGAACAATCAATTTCTTAGTGTGTGAATTCTCTTTTTTCCCCCTGCAACACCCCCCTTCACCCCCTCCCCACCTCCCCTAGAGTGGACGGTGACCCCCCGTGTCCCACTTCCGTCCTTCTCTGTTTCTCTTTCTTCTTTTTGGATGCCATTTTTTTGCATCCTTGTGTGCTTCCTTTCCCCTCCCGTGAGACGCCCTTTCTTGCTCAATCGGAAATTATTTAGAGATCTGGCGTATGACTGAGATTATGGGGCAAGTCCTTCAAGAAATGACTGGGCCTCTTGTAAATCTATGAAGATACAAAATCTCCCTTTTGCTAGGACCTTCAATTTAGACTGTTGTACAATCATGGCTTGAGCCCCCTTAGCCTTGAAGGGATCAATCATCTTTATAAAGTCCCTGCGCCTATGGGCAGATGCCGCTGACATGTCTAAGAAAATCCGAAAGTTGTTCACTCCATCTACATTAAATGTTTTCTTTGAAAAAGCAGTATTAAGGATTCTCTCTTTTACCCTGTAATCCGAAAAATTGAGTAGTATTGTGCGGGGATATTTCTGATTATTGGGTTTATGTGCAGGGACTCTGTGTGCCCACGTTTTGGTTAAATCACCTTGCAAATCAGGTATGGCTTTCTTCAAAACGGACTCTGACCATTTTACCACGTCCTTATCTTCTAGGCCCTCAGAGATACCCACTAGACGTAGATTGGACCTCCGGTTGTAATTTTCCAAATCCTGCATTTTTTCTGCCAGTTGAGATTTCTCTTTATTTGATGCAAGGAGATCTTTCTGCGTTGTTATTAGGGTGTCTTCTAGTCTTGAGAGACGAGATTCAGCCTCCTAGACCCTTATGGGGAGATTTCCAAAACACTCCTCCATTTTCGTGAGCCTGTTATGTAGCTGTGATATTTCGTGAGCTTGTGAGATTTTGAAATCCCGGAGTTCTCGGAGTATGTTGGCAAGCATGGCCTTGACGGAATTCTCTTTTGGAACGTTAGAGGGTATGATTAGTTCATCTTCTTGTATCTTATGTGAACATATACTTTGCCCTGGGACCGCCAAGGCTAAAGGAGATGGTAAAAGATCGTTATTCAAAGGAGGTGCTTTTATTGTGGAATTGGCCGTCTTTTCAGTTGCAGTTGCAGCAGGGCTGTGGTGGAGTTGAGACTGCAAATTAGAACCTGAAAGGGTCTGAGGAAAGGACTGCGACAAATTTGGGCTGGGGGCTAAAGAAGCCTGATTGTGGATAGATTGTGAAACGGTTGTAGGGGGGGGCAAGCTGACACTTGGAGCTCCTTCCGAGCCTGGCTCTGACCCCGCCAAGAGTGATGGTGGATTCAATGTATTTCTTTTTTCATTAAAGGCTACTTTCTCCGCAGTGCCATCTGCATGCCTTTGACTTCTTTCTTCCCGGGTGGGTGTACTTGTAAACTGACTTTGCTGGAGCAGCGGTTTAGAGAAGAGAGGGTACTTCTTTGGACTTAATTGACTGGAGACCATCTTGGCTGGAGATTTCACAATGGCCTTATTATCCATCTTATCCGCCTTTTCCGCTTTATTTGCTTTGTCTCCCCCATTTTGCTTTCCCTTTTCCTCAACCACCAAGAGACTCAACTCGGCTGAAAGCTCTGATAGCATTTCTTCATCTTCATCCCTGTCCTCTTCCTCAAGATCCTCTTCCTCAAGTTCCTCAGCCTGGTTGTTTAGAACGCTGTATTTATTTTGTGTATATTTCTCTGCTGCACCCTGGGCCTTGAGTTTCAGAGCACTCATTTGTTGCTCCTTTCTTCTTCTACTTTTTTTCTCCCCGCCTTTTGCTGTGGGTAGAGTTATAGCCCCTGGTGGTGATTTTAACAAATCCCTTGCGGAGTCCATTTTACCCTGCTTGCCCCTGGCTCTGGCCGCCATAGTCGCAAAACAAGGGTTAAAGAGCTGCTATGTGCATGCTGCTTCAGTCTATATAGCCGGCTGATAACTTCCCCTGTCGCACCTATGATACCTGTGTCACCCAAATATTACACAGGGGACATAAATGGCTAGGGAAGGATAAGTGGTGGAGGTAATCTCTTGCTTCTCGCGTCAGAGAGCTCACCTCGATTCACCTCACCTCAATTCAGTTCAGTCCGGCCTCTCAGCCTTTCAGTCCGATAGTCAGCGCTGCCTGGCTTCGCCACACCTCGCTGTCTGCCAGAGTGTAGTCCTGAAGCACCTGGTATGGTGATGGGGTGGTGGCCACAGCGGGCAGAGCGCTTAGTGCTCAGCGCTGTGATTATTTTAAGTCCCACCAGTCCGTAGAGCAGACGGGAGAGAAAAACGCCTATAGGTGAGCACGCTGGACGTAGCGGGCGTTTAGTGCAGGCGCCGCTTGTAGTGTAGCACCACAAGTGCCCGAGAATTCCTTATATGAATCGCCAGCTGTCCATAGCGCCCTTGCCTTCCGTGGTGAAGCGAACGCGGCGGGAGCTCACCGGAGGCAATAGGCTAAACAAAGAATACGGCAGCGAGGACCTCCGTAACGGCATCCACGCCAGAGATCATCGTGGGCGGGGCGAGAGTGAGGCAGGAAGCATAGCGGCAAAGTGCGTGGTCAGGTCAGCCGCATTCTGGTCAGGCTGGCACAACCATTTCTGACCATTGTTCGTATTGTTGTATCATTGATAGCTAGGCCTGAGAAGAGAAATCTTGGCAAAGACTGTGAAGATCTAACCAACTGAAGAAGACTTCTATTCATTGCGAATCAGGGACACTCAAGGTTACACTGGCTGTCCAAGCTGTGGGATGGAAAATTTGAGGGATGTAACCAATACCTACTTTGGGTAGGGGAGAATAATTGGGATTTGGTGGTGAAGAATGGGATTATGGTCTTAACATTTCTTTGGTTTCATTGGTATTCACTATGGATGGGCTGAGTTCGTGGATTTGCACAATGCATTTTACTGCGGCGTTGCATGAAAGCTCTGCCCTAGTCAAATTAGAACATCAGCGTTTTTGTTATCAAAACATTTGACAATGCATTCACATTACACCAAAGACACATGAAAGTGATGGAAGTTTCTCACAGTTCTGAATTATATTCTTGAAACAATCAAGCAATGTATTGAGATATTGTCACATTGATTACTGAATCAACAGCTGTAGTTGTATTCATGAGCATAGACCTTCACACACAACAGCTTCTGACCTGAAGGCAAGAGCTGCAAAACAAGGTGCCACAGACACTAATAGGAGATAGAACACATTGCCTGGTGCAGGGTTGTACTAGGGTGCAGGTATTAACAGTAGACTATTAACATATTTGATGTTTGCAGGCTCTGTAACTGCGCGTAATGTCAGCACGAGGACTTCATGCTACAACTGTTGGTCCTCAATCTTAACTGATCATAAACAAATGTATTGATTAACTTTTTTCCAGCTGTGAGCAAATTCACATATTTTGAAGTATTGTTAAGAAAATTATCGCTCTAATGCTAGGCACAGTCAAACGTTTCAAAAAACTTTTAAAGGGAAAAATGTGAAATCAATAGCAGAACTCAGTTGAATAAAATAGCAAATGATGGTATTAAAGGAAATGCATCAACTTCCAGATTTTCAGACAACCAGACTGCAATCAAGGAAGCAACTCTGCTGGAAACAATCAGAGGTGGTGCTTGCTTGTAAAATGACCAATCAGACACACAAGGCTCAAGCTCTGGATACATTATTACAGATTTGATCCGGGCAGCCAGCCAACACAACAGCAGAGGCCTTTTACATGCTTACATGTATGCTTGTTTTCAGGGACACTGTTCTACTGTAGTATCTGTTTTGTAGAACTGTGAGGAGCCGAAACATTGCAGGGTACTGGCGGTGCACAGAGGGAGTTCCCCCTACTCATGACCCCCAGACTGACTCCAGCTCTCCCCCATACTGCACACAACTTATCTGTCCTTCGCCCAGCCTCTTGGCCAGTCTAGGTGCTGCTTTGCACACAGAGCATGGTTGGTGCGACCAACCATTGTGCAAGCATGGTGGTGAAATGCGAAAAAATGTCTCTAACCCTTTGGCTGCATGACTAACGGGGACTGTGCATGCACATGCTTTAAAGATGGAGACGGGATTAGAATGTCTCCACTCTTGCTCATTATTAAACACTACAGTTTCACAATGATTCAGAACTATTAAAAGTTCATATATTTTCACTACTTTACCAATACAGAGTAACAAAAGCAAGTGGTGGTTGGGATAATGTTAGCCACCGTTGTCTTTAACTACATCAAGATTCTCTCGACAAGGTAATTTGAGAACTGCCATTTCATGACAAGACCGGAGGCTACCATTATGCATGTTTAAAGCTGTGCAACATTACTCACATGCACAACTGGTTCAAGATAAACATTTGGAAAAGTTTTAGAACTTGACTAGTCTGCCTCTTTCAGTATGTCTGCAAGTGTACCTCATGCCTAAAACACCTTGCTGGCTATTGCACACCAAGATAAATGTGCCCCAAATCAAGATAAATCTATTTCTACCTCGGACATCACTGTCATCACCCATCTTGAAATAGCAGCTGTAGATAGAGCCCAACGTGTTTAATGTATGAAACTAGCGATTCAGGAGCGATTCACTAGCGATCTGACCTGTTGTTGGTGGTTTTAGGACTCTGGGTACTTTATCACTGCTGTTCAGTGTTAAAGTGCAAGTGCTCTCTATGGTAAACGCTGTAGTGTATGTGAAGTCATGCCAAGTGCCCGGTGGCACAGTGTATATATGTGAATATTTATATATAATTATTCTAATTATATTAACCGGTTTTCAAAACTGTTCAGGGATACAATGATGAGAAAAAAGCAAACAAAAAGAAAAGAAAGAAAGGAGGTGTATTTGAAAAAAAGGAAAAGAGATATAAGATACAGTACAACATGGATGTTCAAAGAAAAAGTGTTCTGATAAGAAAAGTAAAGTTTTTTAACAAATACTTGCAAAAACTGTTATTAATATTAAAAATATGGAACAGACATACAGAACAAGAACAGTGAAACAAAAGCAGAAGAAAGATGTTAAAAAAGTGGAAAATTGGATTATCGGAAAAAGAATTATGTTTCAATACGTAAAAAACAATTTTTAGAAGTTCAAAAACGAATATATTAAAGTAGAGCACTGCAGAATTTACTAAAAAATGTAAAAAATGTAAAAGGAGATCAGCATTTTACAGACAAAAAAGGAGATTCTAAGTGTTATTGAAGACGCTTTGGAATTAAAAAGAAGATTGTTTATCCTAATTTCTAAAAACGTTGAAGACTTTAAATACAATAATAAAGCGTATGAAGGACAAATGTAAGAGAAAAAGAGTAAAAATAGAACATATTTTTGTAAAATATTTTCTGGGGAATGGAAGCATACTTCTAGTCCGGAACCTTTTTTTAATGAAGAAAGATATTTTCAACAAAATAGTTTAGTGCATTCAGTTGATACCTGTGGTCATTCTTATGAGGTGCGAGACGGTTGTCCAATTCAGAAAGAAAAGCTAGTTCCTATAAATGTTGAAGAATTATTAGCTGAGGAAGTTCAAGAGAGACTTACCCAGGCTCCAGTGTTTACATGGGATTGTAGTAGTATTTGTAGTATACGTCAACAATCTATTGATATTTTACTACATTTCTTAAGAGAATATGGAAAAAAATAATTAAAACAGAAGATTAAGATATTACAAGGACTGTATCCTTGCAAAGTGAGAAAAAATACAGGGTTGCAAGGTCATTCTCTGGCTTGTCTTTCTGGGAAAGTGTGCCCAAGTCGTTTTAATAATTTCAGAATGTTAGCAGTACATCATTCCAAAATGCAGTTGTTAGTTAGAAGATTATACTACGTGAAAAGTCCTGCATTTTGTCTAAATGAAATTATTACAGCTTTTTTGCATGGTTCAGTGTTGCATGTAAAAAAAAGTATGTGATGATATAGAGTTACGTTTCTTTGCTGCTCAAGAGGAGTGTAGAGAAAGTGAGACTTTTATAAGTGTAGGTGTTGAAGAAGATGAGAAATATACTACTGATGTCAAGTTTGAAAAATAAATAACAAAGTTTAACGTAGTTTTTGGTGAAAGTCACAACTATGTTTGTATTTGTTGCCTACATACTCATTATAAAATTCAAACTAGGAATTTGGATGTGTTTTTAAAAAGTGAAAAGGAAAACAATGATAAATGGAGAGAATTTGCTGCTTATCTGTTTGTGGAAGGTATTTTTGAGTTAGGTACTGTACAATGCATTTGTAAATATTGTTATAATAAATTAGGAGAAAACAAAATGCCAGCTAGAGCTGTCCATAATGACTTAGAATTAGTACCTATACCTCCAGAACTTAAATATTTAAATACATATGAGGCCATCCTTATTCAATCTGTGCGCCCTTTTCCAGCTATAATTCGTATGGAGCCTAAAACAGGAAAGCTGCCTCCAACAGATCCACAAAGAGGTTTAAAAGGATGAGTTGTGTATTTACCTTTAGATTTTAAGAAACATGTTGAAACTGTTGGTGTAGAAAGAGGGGATAATGAACCTGTCGTCATTCTTGTTAATGGTGTACTCACAAAGAGTCGGAAAATACGGCAAGAGTTAGTAGATGTGACGAAAGTGCAAAAGGCTACATTATATCTGGTGCAAAACAATATTTACTATAAAAATGAAAATGTAGAAGAAGAAGAAATGACTTTAGAAGATGAAACACACATTTCAAGTGAACAAATAGAAATATGTACAATACACCCTCTACATTAAAAAGAACTATTAGGAGATACTATTGACTTGTTCTAGATGAAAAAAGCAAAAGGAACTCCCATGAGTGTTGGGAAAAAAGTTTGGAAGCTGGTTGTTTTCCACAGCTGTTCCCTACTGGAAAAGGTGGACGATATAATGAATGACCAGTTCAGCTTCCAGCTTCAGAATATCGTATTTTACAACTGTATTCAGAAGATCCAAGATTTCGTCAGTATATTCTATATTTGTTTCATCATTTATTTGAGAGTGATCTGTCCGCACTTTCATATGCAGTCAACCATATATCGAAAACGGGAACGCATTTCTTACATGATTCTGCAAAGGAATTTATGGAAAAAGTTGAAGGAAGAGACAAACATTTAGGATCACAGTTAATTAATTTGATGGCATGTCAACGTGGAATTAATGAATATTGGTATCAATGTCATGGGGAATTGAAAGGTATGTTAAGAAACTTAGGAGACCCCTACATGGTTTGTTACACTTAGTTGTGCTGAGTACGCATGGGATGATTTACTGGATTTTGAATTAAAGACACCTGGAGAACTGTGTTCCCTTGATCCTCTAAATTCTGCAGATATTTTAATCATAGATTTGAAGCTAAAATGTCTTCATCTGCAATAAAAAAATCCACCTATTGGCGAAGTTTTTGATTTTTTTTTGTAGAAAAGAATACCAAGCGAGGGATGCTCTTTATATACATATGCTTTTATGGATCAAGGCTGCACCCAAATTTGGAACTGATTTGGATGAGACTGTATCATCTTTTATTGAAGAGTATATTACCTGTGCGATTCCAAAAACAGGAGTAGGTAATATCTTAAGACAGCAAGTATTACGGTTTCAGAGTCATTGAAGTAGAAAATATTGCCGCCGGAAATATAAGTAAAAGGATCATTTTTACACAAAATGTCGATTTGGCTTTCCATGTCCAGTAATTTCCAAAGGAAGAGTGACCAGTTTTATGTAAGCAGTGAGGCATACCATTACTCAAAAATCACCCAAAAATATTTATAATTTAAAAAGTACATCAATGATTACAACCCAGTGATTTTGAAGATGTGAAATGCAAATATGGACATACAATAGGTTGCAGATAACTCAATTACTGTTGCTCGCTATGTCACGTCATATATTACCAAGTCTGAGAAGACAAAATTGAAAGAAATGTGGGAGGAAATTTCGCAAAAGGAGACACTTAGCAAAAAATTGTACAGCTTCAGCTTGAAGATGCTTTCACATCGAGAAATTGGATCCTACCAATGTTCGCGGATCGATTGACATCTGCAAGTTTATATTCAAAGTCAAGAGGGATCATCTGAATAAGTCTTGGTCTTGCTGCAGCAAGAAATCGAGTTTTGAAATCTGTACACTGAATGAACCGGAAAGTATAGATATTCTGAAAACAAATATGTTGGATACGTACTAGCCAAATAGGAGTCCATACCTGAAAAACATATGTCTATATGAAATACTGCGACATTATTGTTTTGATAAAAATGGCACAGAAAATATAAATAAAGGAAAATACGCTGTAATTGGATCTGAAGGATGTTTGGTAAAGGATGACAAAGGAAATCTGATTAATCACAGGAAATAAAGGGGTCCATTAGGATGTCGGGCGGTGGCACCACCGCGGTGTTGGCGGGGCGTAAAAAAGCCTTTTTCAACCTGCGAGCAGAGGTACTCATGTCCGACATAGTAGTATAGCAAAACATAGGTAATTTCCCGTCCGCCGTGAAGCGAAATGACGTCCCCCCAGCTCCACAAATTAGGATGGCCCAAACCGGCAGACGCACCACAGTGGAGACACCGCCCAACCAGAGACGGCGGAAACTCGACAGCAGAGCGCCATGGCAGAGACCCGGTCCTCTCCACCCGGTCAAAAACACCATGGACTCAGTTTTACATATGCATCTGGTCATGTACCTGCTACAGCACTACCATCAAATGGCCTGCCGCGGACGCCGCGGACGCCGCGGCAGGTACGCAAAGACACAAATACAACACACAACACACGGGCTGACACAGGGTCCAATTCCACCACAGACACCCTGCTGGGGGTCACAACACATCCACAAGGGCACCCACACATTACCCACCTGCCAACAAGTCACCCCTCTGCATCCGGGACAAACATCAATCGCGAACTAGCAGCAACGTCCCGTTCCCGGTCACGTCACTGCCGCGGTCAACACCTGCGCACAATGCACAAGGCAGGGCCACTCCAAGATATGGGCAGGGAACAGAGACCACAGGGACACACCACCCCCAACTACACATCAACACACCCCATCAAATCACAGGCCAGGTGCCCATCCTGTGCACCCCTATGCACAGCAAAAAACAACAAGCACAGCAACAAGCAAGCACATTCCACACCCTGCACCACACAACAAACAACCAGGGAGACACACCACCAGTGCCTCACACACTGAAGGCTGCCAATACTTCCCAGCACATACACACACAAATAAACACACACCCTGGGTGTATCCACAAACAGAACACACACACAGGGAAACCTGAACAGATGCCTACACAAAACCTACAAACAAACACCACAGGAACACACACAGAAACAGACATACCCTGTCAGCCAAACTGTGGAAAGGCAATAGGAGCACAAACACAACATGAGTGCACAACATCATCACTCAAGAACAAAACACACACACAACATATCACAAATCACACAAGAAGTGCACCTGTACAGAACTACACTGCCACATCAAACCAACCACAGATGCCAGTGAAAGCACAAATCATCAAACACCACAGGACATCAGGGGATGCACATCAGGCAATGTCAAGCCCACATACACACAGCACTGTATGCACAACAAGCAGTGTGTGCATAACAAGCATAACAGCTACACACAAACATGACTGACACAATCTCAACGCACACACCACAAATCAGCACAGCAGAAAAACAAAAACAGAAAAACAACAGCACACCCAGGAAGTGAAGCAATACCACAACCAACACACAGACATCCATCACACAACAACAGGATGCACCACTCTGGGATACAAGAGCAGAACCCTCTACACCAGAGCACTCGGCAGCACACACAGCCAAGTGCACATGGGCAATCCTCACTGTTAAATAGCTCAAGAACATCACACATAACCCATTGGGGCAATGTCCAGAGTGGAACATCACTCTTGGCCCAAGAACTGCACCCCAAGGCACAGTCTCACAAATGAAGTGATGGGAAGGCACATACACATGTAAACAAAGGGGACAGCTGACATCAAAGTCAACCAACTTGCATGTCAGTAGTAGACATGGAAGGGGTATACCATACACAAATAGAGGGAGTGCAGACCTGCAATGGCTAGGCACAAGTGGCACACATAGGGGATGGCATCACACAACACACACCATGCCATTCAGGAGGACAAAAGGCACCATGTGCTTGTAATGCATGAGAAACACAAACACAGTGCCAGTGAAGAGCGGCAGGGCCACGCAGTCTACACAAACACACTCAAGTTACATTGATGATCAAACAAACACAACACTGATGTGCAAGTCACACACTTTGCGCACTCATAAGTGACCAAAACAACAAGGAGTCACACATAACTCCATGGACACACCAACACACTGCACAGTGCACAACCGACAACTTACACAAGTGCATACAATCATTTTCACAGGGCAGGACAATCCAAACAACACGCACACAACTCCAGGGTGACACATGCGTGTCTATCACAATCCAGGGGCACCCAAACATCCACACCCACTACAAAGTCACACCCTTCACACTGCACACCTCCTCACCACCCAAGAACACACATCTCATGTAGGCCAGGGGACCAGGACTAAGGGACAACACAAAATAAACATACACATACACAGTGGGCACATATACAGGAATTACACACATACATCATGACATTGCCCAGCCAGCATGCAAACCTGTGCACAGCATCACGCCCTGTGCTGGCAGTGTACCCCAACCTGACATGGCAACAACCTAGCCAACAATAGCAAATCACTAAAAAGAGAACTGCATGACAGGTAAAAGAGCCAACACAGATAACACAATTATCTGTGTCTGAATGGACTGACGACCCTGTCACCCCTGTTTAAAAATGTGATGTGGGCAAATAGCTTGGCAATGTTGAAGTGACACATAGAGCATAGGGCACAGGCAACCAAATGCACACACCAAAATAACTTTAATCAGCAAGGACATTGACAAAACACACAACAGGATTAACTGTATTTATTCACATATTGCACAGATGTGACAGTAGAACAACAGTAGACAAGAGCAAGGCACAAAATGCTGATCTTATGCAAGATAATCTGCACAGGCAAACTACAAACAGGAAGGCCAGCGGGCATGGCAAAGGGGAGAGTCCAACACAGCAGAGCAACAGGGCCAGTGTCCATGGCACAGGTGAGAGTACAACACAGCAGAGCAACAGGTCCAGTGTCCATGGCAGGTGGCACAGCAAGTATATGAGAGGCTGCACAGGGGAGAGTACAACACAGCAGATCAACAGGGCCATTGTCCATGGCACAGGGGAGAGTCCAACACAGCTGAGCAACAGGGCCAGTGTCCATGGGACAGGTGAGAGTCCAACACAGCAGAGCAACAGGACCAGTGTCCATGGCACAGGTGAGAGTACAACACAGCAGAGCAACCTGGCCAGTGTCCATGGCACAGGGCAGAGTCCAATACAGCAGAGCAACAGGGCCAGTATCCATGGCACAGGTGAGACACCAACACAGCAGTGAATGTCAATATCAGTGGCCAGGGAGAAATGCGGATTCAGGACATGAGAAGCTGCACAGTGAGTGTGTTTGACTGTACCCTTCCATGACCATCAACACACCCAGGTGGCAAACAATGGGCAGGACTAGCACACCTGTATGAGAGACCGGTGTATGAGGGGGACTGCCACTCACATTTGGCTGTCAGGCGGACTTGGAGCAGGTTTTGTGTCGGGGACAGCAGGAACACTTGAGTGGGGAGACAGAGGCATAGGTGATGTAGGTCTATCTGTTGTTTGGCAAGCTGGAGGGCTGTTTTGACCAGGTGGTATAGTGGCACGTGGAGGTGGAGTCATGCAGACCTGTGACACAGTGTGGGTGGGAGAGGTTGGAGGGGTGCCCTTCCACTTTTTGGGAATACGAAATGGCTTCCCTGTCTTTGGGGTAATGGGAACTGGTGATGACACAACAGGCACACACACCAACTGTCCTGCATCAGGTGCAGGCACTGCACTACCTCTGGTGACGTGCTGGATCTTGCGGAACGCTTTGTTTGGCTACGCCTCTGGACCACCTTTCCCTGTTTGCCAGGTGTCCCACCTACAGTGCCCTCCTTTGCCTCTTTGCCAGGGGTGCTCCCTACAGTGTCCTCATTTGCCTCCTTGCCAGGGGTAGCCCCTACAGTTCCCTCATTTGCCTCTTTGCCAGGGGTGGCCCCTACATTGCCCTCCCCCACCTGGTTCACTGGGCTTGGAATTGGAGTTGATGTGGTGGGGGATGTGGCCTTGTGTCCTTCCTAGGTGCACCCTTGCTATACAACACCTCCTCAGTGGGCACAGCCACTGCACGACTAGCTCTGCGTGAAGGTTCAGGGTCAGGAGAGTCCTTTGATTCTGATGCCTCTGAGGCATGTGAGCATGATGCTTGAGAAATAACAATCTAGGCAATCATAGAGAACATAGATCAATGTCAATATTAAACAAGGAAATTAAGCTACAACAGTGAAGAAAAATTCAGTATTTTATTGGGAATTAAGCAAAGAATCACATTTCAAGAATTGAGAAAAAGGTTCTAATTAAAAAATTCTACATTTAGAGAATTGACATAATAATAAAAACATTTTATGTATTAAAACATTTATTTTGGTAAACAACAAGTAAGAGGAAATGAGTGGCAAGTTGGTGCTCTACGCGCGTTTCGGCGACCAGCGCCTTCTTCTGGAGCAGCCACGAATGATTATGATCAGAGTTTTTTTGGCTGTGCTGAATAAGTTGTTTTGATAAAACTGAACCCACATCGATATTCTTTATTTTGAGGGTTTGTACTGATAAACTAAAAAGAAGTGAGGTTACTTCTGCCGTCCGGAACCTTTAAATTGTTGGAGTCAGATAAGGATATCTTGACAAGACGTGAAAATGATGTATCCTCCTGATATGGGGATCTTTGATTAAAGAAAACTTTTTTCTTTTTGCACTTACATGAGGTGCTTCAGTCTTGGCGAGGTAATGGTATTTATTGATTAAAATAACTCCCTGTCCAAAAAGATATAACAGGGCTCCAAATTTCCGGCGGCAGGACAGCGACTTCTCACGATCAACGCGAAGATGGAAAAACCCTTCCATGACCATCAACACACCCAGGTGGCAAACAATGGGCAGGACTAGCACACCTGTATGAGAGACCGGTGTATGAGGGGGACTGCCACTCACATTTGGCTGTCAGGCGGACTTGGAGCAGGTTTTGTGTCGGGGACAGCAGGAACACTTGAGTGGGGAGACAGAGGCATAGGTGATGTAGGTCTATCTGTTGTTTGGCAAGCTGGAGGGCTGTTTGGACCAGGTGGTATAGTGGCACGTGGAGGTGGAGTCATGCAGACCTGTGACACAGTGTGGGTGGGAGAGGTTGGAGGGGTGCCCTTCCACTTTTTGGGAATACGAAATGGCTTCCCTGTCTTTGGGGTAATGGGAACTGGTGATGACACAACAGGCACACACACCAACTGTCCTGCATCAGGTGCAGGCACTGCACTACCTCTGGTGACGTGCTGGATCTTGAGGAACGCTTTGTTTGGCTACGCCTCTGGACCACCTTTCCCTGTTTGCCAGGTGTCCCACCTACAGTGCCCTCCTTTGCCTCTTTGCCAGGGGTGCTCCCTACAGTGTCCTCATTTGCCTCCTTGCCAGGGGTAGCCCCTACAGTTCCCTCATTTGCCTCTTTGCCAGGGGTGGCCCCTACATTGCCCTCCTCCACCTGCTTCACTGGGCTTGGAATTGGAGTTGATGTGGTGGGGGATGTGGCCTTGTGTCCTTCCTAGGTGCACCCTTGCTATACAACACCTCCTCAGTGGGCACAGCCACTGCACGACTAGCTCTGCGTGAAGGTTCAGGGTCAGGAGAGTCCTTTGATTCTGATGCCTCTGAGGCATGTGAGCATGATGTCACCCTCATTGCTTTTTCGGCCTTGCCCTTCCGTGACGGGCTCTTGTCCTTGCATTCTGGGGTGGCTCTGCTCTTCAGTGGGGATGGTGTCTGTGGGCGGGACCGCTTGGGTTGTGTCTGCTGTGTGCTCCTTGTGCTGTATCGTGTTTGTGACGCATGCGAACCGTGGTCACTGTCATCTGATGTGGCCACTGACTGAGGGGTGGACAAAGGCACCTGAGCAGGAATGGGAGCATGTGCTTGTTGAAGGGCAGACGTCACTGCGGAAGACAAAGCCTGGACTGTACAGTGTAGCCCACCCACGTCAGAGTGTATGCCCTCCATGTAGGCAACCACCTGGCCTAATTTCTTGTCATGGTCACTGAAGGCATTGAGCAGGGCGGTCTGGCCCACACAAAACTGGCACAGGAGCTCAACCGACTCAGCACTGAGGGCAGCAGGGGGGACAGGTGCAGGCTCAGTGGTGCCAGGTGTGAATGTAACTCATCCCCTCTTATTGACACGGACTCGGGCAGCACCAGATGAAGTGGATGGGAGGCTGGGCACTGGCCGCTCAGTGGTAAAGGATGTTGCAGACTCCCCATCCCCTCTGCCTGCGAACATGAATGCATCACTGCTGGCATCAGTTGATGTAATACTCAGTGTCTCAGCCACGGATTCCTCCTGCATACTACGGTCCCCTTCAGATGCGCTGGTGGGCTCTGTGTCACTGGCCTTCTGTGCAGCTGTGGTGCTACTCTCGCCACCACTGGTTTCCGGCTTCCGTTCCTCCATGCCCACTGGCGATTCTGCATGAGAGAGAGATTCAGGGTTGTGTTAGTGTCATCATCAGGACAAAGCAATCCAATCAATGCAGTACAGGGGATGCCCAAATCAACATGGTGACCACCACACACTGCAATCACATTGCAGCAACACACTACATAGACCACAACAGTGCCATGACTGCGCCTTGTTGAGGCCACACAGCACAACACCATGCCCGTGGATGAAGTGTTCCAGACACACAACTTGCCCTGCCCACACCTATCATGTCCCAACATTCATTGCCACTGACAGACCTTCTGGGAACATGAGGTGACAACACACACACCTATTAGGACATGACAGTCCACAATGCCAAGTAGGCCATACCAATCACCATGTGGTACTCTGGGTCCCCTTGTTGTCAGATGTGTGGGCCTCACAGATTATGGTGCATGCAAAGTAGGCATACATAAAGTCACACTCAGATAGTGGACCTTGCTGTTCACCCCTAATAGATTCCCCACACTATCCCAATGCTGAATGACCACGTGGATCCTGACACATCTGACTATGAGAAAGCACAGCAGGGAGGATCAGATTTTTAAGGCCAGTTTGGCCCAATGCCTGACACGAGCACACATCCCAGCAGCCACTCACGTGGCAAAGCACAGCACCACCACACAAACATCACATTGGCCACCGCTGCCACAGGCCCTGTACACATGAATCCGCTCACAGCCAAAGTCAACCACCCCAGATACTCACCCCTGCCTTTCTGGCGATGCTCCTTTAGCCCTGCATCCAGCTCCGGACTAGTCACTGCCAATATGCAGACCATGAGTGGTGTTAAGTTGCGCCGTGCCAAATGCCCAGTGCGCGGTTGCAGCCCCAATGTCATCTCAGCCACGTTCTTTGCCAGCCGGCTGATGTCGTCCCACCTCTTGTGGCAGTGGGTACGTCGTTGGTTGGATACCCCCAGGGCTTGCACCTTTGCTGCAATGGCCCTCCACACAACCTTACGCTGGTGTACCTTGAGCTGCAGGTATGGGAGAAAAGAAGGGTAAATGAGCAGTTACACAGTGTCATGTACCAACATCTATGAGTACAGTAGCAAGACACAGACTCAGGACCTATTGTAATCTCCCTCCATCCCAAACTGGGGGACACCTCACAAGTGCACTCTGCATGGGCCAAACAGATGTGATTACATGCATACATGAGGGCATAGAGGGGACCTGATAATCTCACACACGTGCAGGATGACTGCACTGAACCCCCTCAGTGGCTCGCAGACATCACCAGTCCCATGCATGTCTGCCCACTACATACATCACATATCTACCTGTGTCTGTGTCTAGAAGCACTGTGAGCATGACAGGGCTGCATTCAATGAGCATGTCCTGTGAACATATGTATTTGTAATGTGTATGGCCTCGGGGCACATGGACTCACCAACAAAATATCCATATACAGAAGTGTGTTCATATGCAATTATACAGATCTGAGAAGGTGCTTATCCACTATTCAGTGTGAATGAACAGGAGCAAGGACCATGCAACTTTGGTGATGTGTTCTCGTTTGGGTGGGCATGCACTGGACCTAGTCTCTGGGTTCACACTGAGTCGGACAACAGGGGCACACAAAAACATTCACCCGAGCAATTACTGTCCTGGCACCTGCATGTCCAACATCCTGTGGCTCTGTATAGCTGACAAAGTAAAACGTTCCACTCACACATACAACTGCAGACAGGGAAAACAGTGACATTGGGACATGCACACGCACTCGCCCTGGAGATAGTTTGTTTGTCAGTGTATGGCACAACCCCACATCCTCAAGCATATACTGCAGCAGCACAACTACGCCTGACAACCTCCCTACCCTACAGCTCCCTTACCACTACATTGCGGCCACCATACAGCCTTGGGAACTGTGCCAGCACCTCATCCACTAGGGCCTTCAGCTCCTCGCTTGTGAATGGACTGGCACAGATCTTCTCTGTCCTTGTCATCCCTGTGGACATGGAACAGCTGTGGTTGACGGGGTGGTGATGGGCCCCAGGCATCAGGCACTTCAGGCAGCAGCAGGAGAGGGTCCCAGGCAGCAGCAGGAGAGGGTCCCAGGCAGCAGGCACTTCAGGCAGCAGCAGGAGAGGGTCCCAGGAAGCAGGCTCTGTGAACAGTGGAAATGTGATGCTCACTCCCACAGATTTATCGCCCTCTGGGATCGTTTATAAGGTGCAAAGCTGCAACAATTGGTTGTCCAGGTCTGCCTCATTCAAAAGCATCCAATGACCGCCTCCGCGGTGGCGGAGGATGCCTTCCGCGATTTTCAAAACTGCATCATGCCACCACAATCATCGCTCCCATTGGCTGTAGGCAATGCCCCATGGCGATGTCACAAAACTACTGAACGGATTTACACCATTTAAAAAAAGGTCACTTTCTGAACCAAGCTCTACCTCTCTGCCAAATTTGGGGTAATTCCGTTTAGCAGTTCGGACTGTAGCTCGTCGCACAATTACCTAGGGAAATTAACATGGGGAAAATGCGTTTTAGGAACCCCTTTTTCCTCAGCTCCCACTTGACGAATCAGCCCCAAACTTTTAGGATAGGACCTGACCTGTGGAGAATTTCGCGAAGATTCGTCAAACGACGCCAAAGTTATTAGCAAATCAAAAAATGGTTTTCCTATGAAAACTAGGTTGTAAATATAACTACCTACTGGCAACCGCCAGTAGGTAATATGTTTTATAACCGGGGTGCGCAAAACTCAACCAATTTGTTTTCATATAAGTACATAAAATTTGAAAACATTTGTGAAATTACACACAATTATGTGAATCGAAACAAATGTCATATAGAGAACTATATTTTAGCATGAAATCCATACTTTTGTAAATTTATGACACGTAGACACATTTTGCAAAAAATACAAGTGGCACAAGAAACAGCCACTCACATTCTGACAATTTGCCTTATTTCTGAGCACTCTCGTTAAAATGTTGGTGCTAGCAGCACATAATTAAGACACATGGTGTAATGCAGTAGTTTGGGGAATTTTACATAACAACCATAATGAAATTCTCTAAATTATGCTTTTGGGAGTTTAATTGAAGAAAATGTGGTAATATAAACACACCTATTTCATAGGGAGTTAGTATCTGTGAAATGCAATGTTTATTGTCCTAACACTAGCTACTATACCACTTTGCTGTTCTCAGGGCTATTGGAATATATGATTATGCAACATGGAGGACCAAGTTATGTGGTGAGGTTATCCTAGTGTTGCAGCCAATTATGCAGCACATTCTTTGGTAGTAATGCTTTCATGAAATTGAGCCAAAACCAACATTTTATTGTGAAATCTCTACATTATGCAAATTAGTTAGCAAATGATAAAAATTAATATTTATCCATTAAATGCTACAGCCACAGAATTGATTAAAACACTGGCACTCATCATTGGCCATTGCCTCATCATAAATGTACTCATGAAATTTAAAGGCATCCTAAGCATTCTAATTACAATCAGTGTTCATTGTTAGTTGTACATTGAAATATTCAAACAAATTATGCAAAAAAGAAAAACTTAAGAAATACATCAGGGGTCATTTGTAATACCCTCCTATAGTTCAATCTAAGTATTATGGCTTATGAAGTCAAGCGAGACCATCAATGTCAATATTGGTCCATAGTAACCCCTAGGCATCGGCGGTAATTCCGCCGTGGCGCCAGGGGAGAGGGGTTGGCCGCACGGCGCCGCCATGCTCTTGACGGAACCACTCCGTCACGAGCTGCAGTGGCGCTCTGCTTGTGACGGAATTGTTCCGTCACGGCCCCGCCCGCATAATAGAACAGTCAGCGCAGGCGCGAAATCAGCGCCGCGCAGGCCCGGTGGCCGGGCCGTGATGGAACCATTCCGTCACCAGCACAGCACCACCGTGGCTCGTGACGGAATGGTTTCCTCACGAGCATGCAAGGGATTAAATAGTTACCCATTATGTATAAACAACAACAATAAAGAAGATGATGATAATATTAATATTTATAATGTCACTTATATATACATTGCACCTGCAAGCTGAAAACACATTCAATAGATATTTTGCTCTCTAGGGTGATAGGGGGATGCAATCTCCGATATTCTAACCCGTGATGTATATGGTGGACAGGAATCTCAATTGCAGGTGAATTACCAAATGCACTATTTCATGATAGTTGATGGGAAAAAAGAAATTAATAAAATGCTGAAATCGGAAATTCAATGGAATATGGCATGAATTAAACTACAAAAGACCGTCATTATGCATCTTTATAAAAAAATTCTGGAGCTCTTCAATTTGATTGAAAAAAAAACCTCAATATATAGTTTGTTTATGAATCATGAGAATAAAGTATTTTATTGTAGTTGGTGAAAAATATCTCCTCACTGAGTCAGCTATTCACTTCCTCCAAACTGAGATTACCTTCCAGAATGCTTGCCTCAATTTGGAATTTCCTAAAATCAGGATGATGTATAATGCCGGCATAGTCGAGGCAAGTATGACCTCGGAAATTACCGTCAACAAAGCATCAGTTGAGTGTATTGTGACACCCTCTGAGAGTATAAGTAATATGTTAACCAGAAGGAGGGGAGCCACCATTTTGATTGCCCCAACATGAGCCTCTATGCGGGGTCGACAGAATCCTGATGTGTTCTCTTTCATCCGTCGGGCGTGTCTGCAAAGTGACATGATGATGAGTGTGATGGATACCATGTCAATCATAACAGGCAAGCAGAAACCAAGACTACTGGTAATCACATTGTAGCTGTGTGTTAATTTCGATTTGTTTTGATCATAACTGAGAGAGCAATTTGCGGTCAGATTAGTTGATGGATTCTGAGGGAATTCTCTATATGTGTTCCAGTAAGTGAGGATACTGATGACCAAAGGCCCCACAACAGAACCAAGGAGCAGTGGGGGCACCATCTTAGAGATCCTCAGCTTCAACCAGAAGAGTAAACGGTTATTCAGGTCCACGATCTTCACGCAGAAATAGGCACAAAGGCAGGTTCTGAGCCAAGAATTTGAGATACCGGTCCACAGATAAAGCTGAGCAGCTACTGAAGCACAGAAGTCCTTGCCATTAAAATGTACCTCTATAAATGCCAAGCAATTCTCAGCTATCCTGGCTGATTGAAATAAGGCACCGGATGTCCCCACCGTCAGCAAGATGTAATCGCAGGTGTTCAGATTTCCACCGTTTGCCCAAGTCAAGCCATGGAAGCACGCAATGAATGCACTGGGAAATATTCCAATTACATTTGCTGTGCACCAAATAATCATCAGTGATGAAGTAAGAGAATGTTCCATTTTCTATCCTTCACCTTGCAGATCACTTGATAAAGTAACAAACAAATGGTTTTGTGCGAGTTGTGAGCAGGGACACCTTCCAGACTCATGAAACCTTGAACTGTGTAGGGATTAAATGAGCTCTGCAGAGTTCCATCCCTTCAGGGTGGATTTGACTCTGAATGGATGCAAATAGAGTACTGATGCTCCTTTTTATTCAAATGATCATGAAACCTAGCTAAGGCTATTTTATCTGCAACTGACAGAAGGATCGCTGGAACCAGGAAATAGAACTATATTTCACAAGTTCTAATCCATCGGAAATGCTTCCCTAAGGAGGCATGTCCACCCTCTAATAAGCATGCAATATATTTAAGGTCTTAGGCATGAATACACCAAATGAATTGTACCCTAGCTCCATCACTGTACATCTGTGAACTCCTGTTACATTACATCCTTCAATCATACCCAGGATCTGAACATAGAATATGAAGCAAAATTCTCAGAGGCATTAGATGAGATTCTTTCTACTCATTCAATAACAGGTTCAAAATCATATGCTTCTAAATCAACTCAACACCATCTATACATGGGTGACATTATTGGTACATTATGCATGTATTGCAAGGGGGTGTCTGTCTTCTTCTCTACACTTTGGGGCTTCATTCTTTTGATTTTCACTCAATTCCATTGGTATTTGGACATGCCTGCATCAATCAAGGAACAATGCTTCTCCTTTTTTACAGTTTGTTCAATAAATATTGGTAATGTAGCAACAGAAGTGGGATTCATACTCAGTTTGCTGAGGGTAAGTTGTTCTAAAACCACAGGGGCTGCAGTGCCTATTGATCACCAGAGACAACAATAGTTTTAATAATCTCTTTGCCCGGATTAATATACAGAGTACTACTACACTGTCTCCTAGTGTTTGCCAACTTGTAGCAAAAGCGATACAAAAGGGGGTGGTGATGGACGGAGCATCTGAAACAATCAAACACTCACACCCAGTCAAAAGATCTGGGTTTGATCCATCACCGTTCTTTAGCCCACTCTGCCACCCCAGTTCAGACATGGCTATATGCAAATCAGTCTGACCCTGTGCCTCATGGGAACAGTCCAGCCCGAACTGCCAAGCCATGCCTTCCCTGGACCGGTAACAAGCTTCAGAGGACCGGTTTCTGGCATTCCAGCCGTCTTCAGCCCGGCTTGCATGAATCCAGTGGCAAAGTGAGCAAGGGACTCACGTCTGTTCGCCCTAAGTGTGGCAGGGTATGCTCAGACGTGAGTCCCTTGTTCACTTGGCCACTGGATTCAGGATAGCCTGGCTGATGAGGATTATGAATCCGAAACCAGTCCCAGGATGCTTGTTTCCGGTCCAGGGAAGACATGGCTTGGCAGTTCGGGCTGGACTGTTCCCATAAGGCACAGGGTCAGACTGATTTGCTCAGACTGATTTGCATATAGCCATGTCTGAACTGGGGTGGCTGAGTGAACTAAAGAATGGTGATGGATTAAACCCAGATCAGTTGACTGGGGGTGAGTGTTTGATTTATACAAACGCTCCGTCCATCATCCCCTTTTGTATCGCTTTGTTCGCCCTAAGTGTGGCAGGGTATGCTCAGACGTGAGTCCCTTGTTCACTTGGCCACTGGATTCAAGATAGCCTGGCTGATGAGGATTAGGAATACGAAACCGGTCCCAGGATGCTTGTTTCCGGTCCAGGGAAGACATGGCTTGGCAGTTCGGGCTGGACTGTTCCCATAAGGCACAGGGTCAGACTGATTTGCATATAGCCATGTCTGAACTGGGGTGGCTGAGTGAACTGAAGAATGGTGATGGATTAAACCCAGATCAGTTGACTGGGGGTGAGTGTTTGATTTATAGAAACGCTCCGTCCATCATGCCCTTTTGTATCGCTTTGTTCGCCCTAAGTGTGGCAGGGTATGCTCAGACGTGAGTCCCTTGTTCACTTGGCCACTGGATTCAAGATAGCCTGGCTGATGAGGATTATGAATCCGAAACCGGTCCCAGGATGCTTGTTTCCGGTCCAGGGAAGACATGGCTTGGCAGTTCGGGCTGGACAGTTCCCATAAGGCACAGGGTCAGACTGATTTGCATATAGCCATGTCTGAACTGGGGTGGCTGAGTGAACTAAAGAATGGTGATGGATTAAACCCAGATCAGTTGACTGGGGGTGAGTGTTTCATTTATACAAACGCTCCGTCCATCATCCCCTTTTGTATCGCTTTATTCGCCCTAAGTGTGGCAGGGTACGCTCAGACGTGAGTCCCTTGTTCACTTGGCCACTAGATTCAAGATAACCTGGCTGATGAGGATTATGAATCCGAAACTGGTCCCAGGATGCTTGTTTCCGGTCCAGGGAAGACATGGCTTGGCAGTTCGGGCTGGACTGTTCCCATAAGGCACAGGGTCAGACTGATTTGCATATAGCCATGTCTGAACTGGGGTGGCTGAGTGAACTAAAGAATGGTGATGGATTAAACCCAGATCAGTTGACTGGGGGTGAGTGTTTCATTTATACAAACGCTCCGTCCATCATCCCCTTTTGTATCAACTTGTAGCAAAAAGCTGGAGAGACCATCCACACCAGTGCATTGTTGTGTAAATCATTCTATGCATTAGCAACTGAACGATGAACAACAAATACTGTTTGCACTTTAACATTTGAGAGAGTTGAATAAATGTACCTGAGTACTGTTCAGTGGATATTTATCAAAAATCAGTGAAGAGATATGGACCCTGATGTATTACCACAAACCCTGTTTAAGTGTTGCGGTGAGATTTAATTTTCAACACAAATCAAAACAACTGTCATGGAAAGTTCAAGGAAGCACATGAAGTAGCGCTATGCAGTACTTTGTACTACTTGAATCAAAGAGGGTGTATCATGGGTAGTGCTTGGGTGTTCCCATGAAACAAACACCCCATGGTGTTAAATATTGGACTGATTTGTTAGCATGAGCTGAAAGCCATTTTTTATTTCTGGCAGCCATTTTAGTTAACCATGTGCTGCCACGTGCTCGCCATGTGTACTGTCCTCCCTCAGTGTTGACTGCTCTTGTAATCTGCCTAGAAACGAACTATATTTAGCATCTTCCACCTTCGCACATGCCCAGATGGGCCTAGCTAGTAGAATGTTATGTTATGTTATGTTATAAAGGGTTTTATAATGCGCTCTGTTACTAACTAGTATCCTGGCGCGGCGGAGAGTGTGGGGCGGACTGTGGGGAAGAAAGAGAGGTAGCGGGGAGGGAAGAGAGGCAGTTACATGACCACATTAAACAGGTACGTTTTAACCCTTTCTTAAAGCAGGTGATAGTCTGGGCTGCACGGAGGTGGAGCGGAAGTGCATTCCAGGCTCTGGCAGCCCTCACAGAGATGGACTGGCCCCCCAACCTGGAGAACTTAAATCTGGGCATAACCATCCTGCTCTGATTGGCAGATCGTAGGCAGCGATTGGGGACATAGAGAGAGAACCGTTTCCTCAAGTACAAGGGCCCGACCTGATGGATAGCTCGGAAAGAGAGAACCAATGCTTTGTACATGATCCGCTGAGCCACCAGAAGCCAGTGGAGGCTGCGCAGGTGGGGGCGGACGCTGACTCTCCTGGGCACATTGAACAAGAGTCTCGCAACCGCGTTCTGAACAGAGCATTCGCGTAATCGAGCCTAGAGAGAATGAGGGCACGTGACACAGTCTCTTTGGCCTTTCTCAGGAGAAATAGAAAGAATCTACGTGCCAAAACAGACCCCAGTGAGTCTTTTTAATGTGGTCTTCAAACTTCAGGTCACTGTCAAACCAGACCCCTAGGTTCTTAGCTGGGCCCCCCATAGGTTTGGGGCAAGGCAGGTCCGGTGGCCAGAGAAGGTCTCTAAAGTTGTCGAGGAAGGATCCATAAAAAAGGACCTCGGACTTATCTTCATTGCATTTAAGCTGTGTAAGTGCTAACCAGCGGAAAACTGATGAAATGCAGTGCTGAGCCGCCGAGGTATCCAAGTTGTCCCCTGGCCAAGTGAACAGAAGTTGGGTATCATCGGCGTAGGCCATTATTTTTGCCCCCAAATGTTCCGCCACGTAAAAAAGGGGAGTCAGATAAACATTAAAAAGCAACGGGCTGAGAGTAGACCCCTTCGGGACTCCAGTGATGAGTTTCCTAGGCAAAGAGGCATACGGTGGCATCCGGACCTATTGCGTCCTGTTATTCAAGAATGACGTCAGCCAGTCAAGAGCCGATCCGGCAATGCCAATCTCAGCCAATCTGGTGAGGACAAGCCCATGGGGCACCATATCGAAGGCGGCAGAGAGGCCTAGTAAAATCAGAACCGCTCTGCCACCTCCATCCAGGCACTCCCGAATCGCCTCTGACATCTCCACCAGAGCAGTTTCAGTGCTATAGGCAGCCCGGAACCCTGATTGAGCGGGGTGCAGAGCCTGAGATGACTCAACAAAATGGTCCAATTGGCGAAATGCAATTTTTTCGCAGACTTTAGCCAGTGCCGGCAGCAAAGATACAGGCCGGTAGCTGGATGGGGCAGCAGGATACAACCCGGCCTTTTTGAGAAGCGGCAAGAGTTTAGCCTGCTTCTAGCAGGTGGGGACGGTCGCAGAAGAGAAAGAGAGGTTCACAATCTGGGTGACTTCTCTACATACTGTAGCAGCTACCCCCCCAAGCACCCTGGCTGGACACGGATCCACAGGAGACCCTGACTTCAGGGACTCGAGTACTGCAAGGATATCTGACTCAGCAGAGGGAGAAAAGACGGCAAACTGATCAGCAGGTTTAGACACAGGTAGGGAAGGAAGTGCTGGCGAAGTCTTATGGCTATCACTGACAACACGCAAATCATCCTGAATCTTAACAATTTTCTCTATAAAAAAAGAGGAGAGCTCTTCACACCATTGGTCAGATGACGGCAACAAAGGTTGCGCATCACATGGAGAAAGAAAGCTCTGGATGATAGAAAAAATGTCTTTGCCTTTTCAATCCTCCCTGTATAATAGCGACTCTTTGCTGTACTAATCGCAGCATAGTAGTCCTTCTGGGCAGCTCACAGAGCAACCTTCGCCTCAGGCAGATACGCTTGCCTCCACACCCGTTCGAGTTTCTTACAACCTAATTTTAGTTCCCGTAGGGTGTGGGAAAACCATGGTTTCGAGGGGGAAAAACACATCCTGCGGATGCAGTCCTGGTTAACAGAGGCTGCTGACCCCTGTTCCACCCATGTGTTAAAAGTGTTAACAGCCTCACCTTCCTCCGAGGCCAGGAAAGGACGGTCTCGGGATAGGAGTCAGCCAAAGTGACTAAGTTGATCCTCTGGGGATGGGTGGATGAAAGGGCGCCCCCCGCCCCTGTGGATTTTTCCAAAGACCAGGAAAACCTAATCAACTCATGGTCCGACCACGTCACCCTCTCAGGGTAGTAATACGATAGAAGGGGGTTCCCAATCGGGATTTAGAAAAAGGGCAGATAGCGGGGAAAACAGTGTAAAGAAAATCAGAGAACCCTGCCCCTCAAATATTGCTATGGTCCTTCTAGAGCGGTGGTTCCCAAAGTGTGCGCCGCGGCGCCCCGGTGCGCCGTGATAAGAAGCCAGGGGCGCCGCGCCGCCACCAAGGATGTGATTCATTGAAATTACAGCCGCAAGTCCTCCCCCTCCTTTGTGCTGAGCGTGATCCCAGCCCTCGCCCTCTGCTTTTAAATGGCTCAATTAAGAGCTCAGTGAGGTTTCTGACAAAAGTAATGGGTACTCGTCAGGAATGCAAAAGTGCTAACCAAGCTACAAGACTGCTTCATTTTGCATTACTAATAAAAGTGGAACAAATAATCCATCACTGCATTTCGACAACATTAAGTTTCCTCTCGCATCCGACTTTGGTGGAAGCACAGACCTGCCTTCAAGAATGAGCGCGCGGGGCAAGAAACTCCAGGCACGAGACTCGAGACTCCAGCAAGGCACGAGGCGACGGCTGAACACAGAGACTAGGTACAACGTCGACGAGGGCCGCACCGAGGACATAAAAGGGCATACACTGAATGTGGGCATCCGAGAGAATGTCGGCTATAATGGACTACATTACACTGTCAGTGCTACTTGCCTTCCTAGCAGGGGCGGCTGGTGACATTTGAAAGTGGTGGGCCGTAAACTAATTTGCATATTGCACCGCAGCGAGCGCAGCGAGCGCAGCGAGCTCAGCGAGCGAGCCCGAACCACCTTGCATCCACCCATACATCATTCATGCATCCACCCATCCATCCATCCACCCACCCACCCACCCACCCATCCATCCACCAATTCTGCATCCATCCTGCATCCATCATTCATTCATGCATCCACCCATGGAGAAGTGTGGCTCAGGGGTTAGAGGCAGCAGACCCGGAAGCTGAGATCGGTCCTGGACTAGGGTTCAATTCCCCGCCTCGGCGGGTCTTGGACTAAAAATTCCACGGACTCGATAATTCTCGCCCCGGTGCCTCCTCGACTCATGGGTTCACACTCTGCGACTCTGGGCAATAGCTTGCTTAATCTCCACCACGGCCCCTCGCGGCGGGATGCCTGACTTTCACCTTGTGGATACCCTGCTATCTCACAGGGGAATACCAGGACGGGTTCCCTAAGCAAGCGCCGGGAAACCCACTGCGGGTAGCTGTGCGCTATATAAGCTCAACTACATTTACATTTACATTTACATCCATCCAGCATCCATCATTCATTCATGCATTCACCCATCCATCCATCCTGCATCCATCATTCATTCATGCATCCACCCATCCATCCATCCATCCACCCATCCATCCTGCATCCATCATTCATTCATGCATCCACCCATCCATCCATCCATCCTGCATCCATCCATCCATCATTCATTCATGCACCCATCTATCCACCCACCCACCCATCCACCCATCCATCCACCCACCCACCCACCCATCCATCATCCATCCTGCATCCATTCCAGCATCCATTCATGTGTCCACCCATCCATCCACCCATCCTGCATCCATCATTCATTCATGCACCCATCCATCCACCCATCCATCCTGCATCCATCATTCATTCATCCACCCATCCATCCACCCACCCACCCATCCAGCATCCCATCCATCATTCATTCATGCATCCATCCATCCACCCACCCATCCATCCACCCATCCAGCATCCATTCCTGCATCCATTCCTGCATCCATTCATGCATCCACCCATCCATCCATCCTGCATCCATCATTCATTCATGCACCCATCCATCCACCCTGCATCCATCCTGCATCCATCATTCATTCATCCACCCATCCTGCATCCATCATTCATTCATGCATCCACCCATCCATTCATCCACCCATCATTCATCCTGCATCCGTTCATGTGTCCACCCATCCTGCATCCATCATTCATTCATGCACCCATCCATCCATCCATCCACCCATCCATCATCCATCATTCATTCATGCACCCATCCATCCATCCACCCATCCTGCATCCATCATTCATTCATCCACCCATCCATCCACCATCCATCATTCATTCATCCATCCACCCATCCATCCACCCATCCATCCACCCATCCATCATCCATCCTGCATCCATTCCTGCATCCACCCATCCATCCATCATTCATTCATGCACCCATACATCCACCCTGCATCCATCATTCATTCATCCACCCATCCTGCATCCATCCTGCATCCATTCATGCATCCACCCATCATTCATCCACCCATCATTCATCCACACATCATTCATCCACCATCCATCCATCCTGCATCCATCATTCATTCATGCACCCATCCATCCACCCTGCATCCATCCTGCATCCATCATTCATTAATCTACCCATCCACCCATCCTGCATCCATCATTCATTCATGCATCCACCCATCCATTCATCCACCCATCATTCATCCATCATCCATCCATCCATCCACCCATCCTGCATCCATCTTTCATTCATGCACCCATCCATCCATCCCGCATCCATCCTGCATCCATCATTCATTCATCTACCCATCCACCCATCCTGCATCCATTCATGCATCCACCCATCCATTCATCCACCCATCATTCATCCTGCATCCATTCATGCATCCACCCATCCTGCATCCATCATTCATGTATTTTTATGACCATATAACTTGCACACAGCTTGTCAGTGTTTAATACCAGTCTCGAACCTTGTACTCCAGCACCAATGATACATGATTAATATTAATTGTTTTTAAAAACATGTATTTATTCGACACCAATTTCACACCTTAGTCGGAACATCATTTTTATTTGTTTTTTAAAATATCTATTTATTTAACACCAAAGTAAGTCATGTATACATTTTTATGGTTCGATAAGAGGCTCGAACCTGGTTTCCCAGCACCAAAGTCGGCCGTGCTATCCGTCAGGGGTTATGTAACCGGGCTATGTAGTTACCAGCCAATCCTGCGCCAGGATTGGCTGGGGGGGGCACCATGACTCCTCGCCCAGTCGCCCTGTGTAACCCCGGGGGCTGTGGCCCGCCCCCTGGTCCTCTCTCTAAGGGGGAATTCACAAGAAAACGATCTGCGCATGCGCGGGCTTGTTTGTGCCCAAAAATACACTTGCGCAGCTGCAGCAGCCCGATCCCCCCCCCCCTTGCGCACTCCGGGAAGGTCGGGTGTCTCCCGGTTTCCCGGCCGGCAGATAGCGCGATTTTTTAAAATGATTGTGTTTGGCTTCTAGTGACGACGTGGTGGGTCCATGGGGCTTAGTGGGGCTTCGCCCCTACGCCCCAATGGACGCACCGCGCCTGCTTCCTAGTACCTGCGCATGGCTCGAAGGACATATACATTAAGGTACGCTCTACTGACACTCAACGTCAGCGGTGGTAGGAGTGCGGCTGGCACTCTCTTCAGAAAGCCCAGTTTGCAGTGCTTAAAAAATATACGGTCAGTCATGACTGATCATGAATCTTAATTCATAACCTCATCATTTATGTTTGATTACTCCGTTGACTTATCGTTGTTATGTAACTGCATTCAATCTTCTGATCTATGTTATATTGTTGTATTTGTATAGTGCCCAGGCTGTCATGACGTGTCTCATCTCAGGAGGCCGAGGGCTCCCATCAGTGGCATAATTCAAATTGTTGCCCCCACTGCAGAAGAGACCCCTGACATTCTACTGGCTTACTCATGTTTATAGGCCTTGTGCTGAATGGAAGCACCCAGAAAAGTGGCGGTGTGTGGGTGGGAGCAGGGCTTGCAACACAGGGGCTGCAGGAGCCTGCACCCCGCCTCTAGTTCCCATTACAGGTCAGAATCTGAGCCATCCTTTGATGATATATTCTTGTTATTGTATTGTGGAGAGTCTCTCGTTGGTTGGCGTTTTCATGTTCAATGAACTGACAGTTTGTGATTTTTGTGCCATATAGTTTTGCTTACGAGCTTTCTTCCACATTCTGAAACACCTTAGGATCAATTGTAAGTTTAAATAAGAACCAGTTGCAATACATAAGGACTTAGGATTACAGGCGTTACATAAAAGATACAAGCAGAAAATATTTGCAAATGTACAAGTTATAAAGTCACACAGGGAAGAGATATAAACAGAAATAAATTGCAAATGTACAAGTAGTAAAGTCACACAGGGAAGAGACAAATAGAAAAATTTGCAAATGTACAGGTTGTAAAGTCACTCAAGGAAGAGATACAAATGGATAAACTCTAAGAGTCACATAGGAATGGTAGAGAGTACAAAGGTCTACTGCGGTGGCTCCCAAAATGTGCGCCACGGCACCCCGGTGCGCCGGTAAAAAAATGGTGGGGAGCCACTGCCAACTGCCAATTAGGTTAAGGGAGCCACGGGTCAAAAAAGTTTGGGAACCACTGTTCTAGAGGATCCTTAGATTCAAAGTTTGGGTGATACTTGACAATATCAAAGCCGCATGCACATACATTTTATTTTATTCTATTTGTTTTATTTATATTTGATTTTAGAAAAATTAGATTTTAGCCTGCCCCACTTTCTTTTTTCAGTGACGCAATTATTATCATCCAGATTGCGCCCTCAGGCACTGATTTACCCTTGATGTACTAGCGTATGGATGTTTGAATGAATGTGCATGTCGAATAGTGGAGATAGTATGAATGTCTAGTGAGGCTGATGTACTTTGAGTGTGTGGGACCTTTATAGATCCCGATTGTATAGTAATTTGTTTTAAACCTCTTTCGGTGTGTTTCTTGTCCAAAATGAATCATTCCGAATACCAAAAGGATACACCTTTTTATATATACATATTATGGAAAAAAATCTATTTTTTCTAAAATGAAATATAAATAAAACAAATCGAATAAAACGTATGTGCGTGCGGCTTTGATATTGTCAAGTATCACCCAAACTTTGAATCTAAGGATCCTCTAGAAGGACCATAGCAATATTTGAGGGGCAGGGTTCTCTGATTTTCTTTACACCCTCTCAGGGTAGGCCATTATAATAACAAAATTGGAACATATCAAGTCTAAACAGTGACCACCCACATGGGTTGGAGATTCAACCCGTTGTGTGAGTTGAGCTAAGGTCAAGGCCTCACCTAGGCGTCTAGTCTCTATGGAGTCTAAAACATCAACATGGATGTTGAAGTCCCCTAAGAGAAGAAACTTAGAAAATCTCAGGGCACGCGGTACAATGACCTCCTCCAAGGTCTCAATAAAATGCCCAGCATATCCCGGAGGCCGGTACACCAATGTGCCTCCCAAAGTAAAGTGCGGGTTAAGCAAAAGAGAAAAAATGGAGCATCTCCGCGTCCCCCTGATCTCCCTGGGGTTCACAGGAAAAGACCCATTTATCCCTATATATTACGGCAACCCTGCCCCCTCTGCCCAGAGGGCGGTCCGTCCTCGTGATCTTAAAACTCCTGGGGATAGCTAGCTCCACCACTGGGGTGCAAGTATCATTGAGCTAAGTCTCAGTAATAAAAAAAAGGTTCAGCTGGTTCTCCGCCAAAATCTCAAAAACATCGGCGGCGTGCTTAACCAAAGACCTAGCATTAATTAGCCCCGCTCTTATCTGCGCAGAGTCAGTACTTTCTCTACCGGAACAGCTGAGCGTAGGATGGAATCGAAAATTGCACACAGGGCATGCTCGAGAAACGCTATCATCGACCCCCCAAGGACTTCCAACTCCACAGCTTGGGGCATTGAGCGTTATAAGATCCTTGCACAAATACCTTATTCTAGTGGGCTGTTGCATCCGGGCCGGGGGGGCAGGGAGTCTCGCACTGGGCACGTCCGGGACATGGACGGGCACGGACGGGCCCTCCTTTGGCGCGCCGACGGCGCGCCCGCTGCGCACGACCGCTGCGCGTCCGAGGGAGCATTGCTATTTATAGCCCAAGCCCCTCCCCCAACTAGACCGCTGCCTACGGTCACGCGGGGAACCGGGACTCAGGGAAGATGGCGCCCGACCCTGCCCTCCACAAGAAACGGCACAGAGAAGCCGCGGTGGAACGGGGCAGAAGGCGTCAGTGCAAGCCAAGAGCGGATACAAAATGATGCAATAAAATGAAGGTAAATGCACAGCACAGTAATAAATCAGAGGTTAAAAAATTCTAAAAGAGTACAGCAAGGGTAAAAAGCAGAGGAGAGTCCCTCGCAATCTGCTCGCCACATAAAGAATGTTCAAGGCGCTGCCACCACCCTGAACTATCGAATGCACCTGCTTCTCTAGTATAACTGTCAGGCTATTTTTGCTGCTGTATGGAGAAGTAACTCTCCTCCCACTTTGTTGAGCAAGCAGATCTTGCATGCCCATCTTAGTCATTTTTGCATGCTTACATGAGCCAGGAGTGCCCCTTGGTCTTATGATGTCTATGTAACCCTAAGCATATATAATTCCTCTGTTTTCTGTACTCCTCAGACTGCCTCATTCAGTTGCTAAGGCTTTTGTGTGACGTAATCTCACTCATTTGAGGTTAATAAAGATGCTCTTTTATATTTCAGCTTCTGTGCCAATTTCCTCTTTGTTGGTTTAAAAGGACCAAGTATTAGTGGGACCCCTGATAAGGTTTCTATTTTCTAAAATGGGTTAGTCACAAATTCCTATGTACTAACAATGGTTGACAGTGATTTGTGGCTAATAATTACACTTTCTCAAGGCAGATTAAACTGTGGAGCAACAATTAAATGTATCTACAGGTGCCCAACATTGTATGTGTGCTGCACTGTATAGCACACATTCTAAACATAGAAAACCCATCTTTGACAGAATGCACACATCCTTACATTGTCGTGCCAGTTGTGTTGGCAGTTGATATGGCACTGTTCTATTCTCACCCTTTGAAGCAAACTTGGTAACCTTCAAATTAATCACTCAATCAGTTAATTTGAGAGCGCACTACTCACCCTTGAAGGTCTCAAGGCGCTGGAGGGGTGGGGGGTGCTACTACTGCTCGAACAGCCAGGTATTGAGGAGTCTCCTGAAGGCCAGCTTTTTGCGGCAAGGTGGGAGAATGATCTTCAATTTCCCATCAGAATAAGTAAACATCTCAGGGATGTTCTGTCATGGACACCTTTTCCCCTAGAAGAAATTTTATGTTACTGGAACTTTAATATGAAAACTTAATACATTTCTAGACACAAATATTCTGTTGAATTAATCAATGTACTGCTCCTACCAAGTTTTATAACAACAGCGTACGATATGTTTTTATACTGTGTTACACTGAACAATGAATTATAAACACTGTAGTTTCTTTCTGAGATGTATTGAATCCATGAATATGAAATACTTTCTTACTACATGAACTTGCACGTGTTTCCATTTTCTGTGATACGAGGAAAAAGTGACCCCCCAATGGAGCAACCAACCTCCTCAAACCTACTTCTCGTTCATTTAGTTCTACCTTTTGGCTAACACAGTAACCTTAAACTGGCACAAAATCAAAATACAGTGTACAAGAACCACATAAAGATCATTCACTCCAAAGCAAATCTAAACAGTTGAATACTCGAGGTACCACACCAAATACAGCATTGAAAATGATTTGCTAGGAGATATCAGTATATATGACACATCAAATGTTTCCTCACTATGGCTGATATGAAATGTATAAGAGACGCCATAAACCCCTTGGGCATACGGCAGTAGGTCCCAGAAGCCATGTCACAGCCCATCACCCGACCATAGGAACGTGATTGGTATTACGTTAATAGTAGTTGTACAGCCTGGGACCTGGAGGCATCTAAGATCCTGGTGAGGATTGTGAACTAAAGAAAAACATCTAGCAAAGTAACTTCCTACAAGTCGGAGAGAGGTATGTCTATGCAATAGTGTTGAAGCACAAGATTGCACAGTAGGCAGGGGGTTGGGGCCTAGACACCGGCTGCACCTGCGGGATGTCCCAGGACAACTGAGAGAGGCCGCAGGTAACTTGGGCCCAAAAAGCTGAAGTACTCTAAGTTTGGAGGGGTTGAAGCTTGTGAATTCTATGCATGTGAGATACTGTACAAGGGGCTGCCATACCTGCTTAAACTTCTTTTCAGTGTTAGCTAGGCTGTGTGCCAGCCGTTCGATTGCCAGAGGGTTCCACATCCTAGCAAACCGCTGTGCCACTGAGGGGTGTGAATTTTGTCTCCAAGCATATGCAATAAGCTTCTGCGTGGCCAGCAGCAGATGACTCGCAAATGCCCAGTCCACATGGGTCATAGCAGCAATGTCGGGAGGGCGTATGACTAAGACCATTGTGCAGGGCATGCATGGGAAGACTAAATGACTCTTAATGTGGACCAAGACCTCCTTCCAGAAGGTTATAACCACCTTGCAGGTCCACCAAATGTGAAAAAGAGTACCACCCTTCTGCCTGCAGCGCCAGCAGACGTTAGTGGCGTGCGGTAGATAGTTGCTAGACGGGAAGGCGTATGATACCATTGGAACATCGATTTATACACTGTTTTGTGTGCAATAGGTTTTAGGGATATTTTGCCATAGTGGTTCCCATGGTTTAGTGTTTATCCCCCCAGGGGTATCATCTTGCCACGCAACCTGGTAGTTATGTGTAAGACCTGAGGTTGAATATTGGAGTACATGATAAGTTCTGGAGATCAGCCCCATAGAGCCTTCAAAAGCACACATCTCAAAAGGGGTGAGGGGGCGCATTACTGCTGTGTATATCCCAGTATGCATTGCCCAATGTCGTAGTTGGAGGTATTGGTGGCGAGTCGTGGCAGGGAAAGCAAGCTCCACCCTACAGTTCCGATGGTGTCTCCCAAAAAACAAGCCACTGAGTGTACGGCAGTCCACCTCTGCCGGGTGGCTGAAAGTAAATGTTGGCAGGCCCGGAGGGAAGGCCGGATTATGTGTTATGCGTGTGTTGGGAGATGGAAAGGAAGTGAGTCCCCCTTTCAGCACAATTCTGTCTCAGATGTCTTCTACCATCTTGGTCAGGGTTGCAACATAAGCATTGGCGGGCGACCTCATTTAGGCAGCCAGGCTAGATCCCACAGGGGCCACCACACTACTGCCTGGTCCAAGTGGAATCAGTGCTTCTCAAATTTGCACACCACCCACTCAGAGATGTACCTCAAGTGTGCTGCCCAGTAGTACTCCAAAAGGTTTGGACATGCCAGTCCGCCCCTGTCATGGGGCCGCATCAGTAGTGAGTGAGCTTTGCGGGGAGGCTTCCCATTCCACATGAAAGTGCATAGATCTTTCTGGAGGCATTGAATGTCCATCTGCATTATCTACATGGGCAGTGTCTGATAAACACTTAGAACCCAGGGCAGTATACTAATTTTGATAACAATGCAGGTCTGCCAGAATCGAGTGAATCAGGTGGAAAGGTTGGGGGTAATATGAGGATCCAAATACGTGATGGAGTCAGATGACCATTGGAAGGGAGTGGTGTCCTGTAATGCCTTGGCCTCTGTGGTCGGAAGGGTAAGATTGAGAATTAATGACTTAGTCATGTAGACCCCGAAGCCAGGGATAGCTGTAAAGGACTGTAGGTGTTCTATGACATTGGGGAGCGAGGTTGCGGGTTGTGCAAGGGTGAGATAGAGGTCGTCAGTGAATAGATTAATATTATGCTCCTGCCCCCCTAAGGAGATGCCCTTGTTCTCTTCCGAAGCCCGATTTTGGATAGCCAATGGTTCTACTATTAAGGCAAAGAGCAGGGGTGAAAGCGAGCACCGTGCCAAGTGCCATAACCTTGGTGGATCAGGCTCATAGTACTCCGATTCTCTTGAACGCGAGCGGTCACAGCTACATAAGACACCATGATTTTGGGGATAGAGGTCTGTCCCAATCCAATCTTGAGGGAGCACTGCACGGAGATATGTCCTGTCCACCCTGTCAAATGCCTTCTACGTGTCAAGTGAGAGAAGACAGGCAGGTATTTCTGCCAACGTTCTCTATTAAGTGTGGATGCGCCATACATTATCGGCCCCTTGTCACTGGTGGATAAACCACACCTAGTCAGGGTTGATAAGACCTGATATATACAGGCTGAGGCGTGTTGCAAGGATTTTAGTAAAAGGTGTGGAATCCGTGTTAAGGAGAGCTTTGGGCGATAGGAGGAGCATTGTGCAAGGTCCTTCCTTGCCTTGAGGATGAGTGCGATCTCTGCAATTGCCATCATGGGGGTAAGTCCAGTGTCTTGTGAAAAGGAGTTGAATGTGGTTAGGAGGTGTTCCTGTTGCTGGGGGAGGAACATGCAGTAAAAGTAAACCGAATCCTATTGGGAGTGGGGCCCTTGACAAGGGGTGTTTAATCGCGCAGTTCATATGCAGTGATGGGGTGTCCAGGAGGGCTGCATGGTGTGAGGATAGGGGTTCCCAGACTCATTCAGTAAGGTATGTGTTAAGCCGCGTAGGGAAGGGGTCCTTCCAGTAAAACAGTTGAAAGAACTCAGAAAGCCTCCAACTTATCTCTCCCTGCTGTTACCCAACCCACGTCAATATGAGACTTAGCACACTGGTGGTGGAGTTTACGTGCCAAAAGTTTCCCCGTTTTATCACCCCCTCATAGTATCTTTGGCATAGGGACAAAAATGGGTGCAATCAGCTCTACCCATGGGTTGAGCGCGTTATTGGTTGTGTAATAGGGCCAGCTGTTTCTTCCTTCAGCAGGAGGGGGCAGCCTTATCCTGGCACTCCACCTGCTTAATCTCTGATGCAAGTTTAGTTTCTACCAAACCGTTCCGCCCGTCCTTGCATGATAGCTTTGGTCATAATTGTGCCCTTGTCAATAGCTTTAAAGCCATCCCAAAGTGTATGTATGGAGATTTCAGGCAGAGTGTTAAGTTTAAAGTATTCTACTATGCCCTTGCATATCTCTGCTATGTCCATGGGGTCGCACAATAGGTGTGAGGGCAGGCACCAGTGTGGGGTATGCTCACAATGGGTACCGGCGTTCCAGGTAAGAGCCAAGTGGGCATGGTTGTAAAGAGAAATATCTGAGAACTCTACTGTTTGAAGGTATTGCAGAATGGAAGATGTGACAAAAGCATAATCAATGTAGGAATAGGAGGTGTGGACATGTGAGTTGAAGGAGTAATCCCTCATGCCAGGTTGCTTATATCGCCATGCATCTATCAGTCCGTAGCCTTCGATATCCCATTTAAGATTCACAGACATCGGTTGTTTAGTAATGTCGCAGCACTTCTATCCAGAAAGGGGTCCCATACCTGGTTAAAAACCCCACAGACTATGATATCTCCTTCTACCTCCCCCAGTTGTTCCTGGAAGGTATGTCTAATTAATGCATCTTGGAAGAAGTTGGGAGCATATATGTAGAGCAGCGTGAGTGACTCTTGTCCCAGGATCAACTGAAAAGATAAAAAGAGGCCCTCCCTGGCCGTGTCTCTTTGACCACAGTGGTATAAAAGGTGGCTTTGCATAGGATGCCTAATACCAGTGTTTTGGAGGTGGCGTATGCCCAGTGCCACCTGGAGTACTTGGGATGTGTCAAGCGATGTAGATCGGCGTTTATCAGATGGGTCTCTTGGAACATTAAGACATCTGGGTCTTGCTGCAGCACATAGTACTAAATTTGCTTACATTTGTTCATGCCTTGAATGTTTAAAGAAAGCAGTTTATGGTCACTCTGGGCCGATGGGGGTTGATGGGTTTACCAGAAGAGGCATTGGACTGCACCAGGAGCAGAACTACAACTCATATTGTTGCAAGAAAGAGAGGCCATCCCTGTGTCCTGCACCTCATGACCCTATTAGTTTCAGTCCCTGTGCCAATACCCCACCTGTGTGGAACCGCACATCTGGCCCCTCCCTAAACCATATGCCACCAGCCATGTCCCACTGCCCTACCCCCACCACATGCAGTGAACAAATGTCTCTTCGCCATAGGCCTGTGTTAACTAATGTCTGACCTGCAGTGAAAAACAAAGATCAGGTGACAACACGAGAACAACCGGGTCTAACTATGACTTCTTCTATATGCGGAGAATAGCACCACAGCGCTCTAATACCGCTAGAGGAATCACCCTCTGGAAGAGCAAGTGTGTGGGGGGCCGCCATCTGCAAATCAAAGGGAACAATCCAATATTATCCTCAGAGCTCCACGGTTCTCCCGGGTCCCACCTCCAGTAGCGACAGAGCAGCGAGGGGAAGGTGCGGCTAAGAGGTACGTTTGAGTCTGTCTTTGGACATTCATGTGTTCATACGGAGCCAGCGGCTCTTGAGAGACTGACCAGTGTGCTGTTTGTTGGTGCAATGACTATAGCCCATTTGGGTTTGAGATCATGTCCCAGATAGCCGGAATGGGGCAGACCATCGCTGCTCAAAGATTCCTCTGGCAGCCCCAAGAGTGCCCTGGCCTCAGCCAACGAATTTTACAAGCGACGTCTGCCCTCCCACTGAAACAAGAGAGCGAAGGGGTGGCCCCTCTGATAGTGTATCCCCTGGGTGCAGAGCTTGGGCGTGACAGGCTTGAAGTTGCAGCGTTTCTGGAGAGTGACCGGGCAGAGGTCTTGGTGGAGTTAGATTATGTGGATTATGCAAGCTCTGTCTTGCTCCTAGCTGCTTGCATGATCGCCTCTTTTTCGGTGAAGAAGTGCACCCTGAGTAAGATGTCATGTCCACTGTCAGCTCTCCCCTTTCTTGGAGAGACTCGATGGGCCTGATCTAGGACAGAAGGGGAAGCGTTGTCAGTGCGTCGTAAAAAGCCACAATGTCCGTGCCCTCGGCCCCCGGAGGGACACCCTGGATACTGAATGCTGATGTTGTTACGGCAGCTCCGATTTTCTAAGTCCTCCTGCTTGGTTTGCAACTCAATATGCTGGTCTTCCAGTGAGTTGATATGCTGCCACAGCATCTCCTGGCACTCAGCTAATGCGTCAACTGTCCACACTGTCGCCGATTTCTGACACCTCTTTTTGGATGCCCCAGAGGCCTGCTTTGAAGTTATCTCCTGTAGAAAGTGGTCAATATATCCTGGGGTGATTTGGGCTGAAGGCTGCCTCCCCTCAGGCACACCCGGATATGTTTGGGGCGTGATGTCACCTCCTGCTGTGAAGTTTTGCCCCAGAGGAACATTACTGTGGTGTCTTTAGTCGTCTTGGAGTGGGGCATGGCAAGTGGGGGTCACCCGGTTTCACTGTCGTGTGTCAGACCCCCACTCAGTTCACTGGCTTGCAGGTCCACACCAGCTGGCTCCCTCAGGAGCCCGACAAGGCTGCTGGAGAAGTAGGGGGGCTTAGTCGGTTCCAACAAGGCGTGCCCTGCTCCAAGTCACCATACTAATGAGCAAGCCCACGTTGGTGGACAGAGGCCCTCAAGAGCATCCGGGACCAGCACCAGGCAGACACCACTGGCTGGAACCACCACCATCCACACTCCTGCTGCCCAGTCCCAGGCGGGAGCCACTCCGACCAATTCAATCCATTTCACAGGCATAGTGGGAGATTGCTGCAGGGGCCGTCAAGCACCAGGTTGAGGGGTCTGGGGGCCGTTGCACACCAGGTGGAGGGGTCCACCATTCTGCCTGCTCCTCCAGATGCCCATCGATAGTCAAGAGTTTCCACGCTGTGTGCGCACGCACAAAGAGAGGCCCCTTCAGATGGTGTCCTGGTCTCCATCTAGCACTGCTCCCTTACCAGTGCAGACGTGGTCCAGGAGGGGGCAGGCCTGTCTCCGCTTCATGGGATGTAGCCTCTCTGCCTGGCCACCATACAGGCTTCTGTAGCACTGGTGTGCTGGGTCACTCCTCCCAGGCCCAAAATGCCAGTGCGGACCAATGCGTTGTGGGGTGCTTAGTACTCCCCTGGTCTGCCCCGTCAAACAGTGGGAGGGCAGAGGGCATTCTGGGCTATATCGAGCGGGAGACGATGGCGTAAGGGCCCAGTCCTTAGCCAACCAACGGAGCAGCGCAGCCGCAGCCTCACTTCGCCACAAACAGCCACTGCAGGATTAGGATGCACCCCAGCTGCCAACCGCCACCAGCAGTCCCAGCGCTCCAGCAGTGCTAGTCTCCAAAGATCGGGCCAATGGGTGCACGAGAAGTCACCCATCAAGCTCTGATAGACTTCAGGAGCATGCAGGAGCACCCCGGGTCTGACACAGATGCTTTGGTGCTGTAGGTGGCAGTAAGGAGGGTTCCGTGAGGTTGGAGTGCGAGGGAGTCACGTCTTACTCCATTGCCTCCTTAGCCACCCCCTACTTTATTATTTTAAACATTAAACTAGTTTAAATATTAGTTTAATTTAAAATTGTTTTAAATCATTAATTACAAATAAAATGTAATTTACATTAATTGATCAAAAATTGTAGTTACATTTAGTAAACATCAATTACAAATAGAATTACTATAAAATTATGTATACAATAAATCAATAATTTAAATGATTTCACTAATTATTTAATACATTTTAGATTGATGATGTTCTCTAACATTTATTTTATTCATTCTAGGGTAAAATAACTGTTTTAATTTATTCCCAATTATATTTGACAGTAAAATGAATACAATTATGAACTTTCGTCATTTCGCCTATTCGTTTCTATAGAGCGATGTCCAATCTACCTGCTGAGATCTTCTCCAAAGTGCTGGAGATCACCACCAAGATGAAGAAGGTCCCTACCTTAGGGCCCGATTCTGATGCGGTTGGGAATGGCTCCAACCATCGGTCAGAGCCAATCCATCCTCATTGGAATTGACTGTTCAGATTTCTTTCCAACCGACCCATTTTGATGAGGTCAGTCGGAAGGGAATCCAAACCGGTTTTTAGAATGGCCTCCGACGGGCTCGTCCGCCATTCAGAAAGCCTGCAGTAATCCCTCGGCCGTCTCTTTCCTTTTCCTTGAGGTGCCTGCAACCTGGTGCAGGGATGAACTGCACCTCTGCTCTTTGCAATGAGAGCATGCATCCATTGTAAAGAAAATGATTGAGACTGAACTGGGTTCAGTTGCATTGTACTTCCTGGACTGGAACCGACGACAGGAGATCATTCAGTTCCAGTTCCAAAATGATGTCTGATGGACTCCGGTCCATCCAACATCAGAACGAGGGCCTTAGTGTGAAAAATTACACAAAGTTACTATATACTAGTTCAAGTTCAAGTTCGGGCATTTATAAAGCGCACTACTCACCCAGAGGGTCTCAAGGCGCTTGGGGAAGGGGTTCATTATTTGTAGAATAGCCAGGTTTTAGGTTCTTTTCTGAAGGAGATGTGGTTTTGAGTAAGGCGGAGGTAAGTGGGGAGTGAGTTCCAGGTCTTGGCAGCCAGGAAGGAGAAGGATCTGCCACCCATGGTGGATTTTTGAATGCGCGGGACTGCGGCGAGCGCTTGATTGGACGATCTTAGTTGGTGGGTGGGTGTGTAGAAGGACAGTCGAGTGTTGAGGCATTCGGGTCCTAGATTATAGAGGGCCTTGTGTGCATGGGTGAGAAGACGGAACGAAATTCTTTTGTTGACGGGAAGCCAGTGGAGGTCTTTTAGGTGTTCGGTGATGTGGTCTTGGCGAGGGATGTCCAATATGAGTCTTGCTGATGCGTTTTGGATGCGTTGGAGTTTTTTCTGTAATTTTGCTGTGATTCCGGCGTATAGTGTGTTACCATAATCTAGTCGACTCGTGACCAGTGCGTGGGTGACAGTCTTTCTTGTCTCGAGGGGGATCCAGCGGAAGATCTTTTTGAGAATGCGAAGTACGTTGAAGCAGGAGGATGAGACTGCGTTGACTTGTCTAGACATCGAGAGAGAGGAGTCTAGGATGAAGCCAAGGTTACGTGCGTGGTCTGTGGGTGTGGGTGCTGTGCCCAGAGCGGAAGGCCACCAAGTGTCGTCCCAGGCAGAGGGGGAAGATCCTAGGATGAGCACCTCTGTTTTGTCTGAGTTGAGTTTTAGACGACTGTGTTTCATCCATTCGGCTACTTCTTTCATGCCATCGTGAAGATTGGTTTTGGCGGTGTTGGGGTCTTTGGTGAGGGAAAGGATTAACTGGGTGTCGTCGGCGTAAGAGATGATGTTGAGGTTGTGTTGGCGCACGATGGATGCGAGTGGGCTCATGTAAACGTTGAAGAGGGTGGGACTGAGTGATGAACCTTGTGGAACTCCACAGATGACTTCAGTGGTCTCTGAGTTGAATGGGGGAAGTCGAACTCTTTGAGTTCTCCCGGCGAGGAATGAGATGATCCAGTCCAAGGCTTTTCCTTGTATGCCGATGTTGCTGAGGCGTTGTATAAGGGTGCTGTGGCAGACTGTGTCGAAGGCGGCGGAGAGGTCAAGTAGAATGAGGGCTGTTGTTTCTCCGTTATCCAGTAGTGTTCGGATGTCGTCTGTTGCTGCAATGAGGGCTGTTTCGGTGCTGTGTTTGGCTCGAAATCCGGATTGAGAGGGATCGAGGGAGTTGTTGGATTCAAGGAAGGCGGCGAGCTGACTGTTGACGGCTTTCTCAATGACTTTGGCGGGGAAGGAAAGGAGGGATATCGGTCGGTAGTTTTTAAGTTCGGAGGGGTCTGCTGTGGGTTTCTTCAAGAGGGCGCTGAGTTCGGCGTGTTTCCAGCTTTCTGGGAAGGTGGACGAGTTGAACGAGCAGTTGATGACATCACGGAGATGGGGTGCGATGATAGAGTCGGCTTTGTTGAAGATGTGGTGGGGGCAGGGGTCGGTTGGCGAGCCAGAGTGGATTGAATTCATTAGGCGGATGGTGTCTTCAGTGGTGATTGGGTTCCAGGCGCTGAGGATGTTAGTTGGCGGTGTAGGATCTGAAGGGGGTGGGGGGTTGTTCGCTGGGAGTGTTCTCAAAGCTGTTATGAATGTCGGCAATTTTGTTGTAGAAGAAGGAGGATAGCGCATCGCAGAGGTCTTGGGAAGGAGTGATGTCGTTAGATGCTGCGGTGGGGTTGGTGAATTCTTTGACGATGTTGAAAAGTTCCTTGCTGTTGTGGGCGCTGTTGTCGAGGCGATCCTTGAATGCTGATTTCTTGGTGGATCGAATCAGTTGATGGTGTTTGCGGGTGGCTGCCTTGAGGGTGGCCATGTTGTCGGTGGTTGGGTTTTTTCTCCATGTTTTCTCCAGCGAGCGGCATAGCTTCTTTGATTTTTTGAGGTCATCGTTGAACCAGGGAGCCTTTTTGCTGCCTGTTTTGATCTGGTGTTTTTTCAGGGGTGCTAATTCGTCAGCACTGTGGGTGATCCATTGCTTGAGATTGGTGGCCGCTTGGTTTGGGTCCAATGAGAGGGTGGGAGGGTTTTGGTTGAGTGATGTGAGGAGTTGGTCGGAGGTGATTTTGTTCCAGTTTCTCCGAGGAATAGGTTGTGGGCGGTTGTGGGTCAGGGTGGTTTTGTAGCTGAAGTGTACACAGCTGTGGTCCGTCCAATGGAGAGCTGTGGTGCGGTCGAAGGAGATGTGCTTGCTGGAGGTGAAGATAGGGTCGAGCGTGTGTCCGGCTACATGGGTGGGGGTGACAACAAGTTGTTTGAGTCCGAGATTGGCCAGGTTGTCAAGAAGGGTGGTGGTGTTGCTGTCGTGTTTGTTTTCAAGGTGGTAGTTGAGTTCTCCTAGTAGAATGTAGTTCTCGGAGGCGAGGGCATGTGGGGTGATGAAGTCAGTGATGTCATCGCTGAATTGAGTGCGGGTTCCTGGAGGAGTGTGGTCCTAGGATTGGTGTGGATCAGAAAGTGGAGATGTTCGGCGGTTGCCAGATTGTCGTCGGAGCTGGACGTTATTTTGATGGTGTTCCTATGGATGATGGCGATGCCTCCTCCTGTTTGTTTGGTGCGGTCTTTACGGATATCTTGTAAGCGTCCGGTATGGCTATGGCGATGTCGGCAGCTGATGATGTGTTCATCCATGTTTCTGTAAGGAAGGCGATGTCCGGTGACGCAGTGTCGAGTAGGTCCCAGAGTTCAGTTGCGTGTCTGTGGACCGAGCGGGTGTTAAGCAGGATGCACTTCAGGTGGTTAGAATCGGAGCTGTGTTTGGAGGGAGTGGGTTTGGTGAGGGTCCTGAAGCAGTTGAACTTGCAGGAGAGGCAGGCGAATGGGCCGTGGATAGGTCCTGGGGTGGCTACGCAGCATAGTGGTGTGCGTCCGGGGGTGAGGGCGAGGAGAGAGGCGGCATCATAAGTGAATCTAGTGGGCTGGGTACGTCGGGGGCCAGGGGGTCTGGCGCTGGGTGCGGTCAAGGCGCGGACAGGCGTAGATGGGCTTACCTTTGGCGCACCTTCGGCGCGACTGGGGCGCGACCGCTGCGCGTGGACGCTGCGCGCAAATGCAACTGTCATATGCGGGAAGTGGATGGGGAGGGGAGAGGGAGGGTCAGCTGGGAGGCGGGAGCGAGGCTGAGAGGACGGGGCTCCGGATCGCAATAATAACAAGATGGCAGCCAATACAAATCGGGAACAGGAAGGGGCACACAGAGAAACGGAGGATCAGTAAACACTCTCACAACAAAGCGCTACGAATTTCACTGCATAAAAGCGAGCGATGCTTGATTAGGATCAGTCTATGAAAACTAGGCAATGAGCCTGCGCATAAGATTCAGCAATTAAAATGAAGCACTCGATAAAGTTTTTACAAATCTAGCGCTATGGCAATCAATCTTCTATTAGTGTAGCGCTATGGCAAGTAGCAGCTAGCGGACACATTTGCAAGGCGAGAAAGCAGTTAATGCAGCCAACGATACCACAGAGGAGCAGGGAGCACGGGAGCGACCGCTTCTGGAAGCGCCAGGATGGTCATGGTACTAACAAATTTGGATCCATCCCCATGTTTTACGACTGCTAGACATGCAAGTTTCCACACTGGATTAAAATCTATACTCGGGTATAGTGCATAGCCACACATAGTAAATTTACACCATAGTAAAAGAATAAATTTACATTGTCATTGATGGCCTTTATTGAGGTCAACACAGTAGAAGTTGTTATGCTGGGGAAAACTAAAATCATAGCCCAAGAATGCTAAGGGGTCCGATTAAGACAATGTTGTTGTAACATCCTTTTTTAGTACTCCTCGCGTTCTTTTTAATTCCGGGAGTAAACAAAGATTAGGGCTGGAGTACTCCTTGCTTACTAATCAACAGTCCTTGAATCCATATTAGAAAATCAACAATATAACAACCTGCTACTCAATTGTGTATACAGAGCATATTAAATATAGAATTTTCAGAATAAATCACAATTTGGTGCCCTTTCATAAACTCAACGGATGCAAATGGTGGTAATAAATAACTCTGGTAACTTAAATTGAATGATGTCAATTATTCTTTTTTAATGGCCAGGATGCATAATTTCTAAAGGAGATGAAACAAGTGTAATTTGCTGCAAAATCTCAATTACTTTCTGAAGAGAAATTCTAACCTAAGCCCCACTGAATAGAATTGCACTATCTTTATCATACTACCAGCCACTAATGAATATCTGTAAGCTTTGATCACAACATTATATGTAGTGGTTGTTGAAAATGTCCCCACAACTCCCTTCTAAATGTGTATGTAGGATCTGTTTTGCCAGTTGACCTTATGTACCCAAACTTCTAGCATTCTGTTAAAAAATTTAAATCCCTTATTCAGATTGTTATTAGAGTTTGGCACATAGGATACTCCATCACAAATGTGGATGAATGTGTGTCAGCAAATTATATGTGCATTTTAGTCTATGGCACTTGTAATACGGGGGATGTGAAATCTGTCATGTTTTGATCAAGAATCCCAACAGCCAAAGTCTAAATAAGGTCCTCATTATTTTGTAATGAGCTCCATATAAAATATTAAAAACTGTAATTTCAAATTATTTGATCTCTGTAAATACCGAAACATTGAGGGGCTTATTTCGATGTTAGGCTAACTCGCTTCTGCCCGACACCGTCATGGAAACGGGAAAGAACGACCTTTTGTTGGTGCTCCCGACTCCCTAATCATGATGCGAATGCACATGGTGAGGTTGCATGTTCTCATTCCTCTATGGGAGCTCCTGTTACCATAATTTACTCTGACCCCCCGGTGGAACAATAGGCCATCCGTCCCCTTTTATATCATGCTCTTAATCTCAATGGGAGTTAGAAATCTCCTGCGGGTCAAGGCAGCAGGCTATAGCCTACCAGGGCTCCCTGAAGTTAGATAGAAATTGAACATGGATTAGGTAAAGACACTGATTTTGGGGGGAAAAGCTCAGAGTAGGAGTTATCTGAATTTAAAGCCAAGGATGTCCTCTCGCCTGCCAGGTTCTTTTTACACCTTTGTCTGTTCAAGAATTCGACGTTCAAACCTACTCACTTTTTCAGTCAGAATCCTTCAGAGATGAACGGTCTGTAGCCATAGAGCGCCTAATGAGGCTACATACCTTCTCTGTGAGGTCCAGATGAACTTGATTTGCTGCTGCAGAGAAGCTCTTAATGGGAGAAATCTGAATCTTTAGCACATCAGCAGTACAACTTTGGGCACAGTGGCATTGTAGATTTGTTCCTTTCCTCTAGATATCTTGAAACTGAAATAATTTGTAAGTCTCAGTTTTCCAGGGGGTCAAGCCAGACATAGCCAAGGGCTCCAAGACCTAAGGAACAGCAGAGTAACAACACTTGAGTATCAGGTCTCACTTTAGCAGCGACCACCAGCAAGGACCAGGTCTAGTATAGTTGGACCTGTTCAACTGGAATTCTTCATGAAAGGATTCTTGCAGCTTGTTGTCTCCATGTACCTCGAACAGAAGTAATCCTTCTGACCCTTGGATAACACTTCTTTGTCTCAGGTCTTAGATAGCAGGGACATTCCTCTGCTGGTTTGCATAAGGCTCATTAGAGATCTGAGGAGTAGGGAAAGGGAAGCCACATTTATGCCTAGCACTAGCTTGCCAAGGTGGTTACCCAAAGGAGTAGTCCCTCAGGCATTAGACTGAGCAACATTATTAAAAATAATTTGGAAGGTGAAGGGGCAGTGCTTGTTCGCTCACTTACGACATTTCAACAAAATGTGATTGCGTTTTTAAATACAGTAAATATATTTAAAATTCTAGCTCACAATATCCAAGTTCATAATTGTATTTTCTAAGATGATTTTCATGTTAATCTCAATTGAGATAAGAAAATATCAGCATAATTACAACAAAAAAATGTAAATGTTATCACAAGGCTACTTTTGCTTACTCAAGGAGATACACATTTAATTGGAATGTGAACTAAGTTGAGTTGCCAGCAATTCCATTAACAAAAATGTATCTTAATTCTACAGCATAGTCAAGATTTTCTGAATCTAGATCTTCCACATTAAATGAATTATCCAATGGGCATAACTATCATCAGTGCAGCCAGTTTCTACACCATCTCCCAGTGATGTCAGAAGCCTGGTGGAATCCCAATTATAGCTGCCTTTTATTAGTCACCTGGAAAAGGAGATTCACAATTTCATGCTTGAATTACGGTGCGTGGCACCCTTTCTACTCAACTCAATATTCCTACATGACTGTGGGCATGATTTAGATGTTGGCGGGACTCCCATCATCTCCCTGTGGTGGCAGTTACTACTACTCCGTAAATCTGACAGAGTCTCGCCCACCATATGTAGATGTGGGCTGGCTAAACTGCCTTCCACATCAACAGACTGTTTCATGTTGAGTGAGCAGGGCACCTCCATCCACGCAGCGGACTCTATTGCATGCTGAGAGTACTCAGTAGCTCTCAGGCAGGTGCATTTGCACCAAGTTAATTTACATTTCCCCATTGTGCAGGTGCTGTCTTAGCAGTGGACTCCTGATGGAGCGTTACCCTGCTAGAGTGGAGACAGGTAAGCATGACTTTTATAATGTGACAAATGTGTAATAAATATATGTATGTATTATGCCATGGCTCTTTTTGTACTTATTGCATAGCACACATACAAAATACAAACACTATTGAATGCACAACCACAAAAACAAAACCCACAACCACCACAATAAAAAACGATCATCGTCAATACATGTGTTTTCATTTTACCTTGATACGTAGTAAGATATACACTAATGCATTACACATGAGAAAGACTGCATGCAAGAGCAATGTAAAAATGCACAAGCTAATGTTGACACACAACTCTTAGTAAGAGAAGTGTCAAATAATTTACCTTTAACCTGACGACAACAGAGTTGATTAGCGCCGTGGTCAACTTGTATCAGAAAAGGAAGGACCTTGACAATGCAGTTCAAGATGGAAGTAGGAACCAGAAACAAAGGTATATTTTTACCCTTATTTCATTTGATTCTGCCAACTCAAGTATGGAGGTATCACTGATGGAAAGGCACATCATGATTAGCCCGGCTGTAATCCCGGCGACGACCGATTTTGCCTATGACACTGTCGAAGCAAGAGGAAAATCCTGGTGGAGTTGGCAGCACTCAGACGGGCTTTCATCCACGGACCGGCTAACATCTAAATCGAGTGGGCAGACCACCAAGTAGGCAAGTGGTGAATCAGTTGGAAAAGTAGCAGCGGGGCCAGATCCACCAAGAGCTAAATAGGGCCATTTGTCCCATAGGGGCATTCTCTTACCTTTCTGACTGTTGCCACATCAGTATGCCTTTAATTATCAAATGGATTAAAGGTCTTTCTGAATACACTTACTATGCATACACGTTCTATGCATTATGGCAAAAATGCATTTAGAGGACTGCTTTATTTTTATAAGTGTAATGAGACATGTGCCTGAAAAGTGTTGCCTTAAGGCCAAAAGACAAAACACAGCCATCATCAGCAAGAATAAATGTTCCATGAATCATGTTCAGCCAACCATTTCCAGTGCTTTATCATTTATCCCCTAATGGTTCAAAGGAGGCCATAATTATTGCCAGAGCGCAAATAAATATGTATTTTACTCTAGCCTTCAATATTTGATACTAATCTCAAATATATAATCTGAAACCTACTTCCGGTTTGTGTTACATTGTTCTTTCACTAAAATGTTTTGATTGTGATTACAAGTGAATACTGTCTTGAATCTAAAAAGAAATTGACCTACCTGTCAAAACCGTTTTTGAAATATCACTGCGAGCAGCACAGCAATTTTGTTTTACTTGTTTGCTATTCTGTGCGAGTTGCTGGGTATGATTTTTTTCATCTTGTTAAATCTATTGCCATCCTCCACATATCCCACTCATCCACCCCTTTATTTACCTTTATTTTATTACTGTTTGTCTTTTTTATATTTTCCCTTTACTTGCTTATTTCTTCCATCCTTTTCCTATTTTTTTTCCTTGCCCAGCTACATGACAGAGCAGGGAGATACCAGGAGCAGTGACAGCACCAGTGTGGGTGATATCCACACACCTTGCGGTTGCCTCCCCTGAGTGCAGCCCATGCCATTTTCTCAAAGGTGGAGGTGGTTGCAATTGTCTTTTTACATGAGCGCCACCTCCCCTCCATGCTGGCAGCGGGAACGGCCTGCGGGAGCATCGACTGCTGTGGAGGAGGGTGTGTTCAGGAGCACTGGGGTGCTGCACACCCAATAGCAGTTGACACACTGCTGGGCTGATATCCTAGATAGGGAGCAGGACCTGCTTGACCTGCTGGGTGTCGAGGTTGAGGGGTTCGGTGAGTAAAATTCAATTGTTGCGTTCTACAATGCTAATATTTCTTTTTCAAATAGCATGCTGCTCAAAGGTAAGTTAAGTTTAAATTACAAATATTATGTGATCCAGTTTGACCTAGCCAGGTGCTCACCATTACTTAATCATATTTGTCGGCGCTCGCTTGGGCTGATTATTTAAGAAGTCGTGCAGACTCTTCTGTCCTGTCACGAAGATAGTGGTAGTAGTAATAACAATGAGTGTGTGTTCTCTGTGCCTTTTTTATGTAGCTGGTGCAGTCCCAAGCAATCTCCCATTGCTGTATAGTATGCATCTATGCACTGAAAAAAAAGAGAGATTGAGTTGGCCCAGAAAAGGGCGTTGAGATTGAGAATGAGATGAGAAGCAAAGATCATTTGAGGCAATGCATTAGTAGTTTCAAATGTACTTTAGGTTTATTACATTTGTAATAGGGTTTAGGTTTTAGGAAACTAGGAATAGGTCAACTCTATACTAGCACTCTATGCAATCTGACTTAGAGTACAGTACAAAGTTACTACATTTGGCTTTGCCTGTCAAAATATTATTAACTGTACCACTAATCTATTTTTTTATCTTTTTTATGTCTTACATCAGCACCCAAGGGCAAGAAGAGAGCTAGTTCGGAGGAGTGTCAGGGAGATGTGAGTGTCACCATCAGTGCAGAGGTGGGTAAAATTTCCAGCAGATTAGCTGGTCCAAGGAAGTCCTCCTGTAATATTATTTCCCAAACTTTTACCTCTCATTTAGAATAATTTTTCCTTTTTCACTTTTTTTTACTGTGCCTGTCCACTTTTTTATGGCTAATATTTGTTAAATCCTTCTTATTCCTGCAATTTCTTTTTCTATATATCATGTTTCTGTGGCTGACTTCCTCCTGTCTGTTCTAGTCTGTGGCTTTATTAGAACGCTTTTCCTCTCCCCTTATATATTTTGTGGACTGGTACTGTAAGACTAGCAGAACAGATTTTAGGACAGGTACTCCACTGTGAAGATTGCATTCCCAAGTAAGCTATTCTACGTATGTTTGTTGAGAAGGCTTTTTTTCCTCATACTCAAACAGTAATATGAGAGAGTGACAGGTCATGGTGGATGCCCCTATTGTTGTGTTCAATTATCCTAGATTGTGCCATTAATAATATTAAGTTGACTAATTCAGCAACGCAAGATCAAATCTCCTCCTCGTATCCTCCGAGCTAGTTTAGTAATGTTTAATTCTAGTGTGTTAAAACCATAAAAGCTATTGAAACAAAGTTTAAAACATATTAGTCTAGAAATGATTTCCATACTAAGAGCACTGATAAATAAACATAATTGTAATAGCAGCAAGGTCTATAAATTGTGGAAAAGGAGTGCAACAGAATATGCTTTGTTTAAGAGCCAGCAGACCATCCCCATCTGGCATTCAACTCTCTTTGGCGATCCTCTTTACTCTCAGTCTCCATGCCCAAAGGAGAAACCTAGGCGTGATGAATACAATTTGCTCCTTTGTGTCACATCTGGGGAGCCTATAGACCTAATAAAACAAACATGTGTATGGAGGGTCCAGGGGAATATTTTACGACCTGTCTGTTCGCTCCCCTATTATCAAATTACAGAACACACAACAGAGCAGACCAGGTCTAGAGATGGTGTGTGACTATGCTAGTAACTGCAAGGCAGTTGGATGCATGTGTGCAAAAGCCGTTGAGAAACATGCGCTAGAACCAGACCCATCAGCCCAACCTTTATGTCGGAGTTTACGTCATGTGGGGGTTTTTCTGGTCATTCAAAACCACATCCGACCATATAGTGCCGGTGCGGGAAAGAATGTCAATACTCTAGCCATGTAGCTCATCATAGAGTGGTATTGATAAAGTGCAGTGCTCAAGTGGTAGTGATGAATAAAATTGACTACTCAGATTCAGCAGAAAGTTCGAATGGAAATCTGTGTGTTAAGAATTAAAAACACGCCAAGTAGTAAGACTACCCTATGGCGCTGTGCAGGACGGTCGACATGTTTCAGCCTAATGGGGGGTTACCCCAGCTTTCTTCAGGACCTTTAAATATAGAATGGCTACTGCAACTACAAGATGTGTGTAAAGTGAAAAATATCAAAAATATACTAATAAAGTTACATATCTACCAGGAACTTAAACGATTGTGTGTCCACTGGAGGGAGAGAAGCAAGTCTTCTTCCTATCAAAAAAACCAAGAGATTTCTTTCAAAAACAAAAGATTGCACACATACAGCCGCATGAATACACAGAAACCGCGTAGAAAAACACCTGCATGAACAATTTACATTCTGCATTACAAAAGAAGCATATTAGCTTTATCACACAGAGGCATTTCCTCACAGTGATACTCACCCAGCTTTTTGTGGGTGAAGACCTCACCTCACCCGGCAACCGCTCTGGAGTATGAGGCCCCGCTCTATAGTGTAGAAAAAGGACACAGTTATCACACAGATCTACTGTGTCCAAACAGATTGCTCTACACATATAACCCAACAAACGTGTGTTAGAGACCCATCAGCCGCAGTATAAGACTCACCCACAGCTAAGTTCTCATAGAACACTTAGAGAACACGCATCATAGAGTATTCATAAAGTCCCTTGGATGCCAATGAACATGAATCTTCAAATTCCTATATACATGACAAGGGCACTCTAGGCTTCTACTTATCATACCCTCTCAAAAAGAAAGAGAAGAAGAACTTGGGGAGAGCAGCAGAAATGCTGACAAGAGGCTCACCTGTCCGTCGGTGTCCCCGATAATCAGCCGAGCGGAAGGGGAGGAACTCATTGTGTAGCCCTTCAACCTTTAAATACCGACCGCCGATTAGATCATGAGCCATAGGTAGAGAAAGTATGCGTGATGAAGAACACTGCTCCTACGCGCATGCGCAATGCAACTAAAAGCCGGAAAATGGTGGCGTCTAGATTGTAAACATATCGCGCTCACTCGTGAAGACTTGCAAAAGCTCCCATACCAAGTTGCTGGAAACTATGCAAAAAGGGGCCTACTATTAAGGGAGTCCAGCTATATGATGGGGCGCGCCTATCAAATACTGCGTGCTCTAGATCTAGCATCCATCGTGGAGTGGTACGCATGACCTGGTGGGAAACACTGTTCCCTGGGCATGCGCACACACGAACACTTAAACCAGGCTCCATGTCTAAAAATAATGCGCCGCTTCAGCTTACGAATACAGATTGGTACCAACAGGTTAGTTACATTTGACAACATATTCCATGAAGTACATGAAATACATCTTGTGGTCCCATTCTCGAAACGTAGAATACTTCCTAGCCGTACTTCTAGAATTCTGTAAGTCATGTAACGTGAATTCTAAGTAACACCGCATCACCTGCTTATGGAAGAAGACAGGAGATGCCTCTATGGCTACACCCCGAAATTGAAACTGGGATTAAAAAGGGGGAGGGGGGGGGCAGCGGGGGTCACTATATAAAGGAACTTGCCTCGACCACATGTAGGATCAAGTGTCATTAACAGGGGTCCAAACACTCCTAATGAGTCCGTGTGTGGTAAACCAAAACTGGCTGCACAATTGTCACAGTTATTACCATGGAATATCTTCTCATATTAGGAGAAATAGAGTATGACGTTATGTTCATCAAATGTCAAAAAGGGGGAAGTTTTAATAAATGGGTGGGTCAGACGAGATAAGCAGAGGGGCAGCATGCACAATTAGGTTGGGTGAGCTATAAGGGTACAAACAAAAGATACGTTTATATCCATAACAAAAGACCCGCAGCTCGAAAGTTGCTCATAATACTAATAAAACAAACATGTGTATGGAGGGTCCAGGGGAATATTTTACGACCTGTCTGCTCGCTCCCCTATTATCAAATTACAGAACACACATGTGTGCAATCTTTTGTTTTTTAAAGAAATCTCTTGGTTTTTTTGATAGGAAGAAGACTTGCTTCTCTCCCTCCAGTGGACACACAATCGTTTAAGTTCCTGGTAGATATGTAACTTTATTAGTATATTTTTGATATTTTTCACTTTACACACATCTTGTAGTTGCAGTAGCCATTCTATATTTAAAGGTCCTGAAGAAAGCTGGGGTAACCCCCCATTAGGCTGAAACATGTCGACCGTCCTGCACAGCGCCATAGGGTAGTCTTACTACTTGGCGTGTTTTTAATTCTTGACACACAGATTTCCATTCGAACTTTCTGCTGAATCTGAGTAGTCAATTTTATTCATCACTACCACTTGAGCACTGCACTTTATCAATACCACTCTACGATTAGCTACATGGCTAGAGTACTGACATTCTTTCCCGCAACGGCACTATATGGTCAGATGTGGTTTTGAATGACCAGAAAACCCCCCACATGACGTAAACTCCGACATAAAGGTTGGGCTGATGGGTCTGGTTCTAGCGCATGTTTCTCAACGGCTTTTGCACATATGCATCCAACTGCCTTGCAATTACTAGCATAGTCACACACCATCCCTAGACCTGGTCTGCTCTGTTGTGTGTTCTGAGCCTATAGACCTCCCAGTAATTTAATGTGCCTAAGAGCGTTTTTTGTGGTTGAGCATAGCCTAGGCAAATAGAAAGTACTTTGCCCACTCTGGAGTCATGAGGCAAAAAGGGCACTTTAGTGCTTGAGTTGTATTCTTGTACCTATTTGCCTGTGAATGTCCTCAGTGGCAGACAACCAATTCTAAACTTGATGCACAAACTCTTGGCCTAGCAAGGTTTGACCCTATCTAAAGAAAGGCTTGAACAAGAGGATACATTCCAATTGGAGAAATATTTCTGCAGGGCTCTCCTTTTTGCATCAGTCCAAGTTCTGGTCAATATAACTTCCCAGAAGGATCCCTTAGGTTGGTAGCTGTAGTTTATTCAATTCATTTGGGGAGTACCATGCTTGCTCCTTTTAAGTTATTTTGCATAGATATTTAATCTTTTTGAACCATGGAAAGCGTAGATTTGTGTCTAAAGTAATTAGTTTTTCCAAGGCATCCCTATAAGAGACCAGTTCTGGTGTGGTCCAAAAGCGTACTCAGTACAACAAGGATTTCAAAAGAGCCTTCGAGTCAACCTTGTTCATTGCTAAGTTAATACGTAATGGTGTCAAGGGTGTGCTTGAAGGCAAGCAGAGCAATAACCTGATAAATGTATTTTCAGTTTGGGCTAGGCAGGACAGATCGGCTACAACCCCATATCTCTCTTCCAAAACTAGCCCAGGCTACAGCAGTAGTTCTGTAAACTTCAAGAGGTATGGAGACCGCACAACTTTAGTGTAATACTGCTCTGCATTTTGCTATCTAGCTTGCCCAGGACAGGTGGTCAGCTAATCTGACACCCGGGTAATCAAAGTGGTTCACTTGTTCCAAGGGCCCCCCACCACCATCCTATCTCTGAATGAATGGTGTGGGGTCAATGGCATTAATTTAGATTTATTCAAATGTATTTCTAGTTCCTGAGACTTGCAAAAGGAGAAAAAGCAGTCCAAAATAGACCGGAGGCCTATTCGGGTTCTGGAGAAAAGCAGAGTGTCATCTGCAAAGATGAGAACTGGAGCATTTTTAGCAGCAGATTTTGGGGCATCATGTCTGCAGTGTCGCAGTCTTCTGACCACACCATTATTATTCAGACTGAGCAACGTGGTGGCTAGCACACATCATTGCCTTACTCCACATTTTTTTTATCTTTTGCACGAGAACACCCCTGTGTTCCACCTGACCTGTGCATATGATTCAGAATGCAAAACATTTCCCGGGACCTTCCATAAGCTGTTCCTGGGGATCAGGCTAAAAGTAGCCCTCAGGTCCATGAAGGCCAAGTATAAATGGTCCTGCTTCAGAATGATGTCCAACAGCGAAACATCTGGCTCACGGTACCAACCCTGCTCCTAAATCCCATCTGGCTATCCAAAATAATGTGGAGGTAAGAATTCTACAGGGGGATTCTGGACAATACATGCCTACAGAAAATCTTTTGGCTGTTGTCAATCAGGCTAATTGGCCTGTAATTGGAGGGGGCATTGCCCCTTCCTTTCTTATAGATGGCCGTAGCTGCACCATTTCAGGTTGGGCAGGATGTTCTCCCCTCTAAGATAGCAAGGCCCAGAGCCTTTAAAAAGAGGATACAGGATTCCGGTTGACATATGAAGAGGTCACCTGGGATGCCATCGGGGCCAGGTGCTTTCTCAATTCTCATTTGGTGTAAGGCCTGTTCTGTCCCTGCCATCTCGATTTTCACAATGGTGCCAACCCAAAGTTCATCCTCAAATGGAAAATGGAGTATTTAGGGAGTGCCACTGTGAGAGGAGAAATAATTGGACCAATTGTTGTATAATTTGGAGAAATTGGTGACCTATGCATCTGACTGTAGCACTGCATCTAGATGGTTATCAATGGCACGGCTCTCATTGGCTATGGCTTTCCAAAAACCCTTCATATTCTTATTAGCAAGGGATTCTGTGAGCTCATCCCACTGGGCTGCCTCCCAACTGCTTTAACATTAACCAGAGTCCTTATACTCTCCTCTTGTCTGGAGAATTTCCCTATGCTTGCTTTATGAACTGCACCAAGTACAGCTGCCTTTGTGGATCTCCATTCACCAATTCACCTTCTGTGGTAGCTTCACTGCAGATAGCCCCTCTTTCCCTCCCTGGTGTAATTATGCTTCAACTGATCCAACAGTTCACAGTGGAGGCTTACAAAATCGATCAGACTTTTCTCGACCAAGTTGTAAGGGTCAAAGATTTCTACCAATAGATGGTACATTTGAGATAGTGTTGTGATAGTTCCTATAATTGAGGCCCTTTTAATATTTCTTATATTATTGATTGTGACAACTGCACATAGGGGCATGTCACTCAATGGCCATGTGTTTGTTAGGGGTCTAGCTTGAAGTTGGGTGTAAAGCGCATTATGGTCACTATCCATTCTAGGGATCACTTCCATGTCGATCATGTGGGGCCAAAGTTTGATGTCTAAAAAGAATAATCTATGTTACTTCTACGCAGGTCTGTCTTAAAGGTCAAATGGGAGGGACATCAGCTGGGGTGCCTACGTTCAATGGTGTCAAACCCTGAGTGACCATCAGATCTCCAATCTGTTCTGCAACCCTAGTTTGCTATTGACGTGTGTCCACAACAGAATGAGACACCATCCGAGGGTCATAAATGTTTCCCTCCTCACAGATGTGGCTATGATCCCTACCAGCACTGTGGTGTCTTCCGAAAATATTTTAGACTAATCGTCGTGCAACTGGTCAACTGAATGTAAAAGTTGATCAACCATGGCTGATTGTGTTTGAGTGGGATGTGAGAGTATGTAGATGTTAAAGATGGCAATATATGCCTAACTTCGGCTAGGTAGCCTGTGGTATTTATTTTTATTTATTTTATAGCACTTATAAGGCGCGCAGCTACCCACAAAGGGTTTCCCGGCGCCGGACTAGCAAAGCACATGACACAACTAAAGAGAAAGCAATCGGCAGGCAATTATTTGTTGAACAACCAGGTTTTTACGCTTTTCCTGAAACTTGTGTAGTTTTCTTCCTTGCGTATATGGATGGGCAGTGTGTTCCAGAGAGTTGGACCCAACTATGAGAAGGATCTCCCGCCCATTCTGGCCCGTTTGTACCGCGGCACCGCGAAGTTCGCTGCTGTACATGAACGGAGGCTGCGATTGGGGAGGTAAGGCTTGGCAAGGTCTTGTAGATACTTAGGGGCAGTACCAGCTTTGATTTTAAACAGATAATTCAGGGTTTTAAAGCGAATCCGGTTTTCAACCCTGAGCCAATGCAGGTCCCTAAGATGTTTGGTGATCCTGGCGTATCTAGGGATTCTGCAAAGCAGTCTGGCAGCAGCGTTTTGCACGAGTTGCAAGCGTCTTATTACTGCTTTGTTTGAGCCCAGGTACAAGATGTTACCTTAGTCAAGCCGAGATGTAACTAAGGCATTGACTACGGTCTTCTGGGTGGTAGTTGGTAACATCCAGACAATTTTGCGAAGCCATCTAAGAATGGTGAAGCATATGCCTGCCACTTTATTGGCTTGCTGTGTCATAGATAAACTGTCATCTATGATGACCCCAAGGTTTCTGACCTGGGAAGCTGGTGGCGGGAGCTTACCTAACGACGTCGGCCAATGGGGATCACTCCAAAGATCTTTACTATTCCCTAAGCGGAGGATCTCAGTTTTCTCCCCATTTAGTTTAAGTTGGTTAGCCGACATCCAACTAAATATTTCATGAAGGCCTATTTTTAGTGCAGATGGAGCAGACGGGTCAGATTTAGAGAGTGAAAACAGAATTTGGGAGTCGTCTGCATAGGTCATTAAGGCAAGACCATAATTTTCTGCAAGGTTGGCAAGTGGTCGCAGGTACAAGTTAAAAAATAGAGGACTCAGGATAGATCCCTGTGGTACACCATGGGGAGAGTAGAATACATCAGAACAAGCCGCAGAAGAGGCGATCTGGAAGGTGCGGAGGGATAAGTATGATCTAATCCACTCTAGTGCCTTGCCCTCGACACCACTCTCCTCCAGCCTGACAAGCAGTCTGGAGTGAGAAATGGTGTCAAAGGCCGCGCTTAGGTCCAACAAGACCAATGCTACCGTTTGGCCATCATCCATGAGCTCCCTGATCTTTTCTGCGACCCCGAGCAAGGCAGTCTCGGTGGAGTAACCACTCCTAAAACCAGATTGGGACGGATGGAGCAAGTCATTGTTTTCCACATAGTTTGAAAGAGCCTTATGAATGTGCCTCTCCAAGATTTTAGAAAAAGCAGGCAATAACGATATTGGCCGATAATTGGCCAATATCGTGGGGTCCGCGGCCGGCTTTTTGAGCAGAGGACTGACCATAGCATGTTTCCATAAAGCAGGAACTGTGGCCTGTTCTATGGAGGCATTAAGTATCTCTGCTATGGAAGTCATGGCGGAGTCCTCCAGCTGACCAATGATGCTGATAGGAATGGGGTCACGTGGGGAACCCGATTTGATAGATTTTAACAGTTCCTTCAGTTTGTCCAAGTTAATGGGGGGCCAAGCTTCAAGGCGACAACTTCCTCTGGGGACTTGGGGGGTGTCGTCTTGCTTGTGTGTATTGATACTGTTTCCGTTGATGTTAGAGACAATATTCTCGATCTTTTCAGTGAAAAAAGACGCCAGATCCTGGCACTGCTGAGTGTTAAGAGGATTAACCTCCGCTCTTGAATTCTCTCCAGCCAGGTCTTTTACAGTGTTAAAGAGGGTCTGGGATTTATTTACGGCCGTGTTAATAGTAGTAGTGACATAGCATGCTTTGGCTTTCATGCAGGCCGAGTGGTAGCTATTTCTGGCCTTGCGATAGACCTCTTTTTGATGCAGTTCATATTTCTTACGCCACTGCCTCTCCAAGGTCTTACATGTAGATTTTTCTTTCTTAAGGGCCTCTGTATACCAGGGGGCGGGGGGGCGATGCACTTTCCCTTTGCAACGGGATAGGGGCAAGCAGGCATTCACTGCGCCATTTAGCCATATCTGTGTGGCCTCTGATATGCTTTCGATATCCCCATTTAAACAATGGGTGGTCTTTCCTCAATGCGTTATTGAGATCATCCATGTTTAGGGTTTTCCAATTTCTCCTAAAAGTTTCAGAGGGAATCGTGGAAGGGCGTTTGGCAGGTTTAAGTGAAATAGAGAAAAGTGTGAGGAAATGATCTGACCAGCAAATAGGGGTGGTGTTCAGCCATAAAAGTTCTCTCATGTTAGATATGATAGGGTCCAACAAATGTCCAGCTTTGTGGGTGGGGCCCTTATTGCGTAGAGTCATATCTAGAGCCATAAAGTCATCAATCAGATTTTTACAGATCTTGTTATTGTCGTCTTCCAAATGAAGATTTAGATCTCCAAGTACTGTAACATTTTGGGCGTTCAAATGGTGAGGTAGAATGAAGTTTACCAAATTGTCTGACCATGAGGGATTATTTCCTGGCGGACGATAAATAAGTAGGCCAGAGAAAGTAAAATTAGGACTGAGGGTAATTTTAAATGATGCCGCTTCGCAGTTAGGAATGTCTGCAGGTTCAAAATTACACACAAGATCTCTACTGTGACTATTTCCAATATGTCCCTACTAGCAATTGAGATTTTTTTGATTTTACTAAACAGCTCCATCTTTATCCAATTCTGCAGTCAGCTGGAGGCCGGGCATGCTGCTGAAGGTGTACCATTTAGGAAAAATAGATGAACCGTGACCTAAATGCTGGCTCTGTTGCCCACATCTGGAATAGCACAATATGGTGCAGAGCTATGAAAGATTCCTTTATTTAGCTTTGTTCTCAGCCCTGCTATATTGCAGAATAGTAGTTTCACCCAGTACTGAGAGTAATTGGATCACTTTTCTCAGTCGCTTCTACCACAGGGTGTCAAAAGTCACCCATGCATAAGTTTGCCTTAACACTTTTGTCACACGAATTGCCCCTTGGGACCACTAGGAGTGATGTAGGTGCTGGGGTGTTTTTTCCATGTGCGGACGTTATATCACTCTTGCTCTGACTGTTGGCTAGTCAGTCTAGTGTGCTGAAGGAGCAGACAGTGCAGGGATGGCCTGTGCGTGCAGTGGCAGTTTGGAGATAGTACTGATGCTGCTACCTGGGGTAAGGTGAGAAAGATTTATCTTCAACCTCATTTGTGACCCTATATCCGGCCTACACCTAGGCTCCAGTGCTATAAGTCCTTCAACAAACTGGGGGTTTGCAATCCGAAGCCCAATGTGAACAAAGGTAGGGTGTTTGCCAGTGAAACAAAAAGCACTAAGCATGTCCTCCATAATGTTTGCCAATGAGTGGATTTATTGATCAATGATTCCTGTGATTCCCTAGTATCTAGTGCACGTTTTGGAACATTCACCATGAATATATTGTAATGCTCAGTAGGGCCCTCAGGTGGCCTGATCAATGAATTTGAAACAATAATTATATTTGACGTGCATTCATGCAGAAAAGTATGTATCAAAGGCCTTTTTTGCATGTGTCTGTTTAGTTTTTTACTAGGAAATCTTTACAAAAAATAAAATAAACAGATTTTATTCTGATGTGCTGCTTATCCTGCCTTAATTCTTTTCAGCCAGTCAGTGCTTTTGCCTTTTGTGTGGGGCATGTGTGGGTAAAAAAATGGCCCTGTGACGCTAATCTCATCAAATTTCAATGGCTCTAGAGTTCAAGAAATGTACTGCTACTGTGCAACTATATAGTTTTAAACAAGTACTTTGCACAGGGCATTATTTATCTTTGTTTATTTTTTTTCTCTCTTGATATAACTACTACTGCTGGTTGAACACCTGGTTTGTGCCCGTGCATGAGGAGGATGAAGCAGCTGCTGCCCGAGGCCCCAGCCAGCTTCCAGCACCTCCAGCCTCCCAACAACAACAATGCCAGCGCTGTTAGCAGCTGCCCATCAAACCACCACTGCTACCCCCCACTCAGACTGTCTCTTTCAGCACTGCATCTTGCAGAGGTTGGCACAGCTAGAACATCAGATGGCACGCATGGAGGGATACCTTGAGGAGCTCTGACCTGGATGCAGAGAGGCCTCTTCTAGTCCTTTTTGGTGTTTTGGTGGGAGGGACTTTTGTTGTGGGTAGGACTGGGGCTCAGTTTATTTTGACTTTTTGATAGTCAGTTGAACATTTGTTGGTGACAGGGAGATTTGTTTGGGTACAGGGGTGCGCCTGTTGTGGATAGAGAGGGTGGCTTTACTTTTTTATTGTTGAAGTAAGCAGTCAAATGAAAAAAATATACTTCTACTTTATGCCTAAAGTAATTCTGTGTGTTTTACTGTTACTTTGCACTGTTTCTTTCCATGCAGCCTGTTTTTAATCTGCTTATCAAAGTGCATGTGTATACCAGTTTCTTATAGTTAGTTTTACCTATGTCCTACTACCCTCTGTAACTATATTTGGGGGGTAGGGTATGCTGCCATTGTCAATATTGCTACTAGAGCACCCACAGACCAGTGTTCCCACCATGTCATCAACCTCAGAAGCAAGACAATCAGAAATAAGCTCAAGAAGATCTTGAACACCTCCATCACCACATCCTCCTTCTTTGAGGACTGGAAACAAGCTGAATTAAAGCCCCTCCTGAAGAAACCCTCTGCCAACCCAGCTAAATTAAAGAACTATGGCCCATTTCTCTGCCCCTATTTCTCTGCCCTGTTTAACAAAGGTCCTTGATAAAGCAATCAATAAGCAACTCACCCAACACCTAGAAGACCATAACCTCCTGGACCCCTACCTATCCAGATTTTGAGGTAACCACAACACAAGACATCCCTGAGAAGAGCCATGATGACATCTGAGACCTCCTGGACCATGGGTAAACAGTACCCTACATCCTCATAGCCTTGTCTGCTGTTCGACCCCGTCTCCCACCATACCCTGATCATCAGACTCCAGCCTATTGGGATTTAAGGAAATGCCTTCAAATGGATCACCTAGTACCTCACTGGCAGAACACAAAGAATACATCTCCCACTGTTCACCTCAGAACCCAGGAAGACCATCTGCGGAGTCCCTCAATGTTTGTCCCTCAGTCTAGCCCTCTTTAAATCCTACATGAACCCCTGGCCAACACCGTCAGATCACATGGACTCAACATCATCTCCTACGCTGATGACGCACAGCTCATCCTCTCACTGTCAAAGACCCCTCCACCATAAAAGCTAACTTCCACAGATGCATGATGAACATCATAAACGGGATAAAGGATAACCGCATCAAACTCAACACAGACAATATGGAAGCCCTCATCTTTGGGAACAACATCTCATCATGAAACGATACATGGTGACCTGTGGAGCTCAGCACACCCCCTGCCCCAACAGTCCAGGTATATAACTTTGGCGTCATCCTGTCTAACAAGCTATCCATGAAGAAACAAGTCAAAACAGTCTCAGCTGCCTGCTTCCACATCCTTTGCATGCTCTGCAAGATCTTCAGGTGCATCCTGGTCAACACCAGAAGGACAATCATGCAGGTCCTCATCACAAGGAGACTGGATTACAGAAACACATTATACTTAGGAATCACAGCACATCTCCTGAAAAGTCTTCAGACTATACAGAACTCATCAGCAGACTCACAGTAGAACTCTCCAGAAGCACCCACATCACACCCAATCTCAGGAAACTACACTGGCTCCTGATTAAGAAGAGATGCCAGTTCAAGATGCTGACCCATGCCTTCAAGGCTTTGCACAACGAAGGACTAGCATGCATCAACAAACATCTGACCTTCTACAAACCTACCAGATACCTCTGATCAGACTTCCTCTCCCTAGCAGACACCTGATGAACTGTTGAGCCAACAGCTGAGGATGCTTCTTCTCACACCTGGCAGGAAAACTCTTGCTGCACCTCAGGACCGTTCCGTCACTCCAGCAACTCAGAAGGGAACTCTCTTTTCTTATTCTGTCTCTCTTTATGCGCTTTTGATTTTCTCTCTCTCCTTTATTTTTACTGCCTCTGCCTTTATGGGCTTTGCTTTCTCTGCCCTTTTTTCATTTTTCTTTCTCATCATTTGCTTTGTTTTCTTTTCATTTGCTTTCTCTGCCCTTTTTTCATTTTGATTTTCTTCCTGCTTAAGGCGCCCCTGCCGCTGCAATCCCCTGTGGCCCGCCCCCTTGAATGTCCGCTCTGGCGTTTTTCCACTCCCACGTGTCCAGTCCCTCCAAAGCACTACCAATAATGGTAGCTGCTAGTGCACCGTTGGCATGGCAAAGGCAAGCTTGTCTGCGCCCGCTAGTGCCTGGACCACTCCCAGCACCAGGGACCCTGGTTCTTGGTCCTTCCACTGGTATGATGACAGCGCCATCCTCGCCCTCAACCCTGGATGCCATGCCACCTGCCACCTGTGGCCGAAGAAGACCCATCGACCCTTCACCTGCCAGAACTGCAACCATGCCATCACCCACGCAAACACGCCAGTGCCTCTCGCCACCAAGCTGACCAACAGCGCACCCAATCGAATCAACTGCATTCTCCTCAATGTGCAGTCCCTCCATAAACACACCACAGAAATCTGGGACCTCCTCGACCCCAACTCTCCCGACATTGCTTTCTTCACAGTAACCTGGACCAACCCCTTTTCTGGACCGGACATCGCCATTGCTATCCCAGGAAGCAGTATCGCCATCCCCCACAAGAACAACCTCTGACTAACCACATACTCTAACGAGCCAACGACAACCATGGAACACCTCCACTTCCAGATCCGGAAGAACTCTAATACCATCCTCACAGGCACCCTTGTCTCCAGGCCCCCTGGCTCCCGATCGCCATTCACAGACTCCATTTTAGACCCATTGCACCCCAAGCTCTTATATCCACTGACTGCATCCTACTCAGGAACTTCAACTTCCTTGTAGACAACTCCAGCGACCTGAACACCTTCTCAATAATGGAGAACCTCACCAACATCGGACTCAAGCAGCTAGTCACTGCACCAAACCAACAGTGGGAACATCAGCTACAGCCACACAACCAAACTCTCCTTGACCGACCACTACAGTGTGCATGTCGCCTTTGTCATGCCTACTGTACACCACAGCTGGGTGTCATCCTATGCCAATGACACCCAGCTGATCCTCTCCCTCACCAACGAACCCAAAGCCGCCAGAACCAACTTTCACAGCAGAATGAATGCTGTTGCCAGCTGCATGAAAGACAGATGCCTCAAGCTCAACTTGGACAAGAGTAAACTACTCAACCTTTTTCCCACCCCTTCAGCCTGGGATGACTCCTGGTGCCCAAACATTCTGGGACCACCCCCACCCCTACGGACCACTCATACAACCTTGGCATCATACTGGACTCATTGCTCTCAATGAACCACCAAATCATCACAGTTTTCTCAGCCTGCTTCTTCAAATTCCTTCTGCTTCATATGACTTCAGATAGTTCCCCATAGAACCCAGAAAGTCTGTCATCCACGCCCTCATCTTCAGCAGACTCCACTATGGCAACACACTCTACGCCAGCATCTCCCAGAAACAGCTCAAAAAATAATAGAACATCAAAACGCTGCCACAAGACTGGTCCTCGACATCCACCAATGCAGTCACATCATGCAACACCTCCAACAACTCCACTGGCTCCGGGTAAATAAGAGAATCATCTTCAAGCTCCTCACACATGCCTACCAACCCTCCACAACATAGGACAAGCATACCTGAACCACAGCCTTGCATTCCACATACCCACCAGACAACTCTGGTCCGCCCATTGCATCTTAGGCTCTGTCCCCAGGATCCACAAGACCAGAACCAGAGGAAGTTCCCCTTCACTCTAGGCAATCTGTGTTGTAGATCAAATTTAAGAAGGACCTCAAGAACTGGCTATTCAAATGATCCACCAGCAGCCTCCCCTATGCCTCCCCCTGTGCCTTGAGACCCTCACGGGTGAGTAGTCATGCTTTATAAACCTCTGACTGATTGAATAATTGTCAAGACTATAAAAGGAAAATTATATGATTTTGCCAAATTGGGCAGTGCATCTGCATACTTCTTGAAATGTCCATCTTGGTTGCCTAGCTGAACCGGTTCGCTAAGGAAAGCAGGAGTGTTATGGAGCTTTTGCGTTTCATGCAGGAGAGGAAGACACCTGTGGATTTTAAAAAGAAATGATATTGTAGAGTTAACAAGAAGGACACAAGGTAAGCTTCATGAGGAGTGGACGAACTGCCAAGACTTAAAGGCAGAGCATAGGCTATTGCCATCATTCAATCAATCAATCAATATTTACTTTACTATATTTAAAAAACTCACTCATGGCAGATCTATAAACTAAGAAATTAGAGCAATTTATTAGGGCTGAGTGGAATTTGTGTAGTCGCAATATGCAAAGCTCTGCGAAACAGTAACAAATCTCCATAAGCCACGCGGAATTCCGCAAGCTTGCGAAATGGCGGAATTGCTTGTTTCGCCGGTTCGCGATGTGTTCGGGGGACGTTGTTTGCATGCTCATGGGGAACTATGTCACGAACTTGCCCATGCAGTCGCTAATGGGCGCGGTCATCTTGGTTTTTATTTGTTCCGTCCATTCGCAATGCTTATTTCCTGTTTCGGGTCGCGTATTGCATGCTCCCGCCCGTACGCGATGAGTATTTCCTGTTTGGGAACATGTATTACGTGTTCGCACCGCTTTTTACGTGCTCGGGGGGTAATATCGCATGAACTTGCCAATGCGGTCGCAATGGGCGCGGCCATCTTGTTTTTCACTCTATTGCGATGGTCCTGGGCCTGCTTTTCTATCCTCCTTCTATATTTGCAATCCTTTTTTTCTGTACATTTAAAAAAAATGTTTTTTATTTATTAGCTATCTCTCTATTTTCCTGAGTCTATATTTTGTGTTTTTTTCTACTTTTTGAGACTTTTTCTACTACTTTTTCACTCTTATTCTACAACTTGCTTTTTACATTTCTTTTACTTACTTTTCTAATTCCTCCCTTTTCTTTTCCACCTCCGAGTCCCAGTACCAAGGACAAGGGAAAGGGCAAGGCTGCCTGTAGCCGCAACTGTGACCGCCTACCCTGCGGAAGGCGGTGCCCACAAGGGGTTCAGGCTAGGGATATCTTTAGCGAGGTGGAGGTGGCCGCACTTGATTTTTTTGTGCAGCGCCACTTCCCTTTAACCTAGAATAGGTGGGCAAGGTCAGGTGGTACTTAGGCTTAGTTAGCATTCTGGAATCAGAATGGAACACTGGATTAGTGTTCATAAATAATAACTAGACGGTTGGCGAAACCCGCAATACCACTAGTCGATCAGATTAGATAGGTCAATTTTATTGCAATTGTTGTTTCCAGAAATGTTTCTTGAGTGTTTTAAGAAAATATTTTATTTGCTTTACACCAATCATTAATGTTTGTCTCTTACTTTAATATATCTTACATGATCAGCACCCAGGGGCAAGAATACGGGGTCATAGTCGGCGGGAACAGGAGAAGATGCCTACCAGTGCCAGGATCGCTCATCTACTGAGGGCTCTGCTGCTGGCCCCAGTAAGTCCTCCAGAGGTTAATATTCCCCTAACTTTTATTGCACCTTATTTTTTCCAAACTGTTATTTCGGTTTCCTAATTTTATTTTTTACAAAATCTTCTTCGATCTAAACTAACTGTTTCTAAATTCTTGTTATCTCTGCCTTTAACTGCCTCCTACTGCCTCTGCTATGACTCTCTGTACTACTACTATTAGTCTGTCTGTAGCTGAGCTTGCCCAGTTGGCTGCTCTTTATTTAAAAGGTTTTAAATGAAACTCAGATTCACCAATAGCTCTCCCACTGAGTCCAGTCCTTTGGGTTATTATCTTCTGGTCTTCTTAATCTTGAGGTTTTTCAACAATCCCCACCAACACAAAGCCTAACCAGATATTTTACTATTTTTGGTAGGATAGGACATAACTAAATAAACATAAATAGGACTTTGTATAGCATTTTAGGACCCTAGTGTAATTTTCCTGATTCATGCCCTTATATAGGTATAAATCACCATGTCCTCATATAGGCATAGAAATCCTAACCATATTTAGACATAGCTCAGGCAGTCCAAATACGGCATAGCTACTTCTACGAGTTCCGAAAATCCACAACGATTTCTTGGAAAACTGGGCTTCAGCAGTTAGGGACTTCCCCTTGCTTGAATATTGATTTGTCTAAGAACTCATGGAGTTTTCAAAGAACTGAGACTCTTTGATGACGTTATTATGTCCACCAAACTCGGCACCATCAAGGTATAAATATGCCCACACTTGCCCTAGCAAACACGCGGTGGTTTGGAGCAGTTCGACTATCTACTTACCCGAGGCATCTCGCTACAGCAAGTGCCAAAGGAAGCCGACCCGACAGCAGACGCACTGAGCGAGACACTGTCTTTTCTCTTGCCTAGAAATCCAGCTCCAGTGTTTCCAGGCTCCCCTTGCGGGGTGTTGGGAAATTGAGTCCTGAGACAGAGAGATAACAGAACTCCTTCATTCTAAACCAAGATACGGAGCTGATTAGACCCTAAGAGAAATTTGGGATAAATTCTTGGCAAAAAGAATACTAAACTTATGCAACACCACACTCACTTCTTCCCTCGTACTAGACTTAGGTTAGGTACATCGGGGTAGGCGTATTTTAGAATCACCAGTTGAGTACTTTTAGTCTTTATTTATTTATGTATGTATTTTATGGCTTAGAAACCATACCATGCTTTTACAGTATTATTTTATAATACTATTCCTGCTGTACGCATTATACTTTACAGCCAGTATTACGATTGTGTTACAGTAAAGGGGTATACCCATTAAAGTCACTGAGACCTGTGTGCAATGCGTTACATAAAGAGAGGGGTCCCAGTACATAGTATTTAGTTCAAACCTGAGAAACCTAAATATAGATATATATACAAATACACAAGAGGATGTATTTAGTGAGCACACTGTTATTTAATCACAATGTGTATGGAGAAGTAATGCATCATATAAATATCACCTTTCATATGGAATAACATTAGTGCCCCAGGGAGTGAGAAAGTGGGATTAGGTACATGTGAAACGAAATATGTGCAGGATTTACACAAGTAAAAAAGGCTTGTCGTCAACTTCACAACAATTATTTCTTAATGGCTGCAACGTAGAGCCAGTTGCGAGAGGAACAACCAATATTCTAAATACACTTAGGCAAAACCATGCTCAATGCGCTTATATAAATGTCCTCAGTATGGATGACGCAGGCTGGTAGGGGGAAAGGTTGTCGACGTTTCGACCCCAAACGTGGCGTTAGGTGTCGGTGGAACCTTAAAACGGGGTCTTCATCAAGACAGTGGTGGTGTGGGGGGGCAGGGTAACCTAAAACAATGAAATATGTGTGATCAAACAATTCTCATAAAAACCAACACGATCAAATATGCATGGAATGCCGTGAGGCAATTACAGTGGAGAAAACATCAATAGGTTGGGCCGTCCGGCTCCAATTCAGGGAGAATCAAAGTGCATCTGCAAAGTATTAAGAGAAAAGGAGGGCAATTGTAAGCTCCAGATACATTAAATTGAAAGAGATACTTCGTAATACGGCTTGCATTAGTGTAAACAAACATACAGTTACAATTAGAGCAGAGTCAAGATCATGAAGGTACAATCCATGTTACCAAAAGACTGGGGCTGCCACATAGGTCAGTTGTTACTGGGAAATAAATAAAAACACGGAGGGAGCACCATAAATATCAGATTGAGGATTAAATGGTATAGAAATATGAGTCGCTGTGTCCATGACCACTTACTTGTGGCAGTGGTCATTATATCATGGGTGGGGGGGCTTCCTGTGTCAAGGATGGGGTTATGCATGGGCCGCTGTCCGCGCAATGCGTGGCATTCGGCAAGCCATCCTGCCGGAACCACAATTCCCAGAGGGCCAAGGGGTTACGCTGCGCAGGACGTCAGCCACGCAGCCCCGGAACTTAAGCAGTGAGGCGGAGAAGAACGGTGCCGATAATTCTGCTGAGTGAGAGCCGAGGTTGGTAGTGGAGGAAGAAACGGAGAAATCGTGAGTACTTACATTCCGTGTGGTTGCCGGTTGGAGGCACACGGACGTATTGACAAGCGGGACTAGCGCTGTGTCATTTTGGAAGAGACTCGCGGCTGAGAGGAACTACAAGGGGGGTGCCTAATCGAATTGAATGTGCGGCTCAAGGCAGAACACTGAAATAAAGTGGTAGGTGAGGTACTGGAAGAAGTTTATGCAACCGGTGAGGAAGATACCTAATCTTATACTGTTTCTTGTTCTTTCCAGTTGGTTGCCGTCACAGATAGGACCCTACCCTCTCTCTCTCCTGTAGATAAAGATTTTGCATTTTCCTTTTCAGGTAGGATGGTGATTACATAAGAGTTGTGTAGTACAGCACTTGGAGTGTCTAGAATTCTAGTGTAGATAGGGAGGGGGTGCGAATCTAAACACCTTGTCTTTGTCATTTCAGATCTCCCTCCCCGCTGTCCCCTTCCTTTCCCGCGCTCACGGAACCATTCTGTTAGTCTGTGGTTTGTAAACCGGGCAGGAGGGTGGTTGCGTGGGTGTGGGTATAGGTCTCTCAGCACAGCCCCAAAGAGTATTGTGGCGGAGCCTGACATCCTGTTTGACCTGATGATTTTTGTAGGGAAAAATAAATCTAATGTGACTTCCGTTAGCTTGTTATGGTTCTGGGTGACCATCTGGGGATCAATTCTGGCACCATTGATAGGTACAGAGTTGATTGCAGTCAGAAGCACCGGGATAACGGCTACAAAGAGGGAACCTAGTCTATCTCAGGACTGGTTTATATCTGACCATCTCACTCTTCTCCTGCAGTTTGAAAGCGTCAGCCTATCATCAATGGGGGAGTGTGTACCTGTGGCACTCCGGGGATTAAACACCTTTAGTTTTAATTCAAAAGCATTGTGGTCGCTATTGTGTCGTGGTATGACTTTAAAATCAATTACCCTGTACTAGGATTTACAGTCAATTAAAATGAAGTCTAATAAGGATCCTCGTCCATTTCTAATAAAAGTGTAATTACTGGATGTGTCCGACTGTGTTCTACCAATACAAGCCCTTAATGAATATTTTAGGGCAAGGCAGTTCATCTGCATCCCCAAGGGGGACCATGTTTTGACCCATGAGCACATTGTCTCCGGGATGGCCCACTATTCATAAAGGCTGACCTGGAGCATGCCATCCAGTGGCTCGATCTGGCAGTTAAAATTCCCTTCTATGATCACCATGTGAATGTCTGCCCTAGTAGCTAGAAATCTCATTAGGTCATCAAGTGTTTTTGTTTCCTGTCCCTGGATGACTGATCTAGAGTACACATTTAGAAGGACAATGGAATTCTTTTTGGGGAAGTGCAAAAGGTCGCACAATATATCATTGGACGCTGTGTCAATCTGTTTAGCTGTGCAGCCTAGATGGACTCCCACCCATGTTCTTAGTCCTCCCAATGGTCTCCCTTTTCCCCCAGATGTTGCAGGAATATTGAGAGTGGCAAAACCCAATTTCCAAACATCCCCTCTTGCCCACATCTCCTGGAGCAGGCAGATCTCATGTTTATCTATGAAATTGCCCCATTCGAGGTCATCTATCTTACTGTTCAGGCCTGCTATGTTCCACTATACTACCCGAGTCCTTGGGTGATCGGGGCAGTTGGTATATTGGCCACTGAAGGAATTGATTCTGGTATTGCCTCACAGCATCCAGAATCAATATTCGTGCAGGTCCCACTATTCAGTACAAGATGTTGGGTGCCGGACAGCGCCGTATTGGGTCATCTGGAGTGATTCCTGGGGAGCCGCTCATGCTTCCACAGGATACTCCTTCCCTGAGTGGCATTCAGGGGCCTGTATTATTCGCACAAATCTTGGTTTCCTTCAAGGGGGCCCAGCTGTATATTGATGTCAGGGGCCTGAACATCAAGTCAATCTATTCCTTCTAGGCTGCTAAATCTATTTGCTGTAGGGATATTGTGAATAGGTTGCCTGGGCCAGTGATGATCCAAGGTAGTCATGTTATGGTGATTATTATCATGACTCCAGCCATACCCATGGTGCCTTGGGTATTGGTGGACCCTTTTAGGAGGGTAGAAATAGCCCAATGGGAGAGCTTGAGTGATACTCGTTTGTCTCCCATCCTCTCTGCTTAAGATTTCTTGGGGAATCCTTGGGTTTCCAAAATTGATCACTATGCAATCTCTTTGCAGGTCCTTGGGCCTCCACCCTATCCACCCCACTCTGCTTGTGGGTAACATCTCTCCTGCATTGTCATGCCGTAAGTGCCTAATTACGTGAGCGGAACGGATTTTACAGCCCAGCCCTACAATTTATAACCAAACACAGACAAGTAGCTGCATGTACTGGGCTGATCAGTCTAACAACTGTACTAATAGCATTTAGACAAGTGTGTGCATCATTTGATGATGATGACGACGCATCAGAAGTCTATCTTAAAGCAACATGCCCCCTGACCACAACCACATAAGAGACATTTCATATTTGAGCCAGCACACACACTCAGCAGCATTTCCCAAATAAACGCACCTCTCTCTAGTCCACAGAGCTGAGTATGCCTCAGAGTCATCATCATTTTGATTGCCCTGTGAAGTTGATAGACTCAATACCTTCCTTCTTTTGACTGTTGAGGTAGTCCTTCCTTCTCCTCCTGATTCTGAATAACAAATCAGTCCAACTCTGTCAAGGCCCGAGAGTGAGCGGCCTGTAGTGTTCTTCAGAACAAGAAGAGAACAACAATTTGAGCATTTGTTTTGTGTAGATTTTTGTTTGTTAACTAAAGTGACTGGACTGGTCTCTGTCTTGACGAATATGAAAATTGGCCCATGATAGTAAATCTCGTGAAGTGTGAAAGGAGCAATTACCTTCAGGAAAAATGATCACCATCAGGGCCCAAACATTGCAAATCATCAAAATCAAGTTTACAAATTAGTTGAACACCTTCCTTCACTCTCCGTCACCACATAAATCATCAATCATCACTAACAATCACTCAATATTATATCACTCATTTTTGCAATAGTTACCTGTTCCAATCCTAGCATGGTGGCAGATAGGTAGGTAGGCATACAATTGTATCTCCTCTTTGATGCAAATAACACATTGGATTTTGACAGTCTTGTAAATCTAATGATCTTTACTGGGGAAGTCCTGCTATGGGATAAAAAAGAAGGTAGGCATGGAAGGAAGATGGACATTCAAAGTCCCTGAAAAGAATGGGGAGGCGTCATCACTGTACAATGGTCCAACTCCAATCTGGCCATACATGTGCCTAAAAGGAAAATGGTGGAGTTGCATAAGTCAGACACAAAACTTAATGTTCCACAAAGCAGTTAGGAAGTAAATATTCTATGGTGGCCTACTCAGTCAAAGAAGTAGAGTTTGTGCTCACACTCAGGTTGTTTGCCCAGACCTTGGTCGGCAAACACACTTGATTCTGACCAATAATTCTCACCTTCTCCTGTGGTATCTCAGGAACAGTGTAATTTTGGGCTATGAAGAGTTAGTTAATTTTGATCATGGTTAATCCCTCCACGTTTTGAGGAGAGACTGGTCCTTCTCACTGGACCAGCTGCACTGAATATATATACTCAGCAGACACACTGGCTTCTAGATAGCCCAGATAAACTATTGCCAGCCTTCTGAGCTTTGGCCAACGGCACACCTTCCCATTCTAATACACCAATGGGTTTTGCTCAACATACACCACTCGTAGGTCTTCCAGATAGTCCTGGAACATCCTCTGAATGGTCATTTTTGCTGTCACTTGCTTAACCTATTTTGCCTTTGCCTCTGCACAGGACTTAAGCCCTGACCCTTGAAACCAAGTCAATGTGGAGGTTAGGGCTGATTCTTGTGTTCCTGTTGTTGTTGTTGCCAGTGTTCTTGTTGCTAGTGTTTACTGCTATGAGACAATAGGACTGCTCCTTTTAGAAGTTGTAGGTGACACCCCAGAACTTCTTTCTGGGAGTGGAACTCTCATTTCCAGCAGTTTGTCTTCCAGGACTCTAGCTCAATCAAAAATCCATGTCCTGTATTCTGAGACACCCCTTTCTGAAATAGGAATTAAAGTGTCCGGTACATTTTTGTACAGTGGATCAAGTTTTGTGACATTCTTTGGATGACACCATGTCTCTTTCCATCCTTGTATTATTAGTTAAGTGAAGGATTAAGCTCTGAACCAAGGTATAAGCACCTGTGTTTTTGTCCACACCTGTGAACATTTAATATGACGTTTTTAGATGATCCTTTATTAGATGCAAAAATGGGATATCATGGCCCATCCTATTGTTCTCCTTGCTGATTTCCTTTATGAAAACTTCAAAAGGAAGTAACATCTCTGTCATGCTTTTGACCAGGCCCCATTTGTCAATCTTATTGGTAAGTTTGTACTGCTCAAACACTCAGGTTGTTTGCCCAGACCTTTGTCGGCAAACACACTTGATGCTGACCAATAATTCTCACCTTCTCCTGTGGTATCTCAGGAACAGTGTAATTTTGGGCTATGAAGAGTTAGTTAATTTTGATCATGGTTAATCCCTCCACGTTTTGAGGAGAGACTGGTCCTTCTCACTGGACCAGCTGCACTGAATATATATACTCAGCAGACACACTGGCTGCTAGATAGCCCAGATAAATTATTGCCAGCCTTCTGAGCTTGTTCTGCATTCTGTCCATCAATTGTTCTTTTTACATTTGCCACCCGAGTGGGACGGGTATGCCCAGACGTGGGTCCCGTGCTTTCCATGCCACTGGGGTCAAGCTATCCTGGCTGATGAGGGCTGAAAGCCCGAAACCGGTCCTAGGATGCTTGTTTCCAGTCCAGGGAGGACCTGGCCTGGCAGTTCGGGCTGGACTGTTTCCATTGGATGCAGGGTCAAGACAGATTTGCATAGGGCAGGATCCAAACTAGAATGTCATGGTGAGCAAAAAAACAATGGATTTATCCCCAGATCTCTGTACTGGGGTGAATGTATGACATTGTTCTGCATTCTGTCCATCAATTGTTCTTTTTGCATTTGTCACCCCGAGTGGGACAGGTATGCCCAGACGTGGGTCCTGTGCTCCCCATGCCACTGGAATAAAGCTATCCTGGCTGATGAGGGCTGAAAGCCTGAAAGCTGTCCTAGGATGCTTATTTCCATTTCAGGGAGGACCTGGCCTGGCAGTTCAGGCTGGACTGTTCCCATTGGGTGCAGGGTCAAGATTGATTTACATATGGCTAGGTCCAAACTGGAATGGCATGGTGAGCAAAAAAACGATAGAATTAGGCCTAGATCTCTGTACTGGGGTGAATGTATAACATTGTTCTGCATTATGTCCCTCAATTGTTCTTTTTGCATTTGCTACCCTAATTGGGACGAATTTTACACAGAAAAAAAGGGTTGGGGCAAGAGAAATGCACCTGCTTTCACCTGTGGCTTGAAAGTTGTGGGGATGGTGCTTGGGAATCCAAGGAACACAACCCTTTCTGTTCCTTCAAGGGCAAAAACCCAAAAATTGCAATGCACGATAATGAATCAGCACCCATCCAAGGTATTTGCTGAAGTTTGCTTTTTCAAAGTTCTTTATTTTGGTAATACAGGGTCAGGAAAAATCCAAGATTACAAAACTATACATTTTGACTTATGTGATGGACCTTTTGAAATAACTTCAGCAAATACCTTGGATGGGTGCTGATTCCTTATCGTGCATTCCTAATTGGGACGAATATGTCCAGATATGGGTCCCATGCTCTCCATGCTTCTGAAGTCAAGCTAACCTAGTGATGGAGGCTGAAAGCCCGAAACGGGTCCTAGGATGCTTGATTCCAGTAATACTGGGCGGTAAAATCTGCTCCACTCGCGGAGTTTGCAGATTTTTGACAACTCTACGTTCCATTTAGAATGCGGCGTTACCGAAAACTCTGCGATCCGCTACGGAGCGGAGTTTTTCCCTTGTTCAAAATGCATTTTCGTGTGTGCGCTACCGACTTTTCGGGATCCCTGTGTTCGCCGATGAGTTTTTATATCTGTTCACGTGTGCCACGAGATTTTGGTAGCTGGCCTTGCGATACCGCGAGAGTGTGCGATCGCGAACACATCATTCGGACAAGCCATCGGACATCCGGGGAAAGTTTGATGAAGCTTGCAATGCTGAACACGAAAAAATTTGCAATCTGGAGAATAATATCTCTTGAGCAGCATAAAACCTTCTTGAAAGTGATGATTTGGATAAAAAAACTCCTTAGAATGACATTTGGCTGTACATTTTCGTGCAAGGAGTCCTTTTTCTTTTTTTACAATTTTTGGAGATTAAGGAAGTCCCCCAGTGTCTCCAACTTCCTGTTCCTCTCCAGCAGGCTCCTCCCAGTGATTTGTCCATGTCCTGTTCACTTTTCATTTGAATTTGGAGCTGGGAGGATCACACTTTGTGTCTGCTGCATCATATATAGGCTTTTCTGTTTTCAGTTTCTATTTTTGGTCAATTCTGGTGAGGTATTTTTCAGTATTTTCAAGTGATTTCAATACCATAAAAAACTGCGGTTATCAGTGGTTACACATTTTCACGCCATTGAAAACAACAGAAAGTGTGTTTTTCTGGTGTTCATGGAACTTTTTGCTTTTATTATTGTTTGCTTTCTGCACTGATTGTGCATGGTAAATAGACAATGTAAGTACAGTGTAAATGAGGTCAAAATATATTTTTACAAATCAAACTGATCATAGTACACCATACAATACTTCTTCAGTGAGTCTTTGGTCATGCACGCTTGCTCTTTCCTTCCCATGTAAACTTTTATCTGTGAAAAGGCCCTTCCAACATTTGCACTTGAGCCAGGCAGCGCCAAAATAGCCAGTATACAATTTTCTAACTCTGGCCACTGACATAGCTTTCCATGCCAATACTGGTACACTTGAAGATTGTGATTCTCTGCAACAAGTTCTGCAACATATGCGTTGAACTGGGTGCATATACCCTCAAAGTGATTGAAGCGGTGACAAATGAGGCAGCACTTTTGAAATTCAGGAGAAAATTTCTCTTTACAGTAGGGATCTATAACTTGCACAGAGTACCACAGTGAGGCTTTATTGACTTCAAATGCCATAGTTGTTGAAGGGCTATTTGTCATACATTGTAAAATAAAAGTTCCTGAATTACTCCTCAACATTTCTCTGCTTACCAAATGGCAAGCACTCTAACATGTAATATGTTGCAGTGCCAAAGTCACTAAAATTGTCACCCAGTTTCACATCTGCACCAATTATGCTGAACACTTGGTAGACAAGGGTGTTTTCAGACTTTAGTTTTTTTATTATGTCCACTATTCCTTAATCTAAGAATGCAGTGGAGTGTACTTTTTTCAAATCACTATCAATATGTGAACAAAGATCCTCACATTTCTGGCCTTTGGCATCATCACTCAGCAAAAGTTCTGTTAACAGTTGCCACATGGATAATATAGCATTCATGGCCTCTAGGGCTGAGAGCCACCAGCTCAGTTACAGAGTTGGGATGACTCTTTCTTTGATGCCACAAAAAGCACAAAATGAGAAATATTTGCATTTTAGTTTCCTTGCATAACAAAACAGTGCACCAGAATGGACTAAAAAGTTGATAGCATTCTTCATTAAGTCTGAAGATTGTAAAGATGCTTTCAGCGTACTATCTAACAAGTGATAAGGATCTCTTACAGGGAAGCACTTTAGCTCAGATATCGATTTTGACAGGCCATCACACAACTTTTTCATATACATAGTTCACAATAAAATCATCAGAATATTTTTCTGTTGGAACTTGAATTTTGTGAAATTCTCTTCAAAAGAAAATATGGACTGCAATAAGGACTGATGATTTTTTTGTGAACTTGACGCTCCTTCCAACAACCTTCACAAGTTGGTGTTGTTTGTTTGATTGGGGCATTGCAGTTGCTGCAACCACAATTTTTGTACTTTTCATCATTTATAAACAAATACTGTGGGTAGCGAGTAGGCCCAGAGCTAGTCATGGGTGCATAAAACAACTGTTTAAGTGGTGTCTGTTGAATTTGAACATCATTTAGGGCATGGATTGCAATGGATTGAATTGATTTTCTTTATTTTTGGGGGTATTTCAATTTTTTTGTGTGTGTTGAATAAATTCCTTTGTTGTATGTGTGTGTGCGGTGTAGTTGTTGTGTAACTTGCACACCTTGTTTAGCCCCGTGGATTTTCATTTTTGCATTAAAGCTGTGTTGTTTAGCATGCCTCCATTCTCTGGCCATATAGCCCTGCTAGAGGTCATTGTTTTCCAGGCCTCCTGCTTGCTGTGACTGTGAGTGACCATGTGGCTGGTGGCCATTTTGTGGTGGTAGTATAGTAGTGTGCTGGTTTTGCCATATATAGGCATGATTGTCTTTTCTTTGTTCCCCTTGGCTTACTGCTTCCATCCCCTTTGCCAGCAGCAACTCCCTGAATGATGTGATGAGCAAATTAATTCCAAACAGTTCCACTTCCATTACATTTGTATTTTTTTGTTCTTCTTCATTCCCATCCTTCCTGAGTGAATGCAGTATACTATGAAAGCCCTTATTGTTCAAGCCTCACAAATGGCTACACTGTTATGCTTTTTTTATAACATAAACTGAGTTAATACAATCTAATAATATAATACTAACAAGTGTGACCATCACACACTAAGTTATATATTATATTTGTTTGTTTGTACTAGTAGTAATTGACCACAACAACAAATGCAACATTTCACTGATGTTCTTCTCCTGGCTTCTTTGCTTTTAGGTGCACAAAAAAACAGAGGAGGAGGAGTCATCATCATCCGTTGTACTGCCACAGAGAAGTCCTGCTGCACATCATGTCACATTCACGTGTGACCACAGACAGCTCAGAAAATGGCCTCCAATAAAAAGGTAACAGGTCCTCGAGTACCAAGAAAGCTTCCAGTGAGAAGAAGGAACAGAAGAAGGAACAGAAGAAGGAAGTGGCACTGCCACTTACCAAGACTGGTGTGCCGGCCAATATGTTTTTTGTGAAACATAAAATTACAACTGCATCAGCGGTGTCCGGGGACCAAGCTGGGAGCAGCACTTCTGCATCAGGGACCCACCCCACCAACCTTGGCCCAAGACCATGAGTATCACAGAGGTAGCCAGTATACTTTTGCAGACGCCTACGAGCAGTGATACTGAAATAGCATTATCACAAAGGAGCACCCAATCAACGTAGACAGAAATTCAGCAGATAAGTGGGCAACAACAGCCAGAACAACAGGTGCAACAACAGCCGGACCAACAGATGCAACAACAGCCGCAACAATCGCTGCAACAACAGCCCACAATAGTAGGGGCAATTCAGGAAATCGAGCTTCCTGCAGACAAAGAAGATCAAGCCACTCTTTCGAAAGATCCATTATCTTCCAGATCCTCAGCAAGGAAAAGGAGGGTTAGTCCATCAACTTCTTCTTCAAGCCCTCCTTGTTTGATCTAGATGCCACTTGGAAGCCACAATCTCAATCTGAGAGTGATGCACATCACAAGACAAGGCTAGGGAAAAGGAAGGTTCCAGAAAGCCTTAGAGTTATGGAGGTAGATGAGGAAGAGGCAGATGATGATGACGAGCCAGTCATCATGAACATCACTCCCAGCCCAATGGATATGGAGACCAACATTATTTCCCTATCCCAAATTGCTGTGAGGGATGTGGCACGGATTCCACGAAGACAGGTAACACCAACACAACTGCCAGCTCCCATATTTGTATTTGCAAAGGCCTGTCAGGGACCTACATTCTGTACACCCACCACCTCAGTGGGTATTAATGGTACTGCACAGAATCAAATTCCAGGCACACCCTCCAGTTCATCCGGCATTGCAAGTGGCACCTCAAGCAGCGCAAGAAAGTTCACCTCCTCAGTTTGGAACTTCTTTTCGGTTAGCAGTAAGGAGGAGAACGTTGCTATATGCTCAATTTATCGACATAGTGTTAGTCGAGGTACGCTTGGAACAAACTAAGGTACCGTAGGCCAAACAACCCATCTGAAAAAAAAACACTTGACCCAGTGGGAAGAACACCTTAAAGTAAAACTGCATCCATTGCTGTTGGTGTCGATGAAGAAGTAGAAGAAGATATGATAGCGTTGGAAGGTGAATAGGACATTTTCTCTGATACACAAAGTAGCCCTATCCACAGCAGTGTAGTGGTACTGCCCACATACTCAGTAACATCTCAGTGGCACCGTAGTAAGAGTCAGGCTGAGACACCAAGGCAACAGAGTACGGCAATGAAAAAAAAAGAGTTGTTGAGCCTAACTGGGTACAAGAAGACCTTGCTGTACTTTTGCTGACCTGCCATTACTGCTGCTGGGGATCCTTTTGGGTCGCGATCCTTCCTGCCAAGCCTAACGCCGCAACCGGTCTCTCCCTGCCGCCGCAGCAATCACAACTCGTGCGCGGCCGCGGGGGGGGGGACCGAGGGGCAGACTACACTATCCAGGTGCCCTTGCGGCCAGAGTGCCGTTTCCGCCGGAGTATGCGCCAGGAGGCGCTTTAAGAACGAACTTCCCCTTGGTGGAGCGGGGACCTTGCTGTACTTTTGCTGACCTGCCATTACTGCTGCTGGGGATCCTTTTGGGTCGCGATCCTTCCTGCCAAGCCTAACGCCGCAACCAGTCTCTCACTGCCGCCGCAGCAATCACAACTCGTGCGCGGCCGCAGTGGGGGGGGACCGAGGGGCAGACTACACTACCCAGGTGCCCTTGCGGCCAGAGTGCCGCTTCCGCCGGAGTACGCGGCAAGAGGCGCTTTAAGAACGAACTTGCCCTTGGTGGAGCGGGGACCTTGCTGTACTTTTGCTGACATGCCATTACTGCTGCTGGGGATCCTTTTAGGTCGCGATCCTTCCTGCCAAGCCTAACGCCGTAACCGGTCTCTCCCTGCCGCCGCAGCAATCACAACTCGTGCGCGCCCGCAGTGGGGGGGGACCGAGGGGCAGACTACACTACCCAGGTGCCCTTGCGGCCAGAGTGCTGCTTCCGCCGGAGTATGCGCCAGGAGGCGCTTTAAGAACGAACTTCCCCTTCGCGTCGCGGGACACGCCGGGCGAAGCACGGGCAAAGGGCAGGCCGTCTGTGGCCATCAGGGGCTGCAGGAGGCTGGGCTGGGCCCACCCTCTAACATTTCGTTCTGGACCCTATCCTGCATTTAGGACTTTGTGACAGTAAGCTGTTTTCTGCCTGACTCTTACCTTCTGTCATTTGCTAATCACAGTTTTGGGGCTTTTTTGCAAACTCGTAATTGATTGACCATCTTTGAATATTGTCCATACCGATATCGACTTGAGGACCCAGGATGTCTACATGTGTACCCAATTCCTTACCCTCTACTGTAGGGGTTTCTATACTTGGGCCTTTAGATAAGTATTTCCCTAGGGCTACCAGAGAAATAGACAGAGAGATCGCACTGGCTGAGAAACGTGCTGAGCGCCGTTTTTCTATCGAACTTCTCAAAAATAAGCCCCCAACTCTGGCCCAGAAGGATGTACCAACTTCACAATCATATAACAACATGTCAGTAGATCCAGACACAGAACTATTTAGCACTGAAAATATCCCATTAATCTTTCAAGATAGGTCACCACCAATACCTATCATTGAAACAAATAATGATAGTACTATCAATGGGCTACCTAATATATCGAACTCTTTAATAGATTTAAACTCCCCAATAGTGTTAGACGTACTCTCTCAGTCTAACATAAATGCCTCATCTCCTTTATCTAACTTACTAGTAGAGGCTGTAGTATCTATGGAGATACCAAAGCCGACAGTAGTTAGCGTATCTAAAGAAAAGACACAAACTAAGAGGCACCAGGGAGCTCATCGTTATCCACCCAAAAAAAGAAGGAGAAAGGGAGGGGTTAGAAAAGGGGGTAAAACTTTAAATACATCTTTACCACCTGTGGATTCAATGAAAAAGCTACCTAAGGAGCTAGGGAAGGATGCACTAATAGGGCCCATAATAAAAACAAGTATGTTTCCAGAAGCCTTGTTGGTTAAAGGGATAATGGAGGCTATTGAACGCCTTCTAAAATCTTTTCTGTTGCCACTCACAGAGAGAGTCAAAAGGCTGGGGGAAAAAATGGATTGTATGTTGGCATCTTCAAATTTAAGTGAAGCCCCAAAACAAACCAACCCAAGGGAAACCTGCCCAGCAACTAAACATCCAATACAGAAAACATCTAGGCCACAAGTGGATAACCCCATACCTAAAAAAACGACTCTTCATACTAACCCTCCTAGACCGGTGGCCACGCAAGATTTACATAAAGAGAAGGTTAAATCAGGTCCCCCGAAAGTCTTTGCTACCAGAAATCTTCATTTAACGAAGGCACCCAAAATGAATACAGTAAAATCAAATCTCAGAAATAATGTAGATTTACCACCAGAATCATCTAACTACGTCATCATTCTGACTGGAGTTCCGGTCGTGCCAGTAGGAATCATAGAATCCTATACGAGCCTTAAAAATAAAGTCATTTACTGGCTGCGAAACAACAGACCTCTCCTATCACATTTAAATGGAGACATAATATCTGTAAGACGGTGCAATTGGGTGGGTCTTCGACCTAAAGATATTGAGGGGGATGTGGTGATAGTAAATTTCAGGGATCGCAGAGTAGTCAAGTACATCAGTGATTGGTTTCCAGGGAGAAGTGAGGGTAGCGTATCATCTCGCAATCTGAGCTATTTTTATCCTGAAGCTCTGATGACGCCTCCTAATTACCCATCAACACTGGGTCTCTCTGATTCTCTGCAATTTCCCTATCGTAACCCGCACTCTACTGCTCTAAGACAGTACATAAACAATCTTCCCCCTTTTCTCCCACCTCAACACCCAAATAGGTTCTTCCTTCCTTCTGGTAATAGTTATCATCCCACAAATCCAAATGAGTACTGGAATATTCCACTACACAACTTATTTGAACCCCTCTCTGGCTTAGATGCAAATGAATGACTCATTTCACCTGTTCCTCAAGTAGGAAGCACTCAGGAGTGCTCGAACAACTGTAAAACATCAAATGAACTTTTTACTGTTACTTCTATTCCTACGAACAGATCGCCTAAGCCTCTACAAGACACGAGGGGAGATCATTGTGTATCAAAATTAGACCTGAACGTGAGTCTAGGGATTGGAACTGAGCCCTTGAATCCCATGATATCGCGAGACACGATGTTTTGTTTAACTCATCACGAGGAGAGAAATGATTGTTTTGCTGGGTGTAATCCGTCACATAATAGTATTGCTATCTTGACTACTTCTGGTAAGCTTAGCCCCGGAAAATTTCCTAGCCCGTCTGAAAAACAACTGGAAGTCAATTTGGGGGGAAATGTTGGGATTCATGATATTTATGATATTGTATCATCTCCTAAATCATGTTCTACTAAACACGGGGGGAAAAGGGGTTGTGTCTAAGTATTCCACACTTATACCTGTTTGCTCCCCTAACTTGGTCATTAATTGGAATGTGGCAGGCCTTGCAACTAAAATTGGTTCCCAATCATGGATGGACTTGGTGAACAGTTATACCATCCTATGTTTCCAGGAAACATGGGCATTAAATCCTGTCCACCTCCTAGGGTATCAGACTTTCCATGCACCAGCTTTAGTAAGCAACCAGGGAAGAAACAGGGGTAGTTTATGCATCTACATTAGTATTGCTAGTGGATTAACTGTGTTGAAACATATTCCTACGGAATTTTATCAGGTTGTTGTGATTGGATGGGGTAGCTCACTTAACCTCATCTTAGTAAATTTCTAAACAATGTCGTGTCAGAAACTTTGAAACGAATTTTAAATGAATTAAGTCACACGATTGTCACACTAAAAGAATCTATAGGCAGGGAGTGTGTGCTCGCCTGGCTGAGTTATTTCAATTGTAATATTTGCCAGTATGGTCCGAAGGGAATTTGTGGTTTTGAATTCTCCATGGATGACACCCTGAACCACTTTACCCACTCCAAAACAGGGGATATTTTAAATAACTTCTTCTTTATTTTAACTTGGATTATGTAAATTACTTATGCTCAACATCCATACCTTTCCACCCAACTTTCCATGGGAGAGGTTCTAACACCGTGATTGATTTCACGTTGTTTTCTAAATCACATGCTTATTTACTCTCATCATGGAAAACCTTGGATGATATTTATGGTGATCACTATGCAATAGTGTTCAACATAAATAAGCATTCACTGAAGCAGGCAACTAGGGAAAAAAGTATCATCTATCAACAACCTATTTCCGTTGGGTGCACCAACGGTTACACTCTCAAATGGGATAAGGTGGATCCTGAGGTTTTACTTGACACTTTATTCTCCGCAAGAAAGGTAGAGATTGACATTTGTCTATCTCCCCTAGAAGATCCTTTAAAAACCTTGGCTTCTTCTTCAAAGATACAAGAGTCGTTAAAACTTCTACTCTCTCGCCAGTTTAAACCAGGACCTAATAAACCCAGAGGGTGGTTTGATAAAAATTGTACTTCTGCTCTAAAATCCCTAAAAAAGGCCTTACATGCCATGCCTAGATCCCCAAGGGAGATCCGTCAGGCCAGACACCAGTATCGCGGTGCAATCAAGAGTAGGGAGAAAACCTTGAAACATGAGGCTTGGCAAGCCTTAATTTTTTCGTCCAATAATAGAGATCCAACTGCCTATTGGAAGGCTGTATATGCACCTTTTGCCCGGGTAAAACAACCCGAGATGTTAGATATAGCAATAAACGGGGATACTTGGGTGGCCCATTTTCAAAATCTGTACGGTAACTCTGACCCCTCTTATTCATCTTCTCCAGGTCTTATTACACCTTCCAATAACAATGGATCTTCTTTGGGAAACCTCCCGCTGGACATCGTTTTTACTTGCGAGGAGGTCATCCTGGCCATAAGAGAAAGTCCATCTGGCAAGGCACCGGGCCCGGACGCAATACCAAGTGACGTCTTCAAAGCTGAAATCGATTTCTGGGCCCCTTTACTAACCATTGTGATAAACTGTGCTAATATCCATGGACTAATACCAACGTGGTCAGAAGCGATAGTAGTCCCTATATTTAAAAAGGGGGACAGACACGATCCATCTTGCTATCGCCCAATTTCCCTCCTCGATGCCTTAATGAAGGTAGCTGGCCGTATTATTTTAAAACGTGTACAACAATGGATCGAGGATCACTACCTGCTGAATACTCCTGAGGCAAAGAAGCCGGGAGCTAATTGTTTTTAAAACCTGTGATTGAAACTGTGTGTTTAATATTTACCATGCTCATTTAAAAAAGCTATTTTGTACATTGAGTCTTACCGCCACTCCCTGCTCGAGGGTCACGCCCCCCTCGGGTGGCCACGCCCCCCGCAAGGACGCTATAAGTACGCGCTGACTGCAAGCGCCGCTTCCACTAGCCGCTGAATACTCCTGAGGCAAAGAAGCCGGGAGCTAATTGTTTTTAAAAAACCTGTGATTGGAACTGTGTTTTTAACTTTGACTTGATCATTTAAAAAGCTATTTTGCACATTGGCTCGCCCCTCACCTGGTCGGCGCAGGATAGCAGAACGCTTGCTGTTTCTGCCCGGTCCAGAGTCTTGCCGCCACTCCCTGCTCGAGGGTCACGCCCCCCTCGGGTGGCCACACCCCCCTCGAGGACGCTATAAGTACGCGCTGACTGCAAGCGCCGCTCCCACTACCTGCTGAATACTCCTGAGGCAAAGAAGCCGGGAGCTAATTGTTTTTAAAACCTGTGATTGAAACTGTGTGTTTAATATTTACCATGCTCATTTAAAAAAGCTATTTTGTACATTGAGTCTTACCGCCACTCCCTGCTCGAGGGTCACGCCCCCCTCGGGTGGCCACGCCCCCCGCAAGGACGCTATAAGTACGCGCTGACTGCAAGCGCCGCTTCCACTAGCCGCTGAATACTCCTGAGGCAAAGAAGCCGGGAGCTAATTGTTTTTAAAAAACCTGTGATTGGAACTGTGTTTTTAAATTTCACTTGATCATTTAAAAAGCTATTTTGCACATTGGCTCGCCCCTCACCTGGTCGGCGCAGGATAGCAGAACGCTTGCTGTTTCTGCCCGGTCCAGAGTCTTGCCGCCACTCCCTGCTCGAGGGTCACGCCCCCCTCGGGTGGCCACGCCCCCCTCGAGGACGCTATAAGTACGCGCTGACTGCAAGCGCCGCTCCCACTACCTGCTGAATACTCCTGAGGCAAAGAAGCCGGGAGCTAATTGTTTTTAAAACCTGTGATTGAAACTGTGTGTTTAATATTTACCATGCTCATTTAAAAAAGCTATTTTGTACATTGAGTCTTACCGCCACTCCCTGCTCGAGGGTCACGCCCCCTCGGGTGGCCACGCTCCCCCCCTCCCTCCCTCTACAAACATGAGCACCAGTCGGAAGCGCAGCGGACGAGCGCAGCGGGCGCGACGATTGCGCGCCGAAGGCGCGCATAAGGCAAGCTCGTCTGCGCTCGTCCGCGCCTCGGCAGCGCCCGGAGCAACCCCCGAAGCTCCAGTCATCCTTCACACTTCTGGCCCCTCGCACCTAGCGCGCGAGTCTTTAATCCGTCTTCGAGACTTTGCCCATGAAGGTCTCCTGTCCTTCGCTGAAACTGCCTATCCTCTGCAGGATTTCGCCTGCAAAGGTTTACTGTCGGGTGGTCTGCTGAATGTTAGGTCTTTGCCTAAACATGCTATCGAAATCTCCCAGCTCATCGACAATCACCACCTCGACGCCCTATTCCTGACAGAGACCTGGACCCATTCCGATTGTAACATAGAACTGGATGGGGCCTGTCCCCCAGATTTTAAAATTCTGCACCTCCCCAGACCTAAGGGTCGGGGTGGGGGAGTTGGTATAATCTACCGAGCCTCCTGGAACATAAAAACCTTAGAAATGGATCCAGTGGCCGGCACGGAACTACTTGGACTCCTAATCAACTGCCACTCTGGATTAACTTTCTCGGCGGTGATCTGTTATCGTCCTCCGGGAGCTTTCAACCTTACCCAGCAGCAGTCGCTTCTCACCACCCTTACCAACATGGTTACCTCTCACAACAAGTTGATGGTTCTGGGCGATTTTAATCTATGGCCCAATGGCAGTTTGGACTCTGCTCTTAACAATCTTCTACTTTCCTGTGAAGGCATGGGACTTTTTCAGCTGGTCAACAAACCCACACATTCTGCAGGACACCAGCTTGATCTAATCTTCTCCACTCCCCAGTTAGTATTTTTGAGTGACATTCTGCCTATGTGTTGGACTGACCATGCGCTCATTAAATTCCACATAGCTGGCAGCAGGGCCTGCAGATCGGATCTCAGTTCTGGCCCCGATCTCCTGTACAGAAACTGGAAAATCCTGGATAAATCCAGACTGTCCGGTCCGGTTTTTGAGGTGGAAGACAGTTTTGCTAGCGTTCAGTCGGTAGAGGACAATTATTTGTCCTTCTGCACTAGGATTTCCAATACTACTGATCGCCTAGTGCCTCAGAAGAGGGGCAAACCAAAGAGACGAGCACCTGCCCCATGGTTCGACGATGCTTTGAGAGCACTCAAACTTGCCTGCAGACAGGCAGAGAGAAGATGGAGGCGAGATTACTCAGACACCAACAAATCTCTGTGGAAAGACAACCTTCGGGCGTACAAATCTGCCATTGCCCAAAACAAAGCCAACTACTACTGCCTCACCATAAACTCTGCCAACAACAGTGCCAAAAGTATCTTTCAGATACTTAAAAACTTTACCCATCCTGACTGTGTTACTTCTTCGCAGCCCCCCACCCAAGCCCTCTGTGACAACCTCGCTGCCTTCTTTACGCACAAGATAAATACCATTATTCATAACCTGGAAGTCCCCTCCTCTCTGGGAGCATCAAACACTCAGGGAGCTAGCCTCTGTTCTCCTGACGTGACATCTTCAGGCCTCGCCCCGACGGGCAGATTACGGGAATTTCCTCCTATCCCGGTTCCTGAGTTCGAACGTCTGGCGCTTGGAATTACTTCTGGTTCCCCGCTCGACCCTCTGCCTCCTAAAATTTGGAAAAGTTTTGGAGCGGAGCTTTTTGGGATCCTGCGCCAAATATGCAACCAGTCGTTGAGCAGTGGTTATGTCCCAACCCTGTGGAAACAGGCGCTTGTTACACCTCTCCTTAAAAAACCCTCCCTCAGCTCCGATTGTCTATCCAACTATCGACCCATCTCCTTACTACCATTCCCGGCGAAAATCGCTGAACGATGGGTCAGTTCTTGTCTCTCCACTCACTTAGAACAGAACAACCTTCTAGACGATCACCAATTCGGATTCCGTCCCGCACACGGCACCGAAACGGCGGTCCTGACAGCCATGGAGGACCTTCGCGTGCGGGCAGACAGGGGCCAGCCTGTAGCACTGGTACTGCTGGACCTGTCTGCCGCATTCGATACGGTCAACCATGGTACGCTGCTGCGGAGACTGAGGGAGGCAGGGGTGGACGGCACAGCGCTGCTCTGGTTCCACTCCTATCTGTGGAACAGGAGACAAGCGGTCTCCCTCCCTCCATTCCAATCCTCCTTCACATCGGTACCTCAGGGAGTTCCGCAGGGCTCCTCCATCAGCCCCATTCTTTTCAACGTGTACCTGTGCCCGTTGATTAGGTTAATTAAGTCCTTTGGGATAAAAACAGTCAACTATGCTGATGACACGCAGCTCATCCTCTCTTGGGAAGGAGCAGACTCCACTCCTCTTATCTCCTTCCATGACTGTTTAAGAGAGACGGCTGGGTGGCTCCACAGAAACTCCCTCCAATTTAACGCCTCCAAAACAGAGGTTTTGTTCTGTGCCGGCACTGGGTCACCCCGCCAGTTTCCTAGTGACTTCTGGCCTCCAGACACGGTAGTTAAACCTCTACCACTTTCCTCGGTTCGCAATCTGGGAGCCATGCTCAATAATAAGTTGAGTTTGGAAACCCAGGTGGCAAAAACAGTAGGGATCTGTACTGCCTTGTTACGCTCCCTGCGTAAAATCATGCCACTCCTCCCGGCACAGGCTCGGGAGTCAATAGTCAGGTGTACAATACTTAGTCGCCTTGACTATTGTAACGCCCTGCTCCTCGAATCTCCAGTCACGCTGGTGGACCGACTCCAAAGAATTCAATCTGCCGCCGCCAAGCTGGCTCTTGGATGGACGAGAAGGTCTTCGGCCTCTGCGGCCTTGGCCGAGCTACATTGGCTCCCCCTAAAGCAGCGTGTGGCATTCAAGTCCCTCTGCATTGTCTTTAAGGCTCTGCATGGACTTGGGCCCAAACCTCTGCAAGCTTTGTTTCGGTGGTACACCCCCACCAGAGACTTACGATCCTCATCTGCTCGCCTGGTAACAGTGCCCAGATTCTACAAAGCCAGAACAGGGGGCAGGTCCTTCAGGGTCGCAGCGGCCAAGTTATGGAACAGTCTGCCCCCGGATATTCGCCAGATCCCTCATCTTCTTCCATTTAGGAAGCGTATTAAGACCTGGCTATTCCCTTAAAAAAAAATTCGGCTTGCCTGCACAGACACCTCGGCATTTGTCACTCGTTTTTCTTTTCCTTCTGTAGAGTATTCGCTAGCGCCAGGAAGCCTGCAAGGTATCAGTGCGCTCTACAAATACCTAAAAAAAAAAAAAAAAAAAAGAGGATGCTAACATCCTATCTATCTTCCAGTATGGATTCCGACAAGGCATGGGAACGGTTGAGCAGAGTCTAAATTTATATTTTTTAATTTCTAAATACACCGATGCCAAGAAAGGGAACCTTTTTATAACTTTTATTGACTTGAGCTCAGCTTTTGATTGTGTTGATCACAATCAGTTATGGTCCACGTTAGAGGACCTAGGTCTGGATCTTTCAATCCTTAATTTCATCAAGGAAATATATAAGGATGCAGGGGCAAGGGTGCGCTTTGGTCAACGAGGGGAGTGCTCGTCTAGATTTTCCATCAAGAAGTGGGTGAGACAGGGGTGCATCTTAGCCCCCCTACTCTTCTCCCTCTATATAAACGCGATTGGCGACCACCTCAAGAGCTTTCAATATGATTACCCCTTAGCCCAGGGCCACCCCGTCCCCATCCTATTATATGCGGACGATGCCGCTATTATGTCCCAAACCAGGCTGGGCCTACAAAGGGATGTCTCAAAGTTCACATCTTTTATCAGGGAAAAGGGACTTAAGGTTAATATATCAAAAACCTTCTCCATGTCTTGTCGACAAGGAACAAAGAAAATACCTTGTCCCATTTTTATAGAGGGCAAAAAGATAGAGACCTTTGATCAATTTCCCTATCTTGGGATCTCCTTTTACAGGAAATGCTCCTGGCACACAGCAATCAAAGCCAGAAGATTAGCGTTCTCCAGAGCGATTGGAGCCCTGCAGAACTTTGCAACTAAAATTAGGGGTAGACCCGTTAAGGAGTTGATTGTTATATACAAGGCAAAATGTGTTGCCACGGCCACCTATGGTTCTGGTATCTGGGGGATTGATTCCTCAACTTCCATTCAACAAACTGAAAATTGCTTCCTCAGATACCTCCTGGGGGTCCCCAAATCAACACCCAGCTATTTCGTACACATAGAACTGGGTCTCCCCTATATCTCCGATATCATAATGACTGAGCCCATTCTGTTATGGCATAAGCTGTGGCTAACCCCAGAGACAGTCTTTAATCGTAATATAATATCTGATTGCCTACAACTCGATGGTGTAAAGCAAATTAAATGGCTGTGTTTGACCGAGATTGGCCACCCTGAGTTTTTTAAAAATCCATCTAGTATGGAAATAATATCAAGGAAAGTGTTACGTAAATTGGCTATGGACCATCTAGCGAACAAAAGATGGTCCACTGAAAAATTGAAAAAATCAGTGTTAGCCTATCAACAAATTACAACGGAACAGGGTCTGCAATTGTACCTTGTTAGTGACACTAATTGTTATGCCAGAATGCTTCTTGCAAGGTTTAGATTGGGTTCTTTTTATTGTTTAATCACTTTTCCAAACTGCAATGACTGGTCGAGAGAAATGTCGCCTTGTCCCTGTGATGATCTCGCCCCTCAATCTAATCTGCATTGCATTTTATTCTGCAAGTTTTATCAGGTTCCAAGAAAGATCCTACTTAAACCAATTCTCAAGGAGTGGGGACTCCGGTCATGTAGAAATGCTTTTCTTAGACTAAAATGGCTGGAAACCTTGGAAGTGATCCACACTCTAGTTACATTTTTGAAACTTTTGGTAAAGTTTAGGAACTCGATGTAATATATTACATGTTTATATAAATTTTTGAAATTTTTAAAATGTATAAGATTTTAAAGATATAAAATGCACAAGTGACTTTTTTATATTCCCCCTGTCCTTTTAAAAAAAAAAGATGTTTGTTCCTACTAAAATGGTAATGTACTGGCTTCTTGTGACTTATATTTGTTTCTTGTCATATATGTCTTTTAACAAATGTATGCTTTTATGATATTACAGTTTATATCGAAATAAAGCTTTTTTTTTTTTTATTTGAATTTGAGCCTAACTGGGTTCAAGAAATCACCTGCATCAGCTGCACCAGAAAGGAAAATAATCCAGCCTACCATTGTCAGCATGCTTAGGTTGAAGGGGCAGTACGAACGCAGCCACCCAAAGGCACTTTTGTACAATGCAAAGCTGGCTAAAATGTTGGAGCTGGACCTTCTCCCTTTTTCTTTTGTGGAAGGGGTGGGTTTCCTTGAATTTGGGACAGCCATCTGCCCAAAATGAAAGATTCTCAGCAGGTCCTATTTCGCCAGATTTGCCTCCACTTGCTACTACATTTAACACTACCATTAAAAACTCTTGTGTATCATGCTGCATGTTCAAAGTGAACTGTATATCACCATTACAGTGGTCAACCATATCATGTATAAATGCAGTAGAATTACACATGTGTTTGTCAGTATGTACTAAGTTGAAAAGAGTTTGCAATGCTTGACATAAAGATTTCTCTTTGTGTTGAATAATATTTTCAACCTCCAGCTGTAGGTGGAGTAGAACATTAACTACTGCATTGCTGTAACATGAAACTCTAAAAGTGTCAGAAAATTGAAAACCTATTACATGGCTGACTTAATAATTTGTTATCTTTCTCGAACTGTTTATAGAGTCTTCACTTCATTTTCAAACTTTTGAAAAATGTACCGTCTCAGAACATTTTTGCTTTCTGTAGGCTGGATGCTTTTCAACAATTGAATATAAGTTCAGGTGAGGAACATTGATGCCTCACAAGCGACTATACTCTGTCACACATGACGAGTCAGCATTTCAAAATCAAGAAGGTACAAGCCTTACAATGACCTCAGCAATGATAAAGCAATGTGAGGTATTACTTATTTAAAGACTGTGTGACCTATATTTATCATAGCTGCATCCAACCTTAATCCTTTAGATTTTAAGAGAGATGAGAGATAACCACTGTCTCTTGGTCACGTTCATTTACAAACTTTTATAAAACGTACTATTAATAGATCTCAAATTCATTCTCCAAGAAACATTTTTTACTCATTTCAGATCCAAGAAAGAATATTTAAGATTCAGACTTTTGTGATTCATGTGTATTCTTTGTATTGGTAATGTCCTAAGAAGCAAGGGTATGTTAGGTGCAAGTACCATGTATGATGGTCATTAGATGTAATAGGATAGGCTTAAATACTAGGTAGAACATTTTATGGCACAATTAATGTGGACAGGCAAAATAATGTTTTACAACCAATCTGTAAGAAGTTAAGTTAATAGTCAAGTTGAGTCTCTGCCAACCTTGAGTAATAATTAAAATCCTTGTCAGGGTGAACTCTTAAAGTCGCTAAATTAATCTGAGGTCAACCACCTTGTAGCTATCGCACAAACGGGACAGGCTTAACTTAGGGCAATAAGTAAAGTATTTGTACAGTAACCAAAACATTAACAAAGCCAAAACACAACCCCATAAAACTCTCAAACAGGATTATAAAATTAGAGTAAATTAAAATTACACCTGTTAGTATATAACGTTTTTGTACAGATATGCAAGACCCAGACAAAGTGTCATTCAAAAACCTCTACTTTAGCAATACAGGATTATATGTGCTTAGACAGGAGAATGTGTCCAATGCTTCAAGTTAATACATTATAGTGGACGAGATCAGAGAGAGAACAGCTGCAACCTGTGATACAAACTGATGGTAGCTAGAAATCAATAAAATAAACAAATCAAGAAGTCATTAATCAATCTGGTATTGACAGTTTCTCCAGAGAATGATTGTGCACGGAGGTGGTACCAGGGGATTAATGCAAGTAAACCAATCAGCTTTGAGGTCAATTTAGTGGGGAAAGATAAGATACAGGGATAATCAGAATACATTGCAACAAGAGCAAAATTGCGTGCTCTGTTTATGCTGAGGTTATAGAAATAGACACATAGTCAGATAAACACATAGTCAGATTGCACAAATCAAACAATACGTAGTCAGATCACACGTTATGCTTGAGCTGAGTTTTAGGACACGTAGATGACACAAACCAAATAACACGGCAGATAGCACTAAGAACACGTAGTCTGGATTGTGGAAGTGATTGCACCAATGAATGAAGGAGGGTAGGAGGTTTGGCTTTAATTGTGTAATGTTGCTCAAATATGGCCATTGTCAGTTACATGATTAGTATGTATGATTCAGCAGCAATGCACTATTTAAAGGGCTATCTGCTGTAGACAATTTGAGAGTTTGGTGACAATCCTACCTGGGTTCATCACTCTCCCCGTTGCTGTAAACTAAAACCTTTATATTTTATCACTTACTTTTGCTTGTTTTTCTACTTCAATTAAGTTCTAACCAACACACCAAAAGAATACAAATCCAAAAAGAAGAGCCGGGACCGATAAATACAATTTGAGGCTGAACATGATGGAGGATGGGCTAGATGCAGAAACCAGGTTAGAGATATTTCCTTGAGGTTAAGGGCCTAATTTTTAAGTTGGCGGTAGGTATACTCTGTGGCAACAGTGGCGGAATATACATACTGCCAACATAATGGTCTGCCTGTCCGATTTAGATGAAGGCAAACTATAAGATTGGCTATGGATGAATGAATGAATGAAATTATTTATAGAGCGCACGATGGCCAAACGGCTTCCTGGCGCTGAGAGGTCTGGGGAGCAGAATAAACGAGTCCAGGGAGGGTTAACAGGAGTAGGCAAAGGCAAACAAGAATGTTTTGAGCGCTTTGCGGAAGTGTGAAAAGATAGGAATAGAACGCATAGAGAGAGGGAGGGAATTCCAAAACCGGGGTGCAAGAACAGAAAATCTAGACCCACCAGTGCGAGTTTTGCGGAAACGGGGGACCGTGAGAAGGGCAGAAGAAGATGAGCGGAGAGTGCAGACAGGGGTGTGGGAGGAGATAAGAGAGTTGATGAACGCCAGTGCAGAGCGATCAAGGGCCCGGTAAACAAGGCAACCTGGTTTGAACAAGGATCTCTGCAGAATGGGTAACCAGTGAAGGGATTTGAGGACAGGAGTGATGTAATGAGTTTTGGGCAAGTGAAAGATGAGACGGGCAGCCTGGTTTTGGATTGCTTGGAGGCGGCAAGTTTCGTAGGCCGGGATGCCCACGAACAAGCTGTTTCCATAATCCAGGCGGGAATCCATAATGGATGTGACCATTCCATCACTGCCATATCCAAATCTCTTCAAAAGCCCTTACTCCATTGTGCCATTAGAAAAACTTCCTCACACTCAATCAAGATGTTCTCAAATATTGTGGCATGTTAGCAGAACCCTGCACCAAACAGCAAAATGCATTGTTAGAAACCACTGTAGCAGCTATTCTTGCTAATGTATTATACATGACCACCTGCTTGGTGATCATTTATAAGTTTGGTGAGTGGTACCACCACCAGGGGAATGGAGAAATGTACTTTGTCCTACTAGTGGAAAAAGGGTCAATCACCCACATTTAAATAAGGCCCTTAGTCTCAATGAGAGTCAAAAATCTTCTCCGGGTCAAGGCAGCAGGCTGTAGCGTTTTATGGGCCCGATTCACAGAACTAACTTAAGACAAAATCCTAAACGTACTACTTTTGGTATTCACAGAAGTTAGGATTTTGTCTTAAGTTTGTCTTAAGACAGATTTAAGACTGACTTAAGACAAAATCCTAACTTAAGTCTGTCTTAGGTCTGTCTTAAGATAAACTTAAGACAAAATGTGAACTTCTGTGAATACCAAAAGTAGTAAGTTTAGGATTTTGTCTTAAGTTAGTTTTGTGAATCTGGCTCGAGGGCTCCAAGAAGGTAGATAGTCCTTGGATGTGGAATGGGTAAAGCTATTGGTTTTGGCAGGAAAATCTCACAGTAGGAGTCATTTGAGTTTAGAACCCATAGAAGTCGTCTCGCATGACAGATACCTGCGGCACCTTTGTCTGGTAAGGATTTGCACAATCTTACCTAATCACTGTTTTGGAGGTCAGAATCCCTCAGAGGAGCAAGGTTGTAGCCAAAGAGAGCTCAATGAGGCCACATAACTTCTCCGTGAGGTCCCTCTGAAGTGGATTTGCTGCTGCAGAGAAGTTTCAAGCTGGAGCAATCTCAATCTTTAGCATGGCAGCAATACAAGTTTGGGCGGCTTGGCTTGGTAGATTTGTTCCTTTCCTCTGGATATCTTGACATTGAAACAATTTGTAGGTCTCAGTTTTCCTGGGGTGATAAGACACATCCAACCATACACACCCAAGGGCTCAATGACCTCAGGAACAGCAGAAGAACAGCACTTGATTAGCAGGACTCATTTGGAACTGGTCAACTGGGAATCTTCAGGAAAGGACTCTTGTAGCTTGTTGTGGCCATATAGCTTGAAGAGGAGCTCAGCCTTCTGACCTTTGGAATTCACTAATTTGTCCTTGGTACAAGAGGAACCCAGTATAGTCCTTCAGGGCTCCTAACAGGTCACAGACAGAAGGGTGATTTCTCCTCTGTTCTTCGTAATGTTCAGTAGAGATCTGAGGAGGATGTCAAGGGATCCCTCATTTATGCCTGGTACTAGCTTCCGAGGGGGTGGTGACCCCTCCCTAACCAAAGGACTGAGCAACATTATTAAAATTCATTGGGAAGGTGGAGGGACCGTGCTTCTTCACTCACTTAAGATACTTCAACAAAATGTGATTGTGTTTTAAAACAAAGGAAATATATTTGAAATGTTAGCTCACAATATGCAAGTTCTTAATTGTCTTCTCTAAGATGATTTTAATGTTAAGCTCAATTAAGGTAAGAAAATACACCATAATTACAACAACAACAAATTAAATGCTATCACTTGCTTATATTTGCTTACTCAAGGAGTTACAAATGTAACTTGGAATGTGAACTAGTTTAATTTGCTAGCAACTCCAGTCAAAAAACTCATCTTCATTCGCCGTGCCCTCAAGATTTTCTGAGTCTAGAACTTCCACATTAAATGAAGTATCCATTGGGCATATCTATCATCAGTGCAGCCAGTGCAGTGCACCCTCTCCTAGCGAAGTGCAAAGCCTTGTGGGATCTCATTCTTAGCTGCCTTTTATTATCCAAATGGGAGAAGAGATTCACAACTTTATGCATGAACTTTGGCACATAAAACCCTTTCTAGACCACTCAATATTCCTTCACAATAGTGTCTCTAAGGGACATTCTCTTACCTTTCTGACTGTTAAACAAGGACATTGCATGCTGCCACATCATTTCACTTTTTATAACCAAGCAGATTAAAATTCATTTTGAATGCAATTACATTGAATACACAGTCTATGCACTATCAGCAAAAGCAATTAGAGGATAGCTTCATTTGTTATAAGTGAAATGAGACTCTTGCGTGAAAAGTATTTCCTTAATGCCCAAACACAGCCATCATTGGCAGGAACAAATGTGCGATGAATCATGCTCAACCAATCATTTCCAGTGCTTTATCATGTATCCCCTAATAATTTAAATGAGGCCTTCATTATTGCAAGAGAACCGGCACATTTTGACTGTGGCTCCACCTGAATATTTCCCACCCTTCCTTTCTGCAATGACTTTCTAACTTCTGTTTTCAAAAAATGAACTTTCCTTGTTCAGCATTTATTTTTCTCAGCAAGTCTTCTGTTTTTCAGCCTGAGCATTCTTGAATGTTTTTTAAAATTCCCAAATAATCTTAAATTTGGCAAATGTCGGTGCATAAATGTGGGGTAATGTTACAACTTGTTAGTGATAAAGTATTCATTTCCTAGCAGAAGTTGACAGTGGCAGCAAAACACAATTTAAGATATAAGGTGTCGCTTTGATGGATGCAAATATGGTAGGTTTTATTTGCCGGTTCCCTCGATCGTGAGGCAAATCTATTTAAATGAAGACCTATTGGTTGCAGTCTTCATGCTCCGCATGCTCCAGGCTTCACTTTCCTGTGATCACAAACACATTAGGCTTGTTACTGTACACATGTTGGTAGGATGACACAAAGGAAAATATAGGCTTAATTTTGTTACAGATTTCATCTCACTATTTAAGATGTATCTAGGTTTTCGAACAACAAAATAAAAGCAGAAATGTACTTACTCATTCTAATAGGAGTATCACACCATCACCCATTCTCCAAAAGTGGCCACTTGTGTTTGCACAGAAATCTGGGAAACCTGACAAGTTACTGTGTACTACATACATGTATAAATACACATAAATTATACTAGTGATCTATGGTGTATGTTTGTAGTGTAGTTCCTATATTCCCAATAGGCTCTGCGCATTGGAATAACATAAACGATAGTTTAGACGTAGGACTGAGGTCGACTAGGTCTCCAATGAATATGTTAGGCTTAATTATGAATGCCAGCTATCTCAGAGGTCACTAGAAGCTTTCTCGAATTCACAAGAAGGGATTAGTTTCTGACAACTTTGCTCCCCCAAGAATAAGGAGTATATCTCCATAGTCGCGTAAACAATAGATGGCTATTTCACTCAGTCAATCGTGCATGCTTAGTTTCACCAGAAGTGCAGAGAAATAGAGAGACGGGCGTTTTCAATGAAAGTGGTTATTTATTGAGCAGTCTACTTTCTCATGCAAGAGAAGTGAATTGCCACAATTGTAATACTTGTCATAAAGAAAAGTGCGTACAGTTAAAGGAGTATTATGAAATAATACTGTAAAAGCATTTATATGGTTTCTAAGCCATAAGATACTTAAAACGGGTAAAATACATACAATGATGAAAGTTGACTAAACGTACTCAACTGGTGCTTCTAAGATACGCCTACCCCGGTGTACCTAACCTAAGCCTAGTACATGGGACGGAGTAAATAAGTTGTATTTTTTAGTTAAGATAGTTTTTGCCAAGCATCTGAATCAAGAATTCTCTAAGGGTCTAATCAGCTCCGTTCCTTGGTTATAGAATGAAGGAGTTCTTGTATCTCTCTCTCAGGACTCGATCTCCCAGCAACCCACAAGGGTGACAGGGAAACACTGGAGCTGGATTTCTCGGCAGGAGAAAAGACAGCGTCTCTCTCAGTGCGTCAATGGGAGGGTCGGCTTCCTTCGGCACTCGTTTCAGCAGGGCATCAGGCAAGTAGATAGCCGATCTGCTTCAAACCACTGTGTGTTTTGCTAGGGCAGATGCTGGTATATTTATACCTGGAAGGTGCTGAGTTTGACGTAAGGTTGGACATAAGACGTCACTAAGAACTCGCAGTTCTTTCAGGACTCCAGGAGTTCTAGGACAAATCAATACAGAAGCAGGGGGAATTCCCGGGCTGCTGGGGCTTGGTTTGTTTAAGAACGCGTTGTGCTTTCTAGGAGTCTATGGGAGTAGCCTTGCCGTATTTGGACTGCATTGACTATGACTTAATATGGGTATGATTTTTATGCCTTTATAAGGATACGATTTGATATAACCACATAAGGGCATAAATCGGGGATCTTTAAATAGGGTCCTAGATTTGTCTACAACATGTTCATAAAGTACACCCTTAGGGATGCTCCTGAAATAGGTGACAAGTTCTGTGTACAGTGCGCTGTAGTGGCCAAGCGCTGATCCTGTGGATGCTGAGGTTCAACCACAATTACAGTTGTATTGCAGCTCTCTAGCTTTCTAGATATTTTAGCCGCTGACTTATATTCATCTTAGTGCTTACTATTGTTTACGTAATTATCAACATGCATACAGAGTAATCTACAAGGTAAAGTGACAAACAATATCATGCTACAAAAATATTCAACTACTAAACTTTAATTGATGAAGCTGATATTTTATGATACCAAATGCCTTTGCTTTAAGGCCTGTAGCTTTCTTTGATCTACTTAAAATTGACACCAGCAAGAATGCACAAAATGGTCACACGTTCCATTTTCTGTGTCAGCCAGCTGCAACGTGCAAAGCAACGCAAGGCTTTCCGAGAAATACGCGTGCTAGCTTCCACCTAGCTATTGCAGAAACAGCACATTTCATAATAGTGTCGACATGACCTGACCGGTCACGTCTGTGTCATTTCCACGTATACCAGAAACACATAGTTCACCTTTGTGGGAAAACCCCAATTCTACTTCGTCAATGACACGTGGGCAGCAACACCGGGTCGTAGAAATATGTCGGTCCTTAAAAGGTATCACATCAGGGTTGGCCTTCACTGATTGGTCCAGCAGGACATAGTCTGATCTGTTTTACGTATTTTGTGATGCCCATCCTTTGGGGGTGGTACCTATAAAATATCTCTGTACTGTCATACCAATTGGGCACTCAGTAAGCTTTGCTGAGGTCTCCGTGCTGCACGTTTATTTTGCATTCTGATTGGGTCCCCAATAAATCTTGCAAACTTGTGTGCTGAGAGAGAATTGTTTCTGTGTTATTATTTACCCTTTATTATTTCAGATTCAACATAATCATATTGTAAAGTTAAGTATATGTGGGTAAGTAGATTACTATACTGAACTTTACATGTAGACCATGACTATAGAGCTGGCTACACCCGTATGCATCAGAGCACTTTACATTCGGTTACATAATGTTACAGAAAATGATAACAATTACACATTGTGTCAAAAATAAGCAACACATTGAAAGAGGAAGGAAAGGTGAAAGAAGTAGGGAGGACGTCAGGAAGGGGGAAGCGTGAAGGGGAGGATGAGGGAAAAGATGGCAGGAGAGACGAAGGAAAGTCTGCCCAAAGACCGACTGGCTAGGTGACGTCAGAGGAGGGAATCCACAGCCCATATCCCCTTTAGATTAACAAGGTAGCTCCATCGGGCATCAGTCAAATATCCAGTGGATAAAAAAGGTGGGAAAGATGAGCAAGGACAGGTGAGGGCTAGAAAGAAGAGAAGAGTAGAGCGGTAGGGGGTAGGGTGAAGGGGAGGAGGGGGATAAGGTCAGGAGAGATGCAGGAGAGTTTGCCCAAGGACCGGCTAGGTAGGTGATGGCCAAGGAGGGAATCCATACCCCATCTCCTCTTTAGCTCGCGAGGTAGCTCCACCAGGCATCAGTCAAAATGGCTGGGTCTCAACTGTTAATGGAGCGTTCACAGAGTCAATGACTCAGGCGACCATCTTGAGGTCAGGCAGGGGGGATGAGTCCTTGATGTATGAATTCAGAGGAACCCCACAATTTTCTATAATCCGGATAAAAGGGGGTACAAACTAAGCATAGGATCGGCATGATGAACAGAGCCAGGGTCTGCATGTCTTTAAGGGGAGCGTGTGATGTCGAGTGATATCCGCCAGGGGGAGAAACAGCTGCCATTAGCAGGACAGGCGGGGCGACTCTAGAGTCTTACTTGCATTATTTATATATCTATTCAAGGTCGTCTCAGAAGGACAGGGAAGTAGTTGTAATATCAAAACAAATTTTGCTGCCTTTACACTAAAGAAGAGGGGCAGGGTGTCTCTCTTGGATGTAGCTCTGACCCCTGCCGACGATCGATTGCGTGGGCCATTTTGGCATCCAGCGCAGGAACTAAGTAGGCACTTGCTGAAAATGAATTGCCCATAAGGACTACAGGAGGACATGGTCAAGAGTCCCAGACTTCCTGGGCTAACCAACCAGCTTCCCAGAGCTCCTGGTGAAGTTACAGATGACCCCACTCACCGTCTTCGAACTCACGGTGAGTGATGGAAATGGCGTACGAGACTCACAGGGGATCAGTGTTGTCTCCATTCCGCGCTTTGAGCGTTCCCAAACTATCGTCAGGCTTCAAACTGAGCCGCCGCCGTGAATCGCTTAGGAGGTCTGCTGCTCAGTTGTTCTGCTTAGCTCAGGACCAGAGAGCCCAGAATCGGTCGAACTGCTGTCAATACAGATATCTCCACGCTGGAAGAAAGGAGAAGAACGGAATTCAGCTCCTGGGGATCTGCCTGTATTCCGGTTGAGGAATCGTTGGTTTAGGAGGCAGAATAAGGCAGCGGACCAATGCTCGGAGGATAAAGGTAAGATTCCCTACGGAGCTCCAGCTCCGAGCAGCCATCTTACGAGGCCACGCCCCAGGTGTGATATATATACACTATACATATATATACACTATATATTATATATTATATATTATAATGTATATTATATATGCACTATACAATATATATATTACACTATATATTACACTCTATATATATATATATTCACTGAAAAAACCATAGGTTATAGACCATATATAGTTAGGAATTAGCATTTACAAAACCTTGAAAATTCACTGAAAAAACCATAGGTTATAGACCATATATAGTTAGGAATTAGCATTTAAAAAACCTTATTTTACTCACACAAAACCATTGAAATTCCATATATAGTTAGTTGCACTAACTATATATCGCGCACCCGCAATCCACTGCTGATCATGTCACATATTACATCATTCATGACATGGTCAGTGACATCACTGATGACATCACTGATGACATCTCAAATGACATCACTTGCCTTTTAATGATTCTAAAACAGTCACTATTATTAAAAACTTTACCAATATATATACTACTACCATGTTTTCTTTTAAAAACCTTTATTGTGAAAATGTCATTATACAAATACGAGCCTATAACCACGTGGGCCTGCCACAGAGCAAACTGTAATCGTATATGATGAATAGACATTTACACTGTAGAGGAACGTAACGGGCGGGCCATTAGGTTGCAAGAACTAAGGTGTCTAACAGTTACGGAATCGGTGGACGTACATTTTATAATTAAAATACGACAGGGCCAGTTACAATAAAATTATCTAGATATACATTTGCGGGCAAGTACCATGGGTGACGTTAATTCGAACTTTCAACAGTACAGTAATCAATAACACATCAGAACTTAATATCAATAGGGATGTCGAAATAGTCAATCAATTCTCGTCCCCGCCCGCCATGTACTTCAAAACTGCATACGTATCTCGTGATTTCAAGGTTCTGCAACCAGTACACAACAAGGAGTTACGAGTCCCATTTATTCCGGCGCCATTTTGGGCGAGGACGGGCAGGTCCAGGATATAGTCAAAATGTCTCTACCAACCATCGACTATGATGATGTTCATATGCTGTATTTATTAGAGTAACACTCATCTGTCCACATGAAATTAATTTGCCACAATCTAAACATGTCATTTTAATCTTTCCAAAGTTCTTCTAAATATTTGGGACCGTTTCCCTTGCCTCTGAAGCTCTCAGTGCCACTTCTTTGATGAATGTACTAGCAGGTCAGGGGTTCTCCTCCAAATCTCTCTTTTATGCAGCACTATAATTAATTGGTGCCACCTCTCCATATGACGATGCATGGTATAGTTACCACAACTATATTTTTTTTCGGTTCCTCTGGAGAGTTCATCGTGGCAGATGAAGCGTGTAACGTACCGGGCATTTACCTTTTTTTGCATGTACAGGAAAGGAAAAAAAAATCGAGCGTCCGAGTTCTAAGGTGTCCCAGGGCCATTTTAGTGGACCAGGCCCAAATCCAAAGAACAGGCCGCCATTTTGAGAGTCCTCTTGCAGCCGCCTGTCGCTGTAGCATCAAGAGCAGCCGAAACTCTGCTGAATGGCAACTGAAACGGTAAAGGGGCGCCCCACTACAGCAGATGAGCCTCCACCTAGGAAGGCCCATTCACGCCGGCTCCCCCCCCCCTTCGGGCACCCCACGCCGTTATTCGGAGCAGTATTGTAGGATGGCCACACCAGTGCGGCAACTTGCTAGACATCACCTCGGTGGTAACCGAATCTCAACGCCTTGTGGTGTCTTCTATTCAAAAAACATTGTTATGCTGCTTCGACCTATTCGCCGCAAGTGCGCACACAACTCAACTGCATAGCTTGCTAGACACCACCTCGGTGCCATCCGGATCTTGGAATGTCAGCACCTTTTGGTGTCTTCTCTTCAGAAAATATTGTTGCGCTGCCTTTGGCCCCATTCGCACATCAGTCCGCTACTGACGCCATCTCACAGGCTAATGGGGCGCCCCACGCCGACTTTCAGCATTGTAGAATGACCACACCAGTACAGCAACTTGCTAGACATCACCTCGGTGCCATCCGGATCTCGGCGACCCCACTGCAGATGAAGTGCCTCTCAACTATGAAACCACCACGGTGACATCCGGATCTTGGCGCGTTGTGCTGCCTTCGGCCTATTCGCACATCGGTCCGCTACTGACGCCATCTCACAGGCTAATGGGGCGACCCACGCCGAGTTTCAGCATTGTAGGATGACCACACCAGTACAGCAACTTGCTAGACATCACCTCGGTGCCATCCGAATCTTGGCATCTCAACGCCTAGTGGTATCTTCCATACAAAAAATATTGTTACGCTGCCTTTGGCCCCATTCGCACATCAGTCCGCAACTTAGACATCACCTCGATGCCATCCGGACCTTGGCATCTCAGCGCCTTGTGGTGTCAGTCAGAAAATATTGTTGCGCTGCCTTTGGCCCCATTCGCACATCGGTCCGCTACTAACGCCATCTCACAGGCCAACGGGGCGCCCCACGCCGACTTTCAACATTGTAGGATGGCCACAGAAGTGCGACAACTTACTAGACACCACCTCGGTGCCATCCGGATCTTGGCGCGTTGTGCTGCCTTCGGCCTATTCGCACATCGGTCCGCTACTGACGCCATCTCACAGGCCAACGGGGCGCCCCACGCCGACTTTCAGCATTGTTGGATGGCCACACCAGTGCGGCAACTTACTAGACACCACCTCGGTGCCATCCGGATCTTGGCGCGTTGTGCTGCCTTCGGCCTATTCGCACATCGGTCCGCTACTGACGCAAACTCACAGGCCAACGGGGCGCCCCACGCCGACTTTCAGCATTGTAGGATGGCCACACCAGTGCTGCAACTTGCTGGACACCACCTCGGTGCCATCCGGATCTTGGCGCGTTGTGTTGCCTTCGGCCTATTCGCACATCGGTCCGCTACTGACGCCGCCTCACGTGCCAACGTATTTTCTACGCATTTTATACCCTATGCCGCATAACAGGTCATGTGACTTGTTTATAAAACTTTTCATTGGTTCATTTTACTTTTGGTTTCCTAATGATGGAAGGCTTGATCATATGACCTAAAAACAACACTTTTCATTGGATGAAAACTTTTTTTTTTCCCAAACGATGAAAGCCCCACCTTGTTTCTGGATGTTTCAGACTAAACTGGCGTCAGCATGAGAGCACCACCATCTCGTAGCTCCGTCGTGGTCATTCCGCGAGCAATCATGGCAGCCGCTCCCCACCAGAAGCCTGCAGGAGTCGGGGCCCCCAAAACTTTTGATGAATTCTCAAGGCGGAGGGGACGCTTTCGAGAATGGGGTCCAAGACCTAGCAGACAAGCGTCCGATTTCCAAGGTGTCCCAGGGCCATTTCAGTGGACCAGGCCCAAAAAGGAAAGAGCCTGCCGCCATTTTGAGAGTCCTGTGACAGCCGCCTATCGCTGCACCGCAAGAGTGGGCGCAACTCAGCTGAATTGCGGCTTTTGACACAGTGGACCAAAAACGGACGGAATGGCAACTGAAACGGTAAAGGGGCGCCCCACTACAACAGATGACACTCCACCTGGAGAGGCCCGTTCACGCCGCCTCCCCCGGGGCGCCCCACGCCGTTATTCGGAGCAGCATTGTAGGATACCAAAACCAGTGCGGCAACTTACTGGACATCACCTTGGTGCCATCGTTCTGCTGCCTTGGAACTATTCGCACAACAGTTTGCTACTGATGACCCACCCCCCGCGACGCCCCACGCCGTTATTTGCTGGGTGGCAACTTACTAGACATCACTTTCGTGTCATCTAGATTTCGGCGCGTTCTGCTGCCTTGGAACTATTCGCATAACAGTTTGCTACTGATGACCCACCCCCCGCGACGCCCCACGCCGGAAATCTGGACGTTGTGCTGCGTTGGGACTATTCGCACAGCCGACCTCTACTTCGTTGTTTTCCCTAAAAATGTTTATATGTTATTACTATTTTTGTTTTCTTGTATATATTTATAAATTATTAAAGTTTTATAATCTTACTACTTTGTCGGAGTGCTATATATTTTTAATGTGACACATAATTGTAAAAACATTGATGTACAAAGAGTCATCCCTGGAATCTTCCGCTTCACGCTCGGTCCCCTCCCCAATCACAATACAGGATGGTTTTCAGATAATAGCAACGCTTCTGCTGTGACGGATCTCATCGAGTGTGGGCCTTGATCTACTATAACTCCTTTGAAGAGGGGTGATTCTTTACAGCTGTGGCCATAAACTACATCTGCAGGGCTAGCTGATAGCCTAGGACCGGCCTGGACAATCGGACACAGAGGAAAAGAAGTGTCAGAGGGTGCGGTAGTGAATAGGGCGAAAGGGAGGTGTCGGGCGGGAACAGGGTGTGATTCTCAGGGAAGAGCAGCGCAGATGGGGGGAGGTTTATTACCCATGCATAAGACAGAGAGCGGGGGTGACCACTGCCTGGGTGAGATGCTTGCGAGGGTGGGGAGCCATGCTAAGGATCGACAGCGTGCACAGAGTGGGTCTGGTCAAGGCATCTAAAATGGCTGCCTTGCACGACAAAAGTGTGGCATTTGAAAAAAGACAAGATGGCGCAGACAATGTTTTTCAACACTTCCTGATTTCCTTCGAATCGAACGTTAACAGACGTTGGGGCATATTACCAAAGTTAAGCGATATTTATCCCTAACGATGCATTGCAAAGATTTTTTTACCGTCAGAAATTATCGCAGATAAACCTTGCTATTATCAAGGTTTATCGCAAATACGATAAAAAACGACCGCAATGCATTAATATCGCTGAAAACTCAGCGATATTCATGCATTACCGAGCTAATGCTCTTAGCCATGTTATCCACCTCCCATTGGAAAACATGGCTAAGAACTGCTCAGGGCAGCTGTTACTTTTTGGAGATATTCGTGCTTATCTCGAATATTTCCAAAAGTTGATAATAGGAGATAGCGATGTTAGCGACTGTTTCCAGTCGCTAACATCTTGGCATGCCCGCTTTGCATGTCATTAGTGATAAATATCACTCACATGCAAAGTGGGGCCCAAGATGGTCGCTATCTCCTACTAGCCGTCGCTAACTGGTGTTAGCAACAGCTAGGTAATACAGATATAATTTTATCTCCGCGAAGCGGAGCGCTGTTACAGATATATATCTTGTTTTTGAACGTTAATTTCTCAAAATGCACTGAAGCACATATATTGAGACCTAGCAAAGGCACATCGGGCTACCAGTCCCTAATATTTTACCAAGTTTCATGCAAATCCATTCAGCCGTTCGATTATTTTTATTATTTTTTTTTTTTGCCCCGCGGGGCCCTTTTAAAACCTCCACATCAAACCTAGGGGGTCAGCGAGGATCTACTATGCCCCCTTATGGTCATTTGCCCCTTCGCTTTGGCCTCCTCTTGTCTCTCGATCCTACCGAGAGACAAGATGGCGGCCGCTACGTACTGTTTGGAATGTTTACAGACACCGGAGAGCCAATCAGCTTCGCTTCGCAAAGCTCCGTAACGCGAAAAGTACGCGAAGCGGTGCGCTGTTACAGATATATATCTTTTTTTGAACGTTAATTTCTCAAAATCCACTGGAGCACATATATTGAGACCTAGCAAAGGCACATCGGGCTACCAGTCCCTAATATTTTGCCAAGTTTCGTGCAAATCCATTCAGCCGTTCGATTATTATTATTATTATTTTTTTTTGCCCCGCGGGGCCCTTTTAAAACCTCCACATCAAACCTAGGGGGTCAGCGAGGATCTACTATGCCCCCTTATAGTTATTTCCCCCTTTGTTTTCACCTCCTCTTGTCTCTCGATCCTACCGAGAGACAAGATGGCGGCCGCTACGGACTGTTTGGAATGTTGACAGACGCCGGAGAACCAATCAGCTTCGCTTCACAAAGCTCCGTTGCGCGAAAAGTACGCGTCCTGGGACGCTGCCAGGTCCGCTGTTACAGATATATATCTTTTTTTAAACGTTAATTTCTCAAAATCCACTGGAGCACATATATTGAGACCTACAAAAGGCACATCGGGCTACCAGTCCCTACAATTTTGCCAAGTTTCGTGCAAATCCATTCAGCCGTTCGGGCTAAAAGTGAGGCCAACCGCCCTATGGAAAACTCAATGTTAAAAACACGTTTTGGGACCCCCCTTTTTTCTCGGCCCCCCCTTGACGAACCCCCCCCAAATTTTCAAGGGCTGCTCAGAAACAAAATGTGCCATTTTCCTGAAAATGTCAGCCAATTCCGTCCACAAACGCCAAAGTTATTAGACATAGAATTTTCAAAAATCCCATAGAGAAAAAATCCTAACTATATATACCTACTGGCGACCGCCAGTAGGTAATATATAGATATATAAACATATATATATAAAACCTTAGAATTTTACTGAATGAACCAAAGGTTAAAGTAACATTATAATTAGGTCAATTTCTCAGTGACAATATTAAAGTTTCAAACTTAAAAAAACAAACACATTCAGCAGTTTAGCACTATAGCTTGCGCCCCAGCTATTCATTGCTTATGACCTCACATATGACATGGCACATAACATGTTGTATGATTTAATTTATAACATCACTGATGATATCTCAAATTACATCACTGATGACATCCTCCAATAAATGTGTTAGTTTGCTTTTGAAGCATCGGAAATTCGACTCCACCCGTACCCTTCACAGAAGCACAACATTTACGTACACTTGACATCATATACTCTGAGTGAATTAACCTTATTAACATGAAACAATGCATTTAAATGCATTATTGAAATGCATTCACTGTAGAGGTTAGGGATTTACAAACATGTGTATTCTAATGTTTGGGTTAACCAGAAGATTTGTAGTTCTTACTCACATTTACATTAATGTCCAGATATTTATTGTATTTATTGAATGTACTTTGCATATGTAACCATGAGTTAATTTATTCACATTTTGCATGTATTCTGACATTGTACATGCACAAATAATCATATATTTGAAGTATGGACGAATGGGAATAAAATATAGAGTTTAGCAGCAGTAGGTCTTTACAAATCTTCGAAATTGTGTGTACTCATACTAGCATGTGAATTAAAGGACATTTTTCAAAGTGACAATTTTTTTTACACATTGTCTTACATTTGGAAGGCAGAAATGCATAGAAAGTCAATAGGTAATAACAGTACCTGGCTAGAAAAATGTTGAGGGATCCATGCAAGCCATACCTCCCTGGAGTCCCCAGGGTGTCTACTTTTCAGAAATGTGTGGGTTTGTGAGGTTTCGCTAGAAGTCCGCCAAGCCCGGGTCTAAAAAGCCAGATGCCTCCCTATCAAAACCAGGTTGTTTTGTGATAGGTAATATTGATGTCTCCACAATATGTTTTGGGCCCTTGCCTGTCGCAGGCACTTGGCCCAACCACACAAGTGAGGTACTATTCTTATCAGGAGACCTGGAGGAATGCTGGATGGTAGGAAATCTGTGCCAGCCTGGTGATCCCACAACTTTCCCACACAGAAATTTGAGAAAAGTTAGATTTCTTCAGCCAAATTTGAGGTTTGCAGAGGTTTCTTGGTTGGAGAACTTTGGGCGGGTCAATGCAACCAATACCTTCATGGACTACCCAGGGTGTCTAGTTTTTACAAGTGTCTGGGTGTGGTAGGTTTTCCCAGATGGCTGCCCTGCCCGGGGCTAAATAGCCAGGTGACCCCTTTTTCAAAACCAGGTTGTTTTATGATAGGTAATTTTGAAGTCTCCACAGTAGAATTTGGGTCATTTCCTGTTGTGGCCACTATGCCCACCCACACCAGTGAGGTACCATTTTTATCAGGAGACTCAGAGGAATGTTCGGTGGTTGAAAATTTCTGGCGGCTCGGGGATCCCACAACTTTCCCACACAGAAAAGTGAGGAAAAGGTGTTTTGTTTTAGCTACATTTAAGGTTTGCAGGGAATTCCGGGTAGGACAATATTGGGAGAGCCATGCAAGTCACACCTCCCGGGTCTCCCCTAGGTGTCTAGTTTTCAGAATTGTCTGGGTTTTGTATGTTTCCCTAGATTGCTGCTGAGCCCAGGACCAAAAATGCAGGTGACCCCCATGAAAAACTAGATAGTTTTGTGATAGGTAGGTGGGCACCCGTGTTTTTGGTTCTGGGTTTGCAGACATATAAGGGGAACCTAAAAAACCCAGACATTTCTAAAAACTAGACACCAGTGGGAGTCCAGGGAGGTGTGATCCCCCAACATTTCCATTACAAGAATCTGCTGCAAACCTCAAATGTTGCTAAAAAGTCATATTTTCCTCTAATATCTGTGTGGGAAAGGTGAGGGATCACCACACAGTATACATTTCCTACCCCTCTGCGTTCCCCTCAGTCACCTGATAAAAATGATACTGTGGATGGGCCAAGTGCCTATGACATGAAAGGGCCAAAAAATTGTAGAGATTGAGGGTGGCCAAAAGCAGGTCCAAAAAGGCAGTTTGGTTATATGTTTTTAGGCTGATGCTACTTTTGGCACCCACACAAGTGAGGTATATTTTTTTTGTGAAACCAAGGGGAATGCTGGGTGTTAGTAAATGGGTGCCTGCGAGGAGATACTACCATTTACCCACACAGACATGTGAGGAAAATGTTGCTTTGTAAGTGAATATAAGGCTTGCAGGGGATTATTGGTAAGAAAGTGATGGGCTATACATTCAAGCCACACCGCCAGTCAGGAGTCAGTACACACACCACCATCCACGCACACCAGCAGCTAAGCGCCATCCACGCACACCACCAGCCAAACGTCAGCCATTCAAGTACACCGCCCGCCAAATGCTATCAATGCACACAGTCAGGCAAGCAATATCCATGCACACTGCCAGCCAAGCACCACCCACACACTCTGCAAGCCAAGCGCCATCCCTGCACACTGCCAGCCAAGCAGAGCTAGACTGAGAAGAGCAACCAGCCCTGGTACATTGCTGCTCGACTGGCCCAGGAGGGGCATGCTCGTAGAAAGCACCACTCCCGCTTTTGTTACTGGGACCCGCCCCTGGTGACAAAACTGCCCCCCACAGCCAGAAAACTGCCCCCTACCCCTTTGGGACACCGGGGAAATTCCCAGTGCCCACTGTGTCCAGCCCGGCCCTGCAGCCAAGCACCATTCATGCACACAGCCAGCCATGCAACAGTCCACATACAACACCAGCCAAGCGCTATTCCAGGCACACCACAAGGCAAGTGCCAATCTACACACACGGTCATCAAGTGCAAGCCCACGCATACCATTAGCCAAGTGCAGGTCCACACACACAGCCAGCAAAATGCCAGCCAAAGGTCAGTACACGCAGACTGTCAGCCAAACTCCAGTGTACACACACACACAAACCTGCCCTGGTTTCAGTGGTTGGGTGCAGATGAGAATAAAAATATCACTGAAACAGCAAAAATGTATGCCTAAAGAAGATGGAGTGACCCTTGCCTATGGGGCTTCTTTATGGCATGTCCAAAAACATATCCCTGGTGCTTAGTGGTTATTGCTCCAATCTGCCTTCTGGGGGGCAGAAAGCCTTTTTTGGCAGAGGGGGCATCAGCATGTCCATTCTAAGCAGCCCCCACCCCATGTATAAAAAGAATCCCTGGTGTCCAGTGGGCTTTCTGCCACCCCCGGGTGCAGATCAGAGGCTATTACCCCCATCTGCCTCTAGGGGGCATAAATACTGCGGAATTTTTTGGGGGGATGGGTGTATCGGCATGCCCATTTTGGGCAGCCCCACCCCTATATACATAAAATAATCCCTGGTGCCTAGTGTGCTTTCTGCCTCCCAGGGGGTTGATTAGGTGTTATTTCCCCGTCTGCCTCCAAGGGGTAGCAAAAAGACTGTGGACGTTTGCGGGACTGGGGCCATTGACATGCTCACTTCAGGCAGCCACCACCCCTAAATAAAATAAGAAAAATAAGCCATCTAGTGGGCTTTCTTCACCCCCGGGGGGTAGAAGTATGCTAATGCCCCATCTGCTCCCCAGGAAGGTGGAAAGATTGTGGAATTTTGCAGGGGTAGGGCCATTGGCATTTCCATTTCGGGCAGCCCCCACCTATAAATATAATTAGAAAAAGAATACCTGGCATCTAGTGGGCTTGCAGCCTCTCGGGGGGGCAGATCTGGGGCTATTGCCCCAATCAGCCTCCCAGGGGGGGCAGAAAGATTGTGGAATATTGCGTGGAGTGGGTGCATTATGATGCTCTTCTCAGGCAGCACCCACCCCTAAAACCAGGGGGGCAAAAAGGGGGTACAAAAAGACAGATTTTCCCCAAATTATTTTGAGGGGAGCAAAGGTCCGTGCCCAAGGGGTTGCTCCCCCTCTCTGGTGACCAGTGGGTGAATCCCTGCTTGAAGATCACCCTCCTAGGACAATACCCAAGCAGGGATCCACAAGGGAGAGTATCATTGGAAAGGGGGGATTCTCCCCTTTCCAATGATACCTCTTCTGTCTGTCTAAATGCTCGGGGGGGCTGATGTAGCCCCCTCTGCACATAGAAAGTGAAACTGAAAAGAGCCTATTGGCTTATTTCAGTTTTGGTTTCACTGAAATGACGTCAGTGCGACTTGCGTGCTGATTGTCATTTCAGGGCAACCATAGGACCAGGTTCAGGAGCTGGGGAAGCATTTCCCCAGCTCCCGAGGCTAGTGGGGGGAAAAGCCTGCACCAGACGGATTTCCAGTGCCATGGTGTCAGATGCGTGGGAGCCATCCGAGCAATTATAAGTCAGATGGCTCCTGCACATCCGATGCATAGAAAGGGTTAACACAAAATTTATACCTGCTTGCTTTGCATGTTGTTTCTTTTGCAGTTGCGTTCTTGTGTTATTATAGCTAGAGAAAGGAGTATTGTTGTATTATTGATAGTAATGTTTGAAAAGAGAAATCTTGGCAAAGAGTGTGAAGAGCTAATTAGCTGAAGAAGACTCTTATTCATTGTGTATCAGGAAGAGGGAGACATTCAAAATTACAGTGACTTCCAAGATGTGGGATGGGAAATTTGAGGGATGTTACTGATACCTACTCTGGGTAGGGGAGAGTAATTGTTTTTAGTGGCATAAAATGGGATAATGGTTCTTGAAATGTGTATGGTTTAACACGTGTTCACTCTGTTAGATGAAGCAACAGATCCCTTTCGGCTTGGAGAGGTAAACAACATTCTGTATGCTTTTCTCTTATGACTGTATGGTTTAATGGCAAACACATATTCTTATTTCAGAAGATTTCTACTAGACTTTTCACTATGCTGACACCTTTCTGCCCAACCAATTTCTTTGAGTGAGTTCTTTCTTTGAGAATAAGCTCTCTTTTTAGACTTAAGACTTAGGTTAGATGACTTTGGAACTTATTCATGCTTATGGATGAGAATCGCGGTTTCTTTTCCGAACACCAAATCCTAATACTTATTTTCTGCATTGCTTTTGGTATGCAATATGTTAATGAGATAGAACTGCGATTGACTTGCAGTCGTGATCTTATATCTTTATAATATATTCCTCAGATTTGCATTTATTGGATTGACTATTAACTTGTAATAAACCCATGTAACCTTTCTTACTGAGTCCTTGTCTTCATTGTGTGACCAAAATGGTTACATGCGATTTGAACTCTTTTCTAAAGTTAATTCCTGAAGAGACGCTGAAGTTATAATTGGGTTCGATGTAGCCTAAGATCCTGGGATAGTAATAGGTTATAGGTGTAGAAAACACTGTGTGTTAATTTTCTGCTAAGTTTGGTGGTGCTTATCGTGAGTCATTGTCGATAGCACAATTGAAATAAGAACTTATATGTTTGTGTGAGTGTAAGGTGTGGTTGGTGAAGTTGTTCCTAATGCACAGGGAGAAGATGCACTGATTTGAGCGATTCCATGCTGGTTGAGTTGTCATTTGAGTGTGAGTCAAAATAAGCTGTAAAGTGTCAGTCTGGACTATTTCTTGCACGATTAAATACTATCAATCTTTTAGTGGAGTAGGCAAAGGTGTTGAATTTGTTATGTGCTCGAATTGGGACGTTTATGAAAACTGTAAGGAATGAGACAAATGTCATAGTGTGCCACACTGAGGTGGTATGTTGATGTAAAGCTGTGCTCCTATTGGTTGACCAAGTCATAGAGAGCTGTGCTGTTATTCATTGTTGAGGCTGAACAAGAATTGTGGGTAAATAATTATTTCCTGATTCAATACACAATTTTTATTGAGATTGCTGACATTATTGTTGAAAAATGAAAATCATCATAAGACCAAATATGTGTGACTTCACACACACACACATTTGGCTGAACCAATGGCATTGGATCACTGATAAAGTAGGTGCATTGATGTTTCCACACTATGGCACCTTTAATTTGAGACATATGGAACATTTGAGAAGAGAGCTGCCTGAAATGATGCAGCAGCCTACAACTACAAAGTGCTAAGCGCTTAATGCTTGGGAGCATGGAGCTTATGTTAGGAAAAGGGAAATATATCAGGGAAGAGTCTGAAAGGTAGTACGCACTTATGCAGATGCCATATGGAATGCAAAGCACAAAAATAATTAGAGAACGGATATGATTGAGGGAGCTAGACTATATCATGCAAAGATAGGTGAAGAATGCGAGAAATAAAAAGAAGGGAAAAGAAGAAAGTGAAAAACACAAGAGAAGCGTGCAGTGAGTGAGTGAGTGCAGTTGAAAGAAGTGATAGTGATTCTAACTATAATTTCTTGGAAGTGTTGTTAGAATCACATCCACCTCTGTATAATGAGACTCAACTTGAGGACGTGAGTTGTGTAGGGTCAGCGGGAACCCTAGAGTAGCCACTGCACCAGTAAATGTAACCCCAAATTTAATGGGAGACAGTTCAAGGATTAATGTTCCTGTTAATCCTACTGTGATTAATGCTCCAGATGCACTAATTGTTCCTGTCACTGTTGGTCCTGTATTTCCTTTGTAGAAACCGGGGTTGACAGAAAAAGAAACACATGTTTTGGTAGTTCCTACTTGATTAGTTGGAACAGCTAGTGTATCTGTGGGCTTAGGAACGGGTGTTCCTTTAGTCCCAATGCAGGTGAATACCCCTTGTGCTGCAAATGCAGATCCAATTACAAACCAGACACGGTTTACCCCCACAACAGGGTTTGGTCAAAGATCGCTAAAAGTTGGTATGCCTATTTGGAATACATCGCAGTGTTAAGTACACCTATAGTACAGATTGGTCTCAGTGTGAAAGAAATAGATGAATGGATTACGCTGTTCAAAGTATCTCCAAAAGAGGGTGAAAGCTCTGGGTTGAGTCAAGAAATAATGCAGTCCCCAGTGAGAGAAAATGCAGTAGGTGTGGGAAAACTAAAGTTAGAATAGGATGAGACGATTCAAGAAAAACTTGATATGACTTGATTAGATGTTTACAACAAACTTTTATTCATGCGTAAGGATTTTACCAAGCTTGCGGGACATGCCCATGAAAAGTCATCTGAGTTAGCCCAGAAATATTAGGTTAATTTGAATAGGACCATATCTCTACAGAAAATGTACTGTGCATTTATTGATAAAAACTGTAGAACTAGCATGAGAATATCAGGAACTGATCAGTAACATCCGGAAATTGAATTAGCTAGACAAGTGAGAAAATGGGAAACAAATCATGAACAAAACAAAACAAAAGGAGACCCACCTCTGTCTACTGTGGAGGGAGAAGGCACATCTACTTTTTAATTGAGGCTAGTGTCTGGTGTTGGTTAGGTCCAAGTACCTTGGAGCAGGAGTGATCTTACGCCATTAACAAATATTTTCATAAAATTAAGAGGAAAGCCAATGGAATGGTATTCACAGTTAGAGTGGTTTGTGAAGATTTCACAAATGTTGTGGGTGGATTTGAATATCCTATTTGACATGTGGTTCAAAGTGATTTGTTGGCAAGGTATTTATAGAGAGGCTAGAGAAAGAGCCGCAGAGAAATCCATTACCAAATGCTCAGTCAACAGTGGTGCTGAAAACCAATCAACAGTAACTTTTTTTAAAGGAAAAATATCAGTGAAATACATTGATTGGGTTAAGATTTACAGGATTACCCATGAGCTTAAAGAGCCAATCGTGCCTATTATGAGAGATTGTTGCAAGTGTTTAAAAAGCATAGTGGAATGGAAACTCTTGAGCCTAAACACATGGGCAATATTGTGTCTTGGTTTATAGAGGGATTAGGGCCTGAGTTTAGCATGATGATTCACCAGCATTTAATTTGTTGGTAGAACAAGTCATTTGATGAGAGTTTTAGAAATGCAATATATTGCAGTGTTGAATTGGACATGAAGGAGAGATTGAAAGAGAAATGGATGGTGGCAAAGATGAAAGCTGCACAAAGAAGAGGTCCAAGCAAGCCTTTTGCAGAAAACATTGGTTTGATGCAAAAACTGTATCAGTAGAGAAACCCTATGATGCAAGATGGGAATGGATTCCCATAAACAGGGTAGAGGATATAGGGTTCCAATTAACCTGAGTACTGGAATTGATGTGGCAACTAAGAAGAAAACAAATCCTTGTCATTATTGCAATAAGTTTGGGCACTAGAAGTGGGAATCTCATCTTGTTCCCAATACCAAGGTGAATGGGAAACAGGTTCAGAATTCAGGGTTAGTGCATCCACAGGATAATAACCCCATACAGTCGCAGAATGCACAAAGACCTAGAATGCAAAATATCCATGTGCCTCAAAGTCCAGTGATACAGGTTCCACAAGCCCAATACCACAACAGAAGGAAAATAGTCCCAATTCTAATTCTAATCAAGTCCCACATCTGAATCATAATTCTTTCTAAAATCAAGGTGCATTTTAACAATTCCCTATGTTGTAACTGGTTGAGGATTGTGGTTCTGATCAGTCCCTATGAAGGTGCCTTAAAGGGGGAGGGAGATTATGTTCTTACAGCAGTCTTAGTGGTAGAGCAGGGTAGTCAATTTGCAGAAGGTGAAGTATATAGCCACTCCGTATCATTCCTGAATGAAACTGGGTCAACCCATTCCACTGTTATGGTAGTGGACGTTTCAAAATTACCCCTCTTGGGGAAAAGAATCGAAGTTGTGGGGACCACAAACAAGCAAATGACAAGCCCCGTACCAGAAGATGTATCTGTTAAAATAGGGTCTTTGGAGAATCATCAGTTTGTGGTATGAGATCCAACTCCTGTAAACTTACTAGGACATGACCTAATGTCCAAGTTAATGTGTACCATTTATTGTATCCCAAAAGCAGTAGAGTTCCAGGCTCACAATGAGGATGTTGTTTTCAAATGGCAAGTCAAGGTTCAAGTGATGTACTGTATCTCATGATGACAAATGGTGACTTAAGCCAGATCTTAAATGTTGTGTGAAGCCAATAGTCTGGGACTTTTCAGGAGAGGACATAGGTCTCATCAATGGAGTTGGCCCAGTCCACATAAATGTAATGCCTAATATTGAAAACCTAAGAACCCCACAGTATAATCTCACCCCCAAAGTATTGCTAGGATTACTCCAGTGATTGATTCAAAGATTCAAAGATATAACAAAGTATTTTGAAGGAAATAATGGGGAATCCACGTAATCCACCCATTAAGGGATTACAGAAGCCTAAAGGTAGGTACGTGCATCGTACAGGATTTGAGAAAAATAAACACAAATGTTGTTTCCTGATGTCTCATGGTACAACATCCAGCTGTGATTTTATAAAAAATTTCATGTGAGGCTGAGTGGTTCACTGTCATAGATTTATGCCAGGCCTTTTTCTCCATACCTGTGCATTCGCTCTCCGGTTCCAGAACCATGTTTTGGCACGGTGCTGAGTCCCACATGGCTATATGGAGAACCCATCAATCATTAATCATATACTCAAAAAGAATCTTGAATCCTTAGTTATGCCCTGCAATTCAGTTCTAGTGAATTACATGGATGTACGTTGTTACAACGCATGTTGTAACAACGCATGCCTTTACCACGCAAGTCTTATAACGCAAGTCGTTACAACGACTTGCGTTGTAGGGCGTGGATTCAGGAATCTATAATTTTATATTCCCACACCAGTCCCCGTAACAGTAGGGAAGGTGTTGGAATATAAAATTGCAAGATTCCTTATCCCACAGCGCCATCCAGCGCAAGTTGTAGTAACGACTTGCGTTGTAATAGCTGCGGGGTAAAGGCACTGCGGTGTAAAAACCGTGTCGTAAACGATGTTCCCAGAATTACATCGATTACCTGTTTGTTGTGTCGGATACACAAAAAGCTTGAAAACAAGATACCATTGCATTGTTGAACATTTTGGCTGAGAATGGACATAAAGTATCCATGAGTACGTTTCAGTATTGTCAAAAAGAAGACCTGTATCTTGGACTTCACATTGAGAAAGGAGCAAGAAAGATGTTACAAGAAAGAATCTCAGCAATTATGAGACTGAATTTGCCAACAACTCGGAGAGAAGTCAGGATGTTTTTGCAAATGGTGGGCTACTGTCTTCAGTGGATACTCAACTTTTCCCTAGTGGCCAGCGATTGCAGTGGCTGGCACACAAGGATGCGTCTGAAGCTATTTCCTGGATTATTGAATGCTTTGTTGACTTCTTAGAGTTGAGAGGAAGTCTCTGTCTTGCTTCGTCACTAGGTACGCCTGATCACAATAAAGCTTTTGCTCTTTTCTGCAGTAAGAGCGATGGCTGCAGCCTCTCAGTGCTTATTCAATTGCATGGAAATTCACAAAGTCAAGTGGCCTATTTTTCTGCTACACTTGACCCTGCGGAGGCAGGGCGGCCTGGATCTCTTAAAGCTGTGTCAGCAGTAGGTGTCAGCAAAGAGTCATGTGGAATTATTGTGATGGGTGTTGAGCCCTCACCAGCCTGGGCACTCAACAATGGAGAGTAGTTTTACACGTCTTTATTAATCAGCATGTTTAAGAAAACTCAACATTCTAAAACTGCGTTCACTTCACTTTGCACTAGCGATTAAGTAATAGGTCTACGGAGTCCATCAAGAGCCATTAGGGTTCTGTTGTCTCTAAATCACATAGCACTATGTCTCCCCCTTTGTTTAAGAAAAGTCAAAAACTTTATTTTGACATAGACACCTCTACAATTCTTCCACAAGACAGTAAAGGGCAATTGAAGTGTTGGTGAGGTGCGTTGGTAAGGTGCATTGGTAAGGTCAAAATAACAGCAGTCACAGATTCCTCAATTGTCCGCCTGGACCCTGTTGCTGAATTCAAATTAATGCTTGGTGAGTGATGAGTACATGCCCGAAGTGCAAAGAATCTCACACAAGGGACTTCCCAAGATGCTGGGCAATCACTATGTGTCCTTTGGTGATTTTCATTTTCTAGACTGTCGAAGAAGCACTTGATCTTCTTTTTGGAAAAGGATATGTTTTGCATGGTATCTCTAATCAGCATAGATTATCATTCTTTTTTTATGACCAGAGACTTGAATACAAATGTTTTCCTCAGACTTTTATCCGATGTTGGTCCCTTGAGGTAGTTTGGTCATCAAGGTTCTCCCAGGTATCAAGGTTGCAGGGCTTTGCCCTGTAGTAGAGTGAGGGGTCAAGTGATAAGCTTGTAGAGCAGCATTCATATCAAGTGTGGAACCAAGCTTTTCCAATGAAGCATGAGTACTAGAAAACTGAATTTTTTTTTTTAGAGTACTCATGAATCGCTCAACAAGACCATTGGCCTCGCCTGACCTCGTCAGTGTCGGTCGCTCCACCCGCCGCATCCCCCCGTTCAGATCAGAGGCCACCAAAGTCATCTGCGGCGTACCACAAGGATCATCGCTCAGCCCCACGCTGTTCAACATCTACATGAGCCCCCTCGCGGCCATCGCACGCCAACACAACCTCAACATCATCTCCTAGGCCGACGACACCCAGCTGATCCTCTCCCTCACGAACGACCCCGCAACCGCCAGAACCAACCTACACAAAGGGATGAAAGACGTAGCCGTGTGGATGATGAACAGCCGCCTGAAACTGAACTCGGATAAGACGGAAGTCCTCATCCTGGGATCATCACCCTCCGCCTGTGATGACTCCTGGTGCCCCCCTGCCCTGGGCAGCGCACCCAAACCAACGGACCACGCACGCAACCTGGGCTTCATCCTGGATTCCTCCCTCTCGATGACCAGACAAGTCAACGGCGGCCATTTTCAGTAGCATTGTCAATAGTTTCTTGCTTCTCTTGAAACTTTGCTTGCTTTCAATTGACCAATGAAATGAAGCATAACAAAGTCTTTTATCCATCTAGAACAGTCACTGGCTATGCCAAGGAATGAACGTAGCATAGAAATGTCTTTTGGGAAAGCAGCAGTACACAGCGCTAGCACTTTAGCTGGAACAGTTATCATGCCCTCATCACAAAAGACATAGACAAAGAATGTCAATTTAGACTTATGGAATTTGTAAGCATTATAATCAAACTGGCATCAGTTAACAAATGACATACTTGCATGCTCCTTCTCATCAGCTCCCAACCTTAATAAGCCATTGCCATTTACTACAGGTTGTATGATAAGTCGAATGATATCTTGGAAAAGTTCTGAGGCAGATGACACACCGAAACTCAGTTGCTTCTAGTGAAACAAACCAATATGTGTCAAAAAGTTTGTAATGCACCTGTAATTCTCCTCAGCTTCCATCAGGTGATATCCTTTGTTTATGTCAAGGCGAGAGAAAACCTTTGCGCCATTCAATCAGTTTATCATATCATCAATGTGCAGACTGAGATGGCATTTAGTATTGATTGCCTTGTTAGCATCAAGCAAATGCATACAGCTTCTTCACTGCTTCTTTTAAGCACTACCACTATAGGAGAAACCCATGGTGTTGGACGAGTGGAGCTCTAAAGGGTATCGAGTTTGAGCAAGGAATCAAAGTATTTTTCAACAGCTTCTTGACAATTTAATGCAGTTAGTCTATGTCCGAGCAACAAGACGAACATCCTCAGCTATATATAACTGCACTTTCATAGCCAAGAGTTTTCCCAACCGATGAAACAAAGAAGAAAATTGACTTACTATTTTATGATGAGCATTCATATTGCAATTCACTGAGAGCAGTCCCATTTCATCACTGGTGTTAAAACTGAACAAACAGGCACTTGTAGATGTACCTTTAAGTACATGAAAAGGGCTTGCACCTTTGTTTTCTTGCAGTTCATTGTGGCTACAAATGATGCTTGACTATTTAGTGGTATGGATGCAGCTGATGTATATACTTTAGTTTTTGATTGTGGAAATTGTGGCAATGGAAACAGCTCACGATATTTCTCCTCACGCATGATGTCTATTGATATGTCGCTTTCAATAATGAAGGGTATTGAACACCTGTTTATCTTCAAGATGATCTTTGGACACTGTTTAAATGTCTTTGTTTCCTTTTCATGCAGATCTTCTTTATTTAGTTTTTTTCTTCAGGTGACTAGTCCTACATGCGCATGTCTTTCTGGAGTAAACATTGACATTGCACAATTGTCATTGTCGCTTTTACTTGAGGCTGATAGTGAGGAATTCTTTGACAATGATTTAGGTGATGGTCAACTTCGTTTAGTGTGAATTTGGCTCAGTTGGTGTTACTCCTCAGACTGATGTGTGAGAGTTGACGTTTGCTTCTGAAGAGTACGGACTGCCATTTTGTTTTTACGCTGTGACACACTTGTTTTCTCTTTAGGCTTGCACACTGGCACAAAATGGTTGACCTTACCACAGTGTTGCAGATCTGGCCAACAGCAGGACATTTTCCTTCATGTGGAAATTACATTCCGTGACTGATGAACAACTTATTTTTCTTGGAGAACACCACATAATGCCCTTTGGAATATGTTTGGATTTACTTTTCATGTTCATGACTGATTCATTCTGGGCATATCCGACTTCCATTTCAGTGGTTTGCCGATAAGCTCGCTCTTTGGCCCTGGCAGCCATGAGAATGTTCTTCGGACTAAAAGTCTCCTTTGAAATTATTCTTTGAAATGAATCTGATAGAGATGACTCTGAGACATATAGCTTCCTCATCATTGAGTTTGATGTGCTTAAAGTGTTTTATAAGTGTATCAAGTCTCTCGACAAATTCACCTATGGAGTAACCCATTTTCTTTCGTTCTTGGCTGAATACATCTTTCATGGTCAAGATTTGGCACTGGATTGAACTTGAAAATTAAGGCTGTCTTAATTGATCATAAGTAATCTCATCAACTTGTTTCATTTTCTTGATGACGTCTTTTACACTTTTGCTGCTATGTTTTCGAGGAGTGTGATAATCTTTTATCTACATTCAAGATTTTCTGGGTCTAGAACTTCTACATTATATGAATTAGCCAATCAACATAACTATCATCAGTGCGACCAGTGTTGTGTACTATTTCCAAGTGATGAGTGAAGCCTTGTGAGATTCCGATCATAGCTGCCTTTTACTACCCACCTTGGTGAAGAGATTCATAATTTCATGTCTTAATTATCGCACATTGCACCCTTACTACTCCACTCAATATTCTTTCATGACTGTGTCTCTTACATTCTTTAACTTAAAAAATAACCCACATTTTTTAATGGCTCGGTGGTACCACAGTAACACGAGTTATAGATGTCTCCGAGTTATTGAGGTCTCCGAGGATAGAGAAGTTGCTTTCTCCTGCTACTAGCTCTACTAGACAGCCCATGGACGAGAGAAATTCTGTGCAGAAAATGGGAGGACGCTATAGGAGGATGCCTTTGAAGGGTGGATAATGGGGTATCATTATCCTGAAGCTGACAGCTTCACAGATCGTGGTAGGGATAAGTACTGTCCTGACAGCGTAGTTTTCACAGTGGATAATTGCAAGGCCTCCTCCTTTTTTGGACGTTCTGTCAAATCTACTGGCCGTGAAGCCCGCAGGTGTTGCTATACAGAAATCTGGACCACAAGAAGGGTCACCCCAGATTTCGGTTCTGAAAAGAAGTTCGAATTTGAGGTCTTCTAGGAGATTTAGAATTTCGTATTTGTGTCTGAGAAGTGACCAGGCGTTTATATGAGCTGACTGAATGGTTCCCTGGGCTTGGGGTTGAGCCTTGGTGAGTGATAGAGGTGGATAGTAGGTATTGTCTAAGGAAAAAAGGCAGTTGGGGCACCAGTAAGGAAAGTGTTGGTTATTGGGAGGGTAAAAATTACTATTCTCACTCCAGGGAGTGCAACAGTAGAGAAAGTGTTGGATAGCGGGAGGGTAAAAAATACTATTCCTACTCCAGTGAGTGCAACAGTAGGGAAAGTGTGGGTGGGTAAAAATGACTATTCCCACTCCAGCGAGTGCAACAGTAGGGCAAGTGTTTGATAGCAGGAGGGTAAAAATGACTATTCCCACTCCAGAGAGTGCAACAGTAGGGAAAATGTTGGATAGCGGGTGGGTTAAAATTACTATTCCCACTCCAGTGAGTGCAACAGTAGAAAAAGTGTTGGATAGCGGGTTTGAATTTTTCAAAATTAATTTACCTCCCACTATTTTCCCCTATAAACGTCACCTACAATATTGTAAAATATTAATAAGGTAAAATATTTAATTAACAATTAATTAATTAACTATTAACAAGTAACAATAAAACTAATAACCATCAAATCTAAATTAATTCACACAATTAACACTATAAAATAATTTTGAATAAATATTATACAATAAATAATAAAAATGACATTAAAATGTAATTACTTCCCACCCTACTCCTCTATCAACCCTCAACCCACTCATAAAAAAGTACACAATTAACTTATTTACACATACATTATTAGTAAGTAATATCTAATTCATTACTAATTAATTAAAAAATTAACATAATTAACACAATTACAATTAATCAATAATTGTTATCGATAAATTTATAATTAATTAATAATACAATAGTTAACTTAATTAACAATATAAATGCTTAAATATTAAATTATTTATTAATACAATAATTAATTAATTTCAATTAAATTACTTCCCACCCTATTCCCCTATAAACCCACAACCGGGAAACGGAATTAAATTACGCAAACATGTAGTAACATAAAATTCATTACTTTAAAAAAATTCAAACACATATTGCAAAATATATACATACTTTTAACCAGCGATGGCCCGTGTAGGGCGTTACATCGGGCGGGGCGGTGACGTGGGGCGGGGGAGAGGCAGGGTGGGGGGGTATATAAAACGGGAAACGGAGGATTGCAGGTAAGTAACGTTAAAAATAAATAAAACCAATTTTGTTGCGTGCGCTGCAACGCCAAATGCGATGCAGCGCGTGCAACAAAATTATTATTATTTTTTTTTTACGTTAATTACCTGTAATTGCTTGTTTCCCCTATTTTACACCCCACCACCCTGCCCCTTCCCTGCCCCACGTCACCGCCCGGTGTAACGCCCTTCACAGGCCGTCGCTGCTTTTAACACAAATACTAACATACAAAACACCAAAAACAAATTGATATTATTAACAATGATATTTTGACAATCGATATTCCTAACTTCGATATTATTAAAATCGGTATTCCTTACCTGCATGTCTATTTTCTTAACCACTATATTTTTGCAAGTCGATATCCTGTCCACTCGATATTTTGTCCATTTAATATTTATTTTTCGATATTATGACTAGTTACCCAGAATTTGGTCAGGAATTCTGTCCAGAATTGAAGATTCTGGTCCCCTGGTATAGCTGCATGAATCGAGCACACTCATCATTGGAGACTTAAACTATATTGAGTGCGATGGGTTGAGTGAACCACCCAAAGTCTAACCAGTGATTTGAATGCTGCTCACATACCTCAGATGAATGCGCTTAAGGGTTACTGCAAACTTTAACAAAGCCATTGCCGTCAAGAGCAAGGATTAAGTACAATACCGTATTGTGGCTGGGAGCGGACACCAACAAAATAGGAGGGGATTTCAGGGAAGAGGCTGTTCTTTCAAGAACTAGGGGGGATATTACCAAGCAATAGCGATAATTATCGCTATTGCTTGGTTAGAGACAAAAATGTACCGCTCAGCTGCGGCGATTTTTATGGCAGATAAACCTTGGTATTACGAAGGTTTATCGCAAATGCGATAAAAAACAGCCGCAATGCATGAATATCGCTGAAAAGTCAGCGATATTCATGCATTACCGAGCTAATGCTCTTAGCCATGTTATCCACCTCCCATTGGATAACATGGCTAAGAACTGCTCAGGGCAGGTGTTAGCTTTTGGAGATATTCGCGCTTAGCGCGAATATCTCCAAAAGTTGGTAATAGGAGATAACGATGTTAGCAACTGTTTCCAGTCGCTAACATCTTGGCACGCCCACTTTGCATGTCATTAGTGATAAATATCACTGACATGCAAAGTGGGCCCCAAGATGGTCGCTATCTCCTACTAGCTGTCACTAACTGGTGTTAGCGACAGCTAGGTAATAGGGAGATAATTTTATTTCCGTTTTCTTGGCTTTTAAAGCCAAAAAAGCGGAGATAAACCCCCTTGATAATATGCCCCAAAAAGCGTTAACAACTGCAAATGAATTTTTTCTAGGCATTTAACTTTGAGTAAATGTATAGAATACTCATCTAGAAATGTATAATTGTTTGTAAGTCTGAGCGTTCTTGAATATTTTTTTAAATTCCAAAATAATCTTACATTTGGCAAAGTCGCCACACAAATGCGAGGTATTGTTACAACTTGTTAGTGAAATGTACCAAAGTATTAGTTTACAAGCAGAAGGTGACGCTGGCAGCAAAACAAAATTCAAGACATCAGGTGTGGCTTTGATTAATGCAAATATGGGAGGTTTCATTTGCCGAATCCCACGATCACAAGGCAAATCTATTTAAATTAAAACCTATTAGTTCTAGTCCTCATGCTCAGCAGGCTCACCTTAAAAAGGTTCCTGGAATCATAAACACATTAGGAGCGTTACAGTACCCATGTTGGCAGGAGGACACGAAGGAAAATATAGGTTCCATTCTATTCCAGATTTTATCTCACTATTTAGACTGTACATAGATTTTTTTAAAGGAAAATAATAATAGAAGTGCACTGACTCATTCTAATAGGATTACCCCTCTGTCACCCATCTGCAAAAAAGGCCCCCGGGTGTTTGCAGAGAGATCCAGGAAACCTGACGAGTTAGTGTGTACTACATACATGTATAAATCCACTTAAATTATACTACTGATCTATGGTGTATGTTTACAAAGTCCACCCTTGGGGATGGTCCTGACATTGGTGAGAAGTTATGTGTATTGTGCGCTGTAGTGGTCCAGCGCTGGTCCTTAGGATTCTGAGGTTCAACCACAATTTAAGTTTTTTTCTATCTCCCTAGCTTTCTAGATAGTTTAGCCTCTGACGTACCTCCAACTTATTGGTTACTATTGTTTACGTAACTAACAACATGTAGACAGAGTAACCTACAAGGTACAGTTGCAAAACACAAATATTGTATCAGTATATCAACTACCAAAATATCATAACATCATCAAGTTAAGTATATGTGGGTAAGAAGACTACAAATCTTAACGCTACATATGCAGCATGAAGATATCTATATATTACCTACTGGCGGTCGCCAGTAGGTAGTTATAGTAAGGATTTTTTCCATAGGGAAATGGCAACATTCTATTGGGAATAACTTTGGCGCTGGTTGAGGATTCTGCCTGAAATTGTCCTCAAATTTGCCTCGCGGTGCTCCGGTCCTTCCCTGAAAGTTTGGGGGGGATTCGGTAAGTGGGGGCCGAGATAAAAGGGGGGTCCCAAAACGTGTTTTTCCCATGTTAATTTCCATAGGGCGGTTGGACTCACTTTTTGCCCGAACGGCTGAATGGATTCCCACCAAACTTGGCAAAATTGTATGGACTGGTAGCCCGATGTGCCTTTGCTATGTCTCAAGATATGTGCTCCAGTGGATTTTGAGTAATTTAGATTCAAAAAAATATATATATCTATAAGCGCGCCCCGGTACGCGCACCGGGGAGCGTACCAGCTCGGGTGTCTGTCAACATTCGAAACAGTCCAGAGCGGCCGCCATCTTGTGTCTCGGTAGGATCGAGACACAAGAGGTGGCAAAAACAAAGGGGGAAATGACCATAAGGGGGCAGGGTAGACCCCTCCTGACCCCCTAGGTTTGATGTGGGGGCCATAAAAGGGCCCCGCGGGGCAAAAAAAAAAATTTTAAATAAATATTTTGCGTGATCTGAGGTAGGGTAGCTGAGAAAAGAGCTTTTGGGTTCTGTGGCTGATTTAGGTACCTATAAGTACATCCCACACACATCCACATGCACACAACCCACACACACACCCACACGCACCTCACACACCCACACCTCCACCCACACCCAAACACCCCACACACCCACACCCACACACACACCTTACACACCCACACCTCCACCCACACTCACACACCCCACACACCCACACCCACACACACACTTCCCCCCCCACACACACACCTCACAGACACACCCCACACATCCCCCACACACACCTCCCCCCCACACATGGGGAAAACCCAGTGAAACAGTAAAATAATAATTTAAAGTGCTTAGAGGTAAGGTAGCTCTGAATAGAGTTGTTGTGTTGTGTGGGTGATTTAAGTACCAGCATGTAGGTACCAATACAGAGTCTTAAATTCAATGTACACCGTCTCCTCTGTAGATATCTTGCATGTTGTTACAGAAGTTATTGTGGTATATGGAATCTATACCATAGTCTCTCAGGAAAGCAGAAACAACATGGAGGCAGGAGATGAAAAAGAGATGTCAAATACACATTGGAGATAATATAGTGGGAGAAAGGAAGTAACTATGAGCAAAATTATTATGTAACACAAAAAAATGTTGCACAGTATACTATAAGTCTCACTTTATGTTATATTCATTTTGGTACTATTTTATGAATTACATATAAAAAAGAATAATGTCTAGAGCAATTTTTAATTAATAAATAAAAAGGTATTTTTCAAAATTTAATAACACTTCCAACATTATATCGTCAGGAATGTCCTCATTTTCAGTCCATGATTCGATTTCTTCCACACAATTAACTAACTCTTCGTCTAGAGACTGATCCATAAAGTCCAAGTCTTCCTCAGGATTGTTTTGAAGAACTATTTCGAAAGAAATATTTGCTTCTCCTTCCATTTTCTTGATGTAAATTGCATTAAAAATAAATATATCAGTAGAGTTAGGGCAGTGTTGGGTTTAAATTGAGACAGGTACTTCTGAATTTTTAACAGTGAAGTTATCTTTGGGCAGTGTATGGTATCAAGCAGGAAGTAGAAATATCAAAAAAGTGTATATGAAGAAGCCTAAGTAATTTCATAATTATACCAGAGAAGCCTTATCTCAATCCATAACTATAACAGAGAAGCCTATCTCAATCTATAACTATAACAGAGGGACAGTAAATAACTATCATAAAACGTTTTTACAAATTAACTTAAAGTGGCCCTTACAAATTAACAACTTACCTTATTAAAAGGTGATGAAGATAAATGGAGAAAAAATTTTCAAGATGTACCTCCGGTAGGTGCAGTCAAAATGGCCGTGTTTCCCTCTCATTTTACATTTATATTCATGTACATAACCAATCAAATGTCAGGAAAAAATAGTAGAAAATGAAAGCAACATTTTAATTGGTTGTAAATCCTAACTCTTCATATGTGTTTTTGTCATGTAATTTACCTCAGGATATTTAGACAGGGCTACAGGGCAAATGGCTCAATGGAATTCCACCAAATTTGGGAAAATGGTAGGGACTGGTATGTAGTATGGCCTATTCTATATTTGGTGAACATCTCTACAGAGGTTTTTATGTAAATTAACTTTTAAAAAATGTTGGGAGCGCTCACCGGTGCGTGCCCCGGTAAGCGTACCGGCAGCGTTACGGGAGTCCTCCATCTTGTGTTTCGGTAGATTTGAGACACAAGATGGAGGACAAACAACGTTGGGAATGGGTAAAAGGGGGCACGGTAGACACTCCCTGACCCCCTAGGTTTTCTGAGGGGGGCTTAGGAGGCTCATATAGGCCCAAAAAAAAAAATTTACATTTTCTCGGGGGTAGCACCCGGTACGCGCACCGGGAAGCGTACCGGGGAGCGTACTTTGGTGAAAAACAGTGAAAAAAGTTAGAGTAAAGTAATTGTTTTGAGTGATCAGAGGTAGGGTAGCCCTGAAAAGAGCTTTTGGGTTCTGTGGCTGATTTAGGTACCTACAAGTAGGTTCCAAAGCACAGTCTTATCTTCAGGAGGAATATTCTATTCCCATCATCTGAGAAGTGCACACCATCTCCTCTGTAGATATCTTGCATGTTGTAACGCAAGTTATTGTTGTATATTGAAGCCATTCCATAGTCTCTCCTGTAAGCAGAAACAGATTTATTCACATGTTTCCGTGCTTTCTCAAATTGTGGACAAAATTGGTTGGACCACTTCCATTTCTGTCTTTGGCATATATTGGAAAATACCAAGGCAGTTTGAGGAAAAAGTGCCATCAATTGTTCAAAGGTGTCCTTTAAAAGCATTTCCAGACCTACCCCAGTCAAGGTGCCTACGTCATTTCCACCACAGTGCAGAATTATGAGGTGAGGGTGTGGCAGATGCAAAAAGGTTTTCACCAATGGTATCAATTGATGACATCTCAATCCTCTCTGGCCAATTCATTTAATGTTCACATTTGGTAAATCAAGGTTGTGAAAATTTCTGGTAGCTGCATACCTTTGAGCCCAGTGGATGTAGCTATGTCCAAAAATCCAGACAGAATACATGGTAAGAGGAGGTTCTGGTGCAGTCAGATGAAGTGTGGGAATGAAATGGCAGTTGGAACAGTAGGAGTTTGCAAAAAAACTGTGGAGTTTTAGTGCTCTTGAGTCACAAGCAATGATTGGTGGATTCAGATAGTTGAAAACTGAAAGTTAGGGTGCATGGTTCTGCTTTGTGAAAGAAGCAATTTGAATGGTTAAGAAAAAGTCATTTAAAGAAACATTGCACTGGATAAGCTGGGGTATTAAGAGGTCAAACATCCTTGCTAAGTTGAATTGCAACATTGTAGAATAAACTTTTAAACCTGAGAGCTCAGTGAGGAGGGAGTTGCTATGGTAACAGGTAGAAAGGGCTAAGAGGGGGAAGGGTGTTGATTTGAAAATAGAGAGGGAAGAGTTTTGATTGGTTACCTTGAGGATTATGTGTGTAGAATTAGAGGTTCTCTGTGCCATTCATGGTTGCAGTGGCTGGAGTACATACCTTTTGCTCTGCTAAATAAATATTGGTGTGTGTGTCTGACACTGTTCTCAATCTCCTAAAGCATTTGTAAAGGTGAGTAATGATTCATTTAATATAGATAGAGAGTTGTATACTCTATGGAGAATATTTGGAAGCATATTGTGGTTGTTTAATGTTGCTTCGTGTCATGCTTTTTGATAATGCTTGGTAAAAAGTTTTTACTGCATAGAGGAATTGTATTTTGTAAAATTGTGAAGTTTCAGTAGTGACATGGAATGCTTGTACATAGGACCTGTGCTGTGTTTCTTAAATGTGATGTCAAAAACGATTTTGGGGAAAATGAATGGCTTTTACATTTTTTTAGAAGGAATAAATAATGTGTGCATGCTTAAAGAAATAAATTTGACTCTTTCATAATGGAGTTACCCGTGTTAACTCAGTGTAGGAAGCACATTGAGTTTCTTTGCATGGAGGAATTGTATTTTGTAAAATTGTGAAGTTTCAGTAGTGAGATGGAATGCTTGTACATAGGACCTGTGCTGTGTTTCTTAAATGTGATGTCAAAAACGATTTAGGGGAAAATGAATGGCTTTTACATTTTTGAGAAGGAATAAATAGTGTCTGCATGCTGAAAGAAATACATTTGACCCTTTCACAATGATGTTACCTGTGTTAACTCAGTGTAGGAAGCACATTGAGTTTCTTTGCATAGAGGAATTGTATTTTGTAAAATTGTGAAGTTTTAGTAGTGACATGGAATGCTTGTACATAGGACCTGTGCTGTGTTTCTTAAATGCGATGTCAAAAACGATTTTGGGGAAAATGAATGGCTTTTACATTTTTGAGAAGGAATAAATAGTGTCTGCATGCTTAAAGAAATACATTTGACCCTTTCACAATGATGTTACTTGTGTTAACTCAGAGTAGGAAGCACATTGAGTTTCTTTGCTGTTGGTTTGTGTCATGTTTTTTGAGAATGGTTGAATTTCAGTAGTGAAATTGAATGCTTGTACATAGGACCTGTGCTGTGTTTCTTAAATGTGATGTGAAAAACGATTTTGGGGGAAATGAATGGCTTTTACATTTTTGAGAAGGAATAAATAGTGTCTGCATGATTAAAGAAATACATTTGAACCTTTTACAATGATGTCACCTGTGTTACCTCCTACTAGGAAGCACATTGAGCTTCTTTGCAATTAGTTTGTGGGATGTTTTTTGATAATGCTTGTTATCAACATTTGCAAGAAAGAGGATTTGTATTTTGTGAAATAGTGAGGTTTCAGTAGTTGAATTGAATGCTTGTACATATGACCTGTGCTGTGTTTCTTAAATGTGATGTGAAAAACGATTTTGGGGAAAATGAATGGCTTTTACATTTTTGAGAAGGAATAAATAGTGTCTGCATGATTAAAGAAATACATTTGAACCTTTTACAATGATGTCACCTGTGTTACCTCATACTAGGAAGCACATTGAGCTTCTTTGCTGTTGGTTTGTGTCATGTTTTTTGATAATTCTTGGTATGAACATTTGCTAGATAGGGGATTTGTATTTTGTGAAATTGTGAAGTTTCAGTAGTGACATGGAATGCTTGTACATAGGACCTGTGCTGTGTTTCTTAAATGTGATGTGAAAAACGATTTTGGGGAAAATGAATGGCTTTTACATTTTTGAGAAGGAATAAATAGTGTCTGCATGATTAAAGAAATATATTTCAACCTTTCACAATAATGTCACCTGTGTTACCTCAGATTAGGAAGTAGATTGTGCAGATGAGGTGAGGCATGTCCACAGGGACAGAGGAGGTGAGGCCTGCGTTCAAGACTGTAGTGGGAGAGAGGCCTTTCCTGGGGAGCGTAGGTGGTGAGGCCTGTGTCTAAGAGTGCAGTGGACTAGGCTTCATGAAGCCTATTCCCCACTGCACTCTTTAGACACAGGTCTCACCTTCTTTGTACCCGTGGACAGACCTCTCTTCCACTACACTGTTCAATACAGGCCTCACCTCTTCTGCACCCCTAGACAATCCTCACCTCATCTGCAACCCTGAATAGACTTCAACTAATCTGCATCCTTAGACAGGCCTCAGCTTATTAACACCCTTGGACATGTGTCACCTCATCTGCAGCCAGTTACCATCAATTATACTCAATACATTGAGGCCTGTCCAGAGGACACAGATGAGGTAAGGCTTGTCCAAGGGTCAGAGGAGGTCAGTCCTCTCCACTGTACTCATGGACACTGAATGCTTGTACATAGGACCTGCACTGTGTGTCTAAAATGTTATTTAAAAAACGATTTTGGTGCAAATCAATGACTTTTAGATTTTTGAGAAGGAATAAATAGTGTCTGCATGATTAAATAAATATATTTCAACCTTTCACAATAATGTCACCTGTGTTACCTCAGATTAGGAAGTAGATTGTGCAGATGAGGTGAGGCATGTCCAGAGGGACAGAGGAGGTGAGGTCTGTGTTCAAGACTGTAGTGGGAGAGAGGCCTTTCCTGGGGAGCATAGGTGGTGAGGCCTGTGTCTAAGAGTGCAGTGGACTAGACTTCATGAAGCCTATCCCCCACTGCAGTCTTAGACACAGGCCTCACCTTCTTTGTACCCCTGGACAGACCTGTCTTCCACTACACTCTTCAATACAGGCCTCACCTCCTCTGCACACCTGGACAATCCTCACCTCATCTGCAACCCTGAATAGACTTCAACTAATCTGCATCCTTAGACAGGCCTCAGCTTATTTACACCCTTGGACATGGGTCACCTCATCTGCACCCAGTTACCATCAATTATACTCAATACATTGAGGCCTGTCCAGAGGACACAGATGAGGTAAGGCTTGTCCAAGGGTCAGAGGAGGTCAGTCCTCTCCGCTGTACTCATGGACACTGAATGCTTGTACATAGGACCTGCACTGTGTGTCTAAAATGTTATTTAAAAAACGATTTTGGTGCAAATCAATGACTTTTAGATTTTTGAGAAGGAATAAATAGTGTCTGCATGATTAAATAAATATATTTCAACCTTTCACAATAATGTCACCTGTGTTACCTCAGATTAGGAAGTAGATTGTGCAGATGAGGTGAGGCATGTCCAGAGGGACAGAGGAGGTGAGGTCTGTATTCAAGACTGTAGTGGGAGAGAGGCCTTTCCTGGGGAGCATAGGTGGTGAGGCCTGTGTCTAAGAGTGCAGTGGACTAGACTTCATGAAGCCTATCCCCCACTGCAGTCTTAGACACAGGCCTCACCTTCTTTGTACCCCTGGACAGACCGCTCTTCCACTACACTCTTCAATACAGGCCTCACCTCCTCTTCACCCCTGGACAATCCTCACCTCATCTGCAACCCTGCATAGACTTCAACTAATCTGCATCCTTAGACAGGCCTCAGCTTATTTACACCCTTGGACATGCGTCACCTCATCTGCACCCAGTTACCATCAATTATACTCAATACATTGAGGTCTGTCCAGAGGAGACAGATGAGGTAAGGCTTGTCCAAGGGTCAGAGGAGGTCAGTCCTCTCCACTGTACTCATGGACAGTGAATGCTTGTACATAGGACCTGCACTGTGTGTCTAAAATGTTATTTAAAAAATGATTTTGGGGCAAATCAATGACTTTTAGATTTTTGAGAAGGAATAAATAGTGTCTGCATGATTAAATAAATATATTTCAACTTTTCACAATGATGTCAGAGGAGGTGAGGCCTGTGTTCAAGACTGTAGTGGGAGAGAGGCCTTTCCTGGGAAGCATAGGTGGTGAAGCCTGTGTGTAAGAGTGCAGTGGACTAGACTTCATAAAGCCTATCCCCCACTGCACTCTTAGACACAGGTCTCACCTTCTTTGTACCTGTGGACAGACCTCTCTTCCACTACACTCTTCAATACAGGCCTCATCTCCTCTGCACCCCTGGTCAATCGTCACCTCATCTGCAACCCTGAATAGACCGTTTGCTTTTTGTCATTGCTTTGTTGTTTGGTAATAGTGGTCTATAATGTGCTATTTTTTTCTTTACCACAGATTGAAATCAAGATTTCAAGAGTAAGGAAATATGCCCTCAAGGCAGAGGAAAAGGAAAGATGATAAGCGGAAAAAATCAAAAACAGCAAAGGAATTACAGCACTCCTCTACAACAAATACTTCAAAAAACAGGAAAAAAGCTCCTGGTAAGACAACTAAGTCTTTCCTACGGAACATATGTAGATCAAAAAAAAATGTTGGACAGACTGTAGAAAAAGAGAAGGAGAGAGCAAATTTGAAAAGGAAGGAGAGGCCCTCAAAAAATGTTACTACTGGAGCAGGAGAGAATAATATGTATAGGAATAGAAGGCAGAATCAGTATAGAGACATTCGTAAACGACTGTTTCGCAATATGGTGGTTTTAAATTTATTAAAAAACATTAGGAAAGGTAAACAGAGAGCTGCTTTTTATAAGAAAAAGAAAAGTGTAGAGAAGATTGTTGATCAGGCTTTTGAAATTAAGAAAACATTATTTATTTTAATAATCAATAGAATTAGGACACTTAACAAGACAATTGATGTTTTCAAATCAAACAGTAGATGGAAAAGAGTAATTAATCGGACTCATTTTTTTTAGGAGAATGGATGCACAGTTCAAGTTGTGAGCCATTTTTTAATGAGGAGAGTTACTTCCAGGAGAATGATTTAGTGCATGCAGTTGACACCGGTGGTCGAGCATATGAGGTGAAAGACGGTTGTCCGATTGAAAAAGAGAAACTTGTGCCTAGAGAACCAGAAGAGGTGTTAACTGATGAAGTTTTAGGGAGACGTACTAAGGGTCCAGTGTACACTTGGAAGTGGAGTAGTATTTGCAGTGTGCGACAGTAATCAATTGATTAGTTTTGTAATTTCTTACGTACATATGGTAAGAAAAGTCTAAAACAGAAAATGAAGATGTTGCAAGACTTAGATCCTTGCAGAGTGAGAGAAAACACAGGTTTGCAAGGCATTCACTGGCTTGTCTTTCTGGAAAAGTCTGTCAGAGTGTTTTTCATCATTTTAGGATGTTAGCAGTGCATCATAACAAAATGAGGAAATTAGTGAGCAGGTTGTATTATGCAAAAAGTCCAGCACTTAAGCTTAAACAATTAAACAGTGCTCTTTTGCATGGAACTGAATTAGATGTGAAGAAGATTTGTGAAGAAATTGAGATTTGTTATTTTGGTGAAAAAGAGGACAGTGTAGAAATTGACACAGAAATTCAAGGTAATGTGGAAGACAATGTACAGATTTCAAGTACAGAAAAAGTTTGACCAGGAAATTACCAGGTTTAAGGTGAAATCAAGTGAAAGGCCGAATTTTACTTGTGTGTGTTGTCGACGAACTCATTATAAGCATCAAACTAGATTAGTTGATTTATACGTAAAAAGTGAAAAGATAAATAATTATGAGTGGAAGGATTTTGCAACTTATTTGTGGGTGGAGAATTGTTTTGATTTGAATTCTGATCAGCGTATTTGTAAATATTGTTATGATAAATTAGATCAAAACAGAATGCCTGCTAGAGCTGTTCATAATAATCTGGAGTTGGTAGACATTCCTCCTGAATTGATGGATTTAAATACATATGAGTCTATTTTGATTCAATGTGTCCATCCTTTTCAGGCTATTGTTCGCATGGAGCCTAAGATAGGGAAATTGCCTCCTTCAGATTTACAGAGAGGATTAAAGGGAAGAGTTGTTTATTTGCCTCTAGATTTCAAGAAAAATATTGATACCATTGGTGTAGAGAAAGTGGAAGAGGAACCTGTGGTTATTCTAGTTAATGGGGTTCCGACAAAGAGTAAGAAAATCTGGCAAGATTTAGTGGATGTTAGGAAAGTCAAAAAGGCAACGTTGTATTTGGTCAAAAACAATGAGTACTACACACATGTAGGTGTTGAAGCAGAGGAAACAGCTGCAGATGAAGACAGTGATTGTTCAGCTGGCCAAATTGAAAAGTTGCTGTGTCTAGAAGTGAAGAAATATATGAACATTATACTGTTCATCCTATGCATTCCAAAGAAGTGATGGGGAATGCAATTGACTTGTTTCAAATGAAAGCAGCAAAAGGAAGTCCCATTAGTGTATGGGAAGAAAGTTTGGAAGCTCGTTGTTTTCCACATTTATTTCCAACAGGTCGAGGTGGACGATATGACGATCGACCACTTCAAATTCCTGCATCTGAATATCGAACTGTAAGATTAGATGCTGAAGATCCAAGGTTTCGTCAATGCATTCCCTATTTGTTTCATCTACTGTATGAAAGTGACTTGTCTGGGCTTTCTTATGCAGTAAACCATATACTGAAAAGTGGAGCACATCTGCAAAATGTTTCGGCGAGGGACTTTATGGAGAAAGTGAATCTGCAAGATAATATTTTGGAATCTCATCTAATCAATCTCATGGCATGTCAGCGTGGTACAAATGAGTATTGGTACCGTCGTCATGGGGAATTGAAATGTATGCTAAGAAACTTAGGAACTCCTACATGGTTCCTCACTCTTAGCTGTGCCGAGTATGCATGGGACGACTTACTTCAATTTCTATGAGAGGCAAATGCAAATATACAAAATATAGAATTCAAAACTGCTGGAGAACTGTGTTCTTTGGATCCAGTGAATGTATGCAGATATTTCAATCATAGATTTGAAGCTATGATGTCTTTTATTACCAACAAAAAAAATCCTCCCCTTGGAGAGGTTTTAGATTTCTTTTGGAGAAAGGAGTATCAAGCGAGAGGTGCTCCTCACATACATATGTTGTTGTGGATTAAAGATGCACCCAAATTTGGAACAGATTTGGATGAGACAGTGATGAGGTTCATTGAAGAGTATTCAACATGTGCTGTTCCGAAAACTACCGAAGAAAACAGTTTAAGGCAATAAGTTTTACGATTTCAATCTCATCGTTGTGGAAAGTACTGTCGTCGAAAATTCAGAAACAAGGACAAGTTCTACACAAAATGTCGTTTCGGGTTTCCACGACCAGTGATTTCTAAAGGAAGAGTAAATAATTTGATGTCTTCTCTGCGACATACTGTGACGAGGAAATCACCCAAAAATACATACAATTTAAAAAGAAACGAAGAGTCCAAGTACATCAACGACTACAACCCAGTGATTTTGTCCATGTGGAATGCTAACATGGATATTCAGTTCGTTGCTGACAACTCTATTGCTTTGGCTCGATATGTGACGTCTTACATCACAAAAAAAGAAAAGACAGAACTGAAGGAAATGTGGGAGGATATTCCACATGAAAAGAGTCTAAGCAAGAAATTATACAGTTACAGTCTGAAGATGTTGTCACATCGAGAAATTGGAGCATATGAATGTTCTGATCGATTGTCATCAGCAAGTCTATATGCCAAATCTAGAACCATCTAGTCTAGGTCTTGCTGCAACACGAAACCGAGTTTTGAAATCTGTACAAGAAATAGAGTATTTGGCGGAGAAAGAACCAGAAAGTACAGATATTTTGAAGACAAACATGTTGGATACATACTATCCAAATAGAAGTCCTTGCCTTGAGAACGCTTGTCTCTATGAAGTTCTGCAAAAATATATTTATAAGAGGAACTTCAGAGAAGATATCAACAATGGAATATATGCTATCATTGGGTGTGAAGGATGTCTAGTGAAGCAGAGAAAAGGCCATTTGATTAATCATCGAAAAATGAGTTGCGAAAATCCAGAGAAAAGGGAATTTTACTATTTAGCTCTTTTGCAACTCTTTATGCCATTGTGTACAGAAGACGAACTACTTGGAGATTTTTTCTGTTACGAAGATTCTTTTAATGCAACCAAGGATACCATAGAATGTCCTGTTTTTCCAAATTATCTGCAAATGTTGAACGAAGAAATAGAGCAAGAAGCCACAATTGCTGTAGAGATTGCTAGAGACAGTTCTCAAGACAGTCAGAGTTCTGCTTCATTGAGTCAGGATCCACTAGGAGGACCAATTATCCAAAATGAAGCTGCCACTGCCATGGATGAGGTGGAATGAGCTATGGAACAAGCTCAAGATGATGTAGTTAACTTAGAAGATTTGGTGAAACAACTAAACCTTGAGCAGAAACAGATATATGACGAAGTCACAGAACAGGTTGAACATGGATTCAGTCATGAGAAAAAAGAGTGTTCATGTACATCATTTAAGCCTGTCCAACTGTACGTGAGTGGAGAAGCGGGAACTGGAAAAAGTTTTCTGATTAAAGCAATTGCAACTTATCTGCAGAAAAGGACTGAATCACCGCTGTCTTGTGTTGTTACCGCTCCAACTGGGCTGGCAGCACATAATATTAAAGGGATTACTTTACATCTTTTACTAATGCTGCCAGTGGAGCATAATAACAAATTGCAATACCACAAGCTATCTGGAGATGCCTGTTCCGAAGTTTCCAGAGTCCTGAATTAAATGAAACTTCTTATCATTGATGAAGTAAGCATGGTCTCAAATCTAATGCTTGCTTTTGTGCATTTGAGAATGCAAGAAATTCTTAGAACAGAGTATGATGTGTTATTTGGAGGAAAACACATTATTGTTTTTGGAGATCTACTGCAGTTGACTCCAGTGAAAGGACAACCAGTGTTTAAAATGGTCACGCATGAAGATACCAGGAAGTGCCTAGGAAGCATTGGAAACGTTAATATATGGTTACATTTCAAATATGCAGAACTACTCCAAAATATGCGGCAGGCAAAGGATGAAGATTATACAAATATTCTACAAGATGTAAGAATCGGAAAAGTAAGTCAGCATGGGAAAGAAGCTTTACATGGACGATTAATTTCAAATTTGTACCCAAATGAAAACATTCTTCCAGAGAATATTTTTAAGAAAATTAACAAGAAGAAATCTGGCATATGTTTGATGCCAACTCTGAAAGAATGTTCCATGTTCAACAACAAAATGTTAAAGTTAGAAAATGAAGAGATAGTGAAACTGGAAGCTATAGATAAAATAGAGCATATGGGAGCAACAATTATTTTGTCTGAAAATTTGAAATCAAAATTGGATTCATTAGAGAAGACTAATCTAAGACTGCTGGTTTTGAAAAGACTCTGAATGTGTGTTTAAATTGTCGTATAATTTTGAGAAGGAATTTAAATGTTGAAAGAGGTCTGGTAAATGGAGCAATGGGTCATGTTGTTGGTTTTGTGAATTACAAAAATAGAGATGGAATTGAAATTTGAAAATTAAATTTGATGGCATTGACGAAATAGAACAAATTTGTCGTTGTTCAGCTAGATTTTTGCTTGTGAAAGACTTATATGTTCGCCGAAAACAGTTTCCTGCTTGTTTGGCATATGCGGTGACAATTCATAAATCTCAAGGTTTAAGTGTAGAGAGTGCTTTGGTGAACATTGGAAGTTCTGTGTTTAAAGAGGGTATGGCATATGTGGCATTATCACGAGTCAGAACTTTATCAGGATTGTACTTGATTGAGTGTGATGAAACAAAGATTTGTGCTGATCTAGATTGTGTTAAAGAATACAATAGGTTAAGAAGAGAGTATGCTCCACATTTTCCTCAATATCCTCTGTTTGAAAAACGTGTGGTAGGCCGAAAAAGAAGAAATGAGAATAATTGCAGTGAGGTAGTAGCAAAAAGACAAAAAGTAGATGAAACTGTAATTGTAAGCAGAAAGAAAAAGGATTCTGTTGAAGATGTTGTTGGATTTGAGTTTGAAAACAGTTCTGGTGTCAACTGCTATGCTAATGTAGTGGTTAATGTTGTTTTTTTTCTTCAAAATGTACAAGAACAGATTGTTGAAAATCGGGATCAAACATTCTGCTGTTTATTGAATTCTATGTTTGAGAAATGTAGCAGTGATAGAGCAAAAATAGAAAGTGTTTCAGAAATTCGAAATCTTCTAGACATATGTTCTGGTAAAAATCAATTTTCACAGAATATTCAGCAGGATTGTCAGGAATTTTTAATGTATATGTTTGATGTTTTGGAAGATGAAGGTGTAGATATAAAACATCTTTTTAGCCTTTCTTATCAATGGCAGCATGACTGCGACAACTGTAGTTTATCAAGTAGTACTAGAATAGACACTGAAAGATTTATATATTTGACTTTACCAGACTGCAAATCAGTGCCTTTTAATAATCTAGTTAAAGCAGCTGATCACAATATGGTGTGTACCCAATGTAAGTCTGCAATGCTGTCCACAATATTTATACAAACTTATGGTAAATATGTGATTTTAATGTTCCAACGATGTAGACCTGATGGAAGTAAATTGTCAACTTCTATTAAAAATGTTGTGGCTTCTCAGTTATCAATTTCAGGAAGAACCTTTGCAACTGTAGCTATTATTTATCATGACGGTCCTTCAACAACATCAGGGCATTACACATGCTATTTAAAAAGTCGAAAAGGTTGGACCCACTGTAATGACACTAATTTGACTTTCAAACAACGTTTGTCTTTTGACTTAAAAAATTCATACCTAGTGTTTTTAGAACCAAAATGTAAGTAAAGGTAATTGGCTATGAAGACGGGAGCAGTTAATAAAGGGTAGTTTGCTGTTTAAAATTATATTCTGAGTAAAAGTGATCAAGATAATATAAAAAATTGAGTTGTCATATAGGTATTGTAAGTGGATCTAATAGTAAGTGATATCAGTATTATAGAAAATGATGAACATGAGTGAGTCAGAGATGGAATTACGAATATTTAAATATTGTGAAAATGTTGTATGAGCCTTTCTTTGAGAACGTCGGAAAAACGGTAATTTCAGAGTTTCTTTTAATTAATTTGAAAATATAATGATACATCTGACACTATTTGGCCTTAAGGAAAAGTAAAGGAATGAGCAAAGAGTCATGACTGAAAAAAAGGAGTATATGAAAATAATGAAAATATTTCAGATGTTCTTGGAGCTTTTCTTTTAGAAAGTCGATGAAAAGGATTTTTTAGTGAACAGCAGAGTACTTTCCAACGAAAAGGACCTTCATGATATACTATTTGGCCTAAAGGAAAAGTAAGTGAATCAAAGATTAGTGTACATTTGTGATTTTTAAGTTTAGATGTTTTTTTTTTAAAACACAATCTTTTTGATTGTGTTTTTTTCCCCGCTGTCATATGATGAGTAGTTTGAACTCACTTTTCTAAGTGAAATTCAATATATTCTGAGAACAGCAAAAATAAACTATGTAACATGTTGTACAAGTTATTCTATAGTTTGTATTGTGTAATTTATATTGTATTCCCATTGTCTCACACTCACTTTCCTTTTTCCACCCTCTCTTTCAGCTCTTTTTACTTACTTATAATGTTTTTCTTTTTCTTTTTCTTTCAGCCCCGTTCTTTTACTCCACTTCTTTCACAACCCCTCATTCTCATTTCAACTGTCTGCATCCCCTCTCTCCCTTGTATAACTATTCAGCTTTCAGTCTCTCTGCTTTACTTCCCTTTTCCGTCTTTTCCTCCTTTGCTCTTTTAGTAATTCCTCTTTACTCACTCAGCAGTATTGTCGCACTCTATCACTATAAATCACCCACTCTCCCTCGCTTATCTTTGTTTCCTTCTTTCTTTTGACCTCTTCTCTCTATTTTCCGTTCACTACCTCTATGTCCTCAGTCCCTCACTCTCCTTGTGTTATGTTCCCTTGTGTTTATCTACCTTCTATCATTTCTCTTACAACAACTTCACTGCTCCTCTCTCATCGTTCTTCAACCCATTTCTTTTAGTCCGGTTCCATTACTACCCCTCATTTCCTATCTTTCAGTGTCCTTCTCTTTACTTTCATCACTGAATCACTTTCTCTCAGTACCACTGCTTTAGTCCTCTTCTCCTCTCTTTCCTTCTTTTGCTCCCTTACTCATTTTTCTTTCCTCACTCATTGTACTCCACTTCACTCAGTCCTTCCCTTAGTCTCTCTGTCTACTAACTTCCTCACTCCTTTTCCCTCAATCCTTCTATATTATCCTCTCTCCCTTCTCCCTTCCACTCTATGACTCTCCTTCACTTACTCTCAGTTATCTTCCATTCCTCATTCTTCTAAATGCATCCTTAATTAGACTCCTTTCCCTCTCAGTCATTATCTTTTTACTTACTCCTGTTTCCTGATTTCGTTTTGCTAACTCACATTCTTTTAGTATCTTTCTTACCTTCAGTTAATTTTTCTCTTCTTCTCTTCCTTTCTGTCAGTCAATCTATATGCCTTACTCTTAGTAATTTGCTCTCCTTCTATTTCTTTTTCCCTTTTTTTGTCCTTCTACTTTACTTTATTTCCCTTTCTGTGTCCTTCACTCTTACTTTATTTCTAAATACACTGTTATGATTTTTAACCTCTTCATTTGTATCTTTTATTTTAAAATACATATTTTACTAATTATAACTTAATTTTTCTTCTCTCTTTCACAGATACAAAATGTAGTAAAAAAATGTAATTAAAGTTACATTTATTATATGGTAAGTGTGACTAAAAAAATGTAGTTTGTCATCACCCTTTGCTTTAACCTCACTACTATTTTCTCAACCTACCTCACTCCTGTTTCTTTACTCTGCTTCCCTCACTTACTCATATTCTCCATGTTTACTACCCTTTCCCTATTTTCCCTCCCACATTCAACTTCTTTCAGTCCCCATTCTTTACTTCCCTTACCCTCTGTTCCCTTCCTTTGCTCCCTCACTCATTCTCTTTCCCTTAATCATTTACTTCACTCCTACACACACACCCCCCCAACACACACACACACCTCTGACATACACCCCACACACACACCACACACACACCTCACACACACACACAGCCACACACACACTCCTCACACACACACACCCACACATCCCACACCCACACACACACTCCACACACATACCCCCACACCCCCACACACCCCACACATATCTCACACACCCACACCTCCACCCACACCCAAACACCCACACACTCACACCCACACACACACACATTACACCCCCACACCCCCACCTACACCCACTGACTCCCTATAAGTCACTCACACTGCCTTACTTACCTTTCTTTCCTGTTTCACTCAGACTCTTTCAGTCACTCCTTCCTTTACTCTCTCTCTCTTTTCTCTCTGTCACTTCCCATGTCTTACCCTTATTCACTTTTACCCACCCTCTTTCACCCCTCTTTACTAACACTCACTGCTCTTTTCTCACCCTCCCTCACCGTTGTTCATTTATTCCGGTTCCGTCACTACCCCTCATTCCCCATTCTTTACTGTCCTTCCTTTTACTTTCAACACCCACTCACACTTTACCAGTACCTCTACTTTAGTCTTCTTTTTCTCTCTTCCCTTCTTTCGCTCCCTTATTCATTTTCCTTTTCTCACTTACACCCTATTACACCTTCTCTGTTTTTTACTATTTAATAAACAATCCCTCTGTGTTGCTCCCTCTAGCTCTTTTTCTCTTAACATTACTCTCTCTGTGTTCTTCCCTCATGCTCACTCTTTCTTTATTTTTTTAAAAAAAAATGTTTTTTGGGTGCGTGCATCGGTGCGCGCCCCGGTGCACGTACCGGTACGCGTACCCTGCAGAAAAAAGATTGACAGAGATTCTTTCAAAATATAGGTTTATTTTTATAAATTAAAGGTAGTTCTAAAAAGAACTGTTTTTGTATTCTTTTTGTTGTTTTATATTTTTTTTATTGTTTTTTTGAATTTTTTTACTTTATTTGGCTTTTCTAACAGTTTTATATTTTTTTTTTATTTTTTATGGGGAGAAACAAAAAACAGGGAATTGTAAATGGCTCAACTGGAGCAAAAAAAAATCAGAACAATGTAGGGTTTTTTCGGGCACTTATGGTCATCACCAGCACAGATGATGAGTTTTATACTTTGCTCACCATAGCAAAGTGTCTTTCCACAATATTTGCACACGATTTTAAAATCGTAAAATTTTCGTTGTATGATAGGCATCGTCTCTCTTGCCTCTGAACCCGATGGAGTTGGTTCTTTGGATGTTGAGGGTCTGGATGTTGATGGGGGTAACTTACTGCAGAAGTCCCTTACCTCTGCAGCAGAATAGTTGTTTGGGTGCAAACGCATCATGTGCCGAATCATGGTATGATTCCCGAAGGAATATTTTTTGTTAGGGTTCCCCCTGGACAGCTGAGCACCACAAATCAAACAAGTCACCTTCGCAGCGTTGACTTTTTTGAAACCCCTTGGGATTTTGTAGAACTCCCATACAAAGTGCTCCTTTGGTTTGTAGTGCTGATTATCTTCAGGCAGGAAATGCCTTGTCTGTTCCTCCTCTTCATCATCCTCCTCCTCTTCTTCTTGACCACCAATGTGATCTTCTGGTGGTCTTTTTGATGGTGGTGGTGGTGGGGCAGATGCTCCAGCTGCTGATATGACTGTAGCCATCTCTGTAAGGAAAAAGCAGGTCTTCCTCACTCAAATAACAAAGTGAGAATGAGGAAAAAAGGTGGGGGCTTTCATCATTTGGAAAACAAAAGTGTTCTTAACCAATGAAAAGTGTTATTTTCAAGTCACATGACCAGGGCTTTCATCATTTGGAAACCAAAAGTGTTGTGAACCAATGAAAAGTGTTATTTTCAGGTCACATGACCCGACGCGCTTACGCTTCGCGCCCCGGGGCGCGCCCGGAGGCGCGTTGCGTAAGGGCGTCAGGACGTTTCGCGATCGTATGCGCTCGCGTGCTTCCGGGTGCGCTTACGCTGTGCGTCATATGACGGATTATGCGGCTACGCGATACGTCACGATGTTGTTTTCGTTCGCGGTAATAGCGCTAACGGGACGCTCACGGGTACGCGCCCCGGGGCCCGCCGTAGCACTGCGCTTACCGGTGAGCGCATCGGTACGCGCCCCGGGAGCGCTCCGGGGCAAAAAAAATAAAATATATTACATAATTATACAATATAAAATTCGTTATAAAAAATATTACATTTCATACCTATAGAGATTTGCTATTAAAAAACCTCTGAAATTCACTGAAAAAACCATAGGTTTCACACCAGTTATAGTTAGGAATTAGCATTTAAAAAACCTATTAAATTCACTGAAAAAACCATAGGTTTCATACCAGTTATAGTTAGCTGGAAATTTTACTCGCATAAAACCATTGAAATTCCCACGTTATAGTTAGTTGGACTCACTATAACTTGCGCGTGCAATGCACTGCTGATGACGTCACATATTACATCACTCATGACATGGTCAGTGACATCACTCATGACATCACTGATGACACCATCCTTGTGATACAGTGACAGACCTCCTTTCACTGTAATGTAACCCTTAAAACACATATTCAAAAATAGAAACTAAAATTTTCAAAAAAATTGAGATACCCATACCAGTTACAACAACCAATTCAATAATTCCACCATCTATATACACATTCACTCATTCACCAACAGTTCTATATAATCACTCATACGTATACTTACTCATCATATGTAGTGATACACCTATACATCCTGTTACACACCGACAGTCATCCAAAAGATACTTTCACACATACTCACACATGCAAATAAACTATTGAACATCCATTTATTTGCATATACAGCTATACACACACTACCATCTTACTTCTAAGGAACCTTACACATACTTACTCTCTTAAACAATCACTTATAGAAACACATACTTATTTAAACAGGAACTCTTACAATCCCTTACTCTCACATATACTCACTTATATACATCAATATTCACATATACTATATTAAAATATATGTAGTTACTGATAAAGACACTAGTGAGACAGTCATTCAGTCAGTAACACACACATATACACAGTCATCCACCCATAGAGTCCTGCACATATGCTGTCTTCAAAACACATACAAACAGAGAGTCAGTCACTCATGCATCTATGTTCTAAGTAATACCCCCACCAAACATATAGACACTCATATTGATATTAAAAAAAACATCTAATAACCCATATACATACACATGTAGCTACTCACCAACCCATGCAGCCACTTATACACAAAGTGAAACACTAATCCTTAGATTTAAATATTTAAACATTACTCACTAATATATGTATACACTAAGATACACTTAATAAGCCAGTTAACCAATCTTTTTTTTTTTTTAAAACATCCATGTAAACACTTATTTAAACATTTATTCTTCCATTAACTTTTACATATACATATATAACACATAATTATTTTTTTAAAATACACACATTCACTGGATGGTGTCATGAGTGATGTCATGAGTGATGTCACTGACCATGTCATGAGTGATGTAATATGTGACGTCATCAGCAGTGCATTGCACGCGCAAGTTATAGTGAGTCCAACTAACTATAACGTGGGAATGTCAATGGTTTTATGCGAGTAAAATTTCCAGCTAACTATAACTGGTGTGAAACCTATGGTTTTTTCAGTGAATATATATATATATATATATATATATTCACTGAAAAAACCATAGGTTATAGACCATATATAGTTAGGAATTAGCATTTAAAAAACCTTATTTTACTCACACAAAACCATTGAAATTCCATATATAGTTAGTTGCACTAACTATATATCGCGCCCCTGCAATCCACTGCTGATGATGTCACATATTACATCATTCATGACATGGTCAGTGACATCACTGATGACATCACTGATGACATCTCAAATGACATCACTGATGACATCACTGATGACAACATCCAGTGACTGTATGTTTCTGTAAAGTTAAAATATATCTTACATATTGAAGAATGAGTGGATGTATAAGTGTCTGGATGAAGGATTTAGTAGGTGCGTGACTGACTGTATGAGTGAGTGATTAAATGTGTCTCACTGAATGCATGGGTTAGTGACTAAACTGTCTTAATTTGTGCATCATTATGTCTGTTGTTCTGTAAACTGCTGCATGTGTTGATCATTAGCTATACGAGAGGCTATATGTGTTATTAATTGCTTGCCCAAGTATTTCTATGGGAGATTGAGTTTGTGTGGGGGTGGCTGAAAGGTGTGTGACTCTATGCATAGATGTGTGAACAGTTTATTCACTAGGTGTATGAGTTCAAGAGTGCATGTGGAAACAGCTACATGGGCAGTTGACTGTGTGCATGAGTGTATTGATGAGTAAATGGATATCTCAATGCTACATGTCATAGTAAGTACATATGTAAAACACAGTACATGTGAGAGTTGGCATATATAAATAACTGTGCATGAGAGCCACCGAATGAGTGAGTGGTTGTATCGATCATTGTGAACTTGTATCAGGGATTGTATAAGAGAGTAAATATGTGTTAGTATATGTTTCAATAAGTAAGGTGTGTTTAACTGTATAGTTGAAGAAATGGAGATGAGATTGTTTCTTTGCATGACTGACTGGGTGTGTGAGTAACTCCATGGATGAGTGGAAGTGTGTGAGTGTCTGTATACACTGAGTGTATCTAAGATTATATTAGAGTCTGAAGAGGTTTATCGTATTAGCACAAGAATGATGTCAAATGAGATGTCATTAGTGATGTCATCAGTGATGTCATTTGAGATGTCATCAGTGATGTCATCAGTGATGTCACTGACCATGTCATGAATGATGTAATATGTGACATCATCAGCAGTGGATTGCAGGTGCGCGATATATAGTTAGTGCAACTAACTATATATGGAATTTCAATGGTTTTGTGTGAGTAAAATAAGGTTTTTTAAATGCTAATTCCTAACTATATATGGTCTATAACCTATGGTTTTTTCAGTGAATTTTCAAGGTTTTGTAAATGCTAATTCCTAACTATATATGGTCTATAACCTATGGTTTTTTCAGTGAATTTCAATGGTTTTTTAATAGCAAATATCATAAGCTGTCGAATGTCAAGTACGTGGTAAGTGAAAACATTTTCGTGTTTATGCACACTGATCTGCTTTGAATGGTGCCCCCCCCCCCTCATTTCTATTAGGAGTACTCTCTCTTTGCAGATAGTGAAAGGTAGTTAACGCAGGTCTTTGCCCCCATTGTAATCCGTCGTGCCTGCTTCTCTCTCCATTTGATTCATTGTTATCCAAGTATTTACTGTTTTAGAATTAGTTCTCTTTGGTTCATTCTCTATTTACAAACAAACACAGAGTCGCAATACTCTGTTTAGTCTTTGCAGATAACGAAAAATCGTGTAAAAAAAAAGAAAAGGAATCGAGCAAAATCAGTAGGCCACTAATGGGATCTCTTTTTGACCTCGCTAAAATAGAAACATTAGGAACAACCCCTCATGACAAATACAAAACTAGTGAGATGAACTGAACTCCACACAATGATGGCTGCAAAACAGCTCGGCTCCGCCACCCACCCCGCCCAAAATAACGATAAAGAACGGCTGCCATGATTGGTTGCGGAATGACCACGACGGAGCTACGAAATGGTGCTGCTCTCATGCTAACCCCAGCTTCAGTCTGAAACATCCAGAAACACTGTAGACTACCAATTCGATCAGTTCCGGTAGCGCCCCAATGTAACCCGGTAGAGAAGAACTAGCCCTCCCCTCTTTGACTGATGGTTCTTGTTGCCTGTCCCTTCTGTTGTCATTTAACAGAACTATTTAGCCTGCTGAAAGGGGTTGTGTTCCGACCGCTGGTTGGTGGAGACATTTTGACTATATTCTGTACCTGCGTTGTCGCGTAATGCGTTAGCGCATCCGGAAGTCATCCGGGGCGCGCAGCGCGTAACGTAAGCATAACAAGTCATGTGACTTGTTAATAAAACTTTTCATTGGTTCATTTTACTTTTCTTATTGTAATGATGAAAGGCTTGGTCATATGACCTAAAAATTACGCTTTTCATTACTTCCGAACATTATTTTTTCTTAAATATATGTTATAATGTTCCAGGCTAATGTACTTTCCCGGAAATTTTACAACTGTCCTGCAAGTAAAATATATTCTTTTTTCGAGAAAAAGAGCGTTTCTTCGTCCCATGACGGAGCCGTTGAGCAAAAGAGGGTCGACCTGCTGTCTTAGTCGCCGATACGCCTGAATATGAGATTCTTATCGATCACTTTATGTTGCAGGAATAGAAAACACAACAGCCCTTGACCATTTATCTTTACTGCGTTCCTTCGTATTATACCTTTTACCCTTCATGTAATTGGTCTGATTTATTTCACTTGCCTTTTAATGATTCTAAAACAGTGACTATTATTAAAAACTTTACCAATGTATATACTACTACCATGTTTTCTTTTAAAAACCTTTATTGTGAAAATTTCATTATACAAATACGAGCCTATAACCACGTGGGCCGGCCACGGAGCAAACTGTAATCGTATATGATGAATAGACATTTACACTGTAGAGGAACGTAACGGGCGGGCCATTAGGTTGCAAGAACTAAGGTGTCTAACAGTTACGGAATCGGTGGACGTACATTTTATAATTAAAATACGACAGGGCCAGTTACAATAAAATTATCTAGATATACATTTGCGGGCAAGTACCATGGGTGACGTTAATTCGAACTTTCAACAGTACAGTAATCAATAACACATCAGAACTTAATATCAATAGGGATGTCGAAATATTCAATCAATTCTCGTCCCCGCCCGCCATGTGCTTCAAAACTGCATACCTATCTCGTGATTTCAAGGTTCTGCAACCAGTACACAACAAGGAGTTACGAGTCCCATTTATTCTGGCGCCATTTTGGGCGAGGACGGGCAGGTCCAGGATATAGTCAAAATGTCTCTACCAACCATCGACTATGATGATGTTCATATGCTGTATTTATTAGAGTAACACTCATCTGTCCACATGAAATTAATTTGCCACAATCTAAACATGTCATTTTAATCTTTCCAAAGTTCTTCTAAATATTTGGGACCGTTTCCCTTGCCTCTGAAGCTCTCAGTGCCACTTCTTTGATGAATGTACTAGCAGGTCAGGGGTTCTCCTCCAAATCTCTCTTTTATGCAGCACTATAATTAATTGGTGCCACCTCTCCATATGACGATGCATGGTATAGTTACCACAACTATATTTTTTTTCGGTTCCTCTGGAGAGTTCATCGTGGCAGATGAAGCGTGTAACGTACCGGGCATTTACCTTTTTTTGCATGTACAGGAAAGGAAAAAAAAATCGAGCGTCCGAGTTCTAAGGTGTCCCAGGGCCATTTTGGTGGACCAGGCCCAAATCCAAAGAACAGCTATCTCACAGGCTAATGGGGCGACCCACGCCGAGTTTCAGCATTGTAGGATGACCACACAAGTACAGCAACTTGCTAGACATCACCTCGGTGCCATCCGGATCTCGGCGCCCCACTGCAGATGAAGTGCCTCTCAACTATGAAACCACCACGGTGACATCCGGATCTTGGCGCGTTGTGCTGCCTTCGGCCTATTCGCACATCGGTCCGCTACTGACGCCATCTCACAGGCTAATGGGGCGACCCACGCCGAGTTTCAGCATTGTAGGATGACCACACCAGTACAGCAACTTGCTAGACATCACCTCGGTGCCATCCGGATCTCGGCGCCCCACTGCAGATGAAGTGCCTCTCAACTATGAAACCACCACGGTGACATCCGGATCTTGGCGCGTTGTGCTGCCTTCGGCCTATTCGCACATCGGTCCGCTACTGACGCCATCTCACAGGCTAATGGGGCGACCCACGCCGAGTTTCAGCATTGTAGGATGACCACACCAACTTGCTAGACATCACCTCAGTGCCATACGAATCTTGGCATCTCAACGCCTAGTGGTATCTTCCATACAAAAAATATTGTTACGCTGCCTTTGGCCCCATTCGCACATCAGTCCGCAACTTAGACATCACCTCGGTGCCATCCGGATCTTGGCATCTCAGCGCCTTGTGGTGTCAGTCAGAAAATATTGTTGTGCTGCCTTCGGCCTATTCGCACATCGGTCCGCTACTGACGCCATCTCACAGGCCAACGGGGCGCCCCACGCCGACTTTCAGCATTGTAGGATGGCCACACCAGTGCGGCAACTTGCTACACACCACCTCGGTGCCATCCGGATCTTGGCATCTCAGCGCCTTGTGGTGTCTTCTACTCCGGAAATATAGTAGAAAATATTGTTGCGCTGCCTTTGGCCCCATTCACACATCAGTCCGCTACTGACACCATCTCACAGGCCAACGGGGCGCCCCACGCCGACTTTCAACATTGTAGGATGGCCACAGAAGTGCGACAACTTACTAGACACCACCTCGGTGCCATCCGGATCTTGGCGCGTTGTGCTGCCTTCGGCCTATTCGCACATCGGTCCGCTACTGACGCAAACTCACAGGCCAACGGGGCGCCCCACGCCGACTTTCAGCATTGTAGGATGGCCACACCAGTGCGGCAACTTCCTACACACCACCTCGGTGCCATCCGGATCTTGGCGCGTAGTGAAGCTGCAGCAGCTGCAAATAAGCTTCAGACAGTGTTACAACCGCTGCTCAGAACTCTCAACTATGACACCACCTCGGTGCCATCCGGATCTTAGCGCGTTGTATTGCCTTCGGCCTATTCGCACATCGGTCCGCTACTGACGCCGCCTCACGTGCCAACGTATTTTCTCCGCATTTTATACCCTATGCCGCATAACAGGTCATGTGACTTGTTTATAAAACTTTTCATTGGTTCATTTTACTTTTGGTTTCCTAATGATGGAAGGCTTGATCATATGACCTAAAAACAACACTTTTCATTGGATGAAAACTTTTTTTTTCCCCCAAACGATGAAAGCCCCACCTTGTTTCTGGATGTTTCAGACTAAACTGGCGTCACCATGAGAGCACCACCATCTCGTAGCTCCGTCGTGGTCATTCCGCGAGCAATCATGGCAGCCGCTCCCCACCAGAAGCCTGCAGGACTCGGGGCCCCCAAAACTTTTGATGAATTCTCAAGGCGGAGGGGACGCTTTCGAGAATGGGGTCCAAGACCTAGCAGACAAGCGTCCGATTTCCAAGGTGTCCCAGGGCCATTTCAGTGGACCAGGCCCAAAAAGGAAACAGCCTGCCGCCATTTTGAGAGTCCTGTGACAGCCGCCTATCGCTGCACCGCAAGAGTGGGCGCAACTCAGCTGAATGGCGGATTTTGACACAGTGGACCAAAAGCGGACGGAATGGCAACTGAAACGGTAAAGGGGCGCCCCACTAAAACAGATGAGACTCCACCTGGAGAGGCCCGTTCACGCCGCCTCCCCCGGGGCGCTCCACGCCGTTATTCGGAGCAGCATTGTAGGATACCAAAACCAGTGCGGCAACTTACTGGACATCACCTTGGTGCCATCGTTCTGCTGCCTTGGAACTATTCGCACAACAGTTTGCTACTGATGACCCACCCCCCGCGACGCCCCACGCCGTTATTTGCTGGGTGGCAACTTACTAGACATCACTTTCGTGTCATCTAGATTTCGGCGCGTTCTGCTGCCTTGGAACTATTCGCACAACAGTTTGCTACTGATGACCCACCCCCCGCGACGCCCCACGCCGGAAATCTGGACGTTGTGCTGCGTTGGGACTATTCGCACAGCCGACCGCTACTTCGTTGTTTTTCTCTAAAAATGTTTATATGTTATTACTATTTTTGTTTTCTTGTATATATTTATAAATTATTAAAGTTTTATAATCTTACTACTTTGTCGGAGTGCTATATATTTTTAATGTGACACATAATTGTAAAAACTTTGATGTACAAAGAGTCATCCCTGGAATCTTCCGCTTCACGCTCGGTCCCCTCCCCAATCACAATACAGGATGGTTTTCAGATAATAGCAACGCTTCTGCTGTGACGGATCTCATCGAGTGTGGGCCTTGATCTACTATAACTCCTTTGAAGACGGGTGATTCTTTACAGCTGTGGCCATAAACTACATCTGCAGGGCTAGCTGATAGCCTAGGACCGGCCTGGACAATCGGACACAGAGGAAAAGGAGTGTCAGAGGGTGCGGTAGTGAATAGGGCGAAAGGGAGGTGTCGGGCGGGCACAGGGTGTGATTCTCAGGGAAGAACAGCGCAGATGGGGGGAGGTTTATTACCCATGCATAAAACAGAGAGCGGGGGTGACCACTGCCTGGGGGAGATGCTTGCGAGGGTGGGGAGCCATGCTAAGGATCGACAGCGTGCACAGAGTGGATCTGGTCAAGGCATCTAAAATGGCTGCCGTGCACGACAAAAGTGTGGCATTTGAAAAAAGACAAGATGGCGCACACAATGTTTTTCAACAATTCCTGATTTCCTTCGAATCGAACGTTAACAGACGTTGGGGCATATTACCAAAGTTAAGCGATATTTATCCCTAACGATGCATTGCAAAGATTTTTTTACCGTCAGAAATTATCGCAGATAAACCTTGCTATTATCAAGGTTTATCGCAAATACGATAAAAAACGAGCGCAATGCATTAATATCGCTGAAAACTCCGCGATATTCATGCATTACCGAGCTAATGCTCTTAGCCATGTTATCCACCTCCCATTGGATAACATGGCTAAGAACTGCTCAGGGCAGCTGCTACTTTTTGGAGATATTCGCGCTTATCTCGAATATTTCCAAAAGTTGATAATAGGAGATAGCGATGTTAGCGACTGTTTCCTGTCGCTAACATCTTGGCATGCCCACTTTGCATGTCATTAGTGATAAATATCACTCACATGCAAAGTGGGACCCAAGATGGTCGCTATCTCCTACTAGCCGTCGCTAACTGGTGTTAGCAACAGCTAGGTAATACAGATATAATTTTATCTCCGCGAAGCGGAGCGCTGTTACAGATATATATCTTGTTTTTGAACGTTAATTTCTCAAAATGCACTGAAGCACATATATTGAGACATAGCAAAGGCACATCGGGCTACCAGTCCCTAATATTTTACCAAGTTTCGTGCAAATCCATTCAGCCGTTCGATTATTATTATTATTTATTTTTTTTGCCCCGCGGGGCCCTTTTAAAACCTCCACATCAAACCTAGGGGGTCAGCGAGGATCTACTATGCCCCCTTATGGTCATCAGCCGTTCGATTATTATTATTATTTTTTTTTTTTGCCCCGCGGGGCCCTTTTAAAACCTCCACATCAAACCTAGGGGGTCAGCGAGGATCTACTATGCCCCCTTATGGTCATTTGCCCCTTCGCTTTGGCCTCCTCTTGTCTCTCGATCCTACCGAGAGACAAGATGGCGGCCGCTACGTACTGTTTGGAATGTTTACAGACACCGGAGAGCCAATCAGCTTCGCTTCGCAAAGCTCCGTAACGCGAAAAGTACGCGAAGCGGTGCGCTGTTACAGATATATATCTTTTTTTGAACGTTAATTTCTCAAAATCCACTGAAGCACATATATTGAGACCTAGCAAAGGCACATCGGGCTACCAGTCCCTACAATTTTGCCAAGTTTCGTGCAAATCCATTCAGCCGTTCGATTATTATTATTATTATTTTTTTTTGCCCCGCGGGGCCCTTTTAAAACCTCCACATCAAACCTAGGGGGTCAGCGAGGATCTACTATGCCCCCTTATAGTTATTTCCCCCTTTGTTTTGACCTCCTCTTGTCTCTCGATCCTACCGAGAGACAAGATGGCGGCCGCTACGGACTGTTTGGAATGTTGACAGACGCCGGAGAACCAATCAGCTTCGCTTCACAAAGCTCCGTTGCGCGAAAAGTCCGCGAACCAGAGCGCTGCCTGGTCCGCGCTTACAGATATATATCTTTTTTTAAACGTTAATTTCTCAAAATCCACTGGAGCACATATATTGAGACCTACAAAAGGCACATCGGGCTACCAGTCCCTACAATTTTGCCAAGTTTCGTGCAAATCCAGTTAGCCGTTCGGGCTAAAAGTGAGGCCAACCGCCCTATGGAAAACTCAATGTTAAAAACACGTTTTGGGACCCCCCTTTTTTCTCGGCCCCCACTGGACGAACCCCCCCCACATTTTCAAGGGCTGCTCAGAAACAACATGTGCCATTTTCCTGAAAATTTCAGCCAATTCCGTCCACAAACGCCAAAGTTATTAGACATAGAATTTTCAAAAAACCCATAGAGAAAAAATCCTAACTATATATACCTACTGGCGACCGCCAGTAGGTAATATATATATATATATATATATATATATATATATATATATATATATATATATATATATATAAAGCCAAAAACCTCTGCTCCTCTTCAGAAAAAGAGCACGCACTCTAGGGCTATTAGGATAAAGGCTTCTTTATTCCATTATGCCTCCTTCGACCCAGCAAAGAGAGACGCGTTTCGCCTGTCACAGCAGGCTTTCTCAGTCTCATATATATATGTACACATATATTCACTGAAAAAACCATAGGTTTCAGCCACGTTATAGTTAAGAATGAGCATTTAAAAAACCTTAGAAATTCACTGAAAAAAACATAGGTTTCAGCCATGTTATAGTTAGCTGGACATTTCACTTATACAAAACTCCCCCATTATAGTTAGTTCAGCTAACTATAATTCACGCGCACGCAATGCACTGCTGATGACCTCACATATTACATCACTCATGACAAGGTCAGTGACATCACTCATGACATCACTGATGATATCTCAAATGACATCACTGATGACGTCATCCAGTTATTGTGTGTCTTTCCGAAAAATAAATATTTTATATATATGTATACCTAAAGGTCGATGGAAGAATAAATGGGTAAATAAGTGTCTAAATGGATGTTTTTTGTGAAAATTATTGCATAACTGACTTATTAAGTGTATCTTAGTGAATATATGTATTAGCGAGTAATGTTTAAATATGTAAATATCTGTATCAGTATCTCACTTTGTCTTTAAGTGGCTGCATTGGTTGGTGCGTAGCTACATGAGTGTCTATATGGGTTATTAGTTGGTTTTTTTAGTACCAATGTGTGTGTATGTATGGTTTGGTGGGGGGTATTACTTACCGCATAGATGCATAAATGAGTGACTGACTGATTGTATGTGTTTTGCAGACAGCATGTGTTCAGGACTGTATGGGTTGATGAGTGTGTGTATGGGAGTGTTAGTGAATTAATGACTGTCTCAACAGTATCTTTATGAGTAACTACATATGTTTTAAACTAATATATGTGAGTATTGATGTATATAAGTGAATATATGTGAGAGTGACAGATTGGAACAGTTCCTGTATAAATAAGTATGTGTTTCTATAAGTGATTGTTCAAGAGAGTAAGTATGTGTATATTTCTGCAGAAGTAAGTGTAGTGGTGTGTGTATAGTTGTATATGCAAGTAAGTGGATGTTTGATAGTTTATTTGTATGTGTGAGTATGTGTGTGAGTATCTCTATAGATGAGTGTCGGTGTGTGAGTACATATGATGAGTGAGTACATGTATGAGTGACTATAGAGAACTGTTGGTGAATGAGTGGATGTATATGTAAATGCTGGAATTACTGAATAGGTTGTTGTAACTGGTATTGTTATCTCAATTTTTTTGAAAATTTTTGTTTCTATTTTTGAATGTGTGCATCAAAGGTTATATTACGGTTAGAGGAGGTCTGCCACCCTTTCACAAGGATGATGTCATCAGTGATGTCATTTGAGATGTCAACAGTGATGTCATGAGTGATGGCACTGACCATGTCATGAGTGATGTATTATGTTACGTCATCAGCAGTGCATTGCGGGGGCGCGAGTTATAGTTAACTGAACTATATATAACGGGGGAATTTCAATGGTTTTGTATGAGTGAAATGTCCAGCTAACTATAACATGTGTGAAACCTATGGTTTTTTCAGTGGATTTCTAAGGTTTTTTAAAGGCTAATTCCTAAATATAAAGTGGCTGAAACCTATGTTTTTTTCAGTGAATTTCTAAGGTTTTTTAAATGCTAATTCCTAACTATAACGTGGCTGAAAGCTATGGTTTTTTCAGTGAACTTCAAAGGTTTTGTAATGATAATTTTTAAATGTATTAATTGTTATAATTCTTTATACTGATTTACTACATTGTTTTGAACTATTTATTTTTAGATATTTTATTTTTCAAATTACATTACATATTTTTAATATAAATGGTAAAATAATGTGTTTAAAAATATTGCAATTGTAATATTTGTTTTTTTTTATTTCATTTTTGATTTATTTATATATATTTTATATAGCAGGCAATGAAATCCTATGGAAGGAAATTCAAGTTAGTAGTAAGTATGGTTAAAATTACTTTTCAGGATCAGTACTGGGCTGAAAGATTCAGCACTGAGATCTCTCCTGAGAACAGGTGAGTAAATCGGAATTCGTAGTTCGGCTAATTTTAGAGGAATTTTTTAAAGTTCCAAAACTCCACACTTAGAAGAATTTCCAAGTGAAACCAGACAATGCATTCTTATGGGAGGAAATTCAAGTTACTGTAAGTATGGTTAGAAGTACTTTTCAGGATCAGTAGTGGGCTGAAAGATGCAGCACTGAGGTCTCTCCTAATAACAGGTGAATACATTGGAATTTGTAGTTCGGCTGATTTTAGAGGGATTTGTTAAAGTTCTAAAACTCCACACTTGGAAGAATTTCCAAGTGAAACCAGCCAATGCATTCTTATGGGAGGAAATTCAAGTTACTGTAAGTATGGTTAGTAGTACTTTTCAGGATCAGTAGTGGGCTGAAAGATGCAGCACTGAGGTCTCTCATGATAACAGGTGAGTAAATTGGAATTCGTAGTTCAGCTGATTTTAGAAGAAATGTTTAAAGTTCCAATAGTCCACACTTAGAAGAATTTCCAAGTGAAACCAGACAATGGATTCCTATGGAAGGAAATTCAATTTACTGTAAGTACGGTTAGAATTACTTTTCAGGATCAGTAGTGGGCTGAAAGATGCAGCACTGAGGTCTCTCCTGAAAACAAGTGAGTACATCGGAAATTGTAGTTCAGCTGATTTTAGAGGGATTTTTTAAAGTTCCAAAACTCCACACTTAGAAGAATTTCCAAGTGAAACCAGTCAATGTTAGCCTATGGAAGGAAATTCAAGTTATGGTAAGTACGGTTAGAATTACTTTTTAGGATCATTAGTGGGCTGAAAGATGCAACACTAAGGTCTCTCCTGATAACAGGTGAGTACATCAGAATTCGTAGTTCGCCTGATTTTAGAGAAATATTTTGCTCAATAGTAAAGGGAGGGGGTGGGACCTGAGGTGACATGTGTGCAAACAAGCCCTGTGGCGCGTTTTAAGGTGGGGAATTAAATCCTCTTCAATTATGAGGTCCCCTGTGGGCCAACTAGCCTTCGAGGTACCTCCAGTATGCGTCAGGGAGCTGCGTTGCAGAGAAGTGTTCAGAGGCCATGCCCCCTTTTTACAACACTCTGCAACGCAGCTCCGTGGTGCTTACTGGAGGTACCTGGTGGGCTTGTTGGCCCCTAGAGGACCTCTGGATTGAAGAGAAATTAATTCCCCAACTTAAAACACGCCACAGGTCATGTTTGCACACATATCAGCTCAAGCCCGCAGCCTACCTTCACCACTGTTCAAACGCGCCTGCAGCACGTTCTAAGTTGGGGGATTAAGTCCCCTTGCATACTGGGGGTCCCTGGGGGCAACTAGCCCACCAGGAGCCTCCAGTATGCGCCAGGAGGCTGCGTTGCAGAGAGGTGTAAAAAGGGGCGTGGCCTCATTACACCTCTCTGCAATACAGCCCCTTGGCATGTTTGCAGAGGGGGAACTAATTCCCCTTGAATACTGGGGGTCCCTGGGGGCCAACTAGCCCACCAGGAACCCCCAGAATGCGCCAGGGGGCTGCGTTGCAGAGAGGTGTAATGAGGACACGCCCCTTTTTACACCTCTCTGCAATGCGTGAGCCCCCTGTATATGTAACGTGAAAGCCCGGGGGGTTGTGGTCCCTGGGGCTGGGGGGCCCCTCTTGGCCCCCATTATAATAAACTAAAATGCCCCCAGGATTTGGCTGCCCCCGGGGGCTGATTACCAATAAGGAGGCTTCAGTTTTTTGTTTTTTTTGCGGGGTGCGCGTACCCTACACGCATCCCGCGATTGTGGGACCCCCTGAGCATGCCTAGGGGGTCCGGGTGTTTCTACCCTGCCCGCTTTTCTTGTTTTTCGCGTTTCTTTTTCTGTTTTCTTGTGCCTCGTTTCTACAGAGGCACAAGATGTCTGCCAACACTGCCTGGTTTGGAGTGTTGACAGCCAATTAGCATAAAGCTTGTGCTCGGGAGGGTACCCGTACCATACGCGTACCGTACTTCGTCTATAGATATATCTAAGATTTTACTTTTGATTTTCTCAGGAACTAATGAACAGATTTACACCATTCAACAAGAAGCATGATCTGTGAACCAAACTCTACCTTTTTCCCTACTGAAATCAGATGCAACCCATCCTCATTCACCTTCAAGAAAGAATCCAATTAGCTCCTTTCATAATGAGGACTGCCTCATCTCCCTTAGATTGTTCCCTCTCTGGGCATTACTGTGAACTACAAACCTTCACATTAGAATACACGTGTAAAGTAAATAAAACTCAAACTTCTACTGTGAACACATTTCAATAATGCATTAAAATGCATCTTATATGAAGTTGATTTGAACAGGACCAAGTCTCTCCAGAAAAGTTACTTTGTATGTTTTGATGACAATGATAGAACTAGGATGAGAATATCAGAAATTAAATTGCAGATTAAAAAAGTGATCAGTAGCATCCAAAAATGAAGTGAGCTAGACAAGTGAGAAGGAAAATGGGAAAAATAGATGGAACAAAAGAAACCAACAGGACAGCAGCCTCCTGGGAGGGAGAGGGCAGGTCAACTTTTTCATTGAGGGAAGTGCCTGATGGAGGTTACGTCCAAGTGCCTTGGAGCAGTAGTGATCTTGCACCATTTGTGGGTGAATTTGAATACCGTGTTTGACATTGTGGTTCAGAGTGATTTGTGGGCGGAATGCAAAGTAGCTATAAAGTGTCCAGAGAATTGGCCTCAGAAAAATCCAGTCTCAAAGGTCCGTCACCATTGGTGATGAAAAAGAGTTGGTGGTGACCTTTCTGAAGGGAAAAATACCAGTGAAATACATTGATTGGGCAAAGATAAACAGGATGACCCAAAAGCCTAAAGAGTCAAATTCAAATTCAAATTTACTTTATTCGGTTTTTGTTTCAAAATTTTAAAAACAACAAAAGCATAACACACAGATACAAAATACAAATATTTAAAATTTTGCTTTAGAGGGAGCCACCCATCATATTAAAATAATGTTTTCGCAAACAACCATACAAGGGTATATTCATTTCTCCATACCAATTTCATGTTCAACAAAGATGCTTTGTGCAAAACATACAAGTTTCTTAATTTTTTTTACATTTGTCCATGATTTAATAATTTTTTTTAAAAATAGTGCTATATTTCTTGCATAACAATCATTCTCCAATAGCTGGAGTGAAAAATAAGCCAGGCGACATTGCTTCAGACCCCACATTTTTAAGAATCAATAAATCCCTCTAAAGAGATATTGTTGCAAGTGTTTAAACAGCATAGTGGAATAACGACTCACAAGCCTAAAGTCATGGGCAATTTTGAGTCTTGGTTGATAGTGGGATTGAGCCCTGAGATTGGCATGATGATTCAGCAGCTTTTGATTTATTGGCAGAACAAGCCAGGTGGTGAGGCGCCCTGACATTGTGCTACAAAATACAGCCTCTACCCCCTCAGCGCATGAAATTTGCTGGAGTTGTGCTCTACTCTAGTGGGACTCACTGTCCTAGAGCTCACCTGTTCCTCTTCATCCAGGGTACAGCTGCTGACAGGTAAAGGAGACCAGACATCTTGCTACTAAGTAACGTCTCTACCGGTCCAGTGCAGGATTTTGCTGGAGTAGTGCTCTGCCCTGGTGGGACTCGTTGTCCAAGGGCTCACCTGTTCCTCTTCATCCCGGCCACAGCTGCTGACAGGGAGAAGTACCCTGACATCAGGCTACAGCGCGCAACCTCTACCCCGCAGTGCGGGACGCATACAGAATGCTCCCGGGCACGTGTCCGGGTGAAGACTGGGCCAATCTGCATCTGTCAGCGACTGGATGACGTTGGGCTGGGCCTCCCTCTTGGATTTTTTTACCAGGGAAAATGTTAAGAGGCTTTTATCACCTCTTTTAATATACCTCTAATGGTGACATTTTCTGCAACTATTAATCTGAATGATGGGAAAATGGAAATTACCATCAGGTTCTGTAGGAAAAGGGAAAACAACTGCAAGAGCAAGCACACCAATAGCACACTACTTACTAACACTACTGGTCTAATTAATAGTGAATAAGTTAATGCATAAGAAAGCTTAGCTGGTACCTAGTCAGCTTTGAATGCAGCCTCAGACGAAGCCAGGACAGAAAGAGGAACAAATAGCTGCCCAGGGTAAAACACATGTATCTTGCCTAATAAAACCAAGGCACCTTCTGTATCGATGTCCCCACTAGAGATATCTGTCTTGTCCCAAGGTATCAAGCAGATTTCCCCTTCAGCCAAAAAAAGGAAACAGCCAACAGATGATGTATCAACAAGGCATAATAGCCTAGCTAAAATGGCTAGGCATAAAAATGTACAAGGGATGGATGACAATCTAGCATCAAATAATTTAAAAAATGTGGAAGATTTATTCAAAATGTTACATGCCAAAATAGATACTATTGAAAGAAGATTAATGGCTAAAATGAAAATGGTCAAGAACGATGTTGAACGGATCAGGAAAATGGTTAAAGATTAAGCATCCTTAAACAAGGTGCTTGGTGCAATTCACCCTATTGAATTGGTTACTAGGGAGCCCGCAAGACATTCTTTAAGCGGTCTTTAAGTGGAGTGGCCGACTATAACTCATTTGATCCAGCCGTATTGCACCAAACAGGGGAGAGGTAAATACATGTAGAAGAATACCTGATCCTGCATGCACACATACCATCAATAATATTAATTGTGACATAGAAGATATAACATTTAAACCTATGAGGATTGCCCAGTATACTTTGCATCTATGACCCCAGGCAACGCCTTACATGATTATTTTGAAAGACGTTCCAAAGCTGGCAAATACTGATAGAAAAACAACCAGGTGCTATTGTAGCAGTACCACTTGTTTTTTTTTTTTACGAGCCAGATGTTGAACAACCCACCAACATTAGCAAACGCCACACACTTAAAGATTGATATACACCATTATCAATAACAAATAAATTTGCACCACTTAGAAGATGCAGTGAAATTGATTGAATGCATAAGAATTCAATCCAAGAAATCAATTAAAATATGAGTTTACAAATGTCTCTATTAACCTTCACTAGCCATGAGACCGCCATAAAAAAGACCCAGATGCATCCAAATTTGGTTACTACAACATGTAATATAGCTGGGATTAGAAATAAGATGAAGGATGAAACCTGATTTGATTCAGTTATAAACTGTGATTTAATTACCTTACAAGAAACTTGGCATACAGAGGCTTGTTTGTATTGAGGGGTACTCTTCTGTTATAACACCAGCAACCCCTTCCCAAAATGGAAGGGCAAAAGGAGAACTATAAGGATAATCTTTATTCTGCATTAGTCACAGAAATAAAAGAGGCAGCATAAAAAAGAATAAAACATCAACGACAGAATCATTAGTTAGCAGCATGTCGCCTAAATGTGCAAAATTTGCGGATTAACCTTGTAAACATTAGTAATCTCCCACCATTGAGTGAGGATACAAATACAGTAAAGTACACAACCTATTGTGATTTTTAATAAACGAGGGCCCCTGGTTAAAATTAAGAACACATTTATTTGTGCCAGATTGTCACATGAAGTGTGCAAAATCGCCAGTCATCCTACAATTTTTAGTCAACTGTGGAATGTCTTGGCTTTAGGGCAGCCCTTAATAAGTTAACAACACAAACAAGTGTACGAGCGTTAGGCAGGAGCTGCAGATACAGTAAAGCAACATGGGCATTCCTAAATCTATTTTCTTTTAAAAGCAATTTAATAAACAGTTGCCTTGGATAGGTAAAATATTTACATAGCAGAACAAAATGTAGGGTATCCTCTGGGGACCTATTGTCGCAGCCACAGAGAACTCTGCCTTCTACATGTGTAACAAAGCCAGGAGGTGATGCCAGTAAATGATGAAACAAGTTCAATCTAAAACGAGTAATTAAAAATGTATCATGAACATTTGTTAACATCGATAAATAGGACTCTCTGCCCAACACCGATTTCACCAAGACATGTCCTCTCTCCATGGGTTTCCTGAGCTCCTTTTCCTCCCTAGACTCCATGGCATGTTTAAAAAATTGTTCTTTCACAATGAGCTTATCTTGTGGTTTCACTGTATCATAACATATGAAGACATCTGGTCTGCTTGAAGACAGGCCTCAATCACTAGTCAATTAAACCCCGCCTCTTGGCTAGTCCAGATGTTCACCCCAACATAGAAAATGTTTAACATCTACCAAATCCAGTATATACTTCGTTCCTAGTTCTTCAGGTACTGAATACAAGGCCGTACCCTGGGGCACTTTCGGAATTCTTCTAGGCTAGTTATTTTCTGTGGTTTGGAGTTTGTTGGCCGCTGAATAACCCCATACCTCACTTCCATATAGTGTCATAGAAATGCAGAAAAAATTATACAAATTCAAGATCACCCCCGGGGACCATGTGCCTAGTCTGTCGGCATGATTTGTGATTGCTCCCATTGATTTTTTCATATCAAGTGTCTTCCCTTCCAGCAAATGTTTAAAATTGAGGTTTTCATCAAATAAAATGCCTAAATAAGAGAAGGACTGAACCTTCACTAAGCTATGAGAACCTACTGTATAAGTATTGTGTCTAATGGCCTGCTTACCGAATTCCATAATATAAGATTTTGTCACATTCAGTGACATGGTCCATCCTGCTCATGAAGGACACAAAGCCATCCAATAGAACCTGCAAACCTCTTGGGGTACATGCTAACAATACTGAATCATCTGTGTACAACAGTACGAGGACCGGTCTCCTGCCCGTTCTGGCTGTATCAGCCTTTCCAAGCGATCAAAGACTCTTCCAGTTCATTGATAGATAACGTAAATAACAATGAGACTAATATACAACCTTGTCTCACCTCTCTAGAACATTTAAAATGGTCAGTGATATTCCCATCCTGGGTGTATTTGACTATAGCAGTGGTATTAAAATGCAAGATCATTAAACATTTATAATCGCAGGTTCATCCCCAAAGTCACCAAGCAAGGACCATAGTTTGCGGCTATTCACCCAGTCGAATGCTGCCGTGAGATCCATAAAACCCAAAATAAGAGCTCCAGGATTAGTTATCGTATATTTTGAGATTAAAAGATAGAGGTTTAGGCACTGCTCTGTAGCTGACCTACCTATGCGAAACCCATATTGTACCTCTGAGATAATACGATTAGTATCCGTCCAGTTCGTGAGCCTATTTATTAATACTCAACCAAGGACCTTATCAGTGGCATCCACTAGAGATATAGGGAAGTAACAGTGAGGGTTGCCTCTATCCCCTTTCTTAAAGATCGGAACAATCCAATGGTGGCAGTAGACCACGAGGGGGGCATTACTATCCTCACTTCAATGTTTAAAACCCTAGTTAAGACTGGGGCCTACACTTTTATCTTATCACAGAAAACGCCTGTGGGAATCCCATTGGGACCAGGAGTCTTATTCAGTAACAAGCCCTCAATGCCCGACCTCATCTCAACAAGAGTAAAGGAGATAGGTCCGGAGGTGGCGGGGGGGCTTGGGTCCAGGCTGGTTTCCTCGCCAAGCCCATGATTATACACTCCCTCAAAGTGATTCTTCCATTGGTCTGGAATAATATTATGAGCTGGTCCTGGCTTATCTGGATCTGAAAATCAGGGACAGTTAATAATCCTCCAAAAAGGGTAACATTCTTTTTTCACATGCTTCTGTCAACTCCTCCCATGCTTGCTTCTATGGCAAGCGCTTCTGGTCCTTGATAGCCCTCTTATAATTACTGTGACAAATTGCCAACCACGCTCTTTCAATTGGGATCTGTTTCACAGCCTTCATAAGTTGTCGCAAAGCCCGGGATAATCCACTGTCAAACCATCTTGGGGAATCAGCACAAGCAGTGGTTACCGGGACTGGTAATAAGCTGGCGACTGATTGTGCAAATGCGATGAATGCGTATAACATTCTTCTCCTTGGGCAGGGTGCAGTGTATATGAAAGGTAGAGCATGTACAGGGTCCAGTGTATATGAAAGGTAGAGCATGTACTAGTGTGGGTGACGTGCTCTGATAGTAAAATACTGCAAATTTCGTTTTTCAATATTGAAAGGCTATCTTGCCCATAGGCTAGAATGGGGAATGCTGTGTATAATGTTTACCTGCATACCTTCCCGTAGGAGCAAGATGGAAAATTGAAGTCTGAGGTCCCTGAACTCAGAATTTAATAACCCATCTTTTAGGAAGGATTGTTTTTAAATCATGTGTTTGGAAACATCTCTTTTATAAAGTGGTTGCTTCCTTGTCTGACCTTTCTGTGTGCCTCTGCCTGTTTGTGAATTGACTGTCTGGTTTGTTAGTAGCAGGGGATGGGGTGGCTCCAGGTGTGAATCAGCACTAGGCTGAAAAGCTCCATCTGCATCGAGTGGTTGGAGGGGATAGCACTGGATCCGCCTCCTGCTGGGCGGCTGACGACCCTGCCCCTCTCTCTCAAAGGAAAGAAGGAGTCATGTAAACAGAGTTCTCCAGGACTGACCAGAACTGATTTGGACTAGGCAAAGGTCTCTCTGCCTTCAGAGGACAAAAAAATATTGATATAATACTGAGGCCCAGACACCAAGACTCTAGATAATCCTGGACTCAAGAAGGAACCCCTGCCAAGGAGAAAAGCTGGAAGACTGAAGAGGAAAGACTGCCCTGCTGTGTGTGTGTAGGCTGGCCTGTAGTTGCTATTCTGCCAAGGAGAGGGGAAGGACTTTGCTGTTGCTGTGTCCCCTGCTTGAAGAGATCTCCAAGGGCCTGAGGAGAGCTGGCCTCCTGTTAAGAAGTCCCAGGAGCAAAAGGACTTCACCCCCAGCTTTCCCCCTGAACTCTGTTGTGTGAGTACTGACCTGCCCAGAGTGCTTGATCCAGCTGTGGGGCCTCTGGAGGTTGTTTCCTGCTGTTTAGGGTACCGGAAAAGAAGACAAGAATATGATCTACAATTGTGCATGCATCACTCGCTTGCAGAGCTCATCGTGGACAGTGCAAGAAGATTCCTGTTGCCGCGAAGATTGTCGCAGTGCCTGTTGCCGCTGCAAGACCCGAAGCATCGCTCACTTGCGGAGCGCATCGCCACAGTGCGGGAAAATTCCTGTTGCTGCGAATATTATCGCAGAGCCTGTTGTTGCTGTGAGAATCGTCGCACTGCTCGCCAGTGGACCACATCCCGTCGCTGTGAACATTGTCGCAGAGTCCAGCGCCAACGCATCAAGGGGCCGCAACAGAAGAGGATCAACTTTGCGCCAAGCATCGCTGCTGCACCGAAGATCATCGCCGCCCCGAAGATCGTCGCATCATGCCAGTGTGAGACGCTTCCTACCGGAGAACCTGCAACCCGAATCCATACAAGGTATCGCATCGCTCCCCATAGAGACCGGATTCGACGCAACCTGCCCACTGCGTGCAGCGGGGTTGTCGCATCGCCTCCCCAGGGTCTCAGGAGTGGCGCATCGCTTGTTTTCTGACGCTGCAGCTGCCGCTTGGAACTTTTGTCGCATCTATAGGTACTTTGGGCTAAAAGTGACGCAACTGTGCATTATTTTGGTGCAAACCTTTGAACTCTTTTTAAAGACTTAGGGCCTCATTAGGATGGCCACCCCCGAGGAAGAGGGACCGTCCGCATGGGCAGCGGCGGTCCCTCCATGCAAATTAGGATGTGACTGCCACCCTGGCGGTCACATCCTGGATCTTTAACCTTGCGGCGGGTGCTGCTTAAAGCAGCACCCGCCGCAAGGTTAAAAAAGCATGTGTCACATTTACATGCACAAAGCGGCAGGCACCGTTCGGTGCCTGCCGCTTTGGGCATGCAAATGCAGGGGGGTACCAAAGGTACCCCCCATGTGCACCCCCACCCCCTCTTTACCCTGGGGGCCCGCAAGGGCCCCCCAGAAGTAAAGGTCCACATGCTTTTCCACGGCGGAAAAACCGCCGTGGAAAAGCATGTTTACTCATGCTTCCTAATTTGGCTGACGGTGTCTTGCAGACACCGCCACCAAATGGCCCAGCAAAACCCGCGGATCAGCGGTGGACGGACCTGCCGTCGCCGCTGGTCCCACCACATTCCCACCGCCATCCTAATCTGGCGGTGGGTGTTTGATGTGGCCGCGGCGGTGAATCCGCATCCTCCGGGCCTCGCGGTGGCTTCCGCGGGCCCGGAGGATGCGGATTCGCCGCCATCCTAATGAGGCCCTTATTTTGGAACAGTGTATCTTGGATTTTTTTTGTTTGGTCTTGTACAGTTTAGATAAAGATACATTTTTTTCTAAACTGGTGTGGAGTTCATCTGTGGTGTTTTCACTGTGTTAAAGTGTGTGTTGGTACAAATACTTTACACATTGCCTTTGATAAGCATGTCTGCTCGTGCCAAGCTACCAAGGGGGTGAGCAGGGGTTATCCAAAGAGTGTATCCCCCTTACCCTGACTAGAAGCAATGGTCCCTATTTGGACATTGGTACCTACCTCTGCCAACTAGAGTCCCCCAGATCTAGCAGAAGGACAATATAAACCACTTCAAGGAAAAAGAGACCAAAACAAAATCAATAATTACTGCAGAGCCCCTGCCTTTATAGGTCAGCCGCAAAGAGGAATCAGGGTAAATATCACCAAAATCTAGGGTATATATTAGACCATAACTATCTAGAAGAGTATTCAGGTCCTGTCCTTCTAGAGAGTGCTCCATGTCCAAACCGTCCCTGATCGTACATGTGGACCAATCTCGCTTATTCAATGGCAAGTCTGTACATGAACGGCAATTAAAATGACCCACTAAAATGAGATCTCCCTGCGGAAAACCTTTGCCTTGCGACGGCTCAAGGTGACCACTTAACTCTTGAATGCACAAAAGTGGGCTGCCCCTTGAATCAATTCCTATGTTTATCTAAAGAGTTCTGTAAAGATGCACTACTAGTGGGGGCATCTCATAAAAAGTTATGGACTGGCCTCACATACCACCCGGTGTCATGCTTCATCATTGGCTTGATAGAGGGCGGCATACACCTGGAGACAAGGATGCACTTCTAAATCTAAGTGATGGACGTGGCGGCGTGATACATGATTTAAAAAAACATTACATTAGTCCATATGCTTTATTTAAATGGTAAATGCATGGTGGGTAAAAACTAAGTGAACGGTGGTATGGGATATTATTCTCCCTTCACCGTATGAAATGTGGTCGACATGTTTCTGCTGAGGTGTCCCCGAAGGGTACGTAGCATTCTTCAGGACCTAAAAAAGGGGGGACAAGAGGAGGGTTGTATACCCTATGTATCCACTTCCTTTTAACTAGTGGAAAAATGGAAGGAAAATCCTGTCGCTAGATCAGGGGAGGGGTTAAAAAACACTATGTAGATGGATATTTCCCTCTTGGTATAGTACCTCTGAGAGTAACTCCTGTATTTCTACCCTAAATGCTCCATGGGAGGGCTGAGGAAACTTTTTTCTATTTTCAGTACTTCCAGCCATTCTTCCAGGAGGTGTCCTCTCTGTCTCCCCGCGGGTGAAGCATGACGGAGGTTTGTGAGGCCAGTCCGTAACTTTTTATGAGATGCCCCCACTGGTAGTGCATCTTTACAGAACTCTGTAGATAAACATAGGAATTGATTCAAGGGGCAGCCCACTTTTGTTTATTCATGAGATAGTGGAAGCTGGCTTGCTCTTTGGCCCCGCGCCTCTGGTTCCCACCCTCAGCAACATTGCTAGGGTTAGTGTGTGTAGACCCCTTAACTCTACCAGGCTTGAGGGTCCAATAGTCCTTCATTTTGCATTAAAAAAATGAATTACGGTGAAATGAAGTGATTTGCCAACCGCTAATGTCCGCCCTTGTGCAATGTTAGAGTCCCAATTCAGATACTTCACTGGTCCACAGGTCCTGAGATCTATAAAAATAATTAGGTTGCCCCTTGCTCTACCCATTCTTGAGCCTTCTGCCATACAGAAGAAGGTTTTATAACCCTAAAGGAAACATTATTTTCAGTCTTCCTTGTCTCCTGAAGACAAATAATGTTATACAATCTGATAAATTAGAGCCATCTGTTGTCCACACATTTGGTGGCTAAGCCTGCCACTTTCCAGGATATTATGTTTAAGTCCCCCCCACACTGGTAATATTTAGAAAATGGCGCATTAGTTCCCACCTTTTGGCCGATAGCCCTGAGATACTATTCACATCCAAACTACTTGTAAGAGTACCATGCTGGCTTACAATTACATTCACATGTACCTCTCTAATTACCAATGTCTTGGACGGTGATTCCCCGGGTACAACAATGTCATTAATATTCCCCTCACGCTCATGCAGTCAGTCTGGGTCGTTAAGGACCCTCAGGGGCGCATAAGGATTGGGCATTGGCTGTGTTCCCCCAAGGGATGAGGCAACTCCCTCCTGAATTAAGGGATGGTTACTGATTGTGGTGTTGTATTTGGGCCTATAAAGAAGCCCAGTTGTAGTGTCTTAATACCAGATTCAAAATGGAGGAGCTGGAAGGTCTGTCGTAAGAAATTACGTGCTAAATCAGGTAATCTGAATGTAACTATCAAGCATTCACCTGCCAAGTTCTTCCTCGACTTTCCTAACCACGCTACCCTCCTAAACCATCAGGATATGCATGTGGTCAACCATTTTAAATCTGGCATGTTTACATAACCAGTGTGTTACTTTTTTCATTAATTGTACAGATGGTTCGTCCCTTTGAAAACTTAGCACCCCTTCCAAAACCACGGGATAGGGTGAGCACTCTGGGGGAAGATTGATTACTGTTAGACCCGGGCTATTAGTGGCAGATAAACCATGAATCCTTCCCTGTGCTGTAACTACATGTCTGGCTGCTAGGGGGTCGGAGTGGGGTACCCAAATTCTCGGTTTCAATATTAGTGGCTCCTACTGACCTTAGGTTAGCGGTGAGGGGCTGGTTGGCACTCCGGATGTCTAAAGGGAGGATTCCCATTTGCATAATATCTTGCTGCAGGGTAACCTTGGGAGGTCCTTGGGTTCATAGAGACTAATGCATTTTGAACTCTGCCTAGTGTATCTCTGGACTCCATCATGATTTTAAAAAGATCAATGTAGGAAAGTAGGATCTGCTTCTTATGGTTGCGCCCACTTTGTGCCGGATGTTACACTGTTTTGACTAGTTTGACTGGGATCCTGCTAATCAGCCTATCTGCTTTCTGATTGAAATATTATGCCATGTACTTGGGAACACTCCAAATTGGATTCTGGGGTATCCTTATAAGTCCCTAGTATATGGTACACATGTACCCAGGGCATAGATACCCCAGAGGCTTCCCATGGTCTCAAGCATGTATTATGCCACCCATGAGAGGCCATGCAAAATGGAACTACAGGTCTGCCATTGCAGCCTGTGTAAAATGGTGCTTGAACCTCTTACTTTAGATATAGGTCCACTATATCTATAGGTCACTACACTTAAAACTTATGTCACCCCTTTAGCAGGCCTTAACAATCCTGAAGGCAGGGGGGTGGGTCTTATGTGAGAGGGTGCCCCTGCATGAGCAGAGTACCTCTGCAGCCTTCGGAGACCATTCTCCCAGTTTGTCTGTGACTCAGCCAGACGCATAGGTAGAGGTGTATTTTAACCTCGCGGTAAATGCAACCTCGAAAAGGGCTGAAACAAAACATGTTGTGTTTGGTATCAAACACCTTGAAATCATACCTTCACACTGGTAACCGATGTGGGAGGTATGATTCCAGCCTTCTGAAAAGATCTTCACGGTGTCACTGGTCTTTCCGGTGCCAGCCTTCTCGACCCAGACAGCATAAAATTGAGGCTGCTGACCAGAGACACATTTCTGCCCTCCTACTCCTGAGCCAAGTTCAAGCAGAGGAAGGCAGCACAATAGGTATTCTGTCACAGGGAGGTGTGACCACCTCCCAGACAGGATTTAGTGTATTGGGGCTGGGTGGGTTTACTTCCAAAGTGCCTGAAAGTCTGTACCTGGGGCACATTTGGTATCCCTGTGCATAGTCCAGCAAAAAACAGCTCTGGGAGCCGTTAGCTCCTGCTCTGGTGCAAAACTGGACAAAGGACATGGGAGTAACCTCCCCTCTGTCCTGACCCTCCCCTAGGAGGGTCCCCTGAATCAGTCCAACAGTCTCCCGTGGGTATATAAGGGCTTACCTGGCTGTAAGACTTTAGATTTTTGGAGGAGCCTAGCTCGCGTCCGAGATGGCCGCGTTTTAGCTCGGCTCCGTTCGCCTGCCTGTTTTACTCGTTTATCCTGTCGTTATCCTGCCCCGGGAAGCCCTCCTTGCTGTGCTGTAGTACTAAGACGCCTCGCAGGCACTTACCCTTTGCTCCGGTGGTCCTGGGTGCCGTGGATCCTGTGCTGCGCTCCCGCTCGCTTCGGAGCCTCCGGGGCGGGCTGGCCTGGACCTCTCGGCGGCGCCCGGACGGGACGGAGCACGATGATCGGCCCTTGATGGCGCAGTGGACGTGGTCGTGGAGGCCGTTGTGCGTGTAGGCCGGCTGTGCTTGCTGGCCGACCCCGGTGGGCCGGAGGCCTTGGGGTGGAGGCGCTGCCTTCCACTGACGGGGCTACTCGTATATCCGGCTTGGTCCCCCCTTTGTTCTCCGGTCCGGCCATTTTGATTTCTTCCACCCGGACTCGGAGAACGGGGCCGGCGGCACTGGGGGGCCGGCGATTCCCCTTCTTCTGGTGGGCCTCCTTCCTGCCCCGGGGTGCCCTGCCGCCGGTCGGCTGGTCTCCATTTGCCTTGCTGTTGCCCCGACGGGGGTTGCCGGCCGCCGCGGCCTCGCTGGGCTTCTAAGATGGCGGCCGACCCTGAGTGTCTCAGCCGGGCCTGGACGAGCGCTGGAGGCCCGCCGCATGGCCCGGGTGCCGGATATTGTAAAAGTTTACCTACACTTCGAGATATCCTGGATGCCCTGCACTCCTGGCGAACCTCTTTGGCTGCACCCGTCTCCGCTCTGGAGGCGGATCCTCTCTTCGGGCCGTTCGGGCCCTCAACATCGGGTGTGGCCTCCTCGTTGCAGGGTGCGGCTGGAATTGTCCTACGAACTGTGGCCCCAGCGACGGCCGCATTTGTGGGTCTGCGGAGTTCCGACGCCCTTCATCATCCTGTGCTGTCGCCTTTGCCGCTGGTCCGGGGGCCGGCTCCGGTCTGGCCTGGCCTCGATGACTCTTCCTGCTCCTTCTCGCCTCGGCTGCCCGGCCATGTCTCCTGTGCCGACCTAGCTGGATTTGCCTCTCTGGAACTGTCCTTGGAACTGTGCCTGCGATGTGTGCGATGTACCTTGACTTTCCTGGATCTTCCGTATTTTCCTCCACGTTTCTTCTCCGGACTGCCGCCAGATTTCCCTGTTCTATGCACTCGATTCCGCGCTGTCTGGTTCTTGTTGGATCGGACGGCTACAAATTTGGACAAACGAGGACAGGGCTGATACGAATTTACCACTATGTGCGGTAGTCTTGTATTGATCTGGTGATCGGCATGTACTGGTATGATTATGTGTTGCTTTACGGGGCTCCTGAAATGTATCCTGAGATTTTTTGACTTCCTGTGGGCCCGACCCCCCTTTCTTTCAGGCGGGTGGGTGGGTGCAGATAATACTGTCCCTTGGCCCTCTCCCGTGTGTGATATTTTCCCTTTTTCCCTTTCCTCTCCCGTTTTTGTCCTTTGTTTCTGTCTTGTCCTTACTCTTCTATATTTCGGGTTCTAATTAGGGCGACAGGCACGCTGCTGGGGGGTAGGCCATAGCCTTCTGCAGGGGTGCAGGGTGGGCTTGTGGGGTGGGTGGGGGGGTCAGTCATTTTGGGGGGTCTTTTTCCTCCGCCCTTTTCTCTCCCTTTTTTGGTTCTATGGCTCTTGAGTATTCCCTTTTTCAAGGCTCTGTCTCGTCATGTGTCCCCCTGACGTGTTTCTGACGCATTTACCTTCCGGTAGTACTTTGATTATGGTTTGCTATGTGTTCTATCATCGACTTTCACTGTATACTCTGTACCGGATTTGTTTTCCTGTTTTGTCGCCGGGGGGCGCGTGACTGGGTAGGAGTCCCTTCTCTTTCCTTTTTCCTCCTTCCCCTCCCCCCTTTATGGGGGGTTCCTTTCCTCTAGTGGGGGTGCGTTTTTTACGATGGGGTCCTTTTTCATTGATGTTTGGTAAGTCGGGTGGTTGCGGTGGTGGGTGGGCGTTGGACGGCGAGCGCATTTGCCTCTCCTTGTGGTCCTCTGATTGGGCCGGTGCTTATTGATATCTTTCCTTCATGGTGGTTTTATCCTGTGTTTCTATGATCGCCGGATCGCGGCTCACCACGGCCCCTCCCCTGTTGTTTGCCTCACTGACCGTTATGATCCTGTACTCCCCGTCCCTTTTAAAAGAAGAAAACTACCCTTCTAATTTCCTGTTCCTGCGATTGCTCTATTGCTTTTGTTGTTTCTCCTGTCTCCTTCCCGTCATATCCTGTGAACACTTTTGTATTGTTCATAATGCTTTTGCTATGTGGTGGCCAGCCCGTTGGGTTGTAGGCCCGTATTTGTGAGCACTCTCTGTACAATAAAGGTTTTCAAAAAAAAAAAAAAAGACTTTAGATTTTACATGGACAAGATTCTGCAAGAAGAAACCACTGATCTTCGACCGTCTGGACACTATGGACTTTGCTGGACATGGACTGGGCCTGTCTGTGCCCTTGCACCATACAGGCTCTGTACAGGCCTGTGGAACACTAAGGATAACTGAAGATTATCTCTTGCGGTGAAGGAGTAACTCCCCTGCATTCGCAGGTACGGTAATGCAACTGACCAGTCTGCTGATCCTGACCTCCTGTGGACTCCAAAGGCTCAAGCAACACAGGAGGTAGGTACCGAAGTTCCTTGAGGTTGAGCTGCCCTCTTACTGAGTTTGAGGCAAGTATCCCGCGGGGGGTCCGCATAACCTGAACCCCTGTGCACTGCATACTTTTGCAAGCGCATTTGCTTGTTGGCAATTCCTGAGCTTCTGCATTGGTCCCTAAGCAGTATTTCCACTAAAGAACTCTGGCCTCCTCACACCGAGTGCTCCATGGGCTGGTACTTTGTGACCTTGCTCAAGGTCCCCTTGTGACTCCTGGTCATTCAACCTGTGGGTCCTCTTGAAGGTCATCATGAGTTCTATTTGGCTTCCCTGGTTGCTCCAGATATGCCCTGACTCCTCATTGCTTGGTGAGTCAACTGGACCTTGCTGGTCCACACTGTAACCTGCTTGCCCTTCCTGCACGGGTTGACGTTGCCAAGGCTTGTTGGTGTTCCAGCCTGACACTGACCCCTCAGCACTCGACATCCTTCATGGAACAGCTCGCATCTGGCTCCTGGTTGACCTAGATGTTTCCTGGACCTCGTGGCTGCAGAGTCTAGCCTCCCTTCATCGCACCTGAAGCACCCAACATCGGTGGGCATTCATCTACCGAGCCCCTGGTCTTCCTGAAGTGACCCAGACTCTGTCCCTCTGCTTTCAGGTTCCTTCCATCACAAATCCGCTCTTGGATTCCTACGGACACTTTCATCCATCCCGGCAGCAGCTCTTCTTTGAAGTCCTCCATTGAAAACAACGGGGGTTTCCGACACCACTCCAGACCTATGCACCCAGCTCTTTTGTGATAGGTTACTCGGGTAGTCTGGTATCCACGGGTGGGGTGGCTCTCCAACCTCCTAAGTTCCAAAGGGTTTCCTCAAAGTCCACCGATAAGGGTCCTTAAACTTTGAAATTGTAACAGTGATTTCCACATAGACTTGTACGGAGCCCACGGTTGTGTTAGCACACTGCACCTGTCCTCTGTGGTATCCCTTTCTACTCACCTTGGGGGTTCCTTTGGGGTCCCAGCGATGCTATGTGTTCTAGACACTGTCTCGACTCCAGTCGTGGTTCCTAATATCACTATTTTAGTATGTGGTTTGGTCCACCCCCCGGAGCCCACTGTGCATTGTTCTACTTACAACTGTTTCCTTGCTAAAGTATTGTGGGTTTTGTGTTGTATCCTCATGTAGAGGACACTAGAGAGGTTTCACTACAGGCCTTGGTTTGACTGTTAATCCTATTTAATATGTATGGATGCTGTTTAATATGTATGGATGCTGTTTCATTTACAACTAGCTCATGGTATTGAGGTGCTTGAATGATCACTTCATCTCTGGTCGAGCATGAGGGCAGACTGATTTTTTGTTAGACCGTTCCATTCATCTGTTTTACATTAAGGAGTTTGGTGCCCTAGAGTGAAGAACTATTGCATCTTGGTTGGGGACTGGCAGGGCGGAGCCTGGGGGAGACCACAGGACGTGGTGTGTCACGTGGACAAGGTTTTCCTGTCTCCTCAGGATTACGATATTTGTCCTCCGCTTAGCGATTTATACTAACTTTGGTATCCCCACAAGTGGAGCATGGCCTGATTTTGCGTGCCATTATATATAATTAATTTTTGGATATGCCGTGAATTTAAGGATTGATGCGGTTGGGCCATTTTATGCTTTCCTCTGTTACCGCGATCCTGGGGCAGGCCTCCCTGTGACGTCATGCGTCGCGTGCGTTCACGTGGGAGGCACATCATCAGTTAATTGGCCCGGGGACCAGGAAGCTAAGTATTTGTTGACAGCGTCTGCTGGCCGTGTTTGTAGTTCATGGCAGGACTGCGGCCGGACGACTAGGCCTGAATCATCCCTGGGATAGTAAGTTGGCACCGGAATTTAGAATACTAGGGCACAGGGACTAATTTCATGATAATGTTCCTTTCACTGCTTGTTTATCGTTGATAAGAGATACGTCCGGGTCCGATGCTTTCGGAAATTCATCCAGCCCGCTGCTAATATTAGCCCAAGGTTACAATAGACTCGGTGAGTGGGGCGACCGGGTGCTGACTTTTTCTATGCTATGAGTTAATAAACGCTACCTACAAAGTTGCTAATGATTTTAATGGATAGCTCTTCTGCTGAGGTCACTGGTGGGGTGTTTTTTAATTTGTTGGAAGCAATGATTGATACCTGAACACTGGGTAGACTGATTCAAGACCCAGTGCCATTACGTGACCGATTTTGACTGCGATTGGGGGCAGTGTATTACTAGGTTTAAGAGAACGTCCTTTGTGAACGTCCTTTGTGAATAAAATGAGTACTCATTACCTCATAAACAGGGACCTCTGCAATAACTCTGGTTGTATGTTTTCTATTTTCACAGTATATGTGTCCCGTGTTTTGAAAGGGGAATCCCTCCACAAAGCAGAATTCTTTGCATTCATTCTCTCTGGATATTAACCTAAATAAGGTAACAGGGTGGACTGGGACGGATATGGAGTCCTGAAGAAGACCGGCGTGATCCTCGATTGTGGGCACAGGATAAATCGGTCGAAACATTTTGACTTTAGCAGTCTTGGGGGGGTTGATGTGAGTCCTTAATCCTCACAGATACACCCACCCCTTTCCACTTTTTAATCCTGTCCATGGGACTCAGGAATAAAATAATATACATAGAGTACCCAAGAGGCAGTTTTAACATCACTTTCGCTGCACTTGTCCTTATCACGTTTTCCCAGTAAGGGTTGGTAACACTGCTTAGTCACCTTTTGTTTTTGTTCGTCTGTATTGTTTTATGTTACCCCCACCCTTATGCTCCATCCTGTCTGTGGCTACGCCAGGGTGTATTGTAAGCAGACCCGATGATGAAGCATGTCACACACAATGTTGTGTGTGAGTGAGGGAAACTTTTACAAACACTGTGTGTGTCCCTGCATGCTTTATCTATATCCTTAATCCTCTTTACCCTTCTTAGTGTGTGTAGTATACAAAAATGTCAGCTCTGGGTATTAAATCTACAAGACAGATTCTACACTAGCAGACTAAGATTGAGTACAATGGCCTTTCCAAATGGGTAAATGGAATAAAAAATTACCAAGTTTCCCTTGCAACGGTAAGTTGCATCAGTCAACGTACATTTTATTCTCTTCTGCAATTTAATTTTTTAAAGGATATTAGGAAGATAATTTTATTCCCCCTTTTTTATAGTGGAAAATGATATTCTTATGAAGTTGCATTTAATGTTATTTGCAGAATGGAAAATTCGAGTGCATTTACACTAGGGCCTCCTATGTTCAATTGGCTTTCAAAAGTAGGAAGGAAAATTCACATCTTGAGGCCTTAGTTTATGATAAGTCATCGATTACATGTACTGTATTACTTGTTTACTGTTGCATAGTAAAACTCTTTTAGGGAATTTTATAAAAATGTGTATCTTGATTTTAACTTTAAACTGTGATATTGACAAGCCAGTGTATAACGTACATTTGTTGTTGATATATTTTAGAATGCTTTTATGGTTTGTATTTTAACTGAATAAAGCTTATTAAATTGAATTGCATTGGAAAAGAAAAAGGAGAGACTGAAGGAGAAATGGATGGTGGCACAGGCGAAAGCTGCACAGACAAGAGGTCTGACTCAGCCTTCTGTACAGTATGTTGGTTTGATGCAAGGAGTGTATCAGCAGAGGAACCCAATGATATAAGGTTGGAATGGCTTCCCACAACAGGGTAGATGTTGTTTTGTTCCAAATAACTCCAGTACTGGAATTGATGTGGCTACTTTAAAGAAAACAAATCCTTGTCAATATTGCAATAAGTTGGGTAACTAGAAGTGGGAATATCGTCATCTTCCCAATACCATGGTGAATGGGAACCAGGTTCAGAATTCAGAGTTTGCAAAGGCTCATGGTGATAACCTAGTACAGTCACAGGATGCATAAAGATCACTAATGCAACATTTTAATGTGCCTCAAACTCCAATGATGCAGGTTCCACAAGCCCCATTGCCACAAAAGAATGGAAATAGTCCCCATTTTAATTCTAATCAAGTCCTAAATCTGACTCAGAATTCTTTCCAAAATCAAGGTGCGTTTGAACAATTTCCTATGTTTAACTGTGGTTCTCGACAGTCCCCATAACGGTGCCTAAGTGGGGAGGAAGATTGAATTCTTAGTACAGTCTTAGAGGTAGACCAGGGTAAGACCGCGAAGTATCATTCCTAAGTTATACTGGTGCTAACCGTTCTACTATTAGAGCAGTAGAAGTTTTGAACTTACCCCTCTCAAGAAAAAGAATCCAAATGGAAGGGATCACAGTCAAGCAAATAACAGGCCCCGTAACAGAAGATGTTAAAATTGTTAAAATTGGGACTTTTGAGGAAAACCACCAGTGAGTGGTTTGTGATTCGAGTCCCGTAATTTACTAGGACATGATCTACTGTCCAAGGTAAATTGTACCATTTATTGTACTCCAAAATTGTAGAGCTCAAGACTCACAATGAAGATGTTGTTTTCAAATTAGCAAGTCAATGTCCAAGTGTTGGACTGTATCCCATGATGAATACAGTCCAACAGATCTTAAAATATCTGTGCCTCCAATAGTCCGGGACTTTTCAGGAAAGGACATAGGTCTCATCAATGCAATTGAATTTGTCTGCTTTAATCTAAAGCCTAATGTTGAGAACCCAAGAATCCCATAGTATAATCTCACCCCCTCACCATTGCTGGGATTATTCTAGTGGTTAATTCAATGACACAGCAAGGCATTTGGAAAATGTTGAAGGAAATAATGGGTAATGCATGTAAATCACACATTATGGTCTTACAAAAGCCCTAAGGTAAGTACTGAACCGTAAAGGATTTGAGAAAGATAAATAGTTGTTCCCGGTTGTCCCATGGTACAGAATCCAGGTGTAATTTTCTTTCAAATTCCATATGTGGCTCAGTGATTCAGTGTCATCGAATTATGTCAGGAATTTTTCTTCATACCGTTGCTCAAACACAGCCAGACCCTCTTCGTTTTCCTGTTCCAGAACGGTGTTTTTACATGGCACTGAGGCTCACATGGGTGTATAAAGAGTCCATCAATCTTTAATCAGATAATCAAAACGAATCTGGAGTCCTTATTTATGCACTGCAATTCAGTTCTAGTGCATTGTGTCGGGTACACAATAAGCTTGCAAACAAGTTACCATGCATTGTTGAACAATTTGGCTGAGAAGGGACATAACGTATCCCTGAGTAAGTTTCAATATGGTCAAAAAGAAGTCCTGTATCTTGGACATCAAATTTAGAAAGGAGCGAGGAAGGCATAACGAGAAATAATCTTGACAAAAATGAGACTGAATCTGCCAAAAATTTGGAGAGAAGTCAGGATGTTTTTTGGGATGGTGGGCTACTGTCATCAGTGAATACCCATCTTTATCCTCGTGGCCTAACTAACATTTATCCTAGTGGCCAAGGCTTTGTAGAGGCTGGCACACAAGGATGTGTCTGATCTGGTATCCTGGGATAATGATTGTTTGGTTGCCTTCCTAGAGTTTAGTCTCTGTCGTGCCCCAGCTCTAGGAATGCCTAATTACAATAAAGCTTTTACTCTTTACTGTAGTGAGAGGGCTGCACTCTTTCAGTGCTTACACAATTGCAGTGGCCTATATTTCTTCTCCACTTGACCCTGTCACTGCAGGGCTACCTGGATATCTTAAAGCTGTAACAGCGGTAGGAGTCAGCATAGAGCGATGTGAAAGTATAGTGATGGTTGTAGCGCCCTCCTCAGCCCGGGCACTAATTAATAACTATGCCACACATTTAGAGTAGTTTTACATGTCTTTAGTCATCAGTGTGTTAAAGCAACTCATCATTCTAATTATGCATTCACTTCACTTTGCTCTAGAGAGTATGTCATACCTCTATGGAGTCACAAAACACTACATCTGCCCTTTGTTAAATAACATTTTAAAACTTTATCTTTACATCAACACATATATACACAATTACAATTCTTCAATGAGTCGGCAAGGGGCATATATTACCTGTCCTGATTGGGTCATTGGAAGCCGGGAACTGTTTTTAATTTCCGTCTTTATTCGATCATAAACAATCAAAAAAGACACATATAGACAAATACAATCTGTTATAAAAAAGCATAAAATCTCATAAAATACATTGTTTTAAGAGAGCATATCACCTTTAAAATCCCAAGGGTAATTAAAACAATTCTAATTAAAATAGTGGGTGTATTTAAAAGGGAGGATACAGGATCACAGGATGTACAGGTCGAAATTACATTGGATAGATTTTAGTCTCCAATATTTAAGATGACTCGCTAGGGAGAACATAGAAACACCGAAATATAGTACACAGGTTACATACTGCCTTGGGACTTTTTCACCCAAGTCGAACTCAGAAACTCAGCCATAGCAATAAGTATGGCTTCAGTAGTTCCGGTTTTTAAAATACGCAAAGCAGTATTGCTTGATCTTGTTCCAAGGTTTTTGCAGATTGTCTTGAGCCATTTCTGTTGTGGACCTTTGTATGCAGGGCACATAAAAAATACATGCGATAGAGTTTCGTCTACTGTTACATAAGTATCACATTTTGTGTCCCTGGTGTCCCCCCACTTTTTGGTGAAGGTTTTTATGGGTAGTGTTTCTACTCTTAATTGATGAAATAATTTTCTATCACCAGGTTGTGTGATAATATCCCAATAGGTCTCCAGCTTGTACTTGTATTTAAAATCTAAAAATAGGCATGTAAGGGAACCACTAGTAACAGCGGACAATGACTTAGCATTTACCCTTATCCCTATATAGAAGTTTGAGATCTTTTTTTGATGGGTAGGAATTCCCTGCTGGGTCCTCCCACAAGTGGATGAGGCCCATGTCTAATAACAATGCCTTAATCTTCCCTAGCCAGGGGATTTTGTTTGCCTTGTCAGAGTCTATAATGAACCTAGCAGCTTTTGCATATGGAGCTAACTCCGGGGTAGTCCAAAGTCTTCACCAGTAGGCAAGTGGTCTAAAACCCGCATCCTCCTCAAAAGAGATACATCCTAGGTCTAATAGTAGGGGTTAAGAGGGGAAGATTGAGGAAGGCTGGTCACTGCCCTCAAAAACTTGTTCTGGGCTAAGACCAATGGTGCTAATTTTTCAAACCCCCATATGCTCCGCTCTGTACATTATTGAAGCTCTCACCTTCCCTTGGTATACAGATAGACCCGGGCCAACTGGTTTGGTATGAGACAACCGGAATTCTTTTAACAAGGCCCCTGCTAGTTCATAATGCCTTAAGACTAATACATCTAATTGTGGCTTCCAATTCAGACGTTTGCCCAAAGTGACGCACAAATATGCAAAGGAGTCAGTTTGTTCTAGGGGCACATTATTAGGTTCTACTCTAGCTTTCACTACTTTTTGTTTATGCAAAACCATGAGCTTCGTCTTATCGATGTTAACTATTAACTTATGGTCATTGCAAAACAAGGTGAATCGATCAAGGGCACGTTGCAGACCAGATTTTGTCTTCGACAGAATTAAAGTGTCGTCTGCAAACATTAAAAGCGGTACACTAGATCCAGCAAGAATAGGTGTATCCATAAGAAAATCAGTATAGTATGAGATAACAATATTTATGAACAATGAGAAGAGGGTAGGGGCCAGGACACACTCCCTTACTCCCTTGCTCACAGGAAAGCGATCTGTTACCTAACTCTGCTGACCCCAGCGCACTTGGGCATATATTGATTCATGGAGTTTTACAATAATGGATAGGATCTCAGTAGGCATCCCTGCCTCCCGGAGGTTATTCCACATCTTGGGTTGGGGGACTAGGTCAAATGCAGATTTCAGATCTACAAATGCTGCATAGAGTGTCCCCCTGCTAGGACCACTGTGTTCCAGTATATCAACATGAGTCAAAAAACTTGGTTGATAGTGCTAACATGGGAACGAAAACCTGCTTGATAAGTGGTTAGTATTTCATTCTCATCTATCCACCTATTAACCCTACTTAGCACTAATCTTGCCACAATTTTTTGAAGAGTGTCTCTAAGTCCTATGGGCCTATATTTGGAAGGACAAGAGCGATCCCCCTTTTTATATATTGGGAATATTACAGCCCCATGCCAAGAGTCCGGAATAGGGGCACCTCTTGCCAGGCCATTAGCAAGGATTTGAATGTATTTTACCCAGTTTACCCGGTCTGATTTATATATGTCCGCCGGCATACAAACCGGACTAGGTGCCCCAACTGCAGTCACTCCATCAATGGCTCTCTCAATTTCCACTGATGTGAAACACAAGGCAGGTACCCAATGCCTACTTCGGATGATGAAAATTAGGCCTGGTAATATGCAACCCAAGCTTCTGGGGGAACATAATTAACTGGGGCCGGGCCAGCGCTGCTATTTCCCCTGTCCCTGCCAGCAGGCCAGGTCGCTCCCCACGCCGCACAGCTCCACCAGTTGTGCCCGTGCCTTCCCCCTACTGCCTCCTGCCTTAGTGAGTTCGCTGCTGCTGTGCCACGCTGTGTGATTCTGCTTGTCTCTTCATGTGCATTGTTTGACTGCCTGTAACTGTTGTATCTCCGCCCATTGCCTGATTTTTAACTTTTTTTCCACTTTTGCCTTCTGTACCCCTTACCCCTCGCCATTGTTCCCGTTCCCGCCGCTGCCCTCATGCGGCCTGCCCCCTTTTGCCTTCTGTTTACTGCTCCCTCACGCCCATTCGCCGCCCCGCTCCCACCTCCCAGCTGCTCCTCCCTCCCACCTCGCCTTAAATGGCAGCCACTGCGCGGTGGTGAGAGCGACGACCCCTGTCCCTGCCAGCAGGCCAGGTCGCTCCCCACGCCGCACAGCTCTATCAGTTGTGCCCGTGCCTTCCCCCTACTGCCTTAGTGAGTTCGCCGCTGCTGAGCCACGCTGTGTAATTCTGCTTGTCTCTTCATGTGCATTATTTGACTGCCTGTAACTGTTGTATCTCTCCCCATTGCCTGATATTTAACTTTTTTTCCACTTTTGCCTTCTGTACCTCTTACCCCTCTCCACTGTTGCCGTTCCCGCCACTGCCCCCCTGCGCCCTGCTCCCTTTTGCCTTCTGTTTCCCGCTCCCTCGTGCCCATTCTCCGTCCCGCTCCCACCTCCCAGCTGCTCCTCCCACCCACCTTGTCTTAAATGGCAGCGGCGCGGCTGGCGCACCGGAGGCGCACCAGAGGCAAGCCCGTCCGCGCCTGGACAGCGCCCAGCGCCAGAACCCCTGGACCCCGCCGACGCCACGACGCAAGACTCCGATATGACGTCAACACTCTCCTCGCACACAATGCCAGCAGAGACCACCGCTGCCTCCTGGCCACCCCAAAACACACACACGGACCATTATCCTGCCGCACCTGCAACTTCAGCTGCAACAGATTCACCAAGCCCCCAAGGACCAGACCCAACCACCTTCGCTGCATACTCCTCAACACCCGCTCCACATGCAAACACGCCATCGAACTCTGGGACCTGCTCGACACCTACGTCCCAGACACCCACGCACTCGCCTCCACGGACTACATCCTCCATGAAGGCCGTCGCCGGCTGGATGAAGAGCAGGCGTCTGAAATTGAACTCAGACAAGACGGAGGTCCTCATCCTCGGCCCCTACCCCTCTGCCTGGGACGACTCCTGCTGGCCTACCACACTGAGGACAGCACCGACATCCACAGACCACGCACGATTCATCCTCCACTCCTCCCTTTCCATGTCCAAGCAGGTCAGCGCCATCTCCTCATCCTGCTACAACACCCTCCTCATGCTCTGCAGGATCTTCAAATGGATCCTGACCGAAACCAAAATAACGGTGACCCAAGCCCTTGTCAGCAGCAGGCTGGAATACGGCAACGCACTCTATGCAGGAATCCAGGCCAAACACTTAAGATGACTGCAACGCATCCAACACCTCCGCCCGACTGATCCTCAACAACCCTTGTCGCAGCCACATCACCCCCCACCTGAGAGACCTATACTAGCTCCCCGTCAACAAGAGGATCACCTTCAAGCTCCTCACCCATGCACACAAAGCACTCCACACCTCCGGACCAGCCTATCTGAACAACTTTTACACCCCCACCCACCAGTTCCGCTCCTCCAGCCTCGCCCTCACCGCCGTCCCCCGCATCCAATGAACGACATCCGGTGGATGATCCTTCTCCTTCCTCGCCGCCAGGACCTGAAACACCCTCCCTACTCACCTGCAGCAGACCCAAGACTTGCTCACCATCAGAAGACTCCTCAAGACCTGGCTGTTCGAGCAGTAGCAGCACTCCCTCCCCTCAGCGCCTTGAGACCCTCACAGGTGAGTAGCGTGCTCTACAGGTGATTGATTGATTGATTGATTTTATTATGAGCCAGAACCGACACCAGTTTTCACTTTGATTGCATCTAGGAGGTCCCTCCATCTATTTTCATCAAAGGCTTACTTTGCCCTATGATGGGTGGCCTTATAGTCTGCCCGGAGTTTCCTTATCTCCTGCACGGAGCCTACCCTCATGGCTTGGGACAATTGTCTAAAGGCCTCCCTACATGCCTCATCATACTATTTTGCAGCCTTATGTGTGGGAGGAACAATAGACATTTTTATAGTCTTTGTAAAATAGCTTTTCAGCTTAGTAAACAGAGACTCTTGGGCCTCTATGAGAGTAGTATGGCTAACCTCATTAGAATTAAGATGGGATAGGGCAACATAGGATTCTTCGAGAGTAGACCTTATCTGTGCCATGGCACCCTCATCCTCCGAGACCCATGCCCGTTTTATTCTCCGGCAGACAAGGGACATGAAAACATCTGCCAACCCTTTACTTCTAGTGTCAATGCCAATTGGTCATGGTCGCTCTGGGGTCCTTTTAAAACCTCCATATCCTTTATTCTTGACCACGGTTCTAAATTTATAAAAATGTAGTCGATCCTGCTACTTCTTCTCCCATTATTAAAAGTGGGATTACTTTTATCGTCATGGGTCACCGGAGCGACCCTTGACTCTGCTTGCAGGTCAGGCCGCCCCCATACCGCACAGCTCCGCCTGTGTGCTCCTGCCTCCTAGTCAGCTGCTGCCGCCTCGGGAGTTCACCGCTAGTATCCCTGCTCTGTGCCTGCCTCTCGTTCTGCGCTCTGCGCTCCAGTTTTGTTCTTGACTTTTTCTTTTTCGTTTTCATTCTCATTTATCTTCATTTTACTGTGCCATCTGTTGTTTTTAATTGCATTGTGTATTGCCCTGCGTTGCCCTCCCATCCCGCTTTTCCTGCCACTGCCCCCCCTGCGGCCCGGCCCACCGCGCTTCCATTCGCCGCCCCGCTCCCACCTCCCAGCTGCCCCTCCCTCCCGCATCCCCTTACATGGCGGCCGCTGCGCGGCTGCGCAGCGGGAGCGCTGCAGGCGCGCCGAAGGAGCGCTGAAGGCAAGCCCGTCTGCGCCCATCTGCGCCTGGACCGTGCCCAGCACCAGAACCCCTGGAACCCAAACCCACCACAACACCAGACTGCACTACGAGCCCAGCACCCTCCACGCAGTCAACCCCGGACAAGATCACTCCTGCTATCGGGCCACCCCGAAGCGCACCCAAGGGCCCTTCACCTGCCGGAACTGCAGCTTCACCAGCATCCGGCCCGCCAAACCATCAGCAAAAGAACCCAACCACCTCCGATGCATCCTCCTCAACACCCGCTCGCTCCGCCCGCAAGCACGCCATCGAACTATAGGACCTCCTAGCTCATCCACCCCCGACGTCGCCTTCCTGACGGAGACCTGGCTGAACACCACCATGGCACCAGACATTGCCATAGCCATCCCAGAAGGCTATAAGATCTCCCGCAGAGAACGCACAAACGGAGTGGGAGGGGGAATCGCCATCATCCACAAGAACACTCTCAGAGTCACAACCAACACCAATGACACCCTCACCACCGCCGAGCACATGCACTTCCAGATCCACACCGACCCTCAGAGGAACACTCGTCTACAGACCACCCGGACGCCGACCACAATTCAGCGACTCCATCGCTGACCTCATCAGCACGCCCTCGCCTCCACGGATTACATCCTCCTCGGGAACCTGAACTTCCACCTCGAGAACAACAATGATGCCAACTCCACCGCCCTGATCGACAACCTCGCCAACCTCGGACTCAAACAACTCGTGACGACACCCACCCACGCCACTGGACACACACTGGACCCCATCTTCTCCTTCAACCACACCACCGAACACCACTGGCAGACCACAGATGCATCACTTCACCTTCAGGAAACCCACCACACACCACCGCACACAACAGATGCCATGCCGCTGCTGGGACAAGGTCACCGAGGACCAACTGACCACCACCCTCGCCCTGGGACCACCTGCTGACTCCACCAACCTCGACACCACCGCCATCAACCTCAAACAGTGGATCAACGACTGCGCCGACACCCTCGCCCCACTCAAGACCTCCGCCACCAATCACACCAACAAGAAAGCCGCATGGTTCACCTCCGACCTCCGACCTCCAAGCGCACCTGTCGGAAGCTGAAGAAGAACTGGCTCCATGACCGAACACCAGACGGCTAGACCGCCCACAAGAACGCCACCCGCAGATACCACCAACTCATCAGGACCTCCAAGAGGACCGCCTTCAAGGACCGCCTAGATAGCAACACACACAACAGCAAAGAGCTCTTCAACATCGTGAAAGAACTCTCCAACTCCAGCTTCAACACCAACGACATTCCACCATCACAAGACCTGTGCGATTCACTAGCCACTTTCTTTCACCGTAAGATCATCGACATCCACGACAGCTTCGACTCCGCCACCCCCACATCCACCACCGAAACCATCCCCCCTGCGAGCAACACCTGCACCAATCGCCTGACCGCCTGGTCCAACGTCAGCAACGAAGACACCATCAAGACCATGAACTCCATCCACTCCGGATCCCCATCTGACCCATGCCCTCACCACGTTTTCAACAAAGCCAGCACAGCCATCGCACCCGAACCCCCGGAAAACAATCAACATCTTCTTCGAGACAGCAACTTTCCCAGAGAGCTGGAAGCACTCTGAGATCAACGCCCAACTGAAGAAACCCAAGGCGGACCCTAACGACTTCAAGAACTTCTCCCTGCTCCCCTTCCCGGCGAAAGTCACAGAGAAGATCGTCAACAGACAGCTGACCCGCTACCTTGAAGACAACAACATCCTGGACCCATCCCAGTCCGGCTTCCGCAGCAACAACAGCACTCCTCGCCGCCACCGTTGACATCAGGATCCTTATGGACAAAGGAGAAACAGCCGCCCTCATCCTTCTGGACCTATCAGCAGCCTTCGACACGGTGTGCCATCGCACCCTAACAGCAAGCCTCCATGATGCCAGAATCCAAGGGAAGGCCCTGGCCTGGACCACATCCTTCCTCTCCGGCAGAACACAGAGCGTCCGCCTCCCACCCTTCCGCTCCAAGACCACCGAGATCATCTGCCGTCATTCCACAGGGATCATCCCTCAGCCAGACGCTGTTCAATATCTACATAGCACCACTCGCCCACGTCGCCCGACAACATATCCTCAACATCATTACGCCGAAGGCACCCAGCTGATCATATCCCTCACCGAAGACCCCCACACCGCCAAAACCAACCTCCACAGAGGAATGAAGGCCATTGCTGAATGAATGAAGGACAGCAGGCTGAAGCTGAATTCTGACAAGTCGCAGCTCCTCATCCTCGGCCCCACCCCCTTAGCCTGGGACGACTCCTGGTGGCCTACATCGCTAGGAACAGCTCCAGAACCCACCGACCCCGCACGCAATCTGGGGGTCATCCTCGACTCCACCATCTCCATGAACAAGCAGGTCAACGCTGTCTCCGCTTCCTGCTTTAACACCCTCCGAATGCTCCGCAGGATCTTCAAATGGATCCCCTCTGACACGAGAAAAACCCAGGCCCTCGTCACCAGCATACTGGATTACAGGAACACCCTCTACGCAGGAACAACAACCAATCAGAGAGGCAAGATGGTGACCGCTAGCTTAGCGGTGTGAGCTGCTTCCCGTCTTGCTCCCTGACTCCGGCTTTCCCCTCGGCTGTCTCTCATGTGGCTTTATCTTGCTCAGCTCCCCCGGTTCCGTTACTGCACTTGGCGTTTCCCATTTTGCTGGATCAAACAACCGTTGTTTTACTCTGTTCCTCATCTAATTGCTATGCCACCAAAAAATCCTAATCTTCAGGTGAAGCCGCCAAACACCCGCAGCGGGAAGAATAAGCATGCTGTCACTGATGGTGCCGAGGAGCTGAAAGCTGCCAATTCGATGCGTGGGACGCCGAAACCTGGTGAGTCTACTTCTACATCTGCTTCTACTCTAAAAAAAGGGGGAGAGCCTCTGAGTAGGAATCTCAGTCAAACTGTACCTGCACTCTTCGAGAAACAAGCTGTTAAAAATGCTCTCATACAGCACGCATCGACAATCTTTCCTCCACCTGCAGATTTCGGAGACCCAGCTCAACCCGATAACACTGTGGGCTCTGTGCAGGCTACCGGGGGAAATGGAAATAATGCTGTAAATAATGAAACTCGATTAAACCCTGATTTTGAAGAAGAAGCAACGCATATCTCTGAGCCCTCGCCGGTATCTGGATCACCGTCGCACTGCATTATGGGACCCGTGGTGCCAAATACCCTGAACTCTGTTGCTGGGGCTGGAACTGGGAACGGGGAATTCCCTAATACTGTGACTAGCTCTACGGCTAATTCTGCTCAGAGCATATCAGTGCCCACCGAAATCCTGTGCCAAGAGACTGTCCTGTAGGCTAGCGATTTTTTATTTCCATGTCTGACCTTATTTCCGATGAAAGCTTAGACAAGGACTGGGCCGATTATCCAGAGGATAGCAGTTTGGGAGAGGAGACAGGGGCAAGTGAGACCTCACCTGGTTCTAGTATAACTATAAAGAAACACAGGGTCAGGAGATCATCCTCATCTAGGAATAGATCTAATGGTGCAGAGGACTATTTGCCCCCACAGTCTAATTCCTTAAATGAACAAGCTATTCTTGAAGAACCCGATTCTGATCCCTGCCCGGAAGTGACTCTTTCTGTGATATATCAAACAATGCTGGCCCACAGATCAGATACTAAAATGGAGATTGCACGTACACAAGGCACATGTCAAAAAGTGAAAAACGCTGTCCGCCGCATCACCAAAATATGCACTGATATGACGGCTAGAGTGTCAGAAGCCGAAGTCGCCACACAAAAGTAGGAACTTGCCTTTGTTAAAGCACAAAGGGATGATGTTGGCTTCAAGCTTGCTTAGTTGGAAAACCAATCGCGGAGAAACAACCTGCGTGTGCTAGGAGTTCCTGATAATCTTGGTGGATCAGATGTCCGGAAATTCATCGGTGAACTCTTCTCGACAGCGTTCCCAGAACTTACATCTTGGGACTGGCCGGTGGTCATTGAGCGCGCTCAGCGTTTCCCATTTCAAACTAAATCCAAGCCCAAAGAAGGAGATTACCCGAGAGCTATTCTGGTCAGATTTAATAATTTTATAGCCAGGGAAGCTATCTTTGATCTGGTCAGACCTAATAAAATGCGCTCTTCTAATGGGTGCTGTTTTTTCGTCAGACCGGATTTCTGCCAGTCCACTGTCACTAAGCGATGGCAGCTCAGGCAAATAATAGCAGGATTTCAAGAAAAAGGCGCCACTGTCTACTTACAAAATCCATCTAAGCTCAAAGTTATAATTAAAGGCCAAACGAGATTCTTTGTTTCAGAAATTTTGGCAAAAGAATACCTCGTTTCCTTATGAACTGATGTATTTTTTCTGTAGAAATGTTATTTAAATACTGTAGCTATTTTGGACTTAAATGGTTATGTGGCTGGATCAAGCTGGATACTGAATACTAATTTTTCTTTTTTCGGGTCATCTGGGAGGAGGGCGGGGAGGCACTCTCTGATCCCAGGGACTGTCTGTCCCTGTGCCTCATAAGGTGGGCAGGGGTGGGGGCAGGGTCTCAGGGGCGGGATAGGGAGTGTGTGGCTAGGTGGTGGGGGTGGTGGGGGTGTAACTTTAACATCAGTCGAAGCTGAGCAAGATATGATGATAATGATTGGATATAAGCAGGATATGGAGCACTGTCCAGATTGGTTTATTAATGCCGTAATATTGGGCAAAGCACTGAACTCTGTAGATAATAAGTTTTGTCGCTGATTTAATAAGGAGCCCTGTTTGATAGATTCTGATCTTCTAATCTCTTCTTTTGTCTTACTTTTTAATGGATAGGGTAATTAAAATTTGTACTTTCAATGTTAATGGTCTCAATGATATGAAAAAGAGAGGTATTTTGGCCAAAATGATTCATTTGTTACAAATAGATATCCTCTGTCTCCAAGAGACACACTTATCTTGGGAAAAAAGGGATTTGCTAAAGAATCTGGGATTGGATTTGTTAATATCTTCCAGGCAGTCAGGCATCAAACGAGGTGTGGCTATACTCATGCGCCGGAATTTGGGCACAGTAATCAAGACCTCTGCTGATAAATGGGGCCGGTGGGACACGGCTGAACTCCTAATTTTTCAGAATAGGATCATGATTTACTCAGTCTACGGCCCCAATCTGGACGACTCTGAGCTTGTTACCTCCCTAAACCTGGAGCTTGCTTTCAGCACTGTTCCCATTATTTTTTGTGGGGTTTAAATATTCATATCGATTCTGAGTTCAGCATCAGACAAAATGAAAGATACAGAGGTCTGAAGCCACGGTCGTTTAAGGCTCTGCGGAATCTGGTATTAGATAATGGTCTTTCAGATGCCTGGAATATTCTTCACCCAGATGAGCCCGGCTTTACCTTTTTCTCTGCTCCTCATAGGAAATTTGTCCGCATTGATTATTTTTTTCTTTCTCAGTTTTTTTTTGACAAAATTGGGTTAGAAGTTCTTCCTAAATTATTATCAGATCACAATCCTCTTTGTTTAAAGCTTAATCTCTCCTCAGCTGGACAGGCCAAGAAATCAACTTGGACGTTTCAGCGGAATTTACTTTCACAACCAGATTATATTCAGTTTATGTCTAATATTATTCAGGAGTTCTTTGAGATAAATAATGGGTCGGCATCAATTCCAATAGTTTGGGACACATTTAAATCAATAGTACGTGGAGAGACATTAAAATATGCCAATCTTCAATTAATGAATAAACTGAACAAATTTAAAAAGGATTGAGATATGGTTCTACATGCAGAGAAACAACTAGCTGAAAGTATCAAACTTAATAGATACATAGAGGAATCCTAACTTGACTTATCAATTAAACGTAGTTTAGTCTATGCCCATATAGCCGACCAGGTAGCCTCACATTATATTCAATACAGGACAGAAAGCTATGAATTGAGAGAACAAACCGGTAAAGTGCTTGCGCAAAGATTACGTCAAAGAACCACCGCTAATGAGATTCTTAAAATTCAAGATCCTAATGGGGGCATTACAACTTCTAAAGAAGATATACTGGCAGCATACAATGAATTTTACAAATTATTATATCACCAACCTGATAGCGTACCTGATTCTGCTATTAAGCACTATCTTGACAAGATAAATACTATAGAAGTGCTTCCAGAACACGCATAGTTTCTTAGCGCCTCAGTTACCTGGGAGGAGATCGAATTAGCCATTACTGGACTCGCGCTCGGCAAAGCTACAGGTACGGATTCCATTCCTTTAGAATTTTATCGAGTTTTCAGAGGAGTTCTAAAGCCAGAACTGATGAAGATTTTCTGTTCTGCCTTTGCTGGCAATCCACCAGAGTCATGGTCTTATGCCACCATAGTTATTTTTAAAAAGAAAGGCAAAAAAAGTGAAGAATTAGGGTCATACAGGCCTATCTCACTAATCACCACTGATAGTAAAATGTATTCAAAGATCCTTGCTAATAGATTGAATCCATTGATGCCGACTCTCGTATCCATTAGACAACATGGCTTTATATTAAAAAGAGACACTACAGACCATGTTAAAAAAATAATAGCATTATTAGATTGGGCACAGGCCTCTGAATCCCCAGTTGCGGTGGCCCTGTTGGACGCAGAAAAAGCGTTCGACAGGGTGGCCTGGGAATTCTTATGGTCTGTTTTGCTTTGGATGGGTCTCCCTAATACATATATTAAGGCAGTTAAAGCTCTCTATTGTCAACCCAAAGCTGTCATAAGAATAACCAAATCTCTTTCTAAGGGCTTTGCGATAACAAGGGGGACAAGACAAGGCTGTCCTTGTTCCCCCTTGTTGTTCGCTCTATACTTAGAACCATATTTACGTAAGCTATCCTCTGATACAGATATCATACCCATAAAAAATAACTCATTTAAAGTATTTGCCTACGCGGATGATGTGGCTGTAACCACCACAGACATCAGACGAGCTTTACCAAAAATTATTCTCTTGGCTGAAGCATTTGGCGTTCTATCCGGCTACAAATTAAACGTGGCCAAAACTCAATTAATTCATTCTGATTCTGGCCGACCCAACGACCTAGTTTTTGATCCTGAAGCTCAATATCTTGGGATAACGATTTCATCCAAGATCGATGAGATTGTACCTCTTAATATTGAACCCGTGTTAAACTCTTCTAACAAAACCTTAGAGAGATTAAATAACTTACAATTTTCCCTTTATGGTCGTGTCAATATAATCAAAATGTTAATCTTTCCCAAGTTTTTATATTTATTCCGAACCATACCTCTCCTATTTTCGGCTTATTATTTTACAAAGATTGATAGAATGGTTTCCAGGTTCCTTTGGGGGTATCATCGCTCCCGCGGAGCCCTGAAATGGTGTTTCCTGCCCAGGTTGAAAGGTGGGTGGGGAGTCCCCAATTTCCGGTTGTACTATTGGCTTATTTCTTTAAGATATATGGGTATACTCCTTTTTCCGGATATTATTACTGAAGAATCCGTTTATCCCTCAGTTTATGAATTATTGTTAGGCAAGGCGGCTCCTCAATGTTTAGTTAAAATTATTGAACCCAGTTATTACAAAATAAACAAATTTAAAATTATTTTAGCTGGCTTTGTAAACTGGCAACAAATTAAGAAAAAAATCCTCTGTTTAGGTGAAATTAGCCATTATTCTCCAGTGTTTAATAATCATGCCATATCAGCCGTTTTTCATGATCCAATCTTAAGAAGATGGCTCCTTCTAGGAATTCAGGTTCTGGGTGACCTATACGAAGATACTCAATTCTCTTCATTTTCTGCTCTTCAAATTAAATATGGTGTACCGAAGAATCACTTTTTTAAGTATCTCCAAATCTGGAGCTTTCTAGAATCTAAAGGTCTTCTTACTCACTGTTGCATGAACCCTAATAAGATATTAGAAAGTACCAGGGAAGCCAAGAAAATAGGTCCGGTTTATCAAATTACCATTAACCAACTAGAAGACGATCTATCTCTCATAGAGAATAAATGGCAAAGGAGGCTAGATTCTGTAAATATCGATATGGGAAGATCAATCGAGCTGTCCATCAAGATACTTTTAAATGGATCACTCCAAAGTCAACATTATATGTCGATTTTTGATCTTTATTATTCTCCTGTCAAAATAGCGAGGTGGAAGGCTGGAGGTGACTCGAGATGTAATCGTTGTGAAGAGATGGATGTGAACTCTATCCATATGTTTTTTAAATGTGAGAAACTCTCCCGTTTCATTACTGATATTGAACTTTTCATTAATAATAATCTAGGAGTTGTTGTGAAATGTTCTCCTGAACTGGTAATTTTTGGCCTTCAAGCTGAGGAAAATTGAATTTTGCCCTGTCATGTGTCCCTACGTGTTCCCCATCGTATGTTATATGTGCATGATTAATATGTATATTCACCCCATGCACCGAATAAAGACGCAATTATAGTTGTGTCCAACGTCAGTATGCCAGTTATCCAGTCCTCCTGAAAGCGACAAGTATTAGGCCTATGTTGCCAACGTCTTTACATTGTGCACGTTAAATCATCGAGTTGTCCCTGTTTCTAGGCCTCATAGGGCCCGGACACCAGATTCGAGCCTCAAGTCTCCTGAACCACTCCGAGGAGCGATGCAGCCCCTCCCGCATCCCTGACCCTTCACTTACTTTCTGCCAAGCAGCGCGGTGCCCGGCCTGGCCTGCCTGCCTGTCTGCCAAGAATATGTTATGCCTACAGTTATCAAGTTCAGCTCCCCGGCTTCACATTCCTAGCTAACGAACTGCATAAACATCTTCATCTATAGTCTAGTCTTTCTGTCTCCAGGCAAGAGAATTACTGAATTAGTATCCATAGAAGATTCATAGCACACGCAATACATGACGAAATATATGTATGCACTAGCCTTAGTGACAAGTAGCCTTTGCCCTGATGACTTTTAGATTCAAGCAACATGTACTCCAAACACAAGATATCAGATATGCTATAGGTACAGGTCGTTCTGACATCCCAGACTTTAGTCTCCTCTTCTAGTGCCAGAAGTCAGAGCCCCCAGCTCTCCCCAGTTACACGTCATGACCCGTTTGCGCGCACCAGTAGGTTAAAGGTTCCAGCTGCCCAGGTAGCCCCCTCCATGTATCCACCCACTTATGACACTTCTGTGACGTTTACATCACATGTCTCCGTGCACGCCCTGTGCACGCCTTCTTTTTACGCCCATATGTTCTTATCTTTCGTTTGTCACTTGTTACGCCTACTGTATTCAATGCAATTGTACTGTTTTACTATATATACTGTATGATGTTAATGAGATGCTGCGCGACTTCCCTTTGTCCTGTGTCTGTCCCTTCCTGAACCTTTGCAGGTGATGGAACCCGATGGTCCATTGGCTCGAGCCATCTGATTAAAGCCCGTATGACTCAGATACCTCGGATTCTGCCTCTTATTTATTGAGCTGTCCTTTTCAGTTAATGCATAGAAAAATAGTACCGGTAATTATTTATTTATTTACCACATAATGGCGCCCGAACAGGGACGAGCCCCTTCCCCACGCGCCGGCGATGTAACGCAGGCCCCCTGACCCTTCTACAGCCGTGACGGACCCCTACTGTGCACGTGCAGATATTTCTGCTTCAAGTCTCCCTCAGGCCCACGGAGGAGACGGAGACTGCGGTCCGGCATCCAGACGAGGCGGTGAGGAAGGCGGATCGTCCCGACCAGAGCCCAAGCCGAGAGAGCAAGGTCCGAGGTATCCGGAGGCCCACCTGTTTCCGAAGCCCGAAGCCCGAGGCGCATGCGTAGTGCGTAGCAGTAACCAGATGTCGTAGCAGTCCAGTCCAGTCCGAGGCCTTCCGTTTTGCTTCCCGGTGAGTACCGTTGCTGGGAACGTATCTAGACGGGTTCATTAATTTGTGCCCGGTCCGACGGGTTTGGGTACACAGATCCGGTCCGACGTGTTCACCTAGGTGGATACGGTATGACGTGTCTCTTTAGGAGACCGGTATGTTCTGTACTGTTTTAGCAGTGCATCCAGTAATTCTAGTAAGTCTGTTCTCGAGAAATTCAAGTATTATGTTTTCAATGTATTAGGTAGTATCTGTTGGACTGTTATTAATGTGTTTTTGATGTCGTGGTATGAGTGGTTGTTTGCTATTCATTACCGTGTTCATTGTGTATTGTGTTCAAGTTCAAGTACGGTTCAAATATGCCTTTGTTTTCTAAGTTACGTCAGATAAAAACCAGAAAAGGGTTGCTCGAAGAATCAGTTCCTGTCCCTCCTAGGGACAGTCCTGGACATTTCATGTATCATAAACATGGCTTAGATGCCATACTGTATCTAGATTTATGGGTGGACTACACCAAAGATCTCGAAGAGAAATACAGATGGCCTGTGTCAGGAACATGGGATGCCGAGTGCATCATGAGAGTAGAAGAAGCATTATGGAAAAGGAAAGCCAGACAATCCCAGAAAGATGCCATAGAATTATGGCGTAAAGAATCGCATAAAAGAACGGAAAAGGAATTCAGAAAAGCAGAATTAAGTAGGGAATCCTCCGAAAAAGCCCAAGAAAGGGAATTACTAGAAGAAGGTGAACGAGTTAGAGCAGAACAGTCAGACAGACAAAGAAATGCCCTTATTAAAGGTACGTATCCCATTCTCACCGAGGGTTTGCCTAAGGCGACCCCGGAAACACTCTGTAATTTACCGCCACCATTGGTCCCGACTAAGCTACGTCATAAACCGACCGCAGCTGAAATCTTTCTTTCTTCCTATTTAGATGACACTGTCCCAGAATATGCTAATACGAATCCTACTCCGCCTGTTCAAGTTCATCCTCCTGTTAATAACGTAATTACTGTGCCTCCAGCCGTGGGTCCCGGGAATCCTGTCCATGTGCCAGTACCCCAGGACCAATCCACATTACGTACACCTACTTTACCAGTCACGTTACCAGCAGCCGCACATTCAGTATTAATTGACGATTCTAGTTCAGGAGGAGCAGGGGGAGGTATTCCTATCACCCCACCTCAAACAAAGCGCCTGACGCTGAGAGACGCAGCATTACAGCGTACGCCAAAAGTGGCCACGTACGAAGCACTCAAACGGTTCCTTAATGATTGTAGATATGATCCAGTGCCAGGTGAAGATCACATGATATTACATTCCGTACGTTTACGACGAGTTGTAGACTTTTTGATTACCATATCAGATATGAAAGAACATTTAGACAGAATATATCATTTCATTCGAAAAGGGGAGAAACCAGAAAGTATTCACGAAGCCATGGCACACAGGAAAGTCGAGACTCAAGGCATGATTTTGCAATTTTTAATAAATTGTTTAATAAGAGAACAGGATCGCCCTGATAAAAATCCAGAAGAGATGAAAGTCCTGATAAGATGGAGTGACAATATAGCAGACGGAAAACACAAGACACAGAATAGTATAGAAATGATGTACAGAAAGATTCGTAAAGAAATCATAGGCATACACGAGAGGGAGAAAGCAAGAATAATAGCAGAGAAAGAGAATGACTCTTCAGACGAAGATGTAGACAACGAGAATCCCACCAGAATAGCGTATGTAGGTAGGACGAGACCTTCTGATAGACACACACGCCTAGACTACAAGAAAGTTTTTTCTCCTCCCGTACCAGAACAGTGTTCTCTTGAACAATTATTCCAGGCTACCGATAAAGTTCTGAAATTACGAATAGGTTACAGTGAGCTTAGTACCATGCATGAACAAGAACTAGCCCGATCAGCAGTTCGATGAACTAGTGATTCTACCACGTATTCAGACGAAGTAGTGGCTCAAATGTTTCTGAAACTGCCCCCAGCCGAACAGCGACTGGTGGGTATGTACATGATCCAGTACCTCATTACACTGTACGAGAGTCAGCATTCTGATCCAGGTCCTTTATATAATGTACTGAACGAGTTACTCCTAAACAGATGGAAAGGTCTAGGTACCGATCTAATTAGCGTCATTTTAGAACAGCGCCACAAATACAGAACGTTCCTGACTTCGCATTATGTTCCTGTTTCACACCCATTCTACATAGACAGACAGAATCCGTTACGAGAAGTGCATCCTGTTAAGGGAATGGGGGGTGAGCTCGAACGAGTATTTGTTTACACCCCTATAACGAAAATAGAACTACTAGAAATGAAAAAGTTAGTGCCCTGTCACGATAAAGATCCAGCAGGGTTCCACCGTGAATTAAAAGATATGCTCCGTATGGGAGAATACACGTATCCCGATATCATCAAAATGCTAAAGGTCCTGTTGCCTGCGGGCATATATGAAAAACTTAAAGAAAAAGAATGGGAGGTGGGAGAGAAAAAGATTGACTGGACCGCGTTAGAGAACGAAGATAACACACGAGTTCCAGGTACTGGTCTTGGGGATAAAGCCAAAGAATTGCCCGAACTGTTAATACAAGTCTTGCCAAGATTACTAGCCACGAAAAAGGAAGACTGGGATGCCATCTCAGCCTGTAAACAGAAACAAGACGAAGACACTAGTGATTTTTATTCCAGATTTGAGAAATGTTTCATTATTAATAGCGGTTTGAAAACAAGTAGTGAGTCGTATCCACATCTTTTTGTTACTAAACTAGTTGAGAATTCTTTACCACAAGTTAAAAATCGAGTACTAAAAGTCGAGAGTACCTGGCAAGCTAATACCCCGTCCCAAATGCTACAGATGTTACAGTATCACCAGAACAGAATCAGGGAAGAGCAAGAACACGAAAGGAGACGTATGAAAGACACGAAAATGAAAGTACTAGTTGCACAGTCTGTTCCAGCAGATAGTCAGAAGAGGGGTACGAATCAAACTAGTCATTCTGCAGCTCCCGTTAAAGGGACATGCAATTACTGTAAACAGCCAGGTCATTATATAAACGAATGTGCAGTTCTGAAACACAACATAGCTACAGGTAAGACGAAAGAGAGACCGCGTCCTCCTAGACAGGAACATGTTCCGCAAAATTCGCAACCACCGCAGAACGCACAACAGACAGTTACAGTACCGCAGCCTATAGCTGCCACACAACACGTTACACAACAGATGTACCAGTACGCACAGACAGATTATCCAGAATATCAGCAGTATTCATGAAACAGCCTAGAGAGGGAGGTTGGCTTGCCTCTCATTGAGGTTCCTGTAGATCAAGAGGGTCCCTATGTACACAGTCAAGTATTAGGGAAAGACAGAAAGTTTCTGATTGATACAGGGGCAAGTAGGACTACCATCAGTCATGACGAGGTTCCAGGGGCTCCACTCTCAGGCTCAAGAAATGTTTCCCTGGGATTTTCAGGAAAGCCTATTGTTAATGAAATATCGAAACCAGTTTCCCTAAAAGTTGGTCCATTGTCCCGAACTACAGACTTGTTACTTACGAAATCATGTCCAGAAAATTTACTTGGTATTAAAACATTGAAAGAATTAGGAGCTGTAATTTGCTGTTCTCCGGAAGGAGTGAGATTGTTTTTACGTGATTTTAAAGGTCATTATGTGTTACGTGATTTTGATCCAAGATTACTGAATGTACCACAGCATTTATGGGCGCAAGGTCCAACTGATGTAGGTTGTATGCACATTTCACCATATCGTGTTACTCTGAAACAAGGTGTTGTATTGCCACGAATCCGACAGTACAAATTGCCACCCGAGGCTGTAGCAGCCTTATCGAAAATTATTGACGAGCTCATTGCTCAAGGAGTAGTTGTAGAAACTGACTCCAATGTATGTAATTCTCCTATCATTCCGATTCTAAAACGTACTGATCCAAATGCACCTCCAGTTTATCGATTAGTGATTGACCTCCGAGAACTCAATAAATGTATCATACCCCAGTACCCAGTGGTTCCAGATATCTCTTCCCTATTGACTGCCATTGATTCTGAAGCTACGTTCTTTACTGTTATTGATCTCAAGAACGCTTTCTTTAGTGTCCCCATTCATCCAGACAGCCAGTTCCTTTTCGGATTCTGTTTAAATGGAAGAAGCTATAAATTCACACGTGCACCTCAAGGTTTCACAGAAAGTCCTAGTATTTACAGTCAAGCACTTAAAAGACAACTAGACAGTATTCACATGCCAACTGACACTGCCCTGCTCCAGTACGTCGATGATCTATTGATCACAGCCCGAACAGAACGTGACTGCGAACGTGCGTCACTGACAGTCTTGTATTTCCTGGCGGAAATGGGGCACAAGGTGTCCCCTTCGAAACTGCAATTCTGTGTCCAGCAAGTGGTATACCTAGGACACTTGCTGTCCAAGAGGGGTAGACAGTTGACACCTGACCGTATCCAGTTAATAGCACATCTTCCACAGCCCAAGACACAGAAGGAGGTACGAGCTTTTATCGGCCTCACTTCTTACTGCAGACAATGGATCCCTCAGTACGCATATCTAGCCAAACCACTGATACAGTTGACAACACAGGAGGCAGCCACATCGACTGTCCTCCCTTGGACCCAGGAACATACACTTGTTTTCAATGAGTTAAAGAAAGCTTTATGTAATGCACCTGTGCTAGCGACACCGAACTACAGTAAGCCTTTTACACTTTTTGTTACTGAACGTGATGGTACAGCATTATCTGTTCTCACGCAAGATCAAGCAGGACAACACAAGCCTTGTGCTTATTTTTCTAGCACATTAGATCCAGTAGCCCAGGCTTTGCCTGCGTGCCTCAAGTCAGTTGCAGCCACAGCTCTAGCTATCAGACAAAGTGATTCCATAGTGTTAGGACACTCCCTGACAGTACAAGTTCCACACTCTGTGGAAGTTCTGTTAAATCGAACACAGACTCAGCACTTGACAATTGCACGATTAACAGGATATGAACTGACACTGTTTCAGCCACACATAGAAATCAGACGCTGCAACATATTAAATCCTGCTACACTGTTACCCTCGACTGTTCCAAATCCTGCCATACATGACTGTGTGGAAGTTATTAACACCATGACGAAGCCAAGACAAGACTTGACGGATATTGCATTACCCGATCCAGACCTGACACTTTACGTGGATGGTTCATGCATGAGAACAAGTACAGGAGAGTTAGTAGCCGCGTATGCAGTGACTACTGAAACTGAAGTTATAGAAACACATCGTATTGACACCCTGTCTGCTCAAGCAGCAGAGCTCATCGCTCTGACCCAAGCCTGCATACGAGCTAAGAACCTGAAAGTAAACATATATACAGATTCACGTTATGCATTCGGAGTCGTTCACGACTTTGGAGTCCTCTGGCAAGAAAGAGGTTTCATGACCTCTCATGGAGCCAAGATTCAGCATGGCCCCCTCATTCAAGCTCTGTTAGAAGCCATACATTTACCGACAGCCATTGCCATTATGAAGTGCAAAGCACATACGAAAGCCACTGACACCATTTCCCAGGGTAACGATCTGGCAGATCGAACAGCCAAGCTTACAGCTCAGACTCCCGACATTCCAGTTAACATGACCAAGACAGATGTTCCAGGTCAGACGACTTGTATGACAGTTAAGGACCCTACACAAGACGTACTAGACATCCAGACACATGCTACCCCAGACGAAATCAAGAAATGGTCTGAACAAGGAGGGGTCCAGACAGATCAGGGATGGTTGACGAAGGGAAAAGCCACATGGTTTCTCCCCGACTCTATGGTTCAAGTCATTATTAATACAGCACATAGTCCAGCACATTTAGGAGAAAAAGCTATGTTAGACAGTATCCAGAACCTCTGGTTTAACAAGCATTTACGAGCAGCAGCGAAGCAGAAAGTGCGTACCTGCATGATCTGTTGTCAGTTCAATCCAGGTAAAGGTGTCCCCGTGGAACAAGGTGGATTCCATCCTCCTGACCACCCTTTTGAAGTCCTCCAGATGGATTATATCCAGATGGATCGATGTCGAGGTTTCAAGTATGTCCTCGTAGTTGTATGCGCTTTGTCCAGATGGACCGAAGCATATCCAGTCCCAGATTACACTGCCGCGACCACTGCCAGGCAGTTGGTTCGTGAGTTTTTCCCACGCTATGGTTTGCCCAGGGTCGTGTATTCAGACAACGGACAGCCATTCTCATCCGAACTCATGAAACAAGTATCACTTCTGTTAGGGTACCAGTGGAAGTTCCACTGCGTACGACACCCCGAGGCAGCTGGCCTCGTCGAGAGACACAATCAGACTCTGAAAATACGTATAGCGAAGGTATGTGCCGAGAAAGGTGTAGATTGGATGGTAGCCCTGCCGGTTGCCCTCTTTTACATGAGAATGGTCGCCCACTCCCGTTCTGGTCTGTCACCGTTTGAGGTTGTATTTGGCCGTCCTCCAAACATGTGGGGTACCCCTATGCCACGTAAAATTACCGATGTTGACAGTAATATGCTGACAGATTACCTAGCTTCCTTGATGTCTGCACTACTCTCTTGTCGTTCACAGGTCGCGGCTGCCTTTCCAGACAACACCCAGGTGAAACCGCACGAGGTCGTTCCAGGCGATCTCGTCCTCGTTAGGAATTTCGATCGTTCAAGCCCGCTGGAGCCCCGCTGGAAGGAGCCGAAACTTGTTCTGATGACCACAAGGACCGCCGTGAAGCTGGAAGGCAGGAAGAGCTGGGTACACTCCAGCCACATCAAGCGTTTCCATGGACTCCGTCCAAAGACTTTTTTCAAGGACTGCCCCGATACTGACTCTAAACTTTCCCTGTTAGAGAAAACTCCGCAGCAGGAGTATAAACTCAAATTAAGGTCTAGCAAGTCAGACAGTTTGATTGTTTAAGTCCCTCTCGGGTGAAGCGGTTAGACAGGTTCCTGACATGTATGAGATAGACCCACATAGTGAGAGAGTTAGACGAAACTCCAAGAAAATACGTTACTGTAAGAATCTGCGCAGCAGATGTGTTGTTACATTATTGTTTATGTTATTTCTGAGTCTTACGATCACATGTATAAGTTATGTTTTACATGTATTTTTTCCTCCTCTTGATTCGCATGTACATCTTTCCTCTAATGATACAGTAGAGCACACATTTAGTGAACTACCCCCTCACGAGTTATCCTACCGACTTGCCATGCGCAACAATACTTTTATACGTATGTTACACTATTCACACCAGACCAGCAATGCCACTAATTGTTGGGTGTGTGGTCGACTCCCCCCTTACCAGACACCGAAGGGAGTTCTGCCACTTTTTCCCTATCCGTTTTCACACAATGGTTCGTGTGGAGCATGGTTTACGATAACATCATCTTTAGACGATAAGTCCCTTTTGAACAGAACATGTTTCCCAGACAAGGAAGGTCTTTCCCATAGGACAGGGTTTTTTTTTTTTTTTTAAATCTCTTTATTAGCATCAGATTGGTCCGTGCAAGCATACAATTACACAGTAAACTGGTTACAATGAAAACGTTAGTGGTCATTATTAAAAAAAAAAAAAAAGGGCAGATGGAGGACTGGACCAATGACATGTACAAGCAGTGTAACACAGTCCAAAGTCTCATTTTCACTTTTCCATATCTGAGGGAAAATTGCACACGTGGAATGATGATACAAAGAGATACAACCGTTACCAAACAGAATGAAAATGAATGAGCCATCGCGACAGAGAGAGCGGCGAGCAACACATCAAATGACAAGGAAAACGGAATTGGCCTAGGCGCAGGCAGGCAAGGGAGGGTAAAACGACAAATGTAAGATCAGGGGGAAGCAACCATTGCAGCAGGGGTAAGGTATGCAAGAGAACATAAGAGGGAAGCATCTCGGCCCCAATCAACATGCAATCCAAGACCAGCAACTCATGCATATTCATTTCCGAGAGTGTGCATATGCCAAACCCTGTGGAACGCAGTGTTTAGCGCATGTTAGGGTAACCAAAACCACCTAACCCACCCCTTCCGGGACAATAGAGCTAGCAGCTTGGGAGTGTGCATCCCGTGTAATCTTGCTAAGATACTGTCGATATGGGCCCCAGATGTCGAGCGGGCGTGAGGCTGTTGGGACCTGTGTGGAGTATTCTACGCTATTGGTATTGCATTGGGCAAGGCTGCGCATCCAAGACTTGGAATCAGGGATTCGCCTGGACCCCCAGAGTAAGGCAATTTCCCTCTTCGCCAGCAGGAAACCTATGGCCGCAAGCTTACGCGTGGTCCGGGGGAACTCAGCGACATAGCCAAGCAGTGCAATTTCCGGCTTGTGTTGCAATTCGCATTCTAAAATGTCGCCCAAGATGTGGTGTACCTGTAGCCAGTAGGTGTGCAGTTTCGGACAGGTCCATGTGAGGTGTGCAAAATCTGCATGTGGAGCTGTGCATTTAGGGCAGTGGTGAGGCCTGTTCGGGTCAATTCTGTGGGCCAGTGCCGGTGTGAAGTAAAGTCGCCCCAAAAATGTAAAATGTATTAGTTTATGTCTACTGTTTACAGACACCTCTTTAGTGGAGCGGCAACAGGCATCCCATTGGGCGTCCGTGACGGGGCCACCAAGATCAAGTTCCCATGCCGCACGAACCTTCGCGTCCGAAGCAGGCAGGGCCGCCACACAGAGTCCATACAGCCTGGAGACCATGTGGGCTCCTGTTTGTGACTGGAGCAGAAAAGTCAATGCTGCCATGTCATCTGGCGGCAGTGGGAACGAGGGAAACTGTGTTCTAAGCATGGACCTCACCCTGGTCAGGACAAAGGAGTCCATGAACGTTCGGGCCTCAAATCGCGGATCCTCGGTCACCGAAAAAACATGGCCGTCCGGAAACAGATCCCCTATTGTGGCGAGCTGGTATTTGGATAACGTTCTACGGACCACTGCCTCCGCGGTGATGGGGAGCCAGTGTTGGTTAGGCAATGGAAGCGCCGGGGAGTACAACACGTCTAACTGGAGCAGTCTACGCAGCTGCAACCAGGCCCATGATGTAGTGGACACAGTTTGTATGTCAAGTGGGTCTCGGGGTAAACCTTTGGGCAAGATCGAGTTGAGAGTAAGCGGCAGTACCAAGTCCGCCTCGGGTCTCAAATATGGGATCCGAGCGTCTGGATGGAACCAAGGATGTGCATAGGCGCACTGCGCGACTAGGTAATAGATATAAAAATCTGGCACTCCAAAGCCACCCCGCTCATAAGGCAGCGTCAGGGTGCGCCAAGAAACTCGAGGATTTTTATCCCCCCACACCAAACGCAACAACAGAGAGCGCAATTGGGTGAAAAAGACCTGAGTGAGCGGGATCGGGATGTTATTAAATAAGTACAGAAAACGGGGAAGTATAACCATTTTAATTATGGCGATACGGCCGGCCATCGAAAGAGGGAGGCGAATCCAACGAGCGAGATTATCCTCCAGAAAGTCTAACGCCCGTCCGTAATTGAGACGAATCATGGATACCGTGTCCAGATGTACGTGGATACCCAGATATTTCACTGAGTCTGTGTTCCACTCAAGCGGGAACGGACAGTCCCAGCGGGCAGTGGAGGGGGTGAGCGGAAAGATGTCAGATTTGTGCCAGTTAATACGAAGTCCGGAGTATTTCCCAAAGCGTTCCACCTCAAGCAGCAAGGGCGATAGATTGGTCTCCGGAGACCTGACATATAGAATGGTGTCATCTGCGTAGAGGGAGACGAGTAACGGACCCGTCCGGAACTGGAGCCCGCGGTGCAAGTGGCGCTCCTGAAAGTGGCGCACCAATGGGTCCATGGCCAAAATATATAATAGGGGGGACAGAGGGCATCCTTGTCTAGTACCCCGGGAAAGAGGGAAGCTATCAGAAAGTGTGCCATTAAGCCGCAATCGCGCTCTGGGGGCAGTGTAAAGCAGCTCAACCGTGGAGACAAACAAGGCCGGCATGCCCATCCTGTGCATGACGGACAAAAAGAACGACCATTCTAAGGAGTCAAAAGCCTTCTCGGCGTCCAAAAACACCGCAGCTGCCGGTGTATCCGGGTCAATCCTGTGGAGCACAGAGAACAGTGTCCGCAGATTAAAGGAGGTGGATCTATGGGGGACGAACCCGGACTGGGCCGGCGAAATGATAGATTCCATAAGCAAAGACAGTCGAGTGGCAAGGACTTTCGCCAAAATCTTATAGTCAAGATTCAGTAGGGAAAGGGGTCTGTAGGATCCGCACCTAGTGGGGTCCCGTCCCGGTTTGGGAAGTAAAATAATAACTGCCTCCCGCAACGTGGGTGGCAGAATCCCTGTCTCCAGTGCCTCGGCATACACTTCGATCAGGCGAGGTACCAGTTCCTCCTTGTACTCTTTATAAAAGTCGGCCGAAAAACCATCCAGACCCGGCGCCGAAGAGCCTTTTAAAGCATCAATGGCTTCCACAACGCAGTCCGGGTCGATAGGCATCGCCAGGAATTCCTGCATATGTTTCTCTAGGAACACCATAGAGATTTCATTAATATAGGGGCCAGGGTCACGACAGTCATCCGTCAGGCTCGAGGTGTACAATCCCTTGTAGTAGGAAAGGAAGGCATCACAAATGGCAGGGGTGGTCTGATGACGAGTACCCAGATCGTCCACCATGTCAGAGATGTATGAAGCCTGGCGGGGGGGACGGAGCAAGTGGGCCAAGAGTTTGCCAGGCCTATCACCTTCACCATATTGTCTAGCTGAGTGTTGCGTGCAGAGATATGACAGTTCCCTGTCTGCAGTGTCTCTGAACTCCTGCAGGAGTGCTAGTCTTCTCGCCTCTACCCCACCGTCTGTGGTAGTGAGCGTGTCTGTGTCTAGCGCGGCAAGTTCCGTCTCAATACGGGTCAGGGAGGTACGGATGTCGCGCAAAGCCCCTGCATGCTTGTTAATGCAGACCCCCCTAATAGTGGCCTTGAATCCCTCCCACAGTGTAGCCCACGTGTCCACAGAGCCCTCGTTGAACTCAAAATACTCCTCTATGGCAGTACGAATGTCTTCTTTAAAGACCGGGTCAGATAACGCTTTGCCAGGAAAGCGCCATTGCCTCTCATACCCTCCCAGTCTGGGGATCAGTAGGGTAAGCACTATGGGAGAGTGATCAGAAAGCGTGCGCGGGAGTGTCGTATGGTCTCCCACCCAACCGGCCACCCCTGGGGAAAGGAGCCAGTAGTCTATTCTGGTGCTGGTGTTGTGATACCCCGAATGATGGGTGAAGGTGGGTGTGCTAGAGTGTAAACGGGCCTCAATGTCAATTAGAGGGTAGTGGGCGCACATATCCGCCAGCACAGCACGGGAACGGGGCTTACAATCCGGGGAAGAGGAGGTACTATCTCTGGTAGGGTTCATCAGTAGGTTAAAGTCCCCTCCCATTACCATCATATCAGTGTCTAGACGCAGCAGAACATCCTGGAGACCCTGGAAGAAAGCAGGGGAGTCTGAATTGGGGCCATAAATTCCAACAAAGGTGATCTTGAAGCCCAGGAGCACCCCCGTAACCACAACATATCTGCCATCTACATCAAAGACACTGTCCGAGAGCACAAAAGGGACGCGTCTATGTATCAAGATCGCCACACCCCTGGCATACCTGCTATAGCTAGAAAAAAACCTATGCGCTCCCCAGCTTTTGGCAAAGGAGGAAGAATCAGCTCCCACTAAGTGTGTCTCCTGTAGGAATAGGACATCCACCCCATGTCGCGCTGCGTAGTTTAGAACTTGCCGTCTTTTCCTCGTGTCATTTAAACCCCGGACATTCCAAGACATGGAAATAAGTCTGGAAGGACCAGACCGCTGCCCTACCTTAGCCATTCAAACGCAATGGAAACATGATAAAACATGCGTGTGTAGCACCGCCGCCCCCCTCCCGCAAAACAGGCATCACTCAAAGAGAAAAGTAGTGCGTGTGCACAAACAACAGAACCACAGCGTAAACAAACCCTTCCCAACCACCCACCACCCAGCCACTCCTGAGGCCCTAGGAGGCGAATCCCACCCATACGGAGACAACCTAAAGCAACAGACAATAACAGTAGTCCAATAATGTACCTGTAAAATAAAGACAACGTAAGAGAAAAGTACAATACGGCTCGCGCCATGGGGGTAGGCGACACTCCGCCATGCGAGAACCACAATCGGGGTAACGTTCAAGTTTCAGCAATTATGGAAAGCACTGCAAAAGAGGAAAAAAAAGGCCAAAATGAACTGCATGGTCAAATGCAGAGCGCTGAGGCAAATAGCCTGTCCAGAGAAAAAATTTGGCGGAGATGATTCAACCCTGGCCGGTTTCATTAAACAAGTCAGCACTAGCCTGCGAGTCAGTGTGTGGCGGAGATCGTTGTGCATCCTCTGAGTGTCGCGGCGACCCTCTGTTTTTGTAGGATCGACAAAAGTCCTGTGCCTCTGCAGGGGAGTCAAAAATGCGAAACCTGCCATCCACGTCCACCCTGAGCCTGGCAGGATACAGCATTCCATAGCGTAACCCCAGTTTGCGCAAAGCAGCCTTGACACCAGTGTACTCACGGCGCGCATCTTGGACCATGACTGTGAAGTCAGGGTAGAAAGAAAGTACGTCGCCTTGCCATCGGACTTCGCCCGCCTCTCTGGCGGCCTTCAGCGCCGCGTCTCTGTCTCTGAAGTTCATGAGCCTGGCTATGATGGGTCGGGGAGGCAGGCCCGGATTGGGCCGGGGTCCCAGCGACCTGTGTGCGCGCTCAACCACGAAGCCAGCTGTAAACGTGTCACGGCCAAAAAGTTCGATTAGGAGGTGTTCCACAAAAGTGTCAAAGCGCCCAGTAGCCGTCGTCTCCGCCACACCAATTATTCGGATATTATTGCGCCTACTGCGCGCTTCCAAATCTTCGTTCTTAATGGCGACGTCTTTAAGGATCTTCTCCACCCGTTCCAACCTTTTCAACGTCGATGCAGCTCCGTCCTCGATGTCAGAAACTCTGGATTCCGCCAGGTCCAGGCGCCTATCGTGCAGTTGGATCGTCGCACCCATGTCCGCCATTTTCTTTTCGAGGGCATCAAAGCGAGAGTCCAAGGCCTTGAATCCAGCCCGCATCTCACCCATCATCTCAGCAACCATACCAGCAGTTTCTTTCGCGGCCACCTGGGCACCGGTGTCCGCCTCAGCTGCCGGCGAGACCGCAGCCGTACGGAGGGGCGCCGAACTGAAGGTAAGTCTCTTCTGGTTAACATCCTTCTTTACCATGTCGGCAATAATGGCGGGCGAAACACCAGTGGCGCAAGACCCTACGACAGAGAGGCGAGGACAGCGATGGGGCCCCCCTGACTTCAAGGCGGGCAAGACAGGACCAAAGATTCAGGGGTATTCGCTGACTCCCAGCACGGGTCGCAAGGCAGACGCACACAGGCCGTCAGGAAATTAATGCAGCTGGATCAATGCGTCAGAGGCCCTGCGCAAGAAGTAGGGTCAGCAAACGGCCATGGCGATCTCTGGGCAGCAGCCGGCAGGTCCAGGGTCCCGCAGAGACAGGTAGCCAAGGATAGCGTAGTGTGGGGCCTAGGTAGTCGGGACCTCCTGGCATCCGAAGCACAGATGGGCGACACCACGCAGGTCATGCAGCTAGCGCCGGCCTTGTAACGTTGCACAGACGACTGATGCACAAGGCCAATCTCATCAGCAGGTGAGCAGGAAGGCTAGGCACTGCAGGGGGACAGGCGCGGGTCTGGGGTGCACGGCAGCGGTGGGGGCAAAGGTGACAGGCCCCCACCGAATGCAGCGAAGCGTAGCCGTCCGCAGAGCGCCCAGGAGCTCGCCAGCCACACTCCCCGTCAATCGCCCCCCGACCCCGGAGCACGCCGCCAGTGCTCCCCGCCCGCCGCCGCACTTCCCGGGCAGCCCCCGAAAATCGAGGCCCCGGCTCCCAAGGTCGGACCAGGCCGCAAGTGCCAGTCACGCACCGAGGGGCCACACCTCCACCAACGGACACCACCGGGGCCGCGCAGCGGACCCGGGAGAGCTCAACAGCGGCCCCTAGGCCGAGGGGGACAACGAGGAGGCAACCAGGGAAACTCACCAGGCGCTCCAGCGCTGCGAAGGAACGGCCCGCGAGGCCCTGCCGGCCTCAGCACCCCTCAGCCGGTCCGCCCGTTCTCGCCGTCCCCCGTCCTCCAGACGAGGCAGGCTGCATCAGATGGCGTTAAGGATCATTTGCAGGCGGAAATCGACCCCATTGCAGTGCCGGATCTCTTGCAAACGGCCCCGATCATCTCTCGCCCGGCGGAGCTCTACAGTCAGGCGGCCATTCCGTTCGCCTGCGTAGCCACGCCCCCCCCATAGGACAGGGTTAGATCTAGAAAATGAAGTATATGATCTAGGTAATTTCTCCTCGAATTTCATGGTTTTGAATGTTCAGTCCGAGACTACTCCAGACTTGCCTGCTATAACAGTTCTACCAGTGAAAGGCGAATTATGTGTTAGAAAGAATGGTTCAGTACATCTAGGACACAGTGATTGTAATACTGTGGTCGAGTATAGTGACAGTGGGAAATCTACTTTCAAAGCCTCACGTCATTCATATTTTGTATGTGGTCAGACTGCATATGTACGTCTGCCCCTAGATTGGGATGGAACATGTTACATTGCCTTCCTACTGCCACCAGTTTTCCTAGCCCCATCCGATTATCACAGAAATACACATCTAGTACACATCAGACATAGAAGGGAGATCGAGTCCCCAATTGTCGATCAGACTGAAACTGCCCTAGAACAGTATACAGATTTCAATAAAGGTTTCTTTTTCTTCATAGGACCTATCCAGAATAGTAAGCTAATACGTAGGTTAACCAGAACCCTTGAAGCAGTAGTGAATGAGACTACTTCCGCTCTAGGTAACTTAACAGAAGAGCAGTCTGCTATGAGATTTGTCGTTCTTCAGAACCGCCTTGTTCTTGACGTCATACTGGCCGATAGGGGCGGAGCTTGTAGAGTCATCGGATCCAGTTGCTGCGTTTTCATTCCTAATAACGCACCGTCTGTATATTCAGCAATAACTAGACTTCATAAAATAGCCCATCAGTTACACCAGAATCCAGGCACCTGGACATGGTCCGGTTGGCTCTGGAATATAATATCTGCCTGGGGATGGAAAGTACTGTCATTCCTAGGAATAGTAGTAATGATCATATTCAGTTGTTGTCTCTGTTTACAATGTGGCCCTGCGATTTGCGGCTTGTGCACTACCTCTTGTATTCCAAGTCCAAAGTCCTATTCCCAGAAGATAAGAGACGAGCAAATGATGCTGTATGAACAGATAGATGGTATCATGAATATTGATGTTTCCTGAAGGAAACGTAGGGAACAAGGAGGGAATGAGGAAAATTGAATTTTGCCCTGTCATGTGTCCCTACTTGTTCCCCATCGTATGTTATATGTGCATGATTAATATGCATATTCACCCCCTGCACCGAATAAAGACACAATTATAGTTGTGTCCAACGTCAGTATGCCAGTTATCCAGTCCTCCTGAAAGCGACAAGTATTAGGCCTATGTTGCCAACGTCTTTACATTGTGCACGTTAAATCATCGAGTTGTCCCTGTTTCTAGGCCTCATAGGGCCCGGACACCAGATTCGAGCCTCAAGTCTCCTGAACCACTCCGAGGAGCGATGCAGCCCCTCCCGCATCCCTGACCCTTCACTTACTTTCTGCCAAGCAGCGCGGTGCCCGGCCTGGCCTGCCTGCCTGTCTGCCAAGAATATGTTATGCCTACAGTTATCAAGTTCAGCTCCCCGGCTTCACATTCCTAGCTAACGAACTGCATAAACATCTTCATCTATAGTCTAGTCTTTCTGTCTCCAGGCAAGAGAATTACTGAATTAGTATCCATAGAAGATTCATAGCACACGCAATACATGACGAAATATATGTATGCACTAGCCTTAGTGACAAGTAGCCTTTGCCCTGATGACTTTTAGATTCAAGCAACATGTACTCCAAACACAAGATATCAGATATGCTATAGGTACAGGTCGTTCTGACATCCCAGACTTTAGTCTCCTCTTCTAGTACCAGAAGTCAGAGCCCCCAGCTCTCCCCAGTTACACGTCATGACCCGTTTGCGCGCACCAGTAGGTTAAAGGTTCCAGCTGCCCAGGTAGCCCCCTCCATGTATCCACCCACTTATGACACTTCTGTGACGTTTACATCACATGTCTCCGTGCACGCCCTGTGCACGCCTTCTTTTTACGCCCATATGTTCTTATCTTTCGTTTGTCACTTGTTACGCCTACTGTAATCAATGCAATTGTACTGTTTTACTATATATACTGTATGATGTTAATGAGATGCTGCGCGACTTCCCTTTGTCCTGTGTCTGTCCCTTCCTGAACCTTTGCAGGTGATGGAACCCGATGGTCCATTGGCTCGAGCCATCTGATTAAAGCCCGTATGACTCAGATACCACGGATTCTGCCTCTTATTTATTGAGCTGTCCTTTTCAGTTAATGCATAGAAAAATAGTACCGGTAATTATTTATTTATTTACCACAAAGCAGATCAGTCTGGGATAAGATCTACTGCTGAAGATGCTATTCTGTCTATCTCTATGTCTGTTTTCCATTTCTGTATAACTTCTCGCTGGATTGATACCAAACCCCCTGCTTTTCATCAATGGCAGTGTAAGCTGCTTTCCATATATCACTTAGAAATGGCTATGTATAGGCTTAAGGGGATAAGGAAAAAAAGGCAAGGATCAAAAATTTGGTATCCAATTTCTAAATGGATTTAAGATATCTGTCTTTTTTGGTGTTTTCTCCCTTTGTATGTTTCTTTTTTATTATATGTATTATTCCTGTTCCTTTTATACTGCTCATTGTACGACTGATTGTTGAAATAAAACAATAACAAATATTTTTTAAAAAGGAACAACAACCAAGCTCCTGAGTTGGCTGCAACGCATCCAGAACGCCTCGGCACGACTGATCCTCGATCTCCCCCGATGCGGCCACATCACACCTTACCTGAGAGGCCTGCATTGGCTCCCCGTCAATATTTTGAAAGAAGGGGACCCCTATATAATATAGTTCTACTTGCTATACATAGGGAAAGAACAAGACATTTGGAAGAGGTCTATAGCCAAGTAGCAGAGATTCTTTTTTTGATTTCAATATTCTAGTGTTTAGGAATATCAACAAGTGTCGTCCAACTATAGTAAACCACTGCAAAAAGATAACTTGTTTGATATTCGATTTTATTGATGATTTATATTTTACATATGATAAGTGTTTATATATCTTTTTTTGATTTTTTGTATATTTCTCTTTTTTAGTCAGATTAGTAATTTATAAAGAACAATACAGTGTATACAGTGACTGATATTATACATAAAACTCGTGTATTTACATATTCATTTAAATTCAAGAAAGGTTTAAAAAAACATGAACACAAAACATGGAAGACATGATCAATAAACTTAAAAACTCAACAAATGAGTTGAAGGCAATACGGTAGATTACACTACGCGCGTTTCGGCTCTTGGGCCTTCTTCAGGTGACCGTCTATTGCTCTATAGGATATGGAAAGAGAACATACATCACTCTTCTTTTATAACAAATTTATATACAAGTTTATATACAGGAGGACAAGAGAAACAAAACATATGTTAATAAACTTATTTGGCTAATCTTTATACAGTGTTTTAAACCATGTACAATAAATTTGTGTATACAGTGAGACAACCTTGTAAACAATACAAGCAGCATATATGTATATATACAACAGTAAGGATAGATAGAATGTCTATTATCTAATGAGACATCTCATGAGTTTAAACCTTAGCAAAAAGAAAAGATACTAGACGGGCATTACATAGCTGTATCCCTGCCTAAACTACCCAAATAAGGAGTCTGGTATTGAACCCGTCCTCTAAATGATTATTGACTTCTCATATTATTACTCGGCTAATTGGTGGGTTAATCGATAGAGTTACTAGTACTGTGTAAAGATCATAAAGCTGAATAAAGTTTAATGAAGTGTACTTACAGCAGGACAGATTGATAGACCCAGACTAGATGTATGGCAGCAGTGGGTTCAGACAGCTGCAGAGTAGAGGAGATGCTCACGTATAAAAATTTCCAAATATCTGAGAGTAAAGAATGTATGTATGTCATATTTACATACTACTAGGTGGTAGTGCGATTATAAAACTAAAACAAATGGGATCGCCACTACCTAGATGTTAAAGGTCAGTGATAGGAATAGAACAGTTTGAAGAGTAGTAATATATGAATCTCTATAAGTGGAAATGCATCCAAACTGTTTATGTATCATTAACGAAAGTCCATATAAGATACTTAAATGCAATTGAATTATTTATCAAAAAGATCTAAAGAAGTGATAAAAAACAGGGGGGTAGAGGGGGGGGGCCGGGGCAGGGAGGGGGGGGGGAGGGAAGGGGGGGGAAGGGGGAGGGGGGGGGGGAGGGGGGGGGGATGTTTATCGATCTGGGGGTTATATAAGGATTATATTGATTTGTACCTATGTCCTTCTAAATAGGCGCAGTGACAACATATATGTACACAAAATATGTGTACCTGAGTGCTTACACCTTCTTGTCTCATAAGCGAAATTCACAGAGAAGCTTGGTAGCGATTCTGTATCCTCTTTAGTTATCTGTGGATGAACTAAAAATGGACGGGGTAGGAAAGCAGTGATCAATAATGATACATAGTTACAGGGTGTAGAGAAACGAATAAATGAATTTTACTGTGTTGATTACCTTAAATGTGATGATCTGTTATATTTCAAGCAATGTGTGCAGGCACGTGTTTTATCGGTATGTGGCCGCGAAACTATGGAAAAAGAGTCAATAACAGGATCACCTTCAAACTCCTCATCCACGCACACAAAGCTATATACAACGCCGGACCAGCATACATCAATGACCGACTCAGCTTCTACACCCCCACCCGCAGCCTCTGCTCTACCAACCTCGCCCTCGCCACAGTCCCTCGCATCCGGAAAACCACCGCCGGTGGCAGATCCTTCTCCTACCTCGCCACCAAGACCTGGAACACTCTCCCTACAAGTTTACAACAGACCAAGGACCTGCTGGCCTTCAGAAGACTTCTCAAGACCTGGCTTTTCGATCAGTAGCAGCTCCCCCTCCTCCCCCGGCCCCCCCAGCGCCTCGAGACCCTCACGGGTAGGTAGCGCGCTTTACAAATGAAATGATTGATTGATTGATTTGGTTCTCCCATTAAGTGCCCGGAGCCCACCCTCCAATGTAAAACTTTTTAATTCAAGAACTGCCTCTGTCCATTTAATAATTGGAGGGAGCGTTAGAGATGGAACACACCAGCTCACATCCTCTTCGCTAGTAAGGCTTGCGTCCTCTATGCCAAGCGGCTCAAACGTACAGTTGAGGTCCCCTGCAATAACCCAGTTGCTTGAATCTTCCATTACCCTAATAAAGTGCTCCTGGCTAGTGATGGTTGTCAAGGCTTTCCCTTCGGTCATACCTCTGGCATAGACGTTAACCAATATAAAACCAGGATCATAATTAAAATGTATTTTAAAAGCCTGAATATCTGGGTTATCAATACGGAGTTCTTCTACCTTGAGACCCACCTGTTGTCTTATCCAATCCAATAAACCTCTTGAGGGACGACCCTTGGGGTTCGCAATAGCCGGTTTGCCAAAGGCCAAATATCCTGGTCGGAAGTTGGTGCTCAAGGACCAGGTCTCCGGCAGGGCAATAATATCATAGAGCTCAATGAAAATCAGAGGAAGAGATGTTCGATGATAAACCAGCAATATTCCACGATAACATACTTATTAAGCTTGTGGTAATAGCTTCCTCCCGGTCTGTCAATGTCAGAGCCTCCATATGCTCACACCCCCCAATGGAAACCAGCTGAGAGCTTAATCCTATCCCAGCCGAGGGGGCAGATTGATTAGTTTGTACCTCGGTTACAGGTTTTATCACTTATATTTACAGTATATTTACCTGCATACTGCTACAGATCATTTACGCTTGTTTGCACACATTTCTGACATCCACACAGCACTTTGTTAGCTTGTGCTCTGGTGTTTGCATACTCGACCGCCATCTTTGTAGGGGAATTTCGAGGCTAGTGACGCTCCCAAGACGCCATCTTGGGGAGGGCTCTAGTCTTTTTGTTGAATATTTACCACACCCTATTTAAGGATTGCTATGTTGGCGCGCAGCGTTTACGCGCAGCGTGCGCACCCCTGGCGCGCCGGAGGTGCGCCAGAGGTGAGCCCGTCTACGCCCGTCCACGCCAGGACGGGCCTAGGGGCTACCCACTCAGTTCCCCCTACATGTCCTATTGCGCCAAATGGGTTACGTATTACTTATACAGGTGAGGAGCTGAAATCATTGGGACACATATCTTCGATACTCTGTACTAAATGTATTTTGCCACAAAATAATTTCAGATGCTCACAGTGCAATTTCAGAACGTGTAATATGAAGGCATGTAAATCTATGAAACCCACACATAAACTTGGAAATTCCAGGGGAGGATCGAGAGTATTTAAATCCCTTTCCTCCAACAAGACACTCAATTTTTGGAGCATAAATTGTAGGTCGCTCCCCAAGCATAAAGATAACATTTTTGATTCCTTAACGGAGGAAAATCCTGACGCCTTGTTTCTTACTGAAACCTGGCTTCATGCTAGCTCAGGCCCCGACATCGCCATGGCCGTCCCTGATGGCTTTAGTATTGTTAAGATGGATAGGGAAAAAGGTATAGGTGGTGGCATTGCCATAATATTCAACTCCAATTATACTTGTAAATTTGAAGCCCTACCGCTAGCTGGCTGCGAAGCCGGACTTTTCAGGCTAGCGATCAATCCTAACTTCACCCTATCCGGTCTATTGATTTATCGACCTCCTGGCAATCCAAATACCTGGGTATCCGCCTTCGCAGATACCATTGCCCCTATATCATTGAAGGCTGCAAATTTTACTATTCTTGGCGACCTAAACTTACATTTCGAGGATGTGCAATGTAAGGTTAGCAAACAGTGTTTATTGGAGTTAGAATCCATCAACATTCACCTACATAATAGGGGGCCTACCCATGTCGCTGGTCACTTACTAGATCCAGTTCTCTCCAACCTTTCGTATGACTGCCTTTCCCCTGCCCGTCCCTTGGAATGGTCCGACCATTTTGCTGTCCATTTCTCTCTTCCTAGGATGCTTTCCTCCATCCATCAAAATGGTAGTAAAAAAGAGTATATTCGCCGTTGGAGTAAGCTTAACATCTCAAGTTTTAATAAGCATCTGATAGACACCTTGCCTGTCACTAAGCCATCAGTTGACGAATCAAACACTGCAGTATCTACTTGGCTGACTTCTGCCATTGATGAGTCTCTTCCTTTGACACTCAAACTTACTTCTTCACATCGTTCTCCTGCTCCTTGGTTTACTGAGGAATTAAAACGCATGAGATCCAGCTGTAAGGCTTTGGAAAGGAGATGGAGGCGCTCCTATTCGCCTTCTTGTAAAAAGGCATACAAGGAAGATCTGAAGAAATATCACCATCATTGTAAAATGGCTAGAGCTGCTTTTATTGTTAATACGATCACGACTGCACAAAACTGTTCTCGCACCCTTTTTTCAGTGGTGAAAAATCTTACGGGCGCAAATCAGGCACCACCCCCACCCGCTCTTGATAAGGCCAAATGTGATGCAATTGCTGAGTTTTTCATTGCAAAAGTGGAACGCATTTATAGTTCACTTAACTCTGATGACTCTGACGATTCGCCACTGTTTGAATTGGTGCCAAAACCATTGACTCCTTCTACGATATCAAACAAGCTTACTGCCTGGGTACTGTTTGATGATATCTCTTTTTCCTCCTGCCTTAACAGTGTTAAATCTGGTTCCCCGCGCGACCCCCTACCGGCCAAAATACTGAAACAACTTGAGGCTGAGCCACGCCGCGTGTTAATGCACCTCTTAAATCAGTCATTACTGAAATCTACTGTTCCACAGGAGTGGAAACATGCCATGGTTGTCCCTCTACTGAAGAAGTCTGGAGCTGATGTGGCCAATCTTTCCAACTTCCGGCCCATCTCACTGCTCCCTATCTTTTCTAAGATACTGGAGAGGCACATCAATGAGCAGCTTACTCACCTAGTAGAGAACTCGGGATTTCTCCATCCGTCCCAATCAGGTTTCAGAGCTCACCATTTGACCAAGACCACACTCCTGGGGGTCACTGAGAGTTTGCGACACAGTGTTGATCAGGGTCAGACTTGCGCCCTCATCTTATTAGATCTGAGTGCGGCATTCGACACTGTGTCTCACTCCATTCTTATTGAAAACTTCCGTTCCCTGGGAGTCGAGGGATCGGCTCTGGCTTGACTGGCTTCCTTCCTTAGTGGTCGCACCTTTCAGGTGTTCTCTACTTCTGCCTCTTCTACAGTTTGTCCTTCAGCGCATGGAGTCCCTCAGGGATCCATACTTAGTCCTCTCCTGTTCAATGTTTATGTGAAACCCCTTGCAACCCTTATCGAAGAAGCTGGCCTTAGTTTGTATTCTTATGCTGACGACACTCAAATCATCTTTTCTTTATCAAATAAAACGAGTAATGACATTTCTGCACTTAATATAGGACTGACCCGAGTATCCGATTGGATGAAAAAAAAACTCTTGAAGCTAAACGGTGACAAAACTGAGGTGTTGATACTGGGGAAGGGGAAGGACCTCTGGGGCCCTCACCATTGGCCCGTCAAGATGGGACCTACCCCGCTGCCCGTGGCGGTTGTCCGAAACCTTGGTTTCCTCATTGATGAAAATCTCACCATGAGACAGAAGGCCGTAAAGATGGCCTCAACATGTTTTGTCATCCTAAAATGGCTTCAAAAGATCCTCAGGATGTTACCTCCATCAACACAGAGAACCGTTGTACAGGCGCTTGTCATCTCGTCACAAAATCTGAAGGGGTACAGGGGGAGGGGAATGGGCGAGGCAGCCCCCCACTCAAACAGTATTCAAACAATTAATGCCTCACTCATTATTGTCATCTCGTGCCTGGACTACGGGAACGTTCTATACCTTGGAGCCGACCAGAAAACTATTAAGAAGCTCCAAGTTATTCAGAACGCTGCGGCACGTCTTCTCCGCAAAGTTCCCAGAAGGGTTTCTCCTTCACAAGCACTTCACGACCTCCACTGGCTGAAAGTTGTAAACCGGATTAAATTTAAAGCTCTTTGTCATCTTTTTAAAATTAAACAAGGCTCAGCCCCTAAATACCTTCAGAGCCTTGTCCAGGCTTACAAACCCGGCCGTGAGTTACGCTCTTCTGGACATGGTGATTTCACCGTTCCCAGGTTTAGGTTGGTCAAAATGGGAGGTCGTTCTTTCTCCCATCTGGGCCCCAAGATGAGGAATGCTTTACCAATGACCTTGAAATTGGAGCGTAATCTTCTCCGTTTCCGCAAAGGTCTTAAAACTTGGCTCTTCCAGCAGTAATGCCTCATTCGTCAGTCTCTGGATGTGTTCTCTATACTGCTAGTTTTCTTCTTGAGTCTATCCCTGGCGCCGGGAAACCCACTGCGGGTAGCTGAGCGCATTATAAGTGTAATAAAATAAATGAAGCTTCAGGGGACAGTCAATCGCACAGGTCTAAGCCAGACAGGGGAGCAAATCTATTGACAAGGTTTAGATTGAAGGGGCCACCTGTGGAATTGCAGAGAGAGATGATTGTTTCTGTAGAAGAAACCTAAAGGCAGAAGTGAAATTTTCCCAGAGGGACGCCAATGGTTTCTACTCCCTAGATGACCCAGTAGAACTGTCAGTTGAAGTGTTGTTGAGATGCATTGGTGAGGTAGAAATAACAGCAGTCATATGACCCTCAACTGTCTGCCTAAACCCAGTCCCTACGTTCACATCAATATTTGGTGAGTGATGAGCGAAGTGCAAAGAATCTCACGGAAGAGATTTCCCAAGATGCTAAGCAGTCACCATGTACTTTGGTGATTACAACAGTAAGTGGTTCAGCATTGAACGGAGCTCAGATCATCATTTTTTAGACTGTCAAAGAATTACTTCTTTTAAAAGGATACATTGTCCCTTATCAGCATAGATTCTCATTATTTGTATATGACCAGATCCTGTGTACAAATGTTTTCCTCAGACTTTCATCTGTTGTTGGTCCATTGATGTAACTTGGTCCTCATGGCGGGAGGCGGTCTGGGCAATGTCGTGGCGGCGGGGGCCGGGGCGGGAGTGCACCCAAGCCTGAAATGTTGCTCCCAGCCCCCTTCTGCCCCGGGCAACGCTGCCGCAATCTGAAAATGCTGCCCCCAGTCCCCTTCTGCCCCAGGCAACGCTGGGGCGGGCTGCTAGTGATATATATTGAGATGGCTGAGAAAGTCCTGGAAATCTCAACTATTAAAAAATGGGGATTGTCCGATTTGTGGATTGAAGGGTCACCCCATGTCGCGAAAATATAATTCAATCTTTTAATATTCTTTCCATGAGTAATGGATTAAATATCTTCTATTAATAGAAAGCAGGAGTTTTTATTTAATACAGTACAATTAATTGATGTCCTTTATTGAGTGGACCAAAGAAATCAACACCCATTTGCTCCCAGGCATGGCTTGGCTGTTCTGACATGTTTGAGGGGTATTGAATGATTTTAGATGACACACAGTTGCATATGTGACATGACTTCAATTCTCTTTTAACTCTTTCATAAAGGTGAGGAAACCAAACTCTATCTGAGCGAGATCACTTTGTGCCAGCAATTTCTCTAAGCCCCTCATGGGCTACCATAATTATCTTCTGTTGCAGATTCTCAGGAATGACAATTTGTGAGCCTGTCAACATGAGGCCTTCTTGTGTTACAGACAGTTCCGCTCTGACATTCCTGAACCTTAAGTCTTCATTGTCATTAGTGAGTCGTCAAGTGTGCTGGTTCGAGGATGGATGAACAATAATGTCTTTCAATGTCAGCATGTCACTATCTCGGCTTGTGGCAGTGACAATTTGTTCTAATGACATGACAGCAGGTGTGCTCTATTTCACAATGAAATGTATGCTGGCCACCGCTGTTTTAGATGGGATACCATGGCACTGAAATGGCACTCTTGAGAAATAGTCAGCAGGAGCTTGATCTTTCCCTGGGTGATGTATGAGTTGTAGTTGTATTCCTGTAACCTCAAAATCCAACATTCAATGTACGGAGGCATCTTTGCTTTTGTATGGAAAAAGATTATCAACAATGCTTGGTGATCGGTCACTGTTGCAAAAGGCTTTCCATACAAGAATACATGAGAATACTCACAAGCCAAAAACCATGGCCACATTTCCTCTCTCAGACTGTGAATGCGCATGTTCAGTTTGGCTCAGGCTTTTACTGGCAAAGGATACAATATGACTTTGTGCATTTGTTTTGTACACGTATTGCGCCTAACCCGACAGGGCTAGCATCAACTACAACCTCTGTATGAAGCTTTGAATCAAATTAGGTCATTTCAGTAGTATTTTTAATACCCTGTTTGATTCTTTTGAAAATGTGCTCGCATTCACTTGACCAATGAAACAAAGCATTCTTTTTTGTTAGTTCTCGTAACGGAGGTCTGGCCGTAGCAAAGAACACTAACCCGCCATGCCCAGTAAAACCGAAGGGGTTGATGGACGGAGTGTTGAACATTGCAAGCACTCACCCCAAGTCAACTGATCTGGGTTTAATCCATCATCATTCTTTGGCTCAAACCCCAGTTTAGACATGGCCATATACAAATCAGTCTGACCCTGTGCCTCATGGGAACAGTCCAGCCCGAACTGCCAAGCCATGTCTTCCCTGGACCGGACACAAGCATCTGGGACCGGTTTCTGGCTAATCAGCCGTCATCAGCCAGGCTAGTTTGAATCCGGTGGCAAAGTGAGCAAGGGACCCACGTCTGGGCATACCCTGCCAACTTAGGGTAAACAAAGCAAAACCAAAGGGGATGATGAAAGGAGTATTGAACATTGCAAGCACTCACCCCCAGTCAACTGATCTGGGTGTAATCCATCATCAATCTTTAGTTCACTCCGCCATCCCAGTTCAGACATGGCCATATGCAAATCAATCTGACCCTGTGCCTCATGGGAACAGTCCAGCCGAACTGCCAAGCCATGTCTTCCCTGGACCGGAAACAAGCTTCCTGGGGCCGCTTTATGGCTAATCAGCGGTCCTCAGCCAGGCTAGCCTGAATCCAGTGGCAAAGTGAGCAAGGGACCCACGTCTGGGCGTACCCTGCCAACTTAGGGCGAACAAAGCAAAACCAAAGGGGATGATGGACGGTGTGTTGAACATTGCAAGCACTCACCCCCAGTCAACTGATCTGGGTGTAATCCATCATCAATCTTTAGTTCACTTCACCACCCCAGTTCAGACATGGCCATATGCAAATCAATCTGACCCTGTGCCTCATGGGAACAGTCCAGCCGAACTGCCAAGCCATGTCTTCCCTGGACCGGAAACAAGCTTCCTGGGGCCGCTTTATGGGTAATCAGCGGTCCTCAGCCAGGCTAGCCTGAATCCAGTGGCAAGGTGAGCAAGGGACCCACGTCTGGGCGTACCCTGCCAACTTAGGGCGAACAAAGCAAAACCAAAGGGGATGATGGACGGTGTGTTAAACATTGCAAGCACTCACCCCCAGTCCACTGATCTGGGTTTAATCCATCATCATTCTATAGCTCACTCCGCCACAATAAAAGTAGCACAGAAACTTCTTTTGGGGGATTAGCAGTATGCAGCACTTGCTCTTTAGGTGGATCAAGTGTCTCGCCCCATCAGCAAAGATATGGGAAAATAATTTCAATTTCAAACCAGCATCACTTAACAAATGACAAACTTGCATGAGAGCTTTGTAAAGCACCCTTTGATAAGCTCTGAACACCAAGATGTCATTGCTATAATTAAAAGCATTACCTACAGGTTGTATGACACGTTGAATGACATCTTGGAAACGTTCTGCAGAAGATGGCACACAAGAACTAATTGCAAAACAAACCAATGCATGTAGAAAAGGTTGTGATATACCTGCAATTCTCTTTAACTTCCATCAAGTGATATCCTTTGTTCAAGTCGAGGCGAGAGAAAACCTTCGCACCGTTGAATTGTGTTAAGATATCATCAATGAGCGGACCGAGATTGCCCTATCTAGCGATTGCCTTGTTGGCCTCAGGCATAACAACACAGATTGGTACAGGTTCTTCACTGTCTCTTTTTGGCATTACCATTATAAGAGAAACCCATGGTGTTGGACCAGTGGAGCTCTCAATGATATTGTTTGAGCAAAGAATCAAGGACTTTTTTAACAGCTTCTTGAAGGTGATATGCAGTGTGTGTGTGTCTGACCAACAGGACAAACATCCTCATCTATATTTAACTGCACTTTCAAAGTCCTGTATTTTCCCAACCCATGAAAAAATGCAGGAAACAGACTTACTAATTCATGATGATTATTCATATTGTAATTCAATGAGATCAGTCTCATTTCAACACCAAAGTCAGCGTGGTAAATTATCTACTGCTGGACCATGTTTAATGTTTTAATAATAATATTTCCTCTTTTAAAATTGTGATTGTCCTTACTTTTAGTATTCATTTTTGGAATCGATCAGAGCTATTTTGCACATTCACTTGAGAAGGGTGATCGCAGCCTCCTTACCTGCATCTCGGACGTCCATTGTTACCCGCCAGATCCCCGGTACTCCACGGGTTTTCCCGGTTGTTTGTGGAGGAGTGAAGGCGGTAGATCTCCGTCATTTCCAGGGCAGAGGTACGGGGAGGCAGACGGATTACGGTCTGACTATTTAGTCACACATGGAAGCGACGCGCAGCGGATGCACGCAGCGGGCACGCCGGTGGAGCGCCGAAGGCACGCCAAAAGCAAGCTTGTCTGCATCCACCCGGGGCCAGGGGCCATAACCACTAGGCAATTTTTTTTGTTCCCCCCACATACTCCCATACAGACCTCAGCGTGCTACGCCTAAAGCAACAACAGCATTGTGAGATCGCACCATTGAATAACTACCTTTTTAACTGCTCCTGTTGCAATTATGCCCTCTCTCCGTCATTATGTGGTCATATAGACCCAACATGGGCTTCTACTCACCATTCAGAGCACAAAAAGGAAGTGGCCACTAAAGAATTCTTGTTCTTTAGTGTTAATTGCAGGTTGCTTTCAAAACATTAAGAAGACATTTTTGACTTACTTATACATTTTCAGCCGGATGCCATCTTCATGACAGAAACTTGGCAGAATGATAGCTCTGGACCTAATGTAGCCACTGCCTTACCCCATACCTACACGATCCTTATGAATAAAATAGGAGGTGGCATTGGAACCATTTTAAAAAATGAATTCAATAGTAAATGGGAAGAACTTCCAATCAATAACTGTGAAGCCGGCCTTTTCAAGCTTGCTCTTACGCCCCAATTTACCTTTTCTGGGATGCTAATTTATCGACCTCCGGGCGCAGCTGGTGCCTGGGCAAGGGCGCTTCCCGACTTTATCGCTCCCTTTGTTCTTGAAGCTAAACATTTTTCAATATTAGGATACCTGAACCTACATCTTAATGACGCTAATTGTGCAACTAGCGCTACGTTGGTCTCTGACTTAGCAGCTCTAAATGTTACCTTATGTAATACTGGCCCTACACACAAAGCAGGATACCAACTGGACCCAGTCTTCTCTAATTTAAGTAACAATATATGCGAACCAGCCCTTCCTTTGGTATGGTCGGACCACTTTTTAGTTCGCTTTAAGATTAATCAGGTATTGGGACAGAAGCCCATGACCGCCAAGGATGCTGCTATTGGAATGAGAAACTGGAAAAAACTGAACATTGATCGACTTAATACTCATCTTTTGCACTGCAGACCAGATATAAAGCTAATCAGCACCACAGATGCAGACACCATCCATAGCTGGCTAAGTTTATCGTTAGACACGTGTCTTCCTTTAACTAAGAACAAAATTAACAGCCACCGGCCTCCTGCTCCATGGTTTTCAGACAAACTTACACTAGGAAAAACAAAATGTAAAGTTCTACAGAGGCAATGGAGGAAATACTATGCCCCAACTGAAAAACAGAACTATATACAAGCCATCAAAGGCAACCAGGCACTATGTAAAGCAGCACGTGCAGAATATATGAAGAACAATATCATGTTGTCCCAAAACAATTCGAAAACACTTTTTAAAACTGTGCAAGAATTGTCAGGCGCTACACACCAACCAAAACCGCCTAATGTAATGAAAACACAATGTGAAAGTCTAGCAGTGTTTTTTAATGAGAAAATAGAGAAAATGTATTCAGAATTCGATACAAATGGAGTACAATGTCTGCAGTCTAATAGTCCTCTAACAGATTTTACCCTTCCCTCAGAATTACCGGATGTTACATAGAATACACTGGATAGATGGATACCTTTTGACATAATGTCATTTAAAGATACCCTGAATAGTACCAAATCAGGCTCTCCTAAGGACCTTTTTCCAATTGCAATTTTTAAAAAACTGGACCCTCTGATCCTGAAATGGATTATGGACCTTCTCAATGCCTCACTTGCTGAGGCAATAATACCTGCTAATTGGAAAAATGCGATGATCCTTCCTTTGTCGAAGAAAGCAAATGCTGACCCAGAGGTTCCTTCCAATTTCCGCCCAGTTTCGCTGCTCTCCGCCTTCACAAAAATTTTAGAAAAACAAGTGAACTCCCGAATTCGTCTCAATCAGGTTTCAGATCCGGATTCTCAACAGAATTGACACTTCTGGGAGTTACAGAAACCATTTGCCGGCAACTAGATGGAAGCGATACAGTGGCACTCATCTTGTTAGATTTGAGTGCAGCTTTTGACACCATATCACATGAGACTCTTATTCAAACTCTTAATTCTAAGGGTATTGGCGGACTTGCGCTGAAATGGCTTGCATGCTTTTTACCTAATCGCACATTCCAAGTGTTCTCTTCAACATTCAACTCCAGATCACACGTCTCTTCTTATGGAGTTCTTCAGGGAACTATATTAAGTCCTTTACTTTTTAATGTTTATATTAGCACCCTAGCTGACATAGCAGAGGAAGCTGGACTGACGATATTTTCTTATGCAGACGATACCAATCTTATTTTCTCTCTTTCAACTAATAGCACTGCTAAATTACCATCCCTTAAAATAGGCTTACAAAATATTGCGGGTTGGATGCACGCAAACAAACTTAAATTGAATGGAGGAAAAACTGAACTCTTGATTTTGGGCGGCAATAAAGATCTTTGGGAATCGCAACATTGGCCTCACCAAATGGGTTCCCCTCCCACACCTTCTCAATCTGTCCGTAACTTGGGTATTATAATAGATGATCAGTTGACTATGGATGTATGACGTTTTTACGCATGCTTTTACAACGCATGCCATTACGACGCAGGTTTTACAATGCAATTCGTTACAACGACTGGCGTTGGGGGGGGCGCTGGATAGTGAATAGTTTAATTTACTATTCCAACTCCAGTCCCCGTGGATAGTAGGGAAGGTGTTGGATAGTAATTAAACTATTCCCTATCCTAGAGCGCCCCCCAGAACAATGCGTTGTAATAACTTGTGTTGTAAAAGTTACGTCGTAATGGTAGTGTGTTGTAAAAGTTGTGTTGTAAAGGATGTTCCCCGTTGACTATGCGTCAACAAGCAATTAAGGTTGCATCAATATGTTTTACCATTTTAAAATGGTTAAAAAAGATCTTATGGATGCTGCCTTCTACAACACAGAAAACGGTTGTCCAGGCCCTGATCAGCACAAGATTAGACTACTGAAATATCCTGTACCTGGGGGCAAACAAGGATGTAATCCATAGGCTACAAGTGGTCCAAAATTCGGCAGCTAGACTCTTATGTCAGCTACCTCGAACAGCCTCCATTTCTAAGTCATCCGGGACCTACACTGGCTAAGAATTGATAATCTATCTAAATTTAAAGCCCTGTGCTACATGTACAAAATCAATGCCGGCACAGCCCCTCATTATCTGAGCACCCTGGTTCACAAATACAAGCCAACTCGCGCCATTAGATCCTCGAAGCAAGCCAAATTTGTGACCCTTAGATTCAAACTGACAAATATAGGTGGCCGCTCTTTCTCTTTGCTCGCTCCTGCTCTGTGGAATTCAATGCCTCTTTCACTTCGCTTGGAACAAAACTATATCAAATTTAGGAAAGGCATAAAAACTTAGTTATTTAATATATAGTTTTGTCTCTCTTGTTGCTCTGTTGTTTAGCTTGTGTCCGTAAGGCGCTGGGAAACCTCCGGGTAGCTGTTGCGCCATATAAATCTAAATATAATATAATAATATTAATAACTGCAGTGTTATCACTACGAAAACAAGCACTTGTAGACGTACCTTGAAGTACAGTGGCTACAAATGATCCTTTTTTATATACAAATGGAATCCACAAGTGAGGTGTGTGTGAGGTTATTTGTAATAATGAGTGAGTGGTGGGGTTTGAAGTGATTTTAGTGATGGTTAAAAAGTACCGATTGCGAGGACAAAAATCTATGCCTTGCTGCCCCAACGCAACTCCGCATTCACAGCAGAGCCGCGTTGGGGCAGCAAGGCATAGATTTTTCCCTCGCAATCGATGCAGATTGGCACGATAATCCCCCAACATTAGGATGCTCATGAGGCACACCATATTGTGACAACAAGTTCGCTAATCGCAGAAACATTCTTGACAATTGTTTTAGGTACATATTATCCTTTATTTAAATGTTCACTTTTCTGTAAAGTACAGACTTTGTGTAGGAAAACGTGAGTAAGGGGGGATTTGTGCACCCCGTCCTGAAGAAGGAGTTCCATGTTGACGCACACAAAAGGTGATGTATATTGCATTACATAGGAACCTCTAAATAACAGTACCAGCCCGGGGGCCCATTAAAACATTTTTCGTCAGTCCACCCCACGAGCCAGGTACTTTTTAACCATCACAAAAATCACTTCAAACCCCACCACTCACTTACTATTACAAATAACCTCACACACACCTCACATAGTCATTGCAAAAAGTGATCCCGCGTAGACGCAGGTAGCAGCACGCCGCATCCTGTAGAGGGGTGCGAAGACCCCAATGATGAAGCATGACACCAAGGGTCCTTTTGGTGTGTGAGGGGTATTTAAAGAACACTACGTGCTCCCCACCATTGTAAGGACCACCCACTTGTGGATTCCATTTATTTATAAAATTCTGGCTAGGGAGAACGAATCCACCCCGTCTCTCTCTCTCCCTTTATGTTATTTTCATTACAAATGATCCTTGACATTTTAGTGGCATTGATGCAGCCCATATATATACTCTAGCTTTTGACAGTGTTAAATTGTGGCAATAAAAACAGCTCCCAATATTTGTCCTCAGGCATAAAGTCTATTCATGTACTGCTTTCAATAATGAAGGGTATCGAACACATGTTTATGTTTACGGTGATCGTTGGAGGTTTGAATGTTTTTTGTGCCTTTTACGTTGACTTTTCTTTATTCTGTGTTTTTCTTTACATGCCACAAGGCCTACATGTGCATGTCTTTCAGGAGTAAACATCGACATTGCACAACTGTTATTGTCGCTTTCACTTGAGGCTGACACTGAGGAATTCTTTAACAATGATTAAGATGATAATCGACTTTTTTTGGTGTCAATTTGGCTCAGTTGGTGTTACCGCTCTGCCTTATCGGTGTCTGTTAAGGGTCGCTTCTGAAGATGAAGTGCAGCTATTTTGTTTTCACACTGTGACAAACTTGCTTTTTCTTTAGACTTGCACACTGTCACAAAATGGTTCACCTTCCATCAGGTGTGCAGATCTGGCCAACAGCAGGACATTTTCCTTTATATGGAAATGACATTCCGCACCTGAAACCTAACTTTTTCTTGGAAGACTCCACATGGTGCCTTTCAGCCTTGTGCTTCGATTTATTTCTCATGTTCATGACTGATTCATTCTGGGCATCTCTGGCCTCCACTTCAGCGGGTTGCAGATCAGCTCGCTCTTTGGCCCTGGCAGCCATGAGGACTCTCTCATAGCTAAAAGTCTCCTTTAACATGTATCTTCAAAATTAATCTGACAGAAATGGCTCAGACATATAGCTTACTCATCAATAAATTGGTTGAGCTTACAGTGAATTATAAGCGTAACTAGTCTCTTGACAAATTCATCAGTGGGTTCACCCATTCTCTGTTGTTCTTGACTGAACACATATCTTTCAAAGTCTACATTTAGCACTGGATTGAACTTGAGATTTATGTCTGTCTTAATTGGTCATACGTAATTTCATCAACTCGTGGCGTTTTCTTGATTGTGTCTTTTACAACTTCCCAGCTAGATTTTTGAGGTGTGTGATAATCATTTTTTCATCAATTAAATCTTCAAATGTCTATATCTACGCAGTATGTCAATTGCCAATATTTAGCTTTTTGATGGTATCAAATGTGGATAGTAGTTTTAGGAAAGGGCAGCAGTATACCCATTGGTGGACAACAGTGGTCTCTTTGACGCTGCTTGGTGAACTGGTTCATGCAAACCATCTCTGAGACTTTGCGACGTGCTAGCTTTATGGTCATCTTTGACACTTGGAGAAGACATGGCTTTTGACTTAACTTCCATTGAAACATTGAATTTTTATTTTCTGACAGTTTAACCAAGCACTGACCAGTATGCCCATGGAGACACCATTGCGACTCAAGTTGTTAGATCCCAATGTTACCATGATGCCCGAGCCCTATTCACGGTGGAACATGTCTTGTGCCAGGACAGTCCAAGGGAAAGGGATGGGATGAGAGAGAGAGAGAGAGATGCTGTTGTCACACTGCCCAGTTCTGTGGATAGCGTTGATGATGGATGGGATAGCGTTGGCGCTGGATGCTCACCAGATAGTTGCAACAGGCTTGAGTTTCCTAAAAGAAGATCACTTGGTTTATACCTTTGCCTAACTCAGTTTCCCTCTCAGCTATCCCTATTCAACCAGCTATACCGTTGTTTATCCACTTTCTCCCCGCTTTAGCACCCTTCTCTCTTCTGGATTTATACAGCTAACTTGTGAAACCTGGAAGTAAAGAGGAAGTGGTTAGCAAAAACACATTTTTATGTATGGGTTGTTTAATCCCCTCTGACCATTGCACCTACCTATTTTAAACCCATCTGCAGATCCTCCAGCCTATTTTACTGAATGTCAAACATGGTCCTATCCCAATGTACGCAGGATACGATTATAGTGGCATACACATACAAGAACTCAAGAGAATATAAGAATACCATAACATACATGCCACAGTTTAGGTGATGGACCGATGTATACACAGGACAATATTGACAACATGTGGTAGTTTACATTCATTGATTAATTCAATATCCATGGATTAGAAGAACAGCACAGAGAGCAATATTAGCACACCAGGGTTACTATGAGGTCACATATCACATGAGATAAAATCACACTTATAACGAGTACATTACAAGTAATAATGTCTGCACCAGGAGTTTTCATAGCATAAGCAATACATGGAAATTAGTTTTACTCCCAATGCATGACAAGAACAAGCTGTGGACACTATTATCAGCACAGCATCAACACTGTTACCTCACAGCGTTATGCAACATTTGGTCTGATGTACTCCTCTCAAATGTGCCTCCAAAACAGTAGCAGTTGATGTTGATTTTAGCGCTGTTATCAAAAACACAAATCCTTAATCAGAGCTTAAAACCTAACCATTTCAAGTGGAGTTCTAATTGGTGTATCACAAGCCCTGAATAAGCGGCAGATGCGTTACCACCAAGTTGTTCTCTTCTTCTTGTGGAATGAAGATCCTTCGGAGAAGTCTAAAAATGCAGCCTGCATCTTTAAACTCTTTGTAGTCCTAGTCAGTCCTGTTACCATGAAGAAGTCTTGATTGTACAGCAAGCACGAATACCAGGGGTGACGTTCCTTTTATAGCCACTGCTGTCAGCCATGCCCCTCCCCGACCCTCTAGAACATGCTGGAAACCTTCAAACTCTTAGACCCATGGGAAATCCTCCTGCTAGAAAGTACCCTTGCTGGAAAGTCCCTGACTTCAGGAGCATGCTGGAAACATTCGAACATGCTAGGGCCAGGGGAATGCCCCTTCCTGGAAAACACCCACAAGTGTCACGGTGTTATCATGCATTGACAAAGACAAATTGAAACACAATTTAGTAAAGCACCAGAGTACTTGTCTAATACATCTACCATTCTTCATAGTCATGAATGATAGGGCACCTTAATGTTTTTGATTGGTTCTTGGAGGGTTTTGAAGGTCCTACAGGTTCCAAAAGACCTACAGAGGTGTTCTGAGGCTCACATGGTAGTCTTCATGGTGTGGCTTTGTAAATAAATGTCTGTTCATAAACAGTTGGGTGATCTCTGCATTAGCGCACAGGAGACTTCAACTGTATCTTGAGCCGACTGTTGCAGTCTGAAGCACTGTTAAACTCAGTGGTCTCCATCTTCAGCGCTGCCACTGTATTGCATAAAATTATGATGCCTCTGTTTATGGCTAACAATGTTGAAATCTTTCGAGTATGCTTTCCTTATTCCGTAATGCTTTAACTATGCTGAAGTTGCACTGTGACTCCACATATGTCAGTGCCAATTCCACACTTCGACTGCGGCATGTAGTACACACAAGCATTTTTCTAGACCACAGCAAATTCTCTGGCAGTGCGCTGTTGATCTTTGGGTTATGAATAACCTTACTGTAACCAGTTGTAGAGTCAGCCCTGGCCCAGGCACTCGGTAATGACTACACCACACACAAAGAGTAGTTTTACATATCTTTTTTCATGAGTGTGTAAACACAATCTCAACATTCTAAACCTACATTTACTTCATTTTGCTCTAGCAATTACTTCATACGTCTACGGAGTCCATCAGAAGCCATACAGGTTATGTTGTTTCTAAGTCACATGAAACTACAATGGGTCATCGTCTACTGAGTTTGAGCTCAATTCAGACGAAATATTATCGACCCATACCCAACAATTGGCAAACAGCCGCTTGACCAGATAGGAGCAGATCATACTGGCCACCGAAAATGTTACTTTGAAAAGGTGTGCTGTTGTAAACCCTGCTATACTCTTGTCATTACCTGAAGTTGAAGGTGATGATGATAAGTTAAAGCATGACTGTCTCAATGTCACTGTACTGTGCACCAAGCCAAGATCAGATATTCAACATGAGCAACTGACTGAGTCTGTTGTGATACTGTTTGTTCATGGACCATGTTTGAGGGGAAATGCAGGAAATATGAAAACTATTTATGAAGTTTGTGCATTATCAGGTGTAGCTGAAGCATCCTGGCTTCGAGGAGTGGTGTCCGCACAAGTGGCTTAATTGATCGCATTTACTAGGGTGTGTGGTGTTTATGAACAGTTGAAAGTGATGATTTTCACTGATATTAAGTATGGTTTTGGTATCATTCACATGTTTGGACTCAAAGTGATTTATGACTTCTTCAGGATCTCCCATTAATAACGGGGAGCATATAAATAGATGACTTGAAGCATTACAGTTGCCTACCCAGATTTCGTTTGTGAAATGCTCTGCACACAGTAGTGGAGATTACTATGTGACAGTCGATAACAGATAAGCTGACAAGATCATAAGATACTGTGCTCATGGAGCTTATCGTCCACAAGAACACCATCCGCATCACGACCAACACCGATGACACCCTCGCTACCGCCGAGCACCTGCACTTCCAAGTCCACATCAACCCCAAGACCACCCTCAGAGGCACCCTCATCTACAGACCCCCTGGACTACGCACACAATTCAGCGAAGACATCGCCGACTTCATCAGCCCGCACGCCCTCTGCTCCGCTGACTACATCCTCCTCGGGGACCTCAACTTCCACCTGGAGAACAACAACGACCGCAACACCACCACCCTGCTGGACAACCTCGCCAACCTCGGACTCAAGCAACTGGTGACCACCCCCACCCACTACGCCGGACACACACTCGACCCCGTCTTCTCATCCAGCAAGGACATCGCCTTCAGCCACGCCACCGGACTCCACTGGACGGACCACAGTTGCGTCCACTTCAGCTTCGCAAGGACCACGATCCACCACCACCAGCAACAGGCTGCACGCAGAAGCTGGAACAAGATCACAGCCGACCAGCTCGCGTCCTCCCTGAGCACGAACCCCCCCACCAGCACAACGAACCCTAGCCAGGCGGCCACCAACCTCACGACGTGGATCAGCAACTGCGCAGACGAGCTCGCCCCCCTGAGGACCCAGCCCAGCAGACCCGGCAGCAAGAAAGCCCCATGGTTCACCGACGAACTCAAGAGCTCCAAGAAGAATTGCCGAGCCCTCGAGAGAACCTGTCGCAGAGACCCAACACCGGACAACATGACTGCCCTCTAGCTCGCCACCCGGAAACACCACCAACTCATCCGCGCCACCAAGAAAACTGCTTTCAAGGAACGACTGGACAACAACGCACACAACAGCAAAGAACTTTTCAACATCGTCAAAGAGCTCTCCAACCCCAACGCCGGAAACAACGACATCACCCCTTCGCAAGACCTCTGCAACTCCCTCGCCTCCTACTTCCACAACACTCAACCGATGAGCACCACGACCGAATCACCGCCCCCCACCACCACCCTCCGCGCCTGGACTCCGATCAGCACCGAAGACACCATCCGCACGATGAACTCCATCCACTCCGGATCTCCGACCGACCCCTGCCCTCACCACGTCTTCAACAAGGCCGACGCTATCATCGCACCCCACCTACGGGACATCATCAACACCTCCTTCGACACCGCCACCTTCCCGGAGAGCTGGAAGCACGCCGAACTCAGCGCTCTACTCAAGAAGCCATCGGCTGACCCCACCGACCTCAAGAACTACCGCCCCATCTCGCTGCTCCCTTTTCCTGCAAAAGTCATCAAGAAGAACGTCAACAAGCAACTGGCCGCCTTCCTCGAGACGAACGGATCCCTCGACCCCTCGCAGTCCGGCTTCCGGGCCAACCACAGCACCGAGACCGCCCTGATCGCAGCCACCGATGACATCCGAGCGCTGCTCGACAACGGAGAAACAGCGGCCCTCATCCTCCTCGACCTCTCCGCGGCCTTAGACACTGTCTGCCATCGTACCCTAGTACAACGCCTCAGCAACGTCGGAGTCCAGGAGAAGGCACTGGAGTGGATCATCTCCTTCCTCGCTGGAAGAACACAGAGAGTCCGCCTCCGGCCGTTCAGATCTGAAGCCACCGAAGTCATCTGCGGCGTCCCTCAAGGCTCCTCGCTCAGTCCGACCCTCTTCAACATCTACATGAGCCCCCTCGCAGACATCGCACGCCAGCACAACCTCAGCATCATCTCCTACGCCGACGACACCCAGCTGATCCTCTCCCTTACCAACGACCCCGCCACCACCAGAGCCAACCTTCACGAAGGGATGAAAGAGGTAGCCGATTGGATGAAGAACAGCCGCCTGAAACTGAACTCGGACAAGACGGAAGTCCTCATCCTGGGATCCTCACCCTCCGCCTGGGACGACTCCTGGTGGCCCCCCACCCTAGGCAGCGCACCCAAACCAACAGACCACGCACGCAACCTGGGCTTCATCCTGGACTCCTCCCTCTCCATGACGAGACAAGTCAACGCCGTCTCCTCGTCATGCTTCAATATCCTGCGCATGCTACGTAAGATCTTCCGGTGGATCCCCACCGAGACCAGGAAGACAGTCACCCAGGCCCTCGTCACCAGCCGTCTGGACTACGGCAACACCCTCTACGCCGGAACCACCGCCAAACTCCAGAAGAGACTCCAGCGGATCCAGAACGCCTCAGCACGACTCATCCTGGACATCCCCCATCGCAGCCACATCTCCGGACACCTGAGAGATCTACATTGGCTCCCGGTCAACAAGAGAATCACCTTCCGTCTCCTCACCCACGCACACAAAGCCCTACACAGCCAAGGACCAGGATACCTCAACAGCCGCCTCAACTTCTACGCTCCCAAACGCCAGCTCCGTTCGACCAGCCACGCCCTCGCCGCTGTCCCCCGCATCCGCAGAGCCACCACGGGGGGACGATCCTTCTCCTACCTCGCCGCCAAGACTTGGAACTCCCTCCCCACCCACCTCCGCCTGACCCAGGACCACCTCGCCTTCAGGAAGCAACTCAAGACCTGGTTGTTCGAGCAGTAGCAGATTCCCCCCCCTCCCCCAGCGCCTTGAGACCCTCTGGGTGTGTAGTGCGCTATATAAATACGATGATTGATTGATTGATTGATTGTATATTCAATTGTGAATATATAATCTAATGAGATTTCAGAGGAGACCAATTACAATCTGATACATGGGAGGAGTTGAAGACGTTACAGGAAGAAGTGTCAGATGCAGAACAGCAAGGTTCAGTCAGAGCAGGTTGAGCCAAAAGAGATGAGGACATTTGTGTTTTGGGAGATGGAAGTCCTGTGTTGCCAGTCAGTTTTTTTGTCTAAAATGGCTAGATACTATCATAGTCCTGGTCCCTCAGATAGAGTGCATAGGCACAAGTGGCAAATTTACTCCAGAGCAAAAGAGTATATTTTTTCAGGTGTAAATGTAACTCGATGTGTATAGGCCCCTTTGTTAGTGCTGTCCTTTAATGAGGACCCAGAAGGAAAGGTTTTTATGCTGTGGAAATCTAAAATCATTGCCAAAAATGCTCAAGGGTCTTATTCAGAAAGATTTTGCTCTAACATTCTTTTGCAGTACTTCCTACTTACCTTGTAATTTTGGGAGCAAGCAAAGATTAGGACAGGACGACTCTCGACTTATAATAGAATTCATGAATAAGCAAAGGATACACCAAGAATGACCCTGAGCTACTCAAAGGAAACATACACTAAATTGTGCCCATATTGATTTCATGTCAAATGATTGCAGTGATAAAGCAATCAACACATCTTGAGTCAAACTTAGGAGGTCAACAAACAAGTAACTTCCTATTCAATTTTATATACAAATAAATCAATTTGGAGCCCCTTTATGAATTCAATTGATACAAATGGTGGAAATACATAACTTTGATTGGGTTTTGTAATGTTTTGTTAAAAGTGATTAGGATTCATCATTTGTAGGTCTTGCAAGAAGCGTCTCTCACTGTAAAAACTTAGGGGCATATTACCAAGCAATAGCGACAATTATCGCTTTTGCTTGGTTAGAGACAAAAATTTACAGCTGAGCTGCGGCGATTTTTATCGATAAAAAACGGCCGCAATGCATGAATATCGCTGAAAAGTCAGCGATATTCATGCATTACCGAGCTAATGCTCTTAGCCATGTTATCCACCTCCCATTGGATAACATGGCTAAGAACTGCTCAGGGCAGGTGTTAGCTTTTGGAGATATTCGCGCTTAGCGCGAATATCTCCAAAAGTTGGTAATAGGAGATAGCGATGTTAGCGACTGTTTCCAGTCGCTAACATCTTGGCAAACCCACTTTGCATGTCATTAGTGATAAATATCACTGACATGCAAAGTGGGGCCCAAGATGGTTGCTATCTCCTACTAGCTGTGGCTAACTGGTGTTAGCGACAGCTAGGTAATAGGGAGATCATTTTATCTCCGCTTTCTTGGCTTTTAAAGCCAAAAAAGCAGAGATAAACCCCCTTGATAATATGCCCCTTAATTACTTTATTAGGAGAAATGCTAACGTGAGCACAACTGAACAGACTTGCACTATCTTTATCATTCTACCACCCACTAATGAATATCTTTTATCACAACATTTTGTGTACGCGTTTTGAAAAAATTCCACACAACTCTTTTCTACATTTGTTTGACAGAGCTGGTTTGACAGTTATCCTCATGTACCCAAACCTCAAGTCTTGTATTCAGGCCTTTATTTGAGTTTGGCACATAAGATACTCTGTCACAAATCTGGAGGAATTCCTGTCACCAAAGCAAGGGCATTTTAGTTTATAGCACTTATGATATAGTGGATGGGAAATTTGCCATGTTTTGATCAAGAATCCCATCCGCCAAATTCTAAATAAGATTGTAGTATTTACGCAGGGAATAGTTGTTGTCCTGAGTGTATTTATTATAAGCTATATGGAAAAGGAGCCAGCTAGAAAGCATCCAGCTCCAACAGACACCAACTCAAGAGTCACCATAAACATTCTAATGTTACTAAGCAATAGAACCATTTTAAAAGGAGCTACAGTAATAGAATAACAAGTCAATACATGTAATAGAAAAGGCATAGTAAAATGTTTAGTTGAGATAAACATCACAGATTATTACAAAGATCCTCAGTATTTAGTAGTGAACTCCGTATACAATTTTAAACACTGCTTTTTTGATTTAATAGATCTCTGAAAATACCTAAACGTTATGTCTGTTTGGCACAAAGTTTAAATTTCTTAGCATCAGGAGGTATTAAATCATGCAGTGGAATATGCATGATGGTTGGGCCAAATCTGAACATTAAGTGATTTATTGGGCAGGAGAATCAAAGATTCAATGTTGTTATATGAATATGTGCTACTGCATTCTTTGTTCTAGAATAATTGATGGTATGCCTCTGTTTAGTGCACCAGAGAGAATTCGTATAGCATTTATTTTTTATTGCGCAGGGCATTGCTGTTCAATTTAGCAAAACCGGTCCCAGGATGCTTGTTTCTGGTCCAGGGAAGAGCTGACTTGGCAGTTTGGGCTGGGCTGGACTGTGCCCATGAGGAACAGGGTCAAGACTCATCTGCTCACGGCTGGGTCTGAACTGGGGCGGCAAAGTGAGCTAATAAACGATGATGAATTCAACCCTAATTTGTGGCTGGGGATGAATGTTTCAGTTCAATTTTGAAAAAGGGCATCTTTACAGAACAACATATATTCTGTAATTTCATCAGATGAAATTTGCATGGGAACTGTTAGTGGTCATCTATACACCAATGGTGTTTCACATATCACTATGACTGCCTTTGTGGTTCACTATATCATGCAAATGGTCAAACTAAGCATCAAACAACCAAATGGGTCTTTGACATAGCAAGGCAGTTCTTTTGCAAGGTAAAGTCTATGCTGAATGTTATTTTCCTTCAAGCAGTAGCGGTCATTTCTTGATGAAATCTCATGTTATCATGAAAATATTTACTCCAATTGGTGGAAGGCATGATCAAAACCCTTCAGGCAATGGGTTCTGGTTCTGGTAAACCTAGGGATTTACCAAGACAGCCAGGAAAGAAGGAGTAAGACAAACCAGAATTGGTTATTCAGTTCATTTAACTTAAGTCAGCTATTTAAGCAACGCATTATCTAAGGACCCACAGCAGTAGATGTACCCATACCAGTTGGTCTAAATGCAGTTGTTGCAGATTTTTGTATTAGGCTGGACTAAAAGCAAATTTGAGTGTCTACCCCTTCAATATATGATAAATAAATTTACTAGAGACTGCCCCATTTTAACTGAGATTAGCACTACTCTTGAGGAGAGATGAGCGATAACCACTGTCTTTTGGGTCTATTAATTTACAAACGCTTATAAAACATACTAATAATAGCCCCAATATCAAATATTATTTTTCCATGACACTATTTGGAATCATTGCAGATCCAAGAACGAATTCTTAAGATTCAGACTTTTGTGATTTACATGCATTTGGTGTATGTGTAATGTTCTAAGAAGCAAGAGTATGTTAGGTGCAAGTACCAAATATGATATTTATTAGGTTAAATAAGCTAAAAGACAATGTAGACCACTTGGGGGAACAATGCATTTGGACAGGCAAAAACGTTTTACAACCAATCTGTAAGAAATTGGGTTATTAGTCAAGAGGGGTCCCTACCAAACTTGAGTTTTTCCTTTAAGCTCAATGAAGATAAGAAAATATCAGCATTATTACAACTAAAAAAAAAATGTTATCACCAGGCTACATTTGTTTATCTAAGGAGTTATACATTTAAATTGCAAGTGAGCTAAGTTAATTTGTTTACAACTTAAATTTACAGTGCACTCAAGACTTTCCAAGTCTAGGACCTCCATAATAAATTAATTATCCAATGGGCAGTTATTACTTTGCACCATCTCCCAGTGATGTGGAAAGCCTTATGGGATCCCAATAATGGCTGCCTTTAACTACCCACCTGGGAGAAGAGATTCACAATTTCAGTCTTGAATTATTGTCACATGGCACCCTTTTACACCACTCATTATTCCTTCATGACTGTGTGTCTCAGGAGCGCCTTCTTACCTTTCTGCATGCTGAACAAGGCATTTTCCCTCAAAAAATCATGTTGCCACATCATTTTGCCTTTTATAAACAAGCAGATAAAAATTCTTTCTAAAAACAATTACTTTGAATATACATTCTGTGTATTATCATAAAAAGCAATTCGAAGATTGCTTTGTTTTAGCAAGCAAGTGTAATGAGACTCTTGTGTGAAAAGTGTTGCCTTAATATGCCAAATCCCAAAACACAGCCATCAGAAGGAATAAATATGCCATTAATCATGCTCAGACAACCATTTCTAGTGCGTCCCCATTTATTTCCGAATGATTCAAAGAAGGTCTTTATTATTGCCAAAGAACTGTTGAATTGTGCCTGTGGCTCCACCTGAATATCTCCCACCATTCACTTCTACAATTACTTTCCAACTTCTTTTTATCACAAAATCAACTCTCTTTGATCAGAATTAATTTCTCTCAGCAAGCCTCCTGATCATTCGAAGGGCCAGATCATGAGTTGGGTGGTGCGACGACAGGGCCGTCCCACTGCAGCACTGCCAAACCCACTTGAGAACCGGCCGCCATATTATAACTTCTTTCAGTCACTCGTGAGAGGTTTCCTTGGTGTTCCCCCGGTGGTGCCTATTAAATAGACACCACAATGGGAATGTCAAAGGAAGTTTCAGCCGGGCATGACATTGTGTGCCCCCCTGTGTGCATCCACATGTAGTGAGGCACAAGGGCCTCAACGCCACTGTTTTCACAGAGGAAAGACCTGTATGAAAATCAGTGGGGTGAGGAAAGATGTAATATGCTCGGTGGGACTGCGGCGGTCCTGCTAAGCATATTACTTCCTCAATACCGCAGAATCAAAAGCGGTCTTCAGGTCCACGAACACAACATACAGGTGACCCCTGTTGATGGTGACCTCTTTCTTTCCAGATCACCATCATGAACCTAAGGACCTGGTCTGTTCTGCTCGTGGATTCCCTAAATCCTGCTTGGAGGTCCGACAGAATATTTGCTTCATCCACCCAATCTTGGATTCGGTTTAGGATTACTTTGCCAACATTTTTTGGGGGGACGTCAATTAGACTGATTGACCTATAATTCTCTGGTAACCCTTTGTCTCCCTTCTTGTGGAAAGAAATAATTTCTGCGCCCAACCATGTGGGCGGCAGCATGCCTCCCTTGAGGATAGCATTGAAGACTACAGTCAGGACTGGGTCCCATACAACCGGCTCCTAACTGAAAAGGTCACCTGGGAGTCTATCAAGGCCAGGGGCCTTCCCCTTCCTTAGAATTTTTAAAGCCATGATAGTTTCACCAACATTCATCTCATAAAGATCCTTTTCAGAGTCTTCGGTGATCGATGGGCGTAAAGCGGGGCCTATTGTTCCCTCAGAGTTTGCAAAAAGCTGTCCATAATAGTCTTCCCATACCTGGGGCTGTAGGTGGGAGTCAGATTGCACCACCTCCCCAGATACGTCTCTAGCTAAAAGGTGCCAAAAAGCTTTACTGTTCTTTTGATGGGAGGCCTCTACCAGGAGCCTCCATTTTTCAATTTTCCAATCTTTCTTGGCCTCCTTTTGAATTTTTTGATAGCTTTTCCTACACTCTCTTATGGTAGAGGAAGAGTTTCCCTTAACTGCTGTAATCAGGGTTGCCCTGGCCATTTTGCAGGTATTGTTAAACCATGGGGATGAAAATCTATTAAAATGCGAATTACTAAGCGGCTTACAAAAATACCCCTTAATATTGTTTTTCAAGATCTCAAAGACCCTTAAGGGTTCAATTTTATTACCCTTTTTTGGGTCTAAGTTAATGATGACATCTGACACCTTTGTATAGATCTGGGCTAGCCCATTCTGTTCAGACAGAATTTTTACCCACTTAACTCTTCTTCCATCCTCACTTAGTATTATGGGGGGGCATTTATACTTAGAGGGGCCAAGCCAATCAATCATGTCACACCTAGAAAGAGCTAGTGCGTTGTGATCGCTGTTGCTTCTTTCTAGGACTTTCATATCTTTAACATGTGTCCAGAGATCTAGATCTACCATAATATAATCCAGTCTAGATTTAAATAGCCCTCTCTTAAAGGTGTGGGATGCCTCTCTATCTGATTCTGTTCTGCCATTGCATGCACACAACCCATAATTAATAGTAAATGATGAAATCTGTTCTACAGCCTTAGACCTTTTTTTTAGACAGGGAATATTTAGTCTCGCTATCCCTCTTGCTTCATCTTCAGATGCTGTCAGATCCTGTATATAGTTTACCGGTTCAAAAGAAATATTAAAATCACCGGCGACCATCAGATAGTAATCCCCTGTGGAAGCATCTAAGTGATCTAACAGCGTTGTTATTGTATTTGAGGGTCTATGGGGGCTACTAAAACGATTGTAAATGTTAAATATCTTCAAAAGAGTTTTCCCATTAGGGAAATGCACTTCCAGGCCTAATAATTCATCTGATATTGGTCAAGAACCTGAAATCTGCCAACCAAGGAGTTCTTAACCCATATCAAAGACCACCAGCAGTTCGACCTAGCACTCCCTTTTTAGCCTCCACGCTATAAGTAGTATAACCTGCTCTATAAGGTTTTTCCACTGCCCAAGTTTCCTGTAGAATACATATGTGGAATTTCTCCATGATGATGCACCAGTCCGAATCTTTTAGTTTGGATTGAATACCTGCCACGTTCCATGAGAGAATTTCCAAAGTTTGCATAGGACGAGCCACCTCCTTAATAATATCCCTCATCTCTGTCACTAATATAATCGGCCTGGTATTGATCTGGAGGAATAGTATTGGTTAAAATAAAGGGGAAATCAACAGGTGGCACTACGTTCCCAGGTAAAACCACACCATTTAATACCCCAGGAGAGTCTAAGGTTATACCAGGTGCAGATAGGAGTCAATCCTGGGCGTCCAAGCCTGAAAGTGAGTAAGCACTACCAGCCCCTGCTAGCGATGGTTCAGTGCCCCAAGTGGCAGGCCTCCGGCTCCAAGTCCCACCTTTATTGATACCTTCATGGTTTATATCTAGGTGCTTATAAAAGTCACCAAGTGGTAGAATACTAATCCCACCTGCCCTACACTGGTTATTCCAGAATCTTCCTTCCTCTATCAGCCATTTTGCAAGTAGGTAGGATCTACAATTGACTCCAGCACAGTCTCCTTCCACCTGTTTCACAGAGGGACCAACCCACTTAACTCTTCTCACAAACAAAATATCCCCAATATAACTAGAAGAGAAATTTATGGATTTGGAAAGCCAATGGCATACCTTATTTTTGAGCGTGTGGTATGTCTCTTTACGTTGATTATCCAAAGATGGGACATTTTTAAGAATCACCTCATACGGTGAGCATTCAGGCGGAAGGTGAAGAGTTATCACATCGTCCCTAAAAGAAGTCCCTGGACTTTGTAGATAGACCTTGTTCCTCATGGAAGAGCCTATAGGCACTCCTGCTGGAGCGGTTTTACATGCAGGAGGGGTGTCTGTTAAACCAAGAACCGGATCAGTACACCCTTGGGCCCGATTTTTCGAAAGAACAGGCATCAGTGGCTCTTTTTGGGATTTTTTGGCTGTTGGAGGGAGGCCCAAAGAAGTAGGAGGTTTTGCTGGTATTTGGGCCAGCCCCTGATGAAACAAGGAACTACCTTCTTGTACAGGTTTACTTTTAGTACGGGAAACCAATTGGCCATCTATGTTTAAAACTGGTAAAGGAACCTCTGATTTATTGGAAGGGGGAGGTGTACTCGTCACTGTTTGTTTTTAATTACAACCACTAAATCTAATATCATCTCTTTCAAATCCAAAATTTCTGAACGAAGAGAACCTACCACCTGTACCACATCTCTAAATTTCGTAGGAGCAATATTGCATGGTTCTATAGAAATCTCAATAACCTCAAGGGCGGTACATGGGCCTCCGGAGTGAAGATGTTCACCCATGTGCCCCTTTCACCCGGCTGAACAGGGTCTGCAGAGGACACAGAGCCCAAGGCCTGAGAATTGGAGAGTCTCCCGAACATTTGGGGTATAGATCGAGTATGAGCTAGGCCTCTATTCTTGGTTACAGGGTATGTAATAATAGATGCCGGAGTAGATTCATTGGATGAAAGAATTTCCTCACACTCAGAAATAATACTATCCATGACACAATTATTTAGGGGAATCTTGGTAACTTTTCTTGCCTTCTTCCCCTTCCGAGCCCCCACCCCTGAGTCTAAAGCCCCCCCGTACCATCCACAGCCTTTCGTTTCCCCATAGTTAGACTTCAGGCCAAACAATTTCCCAGCACACTGTACTTGCCCACTGTCTATAAAAGGGGACCACAGGTCCTCAGAACAGTCACTTAGCACAAATGCCGCAATGTGCACTGTACCTGCCGAGAACCAAGTCTGAATTACAGGAGGGGTGGCCTAGCCCAGGCTCTTCCAGCCACAGGGTGATCCCAAGCTATTCCCGGCTCCAACTACCAGCCGCTCGCTACAGCGTCAGTCCACCCGCAGTTTGGAGCACTGAGAGAGTATCCCGTGACCAGGTAAACTACTCAACCCACCCGTTCTATCTTGAACGTTTAAATAATGCGGATCTTCAACCTCCTCCCCCCCCTTCTCGGTAAATCTAAGTTACTGCCCCCCTTTCTCTTTACAGCGCATGCGGTACGACTGACCGCTTCCATAACCTAGCCTGAACGTATGAAGACAGGTAATCCAGTAGTCCTTATACGTGTGGGTGACACTTTGAATCTCTCGTATGGGCACCCGCATGGTTAAAACCCAGTTTTTGTTTGTGTGTGTTTTCTAGACGAGGCCCGACCCCCAGATCACCAGATAATCCAAAAGCGTGAGAGGCAATTCAGTGCCTGCGCAACTTGCACACGTGAGTCCCTGCTGGTGTTTGTGAATAAGACTGGTGTAAATAGGTTGAATGCCGTCCAACTACAGAATGGACTTCCATCTAGGCCATAAGCCTTTTTTGATAGACCCTTTTGATATACTTTCCTGTGCGTTTATGATCCCCTTTGGAACACATGTAATGATGGTTTTTAACTTACCCCTTTTAGGAACCCTGCCCACCACTCCCCTTCGTCCTGAAGAAGACCCGCTCTGTAAGGGATAGCCCCCCTACCGTCCCAGGGTCGAAACGAAGACCAATACCCTACCGCCACCTGATACAAGTGTGATTTATAACACTGTTCATGAGAGGATGGCATTGAAAAAATGAAGAATTTGATGTATTCTTTCATGGCTCCCTTGTGAAGCCACTGTTAATTGTGTTTTATAAGAAATGTATGATTGACCGTGTCACATCTCCAAACTGCACTTATCCCAACCACTACACACCCACTCCCCTCCTATCTGGGCACCTATTTTTGTAAAGTATTTCAAATGAAAAAGTGCATAAAGATGCTTTTAATACGATGCGAATAAACAACATTGTGTTTTCAAACACGCTACATAGAGTGTTCCTGTATAACAATTTTTAAATTTGCTCTCAAGTTCTGGGACCCCTCTTTTCTATAACACTTAAATACCCAGGTCCCAGTGACTCCTTGGGTTGACCCTAATTTCTTGTAACACTTTTAGCTGTGCATGCAGTGGATCCTCAGCAATAACCTGCTTTGTGGATTTAATTGATTGTTCTAGTTTGCGCAATGTGTTTCGTAAGTCACGCAGTATACCCCCACGTTTTGCAAAGCACATCCCCCATGATGGTTATTTTGAGGCTCTCCCATACGCTACCTAGCGTGTTTACATTACCCACGTTCCTTGGGAAGAAATCCTGGATTTCCTGCCTTAATTCCTCCCGGAATGCAGAATCCAGATGTGTGATGGGTTGTAGCCTCCCTGACCGATATGGAGTAAGCGTTAAGAGCACCAGGGAGTGGTCTGAGTAAGTCCTAGCGAAATGTCTTGCCTTCTTAAGCCATGTGGACATTCCGGCTGAGAGTAACCAATAGTCAATGTGGGACCAGCTTGTGTGTGCCGAGGAGTAAAAATTGCCCTCCCTGCATGTAGGATGTAAGATTCTCCAGGCATCTAGCATATGTTGTTCCGCTATTATGTTGTTTAGGTTTGTACCTGCTTTTATGTGGATCTATGGTACCAGGTGACTTGTCTATTTCAGGATTGAGGGCTAAGTTAAAGTTTCCTCCCCATTGCAGATGCGTTGACCCAGCCTCCAGTACTTGTCCCCATAAGGCACCTAAGAATTGAGCATCATCTACATTCCGTGTGTAGCAATTGACAAGCGTGACTTACTGCCCAGCCAGCCGACTCCACATAATGCAATATCTGCCTTGAGGATCAGATCACGCGCCAATGGGAAGATAGCTGACACCTTTTTTTATTAAGATGGCGGTGCCCCTCGAATAGTTAGAGTATAAAGTGAAGCATCTATGGATCGCCCACTTGCCATCGAAGCTTGGCAGAGAGTCAGGAACTAAATGGGTCTTCTGCAAGATAGCTATTTGATCATGGTGATTGTCCAAATAGTTAAGCACATGTCGCCGATTACCAGGGTCTCGCAAGCCTCTCACATTCCACATTAAAAGTTGGATATCTTGTCCAGTACCGGTTGCTTGGGTACTCATTTATACTAACATGTTGAGTTGCGCGCCCCCACCCGTTCAGATCTAACAAGCTGTTTGACCATTGTGTATGCACGTATTTTACATGGGTGCCTCCAACATAGTTTGTACAAAATCTGCTGCAGCAAACATCAAACAAAGTAATTCCCTGCCTTCCGCCCCCACCCACACACGTGGCCCAATCCCACAGGTGGATAGGATTGGTGTCACTACAACGCATGCTTTTACCACGCATGCCTTTACAACGCGGTTTTTACCACGCAGTCCATTACAACGCATAATGCTTTTAGGCGCTGGATAGTGAATTATTTAATTTACTATTCCAACTCCAGTCCCCGTGGATAGCAGGGAAGGTGTTGGATAGTATATTAAATACATTCCCTATCCTAGAGCGCCCCCCAGCGCATTGCGTTGTAATGGTTTGCGTGGTAAAAGTTGCGATGTAATGGTAGTGCGTTGTAAAAAATTCGTTGTAACCGTGCTACACCGGTGGATATTATCCCACACTGAAAACTGAGAGAGTGAATCATTGATTATTAACAGATAGTACCAGCTTTTACCCAGCCATTTATCGTATCTAACCATACAGAAATGAAGAGATTCTGCATTTGCATGGCATGTATTTACTAGCACCAGCCGAGTTTGGTGAGAGAAATGTACTTCGGTGGGGCATGGCGGTGTACTAATTAAACATAGAACCCATAAAGCAGTGACAACTAGCCATAGGAGAATACCCATTGGAGGTGATATACCAATGAGCCTGGCGGACTTCCCTGATTACTTGGGGGGGGTGCCCGGGTTAGTCAGGGCTTTGGAGCCATCTAGTTAGCTTATGAAAGTTAATATACGGGGAAAAGGAAGAGGGTTAATGCCAATACATTCTCAAATTAACAGAGTGATCACATTAGCTAAATTGCAACAACCCCCCAATATAGTTAAGGGATATGAAATACAAAATGCTCATGATACAGTTCATGTAGGTCACACGAGCAGCAGATTTAGGGAGTTTCTTCTCAGTCTACATAAAAGTTTGGTGAGTTTAACCTGGATCCGTCTTTCTCAGAGTCTGGTTTGTGACCACGGGAGGGTGTCTTTTTAGAAAATCCTGTGCTTGCTGCGGAGTATTGAAGACCTTTTTTTCAATCAGAGGGGGAAGAAGGAAAAACCTGTGATCCTTTCAGCTTCCTTGTAGACAGAATCAAAAAATCAAAATGGGAAGGGATCACTTGTCCTGAGTAACCAGGATTTTATTCTCTTATTCAGTTGCGGTGCCAATAAAAAACCCTAATTCACATACCAAGGCTCGATAAGCGGTGTATCTTGATTCTCCGAGTTGTTGTTATCAACATGACAGCATCATCATAGTGTTCTCTCCAGCACCAATTAAAATATATTATCACTGGTTAATAGAAGACTTTTTTAACTGTATACACCCCCATTATCCCCCTTTTTCTTTTTGATCACTAATCACTACTGTACTAACCAGTGGTCTACCTCCGGGTGGAGGAAGCATACAATCAAACCCTATGATGATGCTGCCACGTTGCTAACAACAAGGCGGAGAATCAAGATATACCGCCTATCGAGCCTTGGTACGTGAATGAGGGTTTTTTATTGGCACCGCAACCGAATAAGAGAATAGAACCCCGGTTACTCAGGACAAGTGATGCCTTCCCATTTTGATTTGAGTATTGAACACCATCTGCTTGCCCTACTGAGTGATGCACAATCTTGCTGGATATAGCATCGCATATGGCCTGCCGTAGTTCGCGTTTTACCGGTAGAAATTTCTTCCGCGTTTCCTGGACCATCAGGGTGAAGTCTGGGAATTTTGAGAGTATCCGTCATGATGGAGATCATTTTTTTCCCTTACTAAGTGAAGCGGTGTGCCTCTGTCTTTGTAATTCATGAGGTGCACGATTATTGGTATGGGAGGGGACCCGGTGGAAGCCTTGCGGCCAGAGATCGATGAGCACGCTCTACTATTAGCACCTTGGAGAAGGGGGAGGCCCCAAACAAGCTAATCAGCAGATTCTCCACGTACTCCATTTTGCCATTATTCGCTTTCTCCGGCACTCCCAGAATGCGAATGTTATTGCGTTGGGAGCGCGCTTCTAAGCCTCCATTCTTTGCCGCTTAGACTTTTAGAAGGTGGGCAGGAGAGGATACAAACAAAATAAGACACTGTTTAAAGGAAGAGGCAGCTTTATAAAGAAGAAAATATGAGTTAGCAACTGCAAATGCACTTTTTTGTAGGCATTTAACTTTGAGTAAATATACAATATACACATCTAGACATGTATAATTGTTTGTCAGTATGAGCATTCTTGAATGTTTTTTAAATTCCAAAATAATCGAACATTTCTCTAATGCCGGCGCACACATGCGGGGTATTGTTACGACGTGTTATTGAAATGTATTTGTTTGCTAGCAGAAGGTGACACTGGCAACAAAACGAAAATCAAGTCATCAGGTGTGTCTATGATGGATGCAAATATAGAAGGTTTTATTTGCTGCGTCCCTCGATCCTGAGGCAAATCTATTTAAATGAAGACCCATTAGTTCCAGTCCTCAAGATTTGCAGTCTTCAGCTTTCATTTTCCTGTATCACAAATACATTAACAGTGGTACTGTGCACATGTTGGCAGGAGGAAACGAAGGAAAATCTAGGCTTCATTCTGTTACAAATTTCACCTCACTATCTAGCGTGTACATAGGCTTTCGAAATAGGTAATGAAAACAGAAAGTAGTTCATTTTTCTAATAGGATTATCCCACCATCACCCACCTCCAAAAGTGCCCACAGGGGTCTGCACAAAGAACCAGGAAACCTGACAAGTTACTTTGTACTGCATACATGTATAAATGCACATCAATTATAGTGGTGATTTATGGTCTATGTTCACCAATGACACTCTTGTGGATGCTCCTGACATTCAATCAATCAATCAGTATTTGTAGATTTCAGCTTATCACCCCGGGGGCGGGGCGGGTGTCCAGGGGCGGCATAAGTGACAAGTTCTGTAATTAGTATGCTGTAGTGCTCCAGAGATGGTCCTGATGACTATGAGGTTCAACAACAATTCCACCTATTTTGTCTGGCTCCCCAGCATTCTATCATCAATAAGCAAACGCCTGGTTACATGTTGCACACATAAGTTCAAATTGTAAGGGAAAGTTGAACCATTTCTTTTTTGTGGGATAGGGATTGCTATCTAGTCATACACACCCCATATTTGAATTTATTTGTATAAAATCAATCAAGACAGGCTAGAAACCCACAACACTTGTTGACAAATGTGGTAGAAAGTGAGGTCAGTCAAGGAAGTGCCTCACATAGGCAACACCAGGGGAGCTACTGGTAGGTACTCACCAGTTAGCTCACTGTGTCATCATTTGCACTTTCCTGACCAAAAAGGAAACGTTACTAAACTCCCAATTATGTGTATCAAAATAAAGTGCTATTCAACCAAAAACAAATGACCCCCCATTACACAAAGGTGGGCAATTGTGCTCTCTTACGATGGTAAATTGAATTGCAGAAACACAAAACACCTATCTTTAATTTTTATAGTGTCCATACTCATTTAAAACAACAGTGTCTTGTTTAGACCATTTTAACTTGAACAGCCCTAGCTTAACTTACATGCCCCTTAGTGGTTACTAATGTTTACATAACTAACAAAATGTATACAGATAGTCTACAAGGTACACTAAAAAAATATTGAGCATGAAATATCACAGTACAAAAATATTATAGCAGTAAATCAACTACCAAAATATCATCAAGTCGTCAACTTATGTATATATGGGTAAGTAGATCACTGTACTTAGCTCCACATAGGTTCCATGAGGATACCTAAGTAGAGTGCCAGTAGGTAGTTATAGTTATGACCTCTTTTCTATTCAAAAAGCATTTTTTGTTTCCCAATAACTTTAGACCCGGGTGACGAATCTTCACAAAATTTTTGAAATTAGTGGGGTGCTCTGGTCAGCTCCTGTCTTAAAAGTTTCTGGTGATTCGTCAAGTGGGGGTCGTGAAAAGAATTGGGGTCCCAAAACGCATTTTCCCCATATAAATTTCCAAAGGAAACTTTAGACAGTGCTACAGTCGAACTGCAGAATAGAATTACAGCAAATTTGGCAAACAGGTAGCCCTTTGTTCTGAAAGAGACCTTTTCTTTTAAATTGTGTAAATCCTTGCGCGTTGTTAATTGGGGCATTAAGTCCCCTTGAATCCTGAGGGTCCTTAGGGGCCAACTAGCCCACCAGGTACCTCCAGTAAGCGCCACAGAGCTGTGTTGCAGAGAGTTGGTCTGAGACCACGCCCTTTTTTATGCCACTCTGCAAATGCTGCTTCTGGTGCACTGCTGGTGGGGTGATGAGGTCCTCTTGTGTCCTGAGGACATCAGGACACAAGTGGACTTCAGCCTCCGAGCAGCAGTGCGCCAGAAGGCGCATTTGCAGCATGGCGTATAAAGAGGCATGGCCAAGGTACAACTCTCTACAATGCCGCTCTGTGCCGCTTACTAAGTATGGGCATATTTTGTAGATCTGTGGTCCGCGAATTCGTGCGAAATCGCAAAAAAGTCAGCGAATTCGCAGATTTTCCCGCGAAATCGCAGATTTTTTTTCGATTTCCATCTACTCAACTAGAGTACTTTCTACTGGCTAATCAGTAAGTGCTACCTCGTTGGGTAAATGTATAGTGCTTTTCCTACACTGCAGCTGCGTAAAGGGCCTGAAGATTTGCCTCCACTGACCATGTATGCCTGTAACTTTGCCACCGCGTCAAAAGGCGCCGAGGTCCCTTTATTGAGCTGTCCATCATAGTTGGGAAAGGGCGGGAAGACGTTTGATACCGCTAGTGTGTCGTGTGGGGCTTCTATGCGTGTCAACATGCCTCTTGTGTATAAAGGGTCAGAGAGCGAGCAGGGCAGCAGATGAGGAGAAAGCAGCATCCTGGTCACAGGAACTACACAGGGATTGCGCTCGAGAAACAAATGGATTCAAAGACCTCCCTTGAGTATTACAGCTAATTTTCGACGGCAGATATGGGGTTAAAGCACACTTACCCAACCTCAACCGTGCTCACTAATGTTTTGGGCTGATTAAAACGTTACTGAATTTGAGCTTCAATTCGGGCACCTGCTTTATTTATATCTGTAAGTGCTACCTGTTGAGGTTTAATTTTTGTGACAGGAGCCTCGTGCCAGAATGAATCCTGCCCTGCATAGTTATCCACGAAGATGCCACAGTTTTGTGCAATACCTCTACTCAACTGGAGTACTTTCTACTGGCTAATAAGTAAGTGCTACCTCGTTGGGTAAATGATAGTGCTTTTCCTACACTGCAGCTGCGTAGAGGGCCAGAAGATTTGTCTCTACTGAAATGTGTGCCTGTAACTTGCCACCACGCCAAAATGCGTCGAGGTCCCTTGAGTTAGCTGTCCATCATAGTTGGGATTGGGAAAGGGTGGGAAGATGCTTGATACCGCTAGTGTGTGGTGTGGGGCTTCTATGCGTGTTCACATTCCTCTTGTGTATAAGGTCAGAGAGCGAGCAGGGCAGCAGGTGAGGAGAAAGCAGCCTCCTGGTCACAGGAACTACAAGGGGTTGCGCTCGAGAAACTCAGGGATTAAAAGACCTCTTTGAGTATTACTTCTAATTTTTGACTGCAGATATGCGGTTAAAGCACACTTGCCCAGCCTCGACCGTGCTCACTAATGTTTTGGGCTGATTAAAACGTTACTGAATATAAGCTTCAACTCGGGCATCTGCTTTATTTATATCTGTAAGTGCTTCCTGTTGAGGTTTAATTTTTGGTCCACAGGAAGCACTTACAGAGTTAAGGCAGTTGCCCAAGTTGAAGCTAACATTATAACCATTTTAGAATGGCGTCGGCAAGCACTCAGGCAGCTTGCCGGCGCCATTCTAAAATGGTTACAAAGTTAGCTTCAACTCGAGCACCTGCCTTAACTGTGCTTCCTGTGGGCCAAAAAAAGAAAAAATCCGCCCACTTGCGAATGTGCGAATTTTTCGGCAATTTCATGAGATTTGCGGATCGCAAAATTGCCGAAAATTCGCACATTTTGTGAGCAGAGCAGATTTTGCGCCCATACTTAGCGCTTACTGGAGGTACCTGGTGGGCTACTTGGCCAGCAGGGACCTTCAGGATTCAGGGGGATTTAATAGGGATGTTATTAGCATTTAAAAAAACATAGAAATTCACTGAAAAAACCATAGGATTGAGGCACATTATAATGTTCATTTAATAAACCATTAAAACTTCAATGAAAAACCCATAGGTTTTAGGGACGTTATAGTTATAAATTAGCATAAAAACCCTTACAAATTTACTGAAAAAACCATAGGTTTCAGGGACGTTATAGGTAGTTGGACATTTCACTCAAACAAAACCATAGCAATTCAGGGGTTATAGTTAGTTCAGCTAACTATAACTCATGCCCCCACAATGCACTGCTGATGACGTCACAAATTACATCTTTTATGACATGGTCAGTGACATCACTGATGACATCTCAAATGACATCACTGATCACTGAGGACATTATCAATGTGAAAATGTGATGCACCTCCTCACACTCTAATATAAACTTTGATACACCCATTGTAAAATACAGACTACCATTTTCGAAACTATCGTCACACCAATACCAGTTACTACATACACACTCACTGATTCCTAGGTCTACACACACATTCACTCATTCACCCATACAATCACTCATACATGTAGTCAGTCATCAATACAACACTATCATATGCACTCATACAGCTATGCAGACACTCACACACCACCACTCATCCAGAGTTACTCACACACCTTTTCAGTCATGCAAAGAATCAAACACACTTCCATTTACTGACCTATACAGTTATACACAAACACCACATCACTTATTCAAACAGAAACAAACACATACATACTCTCTTATATAATCACTGATACATGTACACACTCATCCATACAGCCACTCTCATAATCACTGACCCTCATGTATATACTCTGACTCTCACATCTACTGCCTTTTATATATGTAGTTACTAGGACATGTACCACTGGGACATCCATTCACTCACCAACACATACAGCTGTTTCCACATGCACTCTTGAACCCATACACCTAGTGAATCAACCACTCAAACATCTATGCATAGAGTCACACTCCTCCCACACACACACTCAGGCACTCATACAAATACTCGGCCAAGCAATCGATAACCCATATAGACACTAATGTAGCTACTGACCAGCCCATGCAGCAGCTTATACAACAACAGACAGACTGATACAGACATTTCACACAGTTTAGTCACTAACCCATGCATTCAGTAAGACACATGCAATCACTCACGTAAACCGTCCGTCACGCACCTACTAAATCCTCCATCCAGACACTTATACACCCACTCATTCTTCAATACACCTTGGCATATATATAATACATATTTAAAAATGAAAGAAACACACAGTCACTATGACCATATCTGCTCAGAATAAAACTGTCCGCTCCTCTCCTGTGGGTTAATTGTTTCTATTGCCAGTGCCCCCACAATCATGGCATACCATCAGCATGGACTTCATCCCTGCTTTATCTGCTTCCAACGGTTATATTATGATATGGGTAATCGTAAATCATAAAACAGAGCATTTTGTTGACTTAAAACAGATACCAACTGCCAAGATCCTCTCCCTTTTCTTTGTTCAACACATAATGTGTTTGAATTGACTCCCCTCGGTCATTGTATAAGCAAGAGGCCCACTGTTTGTTTCCTGATTTTGGTGCACTCTGTGCACTTCTTTGGACATTGACGTTTGACTCTTGTCTCGTCTGCCTTTCACCCACAAACTCATGACCAAATGAGTAGATCAGGCCGTGGAAGAAACCATGGGAGGTTTTTTGAAAACCAATTCCACTGTGTGGGAGACCTTACTACTGATTACAGAATTCGTCTACAATAATTCCAGATACACCACTATTGGGGTATCAACCTTTTATTGTGTAACTGGACAAACTCACGTATGTTACCTGAGGATGCTGCAAGCCAGAATTGGCCTCTACCTACTGTACAGGAATTAATAATGCATTTGTCCTTACAGAACAAGAAGTTCTTAAACATCTACAATAAGCAAAAGCAGACATGATGAAGCTGGCCAATAAACATCATATACAAGCTCCTAGTTATATGAAAGCGGATCAGGTTTTGCTCTCCACAACACAGCTACATAAGTTATAACCTCAATATGTGGGTCCTTTCCCTGTGTACAGTATAATCAATTCAGCAGCCATAAGCCTCCTATTACCTGATGACTTACCTGTCCATCCAGTATTATAAGTGTCCCTTCTAAAACTTACTGTGCCCGGAGCCACACAGCACCACCACCCACTCATATAGTTATTGATGTACAGCTGGAATTTGACGGAGTGAATTCCATCCTTGCAATGCCACATGACTCTCCTGTGAAACTCTGATGCTGTGGACATCTTCTCCCCTGTCAATCTAGCGATGCAGCAAACACCATCCCTTCCAATAGCACACCAAAAAGGAGAAAACATGCTTAAATACCATCATTAAGGTTAGTGCACTAACAGAAAATGTATCAACCAAAGACTTGATGTTATGATGCTGGAAATCAGAAACCAGGACATCACTTGAACATTGAGATATTGTGGGAATTTTTGTAACATACATACTGAGGACTTGGTATCAGCATCCTGTGACAGACTTATGTCCCAGCCTTTCATGTCATGGAGTCTGTGAATCCAAATGAACACTGCTGAACACCCTGTACCTAGTGTTGAACTAACAGAGTTTACCTTAGTGTGTGATGTGAAAACATGATGTAGATTCTGCCTGGAGTGCCCCAACTCAAGGGTAACAGTTGATTATTGGAAGTCTATGCAGCAATAGATTCATTATATTGTAAGTGACTGTTAGTACACATGCCAAAGGTGGAAGGGAATATTTCTTGACTACTCATTTGTTGAATATCCTCTCAACTTGTATTTGCAGGCCACCTTACTGCGCACTACATTATTCGCATATCACGACGGTGCTCTCCAAGACCGAGAAGAGACTTACGTATGACTCCAAGACAGTGGTTGAGCTCGAAGGCACACAAGTCTCAAACCTCCATCCCATCTGGGACAGCAGTTGATTTACGGTTACAATTCCCTGATCAGACACCACTCTAGGAGAGATAGGATGTCCAACATTGTCTCCGCAGAGAAGAGACAGGTGAGTGGTGTGACACTGATAAGGTCGTAAGATGCTGTGCTCATGGAGCTTGTACATTCAGTGGTCAATATTCTAATGAGATTTCAGATTAGACCAATTACAATCGTTTGATAACAACAGCTGATAAGTGGGAGGGCAGGTTGGGTCAAAAGAGATGATGGCATTTGGGCTTCTGGAGATGGATGGCTGTGTTGCCAGACAGTTTGTTGCCTCCAATGGCTAGACACTATCATTGTGCTGCTCGCTCAGATATAGTGCATGGACACAAGTAGTAAATTTACTCCACAGTGAATGAGTACATTTACACACGTAAGTTTACTCACGAACAAATGTAACTCTGTGAATAGGACCCTTTTCCTTTGATGTCCTTTAATCAGGACCACGTAGCAGAAGTTTTTATGCTTGAGAAAACTAAAATCATAGCTGAAAAATGATAAGGCCTCTTCTAGAAATGAGATATTTTCTTGCCTAAGCTTTCCTGTAGGCTTTGCTAGTATGTGTATTGGTCGTCTGGTTTTTGGAGCAGCAGGGCCAGCTGGGTCAGACCTGGCTGGAGAGTGAGTTCGGCATTAAAAGCATGGGGAGGGGTGACTCTTTGATCCGAGCAGGGCTGTGCCTGGCAAGGTAAATGATGGATCCACCTCCCACTGGGCGTCTGATAGCAGAGCCCCTGATTCTCAAAGGGCAGGATGTCGCCTCGTTAACCAAATTCTCCCCGACCCCACCAAACTGGTTCTGGCTGGATTCAGTGATTTGTGACTTTAGAGAACAAAGACTTTTTAGGTATAAAACGCTGCGCTGAAACCTTTTTCAAGTGTGTTCCTTCTGGATGTCAAGACGAAATCTGTCCGAGTGAACAGAGGAAAGGATTTTGAAACTTTCACTGAGCTTGCTGAAGAAACAATCCGAGGGGCTGAATTAGGAGCACCTCCTGCTTAAGTCTCAGGGACATTAGACTTCACCCCGTCAGCCAAATGAATTCCTGAGCTGCCGCTGAGAGCCCGCCTTAATTTGCACCTTCGGAACCGCCGCTGAATCTGTGTGGGCCTCCGCAGTTAAGAGAGAGCTGTAGCCGCTGAGTGCCTGCTGTTGTGCCAGCCTGGTCGAGATAATCTTTTGTCCTGTGGGCTGCCGCAGCTAAGAGAGAGCTGCTGCCGCTGTGTGCCCACACTAGTGTCAGCTGTGCATCATTGTGATTTGTCCTGTGGGCCGCCGCAGCTAAGAGAGAGCTTCTGCCTCTGTGAGCCCAACACGGAGCTGCACAGCGAGAAACATCGCCACTACCAGCCCGGTCAGCCTCAGCCGCGTGCTGCTGCCGCTGAGAGCCCGCCTGTCCCCAATTGCCCGAGTCATTGTCAGTGCACGCTGCGGACCACTGCAGCCAAGAGTTGTGGTCGCTGGGAGTCCGCTTGTCACCGTCTCCACTTCTTCGAGAAGCTGTGTGCTGTGTCCTCTTCCAACAGCAGATATCTGGTGCGCAACGGCACATGTAGACCCAGGCCTTGAACTCAGTCAGTGCCACGTTGTGGTGAATACATTATTGCATTTTTAAGTCCATACTGATTTACGTACATTGTGGCTTGTTAAAACGTTTTGAGAGTCTTGTGTTAAACCTTAGATAAAGATACTATTTTTGTATACCTACTTGAGTTGTGTCCTTTTGTGGTGTAGTTACTGCTTTATTGTGCATGGTCTTAAATGCTTCACTCACTGCCTCTGAGATAGGCATAACAGCTCGTGCTACGTTACCACAGGGTTGAGCAGGGGTTGTCAAAGGGGGTAGCCCACTTGCCCTGACTTAGGAAGAAGGCTCCCTATTTGGACATTGGCGCCAGCCATTGCCAACTAGAGACCCCCTTTCTAACATCCATATATATCCAAATGTCAGGATCCTGTTAAAAATGAATTCCAGTCTTCAGGCTTGTATTACAATTTGGCACATGAGATACTCCATCATAAATGTGGAAAAATTCCTGCCACCAAAATAAGTGCATTTTAGTCTATGACACTTGCAATATGATGAATGGGAAATCGGTCATGTTTTGAACAAGAATCCCATCCACCAAACTCTAAATGAGGTCCTCAGTGTAGAAAGTTGGCTCTTTACACAATGGACCAAAACTAAGTACATTATGCAAAGAGTCCAGGGAAACTTCAAAGGAATTACAGAGGCACAAATTACACCCCAAGTGCTCTCTTTTCTGGTAGTGTGGGTGAACAGTTAGGAATATCAGAGGGTAGTACTAAGCATTCATTGCAGACATAAAGGCATTAAATGAGATACACACTCAATTAGGAAATACAACACATTTATAAAAATAACACATATTTTTATATGAATTTAGATACCAAGATAATCATAATCATGTAAGAACTTTTTGATTTGTGAATTTTTACAATTTTCAAAAGTTTATAGTGCACGTTTTGGCAGCAGTAGTGTTTACCTATAGGGTAAAACCATGTACTTCATTTGGGCACTTAAAAGCAACTTACAGGACGATTGTCCTGGACTTAAGGGGAATATAGGGCAAGTGCCACGGCCACACAAATAGGTTACCTTGGGAGGCTCTAGAGCATCAGGAATCAGAGGGGGGTTATGACGCTGTGAAACCCTTTCACTTTAATGTGGAATGATCCAGTCAGAAGGAGGCTGCAAGCTGGGACTGGGGGAACAGTTTGGGGAACCTGCAGGGATGCTCAACTGTTGAGATCCTCGTGAACATAGGCACACTTTTGGAACGCTTCTCCATGGGCTTTTGGGCTCGGGTGCAGTGGTGTCTTTTGACAACAGATTTGATGCTGGAGTCTCTCATGGTCAATGAGGGCCTGTAGAAAGAGGCAAATAGCAAAACCTCCCCAACAGCCCTTACTTCATAGGGTCATCGGAGAAACGGCTATATGTTTGCCCACCCAATAAAGATGGTCTGAAATATAGGCATTTTTACTATCCATAACCGCTGGAAAAACCCTGGTGGTGAGGGGTGTTAAAATAGAAACCATGCTCCCCTATCATTGGGAGATCAGTTCTATGGTGAGAGGGATATTTATTTTTATTTCCAAAAAGAAAACGCTAATAACCTAGCATAAACAATAATTAAGCTTCCCTCTGGAACACTTGCCTGTCACATTTCACCTTTCTCTTAGGGGAGCGGACCATACAGGTGGACCAGATCTCCAGGCACCTACAGGGAAAATTAGACTGATCATTGCATATAACATGCACTTGTAGTAAACAAAATACATAACAAACAATTGTGGTCAAAGTCTTAATTCCAGTTTATGCAACAAGTAAACCAAATGATTTTGGCAGGAAAATCACAGAGTGGGAGAAATTTGAATTTTGAGTCCAGGGAAGTCTTCTCACCTGCCGGATACATTTGGCACTTTTGTCTGGTCAAAGTTTTTACATGTGTACATAGTCACTTTTTCGGAGGTCAGAATCCTTCAGAGAAGCAAGGCTGCAGGCAGTAGCCAAAGAGAGCTCCATGAGGCCACATACCTTCTCTGTGAGGTGTAGCTGAACTGGATTTGCTACTCCTGAGAAGCTTTGAGTGGGAGAAATCAGAATCTTCAGCAGAGCAGCAACACTACTTTAGGGTGGTGTGCTTGGTAGATGTGTTTCTTTCCTCTAGATGTTTTGAACTTGAAACAATCTGTGTCAGTTTTCCTGGGGTGATAGAAGAAGTTCAGCCAGACACAGCCAAGGGTTTCAGGACCTCAGGAACAGTAAAGGACTTGAGGATGAGGACTCACTCCAGCAGCGACCACCAGCAAGGTCATGGTCAAATTCAGTTGGAACCGGTCAGCTAGGAATCTTCTGAAAATGACTATTGTAGCGTGTTGTGTCCATGTAGCTTGAGCAGGAGGTCGGACTTCTGACCATTGGAGTTCACTTCTTTGTCCTTGGTACAAGATGGACCAGGTCCAGTCCTTCTGGGCTCCTCTCAGATCACAGACAGCAGGCCATTTCCCCTTTGGTCTTCATAACGTCAGTAGAGATCTGAGGAGAATGTCAAGGGATACCGCATTTATGCCTGGCACTAGCTTTCGGTGGGTAATAACCTCTTCCTAAGCCTCAGGCATTGAACTGAGCAACATTATAAAAAATAATTGGGAAGATGGAGGGACAGTGCTTGCTCGCTCACTTAAGACACTTTGACTGAATGTGATTGTGCTTTTAATCAAAGGAAATATATTTAAAATGCTAGCTCACAATATCCAAGTCCGTAACTGTATTCTCTAGGATAATTGTAATATTTAGGTCAGTTAAGATAAGTAACTATCAGCATAATTACAACTAAACTAATGATGTTATCACCAGGCTACATTTGTTTACTCAAAGAGTTAAAAGTTTTAATTGGTATGTGAAGTAAGTTAATTTGCTAGCTACTCCAGTCAAATAATCACCTTAATTCGACAGTGCAATTAAGATGGTTTGAGTCTAGAACTTCCACATTAAATGAATTATCCAATGGGCATAACTATCATCCGTGGATCCCGTGCTGTGCACCATCTCCCAGTGATGTGGGAATCATTGTGGGATTCTCAATCATGGCTGTTTTTTACTACCCACCTGGGAGAAAAGATTCACAATTTCATGCTTGAATTATGGCACATGACACCCTTTATACATCACTCAATATTCCTTTATGACCATGTCTCTTGGTGGCATTCTCTTACCTTTCCAACTGTTGAACCAGGACATTTCCCTCAAGAACCACACTGTCATGCCATTTCGCCTTTTAGAATCAAGCGGATTAAAAATATTTCTAATTTAAATGCATATTCTATACATTATCAAAAAAGCAATTAGAGGATTGCTTTAATTTTAATAGGTGTAATGAGACTTTTGCATATCACTACCAAAGGGGATGATGGACGGAGCGCTTGAGCAAATCAAACACTCACCCCCAGTCAACTGATCTGGGATTAGTCCATCACCATTCTTTAGCTCACTCCACCACCCCAGTTCAAACATGGCCATATGCAAATCAGTCTGACCCTGTGCCTCATGGGAACAGTCCAGCCCAAACTGCTCACTCTACCACTGGATTCAAGATAGCCTGGCTGATGAGGATAATGAATCTGAAACCGGTCCCAGGATGCTTGTTTCCGGTCCAGGGAAGACATGGCTTGGCACTTCGGGCTGGACTGTTCCCATGAGGCCCAGGGTAGGACTGATTTGCATATGGCCATGTCTGAACTGGGGTGGTGGAGTGAGCTAAAGAATGGTGGTGGATAAAACCCAGACCAGTTGACTGGGGGTGTTCGTTCCAGTTACCAAGGTCAAGAACCTGGGGGTTCTGATTGATGATAAACTTTCCTTTAGGCCACAAGTTAATGCAATGACATCAGCCATTCATTTTACACTGAAAATAATGCTGAAGATTCTTCCTTACTTACCCGACGTGTGCAGGAAAACAGTGGTGACGGCCTAGATCTTATCTCGCCTTGATTACTGCAATAGCCTATTGCTCAATGCCCAACAGGGGCTCCTTAACAAACTACAGGCCTTGCAAAACGCAGCAGCTCGTCTTATCACAGGCGTACCAAAGTTTCCTCCGTCTCCCAAGAATTGTTGAAGCTGCACTGGCTCCCAGTGCGGAAATGGATCTCCTTTAAAACCTTGTGCATAGTTTTCAAGGCCCTTCGGGGGCTTGGCCCGGCGTTTCTATCACAGTACTTTCAATGGTACCGGCCGGGTAGACATCTCAGGTCAGCCAATCTGGGGCTGATCGCTACCCCTCGGATAAGGAAAGCTCGATGGGGTGGCAGAAGCTTTATCTTTGGGGCTGCGAGGGCTTGGAATGCTCTGCCCTTTGCTCCTAGACAGATCACAGATTTAATGACCTTCCGCAAAAATTTGAAAACATGGCTTTTCGTGCAGTAAGAGCAGGCCAGGCTAGGGGAGCTTTCATTCAGCGCAGGACACCGTTTGGTAACAGTGTGCTCTATAAATGTTATAAATAAACAAAATATAAATAAATGCATATCATGTAAATAGATACTCAGAGAAAAGAGTTGAAATACCTGTAAGATATGGACGAGTCAGTTTAAGGTGCAGGTAGAGACCCACAATATTTATTGAGGAGGTGAATTTTTACATCTTATTTATAGCTGGTGTAGGAAGGGTTGCATCATAGGTCTTTGGGGAGGGCAATCCAGATGTAGGGGGCGTTTCCGGAGAAGGAGCGGGATTGAGTGGATTTCTTTTTTAGCAGGGGTGGGACAAGGAGGAGCGCGTTAGTGCTAGACTTACGGAGACACCCTTGCACCATGGCGCAAATGTATCTCAGGTGGCGCATGGCAGCTGATTTCAGCACCGGCGCTAGTGAGAGGAGTGCCCTATTTTAGTAAATAGGGCGCTCTTCTCCTCACTCCTTTTCAAGTAGCAAAGTGCAACATTTGTGGCTGCTGCAGTGCGCAATGTGAAAAAAAGTAAATCTGCCCCTCAGTTTACTTGCTACAGGGCTCTCATTGTACAATACTGGCAAACAATTAGTCCTCCCCTTAAATTAGGCCAACTGTGTTGAAAATCAGCCACACTTGCATAGGAGAAGTATCCATTTCATATGTGGTCACTAATCAGTGCAATGCATTTCTTATGTTACTGTTGTGGCACACTACTGTTATGAGGCACCATAGAATCACAGGCGAACCATGATAACTTTCCTCAGTGATGAGGAGTTTCAAAGTGCAAACCACATGAACAATGATTAGATGAAAGTATTTGCAGTTAAGGTACCCCTCACATTCCTCCCAAAGGCATGTACCATCTGTTCTGAGCATGCAGACATTGCCTGAATTTTTCTTCAAAGAGTTGGACAAAATGTGTAGTTATTCCCAATTTCACTGAGACAAGTTGTGATACCAGAATTTGGTGCAGGAATACTGGCCAGAACTCAAGATTCTGGTCCCCTGGTATTGTGCATGAATCCGGCACACTCACCATCGGGGACTTAAACTATATTAAGTGCGAATGGTTGAGTAAAGCACCACAAATCTAACCAGTGATTTATTTGAATGCTGCACACATACCTCAGATGGATGCGCTTTTGAGTAACTGCAAACTTTAGCAAGAGCAAGTATTTAGTGAATTACAAGGATGTAGTCGGAAGTGGAAACCAACAAAATAAGAGGGGGTTTAGGAGAATAGCTGCTTGTTTAAGAAAAAAATAAATGCACTCTTTTCTAGGCGTGAGCTTTCTTGAAAAAATAACCCTACATTTAGCAAATGTCAGTGCACAAATGCTGGGTAGTGTTACAAATAGTTAGTGAATCGTGCCAAAGTATTAGTTTCCTAGCAGATAGTTACACTGGCAGCAAAACAAAATTCAAGTCATCAGCTGTGGCTTTGATGGATGCAAATATTGTAGGTTTTATTTTCCGCATCCCTCGGTCATAAGCAATTCTATTTAAATGAAAACCTTTTGGTTCCAGTCCTTATGCTCCAGGTCATCTCAGACACATTAAGAGTGTTGTTCTACATATGTTGGCAGAGGACATGAAGTAAAATATAGGCTTTATTCTGTTTCGGATTCACCTCACTATTTAGAATGTACACAGGCTTTTCAAAAAGGAAATACAAGCAGAAATGTAGTTACTCATTCTAATAGGATAATCACACTGTCGCCCACCTCCAAAAATGCCCTCTGGTGACTTTGCACAGAGAACCAGGAAACCTAAAATAAACATATATCATAATGGTGTTCTGTGACCTGAGTATTTTGACAATGTATTACCTAAACACATATTATATTATATCATATTATATTATATTATATTATATTATATTATATTATATTATATTATATTATATTATATCATATTATATTATATCATATTATATTATATTTTCCCAGGACCTGTGCACACAGTGAACAATATCTATAAGTATTATGCATTGTTTACTCGCTCCCAATAGGCGTGTTGTATTCTAGCTGTATTCTAGTTCAAGTGAGTCGAAGTGAGTTTCACAAAGTTTCGCTGTATTTCAATTGGAATGTTTTAGAGCGCTGTTACGAAGTGGATTGCAATCTGTAGAATCACTAAACCAATAAAGCTGTCAATTAAATGTGCACACACTCCAAGGTTACATTAACAGATCAAATGATGCACTTAACCAAATCTGTGCATGGAGAAGGCTCATATAGCTTACCTCACACCCTAGTTAGATTAGTTAAAAAACAGGGCTGAAACATGGCACCCTTAAGTATGACTTAGCACATGAATGCACATAGAGGAAACCTTTCCTGTTAATCTCATACCATATTAAAAACAGTTCTATTTGGTGGAGTATGATTCAATTACCACTGTACCAGAACACAAGCCTCACAAATTCCTACTTAGAGAATAAAAGAATAAGAACACACACTTGGATTCTAATACAATGGTCATTATTCCTCACTTACTTATTGTTTGAAAGGTTCATACTAACTTTAGAAAGATAAAGTCCCCTGCTGGAGGATTGATGCTCTTCGACGTCCCTCCTCCTGTGTTCAAAGTTTTTGGGTCGGGGTGAGAGTGAGGGCTAGGGGGGTAGGGATGGGGTTTTGATATTGTATGTTTTGTACACTGTTCTCTTTCTTTTTCTTTTTTACTTCCTATTTCCTTCCAACACCCCAAGACACACTTGTCACAGGGACAACATGGCAGAACAGCCTTACTATCATGTTTGCTACTTATACACAACTACATAAAAAGGTTATATACTCTATCAGCCATAACATTCATATCAAGGATTTTCTTACCAGCAGTACTCATCAAGGGTCACATACACCCTAACTATCAATCTCAAATCACCCTACCTATCAACATGGCTTCACAAAGTTTTGCAAATAATCTTAATATTGTCTCCATAAATGTGAGGGCCGTAATACACCCAGTAAAGCGGCGCAAAATAATTGACAATTTATGTAAATTCAAAGGAGATATCATACTTGTTGGAAATGACCCTTTTTGCAGGATTATCCCCAAACTTTTTGCTTCTTCTTCCTTTGTTTTTTACTGACCTGTGGTTGTTGGCTATAGTACTCGGGGCACGTTACCACTGCTAATCAGTGTTAAAGGGGAAACATCACTTACAACGCAACTTTTACCACGCAATGCTTTTACATCGCAGCTTTTACAACGCAAACCATTACAACGCATTGCGCTGGGGGGCGCTCTAGGATAGGGAATATATTTAATTTACTATCCAACACCTTCCCTACTATCCACGGGGACTAGAGATGGAAAAGTAAATTACTATCCAGCGCCCCAAAGCACTATGCGTTGTAATGGTATGCGTTGTAAAACTCGCTTTGTAAAAGCATGCGATGTAAAAGCATGCGTTGTAATGTCGTACATCCGTGCTAAAGTGCATATTCTCTCTGTTAAATTGATATGATGATTGGTTATCCATGATTGGCATATTTGTTTTACCTGTAAGGGCAAGTAAAGGGCACAGAGTGTGCCAGGGCTGGTAATTCAAATGATACTAGTGGGCCTGCAGCACTGATTGTGCCACCCACGTGAGTAGCCCTAAAATGGTGTCTCAGGCCTGCCACCACAGTGCCTGTGTGCAGTTGCTAACTGCCATGTTGTCCTGGCCAGTGTACACACTTGCCAGGCCTGACCCTTCCCTTTTCTTGCACATTAGACACCCCTGTAGTAGGCCCAAGGTATCCCCTCCTGTGCAGGGTGCAATGTATGTGAAAGGTAGGACATGTACCTATGTGAGTGACATGTTCTGACAGTGAAGCCTTTTGGTGTATAAATACTAGAGCTGAAACCTCTGAACTGGAGACTACTTTTGCCAACAAAAGGAAACCCTGCCAAAGAAGATCAGCTGAAGAGACTGGAAAAGAAGACTGCCCTTGCTGAGTGTTCTGGGGCTGACCTACAGTTTGCTGTTACTACTAAGGAAGTGGGCAGGGGACTTTGCTGTGTACTGTGTCCCCCCCACCTGCTTGAAGGAAGGACTTTGCTGTGTGCTGTGTCCTAAATTAAGTGTCTCCAAGGGCCCGAGAAGAACTGACCTCCTATTAAAACTCAGGAACACAAACATTTACCCAAGAGACTATTTCTACAATCAAGAGGAACCTCTGCCCAAGAAGAGCGCCTGAAGAAACTGAAGAGGAGTACTGCCCTTGCTGTGTGTTCTGGAGCTGGCCTGCAGTTTGCTGATTTTGCTGAGAGTGAGGATAAAGGACCTTGCTGTGTTCCCCCTCCTAGAAGAAAAATTACTTTGCTGTGTGCTGTGTACTGAGAGTCTCCAAGGGCCTGAGGAGCGCTGGCCTCCTGTTTGCAACTCAGGAACTCAAAGGTTGCAGAAGAAAGATGTTTGTGAACTCCCAGCGTGTGGGGTGTGCACCACCTGTGGCCTTGTGAGCTTTTGCCCTGCTCCCCCAGCCTGCCGTGTGGTAATTACTACAGTGTGCGTGTCGGCACCCCGTGAGGCACCGCGTGGGGTCTGCTGGGCCTCCTGCATCATGAGTCTGGTGCTCTAGAGTGCAAGTTCGTGCACTACCCTAGGCCGTCTATAAAAAAGGGGCCAAGATCACCGCTGCTGGCCCAACACTGTAAGGGACAGAGAAGCGCCATTGGCCTGGGAGTCTCCTAAGTGCTTCCTAGTTGAACCCCTGATGTCAGGGGCATGCCGCACTGGGATTGGACCCACCCACAGGCGTTGCCTGGTAACGAAGGGGCTCGTCTGGCGAAGCAAAGCTGGGAATGGAGGAGGCACGGGGCTCCTCTTGGCAACCAGGCCTCCGCGCTTCCCCCCCTGTCGCCGCCGAACACCCTATCTGGAGCCTGGGAGCAGCGAAGGAAGATTGCAGCTTAACCCTGGGCTGGCGCCGACAACGGAGACTCCCTTCCAAAGGCAATCGGAGCCGAGTGGCATTTCAGGGGCTGACAGGAAAGGAGTAACAGTCACACCGCGCACTCGAGCATGGGGCAAAGAGAGTTTTTAGTCAGCGCAGTGGGGAGTGCACGCTTGCAGTCGAGTGCCATAATTATCCTTCACGTTGGGGCAGTGATTTGCGATCTGTTAAGTGGGCCAGTTTACTCATTCCCCACGCGCTGGCAAAACAGGCCCACAGCCAGTTGCGCCCAGAAGTAATTTTTGAATCACAAAGGGAACCCTGTGAGCAGGAACTGTGTTGTGTGGCGAGGTCTTAACGGCCACTGAACTTTCTTTTACCACTTGAGGCATTACTGTTTTGTTGATAAGAGCACCCTTCTTGTTTTAATATTGCTGAGGTGAACTGAGTGAGCACAAAGAGCATTCCTGAAGTGAACTTTTGACAATGGAAACCTATCAAGAAATATTTCTAAAGACAGAGTAACTTTATTTATATGTATGTGCATTTTTCTACCATTTTGATCTGACCTAAAATACATAAAAATATTGATATTTTTATAACAACCTGTGTGGTGTACATTTGGGGTGCTTCACTGTGTTACTGCGAGTGTTGGAGCAAATACTTTACACATTGCCTGGGGACAAGCCTGTCCGCTCGTGCCAAGCTACCAAGGGGGTGAGCAGGGGTTATCTACAGTGTGTTCCCCCTTACCCTGACTAGAAGCAAGGGTCCCTATTGGGCCAAAGGTACCTACATCTGCTAACTAGAGACCCCATGATCTAACAATACTCAATCAATATACTAAGATCACTGATAAAGAAGCTGTCCTTAAAAACATTTGGATATTTGAGTTAATTTGCTCTTCGGGAGCAAATTAAAAAAACGGATTGATTACTTTAGTTTCCAAACACTCCAATATTAAGCTTGAGTCCTTCAACACAGACACCAAGGGCAGACCACTAATCTCAAACTTACATTGAGGGGAGGACCATTTTCATGTCCTAATTGGCCCTTACAAGGATGATAAAAGCTTCTGGAACAAGATATCTAATAAGCTAAGCCACTTACCTCAATATGAGCTTGTTATATTAGGAGGAGATCTCAACCTACCACTAGACACAGTCCTAGACCTCCAATCTACCTGCAGATACAACCTACCCGAAGCTCATAAAGTACTTCAGAATATATGTTCCGAATATAACCGGGTGTGGCGCCGCGGCCAGGGCGACTGACGCTGGAATCTGGGGACCACGGTTCGATCCCCGGCTCCGGCGGCAGGTTAGCCCAGCACCTTGTGACTCTGGGCAATAGCTCACTTAATCTTCCCGACGGCCCCCAGCGCCTAGAGACCCTTACGGGTGATTGTGCCCTTTACAAATGTGGACTTTAAGGACACCTGCCGTCTATAACATCCTGATTCCAGAGAATACGCATTCTACTCAGCACCACACAATTTATTCACAAGAATAAATTATATCCTCATCTCTGGCTCTCAGACACACCTAATTGACCAAACAAACATCTTTCCAAGACTAATTGCTGATCAAGCCTACGTAAACACACTCCTATCAGGTACCAACACAAAATGTTTTATCCAATCCAGACGATACAAAAAGAATTGAAGAGACAACATCTAACTACCTCGTTGATAATGACCTACCAGGTACAAACATACAAACGCTGTGGGCAACCCTAAGAGGTATTCTCATAAATATCAAAACAAAAATCATTAAGGTGAATAAAGCCAAACTAATGAACTTGGACATGGAAATAAAACAACTTTAACTGAGACACTCGAAACACTTGGCTGAAGATACTCTATCTCTCCTCAAACAGAAAAAATATGACTATGACAAAATCCTAAGCGAAAGGGCTGGTGTTTGGATAAATAAATTTGAGGGCCTCACACTATGCAAATACAATGTAGGAAAGATGCTAGCCTCCTACCTCAAACATAAGCGAAACCAACAAGCATTGGCATAGCCAATAGGTCTCACCTTTGGGACCTAAGAAGTGTTTACCCATGCTGCGGTTGATGTTGTTGCACCAAGGATATTGTGCTGCATAACTAAATACTTGTAAGGTCCCAAAAGCGAGACCTATTGGCTATGCCAATGCTTCTTTTAAAACCTGCCACAGTGAAACAACTAACCAGAAAAGTATTGCTTTCTGGAAACATAGCATGTATGGTAAAGAACTTAATGTGTGATGAATCTGTGTATATTTGAGTCACAAAATAGTACCTCCTACACTGTAATGCTGTAATAGGAGGTGGGTTGATATGCTAAACATCCAATAGTATGCAATGAGAGTGAAATACCCCTCTGGGCATTGCCAATGCCCACACAATGTATATTTTAGAAAACTTGTAACAGTAAGTCTTTCAGACAATTCACTGTCATACCAGACATGTAGCGATACGGCTGTGGTTACGTCACCTACTGAGGTGATGGTGCACCTGTGGTGGATGACTCATGGACCTTGAGATTGAATTTTTCCTGTGCATTCAGATATGTTTTTTAACAAAGACCTATAAAGTCTGATAAATAAATCAGAGAAATCCAGATGTTAAATAAATTATGTGGATTTTCTCATCGATGTGTGCTTTTGTGCACATCTGCTTGCACATTAGTTAGAGGTGATTTGACGTGCATATTTGAGTTTTTTGCTTACAACAGAAAAACATTAGAACTCCCCCTGTCCCTAGGAGCATTGTTGTTGATAAGAAGTCACTGCATCACAAGGAGCCAGTTTGCCAGTGCTGTTGCACAAGAATACTGTGCCCATAGCTCATGCAGTATTTTATCTTAAAATTGGGTGGACTGATTAGTTAGACAACTTTACTCTTGCCAACACTGGGAGATCCAGAATGCTTGATTGAGGTTTACTGCTTATCAAGTTGTCAGTCTTGATAGTCTTTATAAAAGAATTCGTAATTTCATGCCAAACAAATTCAATGAATACGTTTCACATAATGCACAATTTCTCTTCTTCAGATAATAATGAGACCTGTGTGAAATTTGTATTATCCTTGCAAATTGCATGCAGCTTGAGAATTTCATATCCTTCAAATACTACAAATTTCACTGGAGTGAAATTTTGCACAACTTTTTCCTGGGGTGGAAGAATGCAGAAAATGTTTTGTGGAAGACATTTTCTCCTAAAAGCTAGTCCCTGTGATTGTATCTTCCACGACTTTTGAACCCGAGTTAAACCCTCGTCTTCAATGTTCATGTTAGATACAGCAAAATAAATTAAACAACATTTTACATGGTCTCACATAAAATTTGTGAAATGTACAGAAACATAATTTTGCACAGCTCCATAAATAGACTATCTCTGTTATTTTCATTTCATTTTGTTTATGGTTGAATTGCAAACTGCTTATTCTATTTCTCCTCTAAGCCTTCTCATTAAACAGGAAACTGAAGGTTATTAGGAACTAGTGTTCATTTGCATCTTCTAGCGAACCCAAGGCAAAATGTCAATTGCATTAAGTAGTGGTTTCAACAATTATCAAGGTGTTTTAGCTGACATGACGCTGTGTATAAGAACTGCAGCCGCCTCCACTAAAATCCGACATTTCCACTTAATTTACAGATTTGTATGCAGGTTCTGGCATCGATGGCTTTTGGCACCCATCAGCCTCTGCAATGGGCTTCTAATTCGACGAGCGTCTACCATGATGAGCATTTCAGCACAGAAAAACATGTCTGTTTTTCGAACAAAACTGGTTTCCAGTCATCCCAGCTATTTAATACACAGTATGGTTTTTGAAATACACTACCACACCTCCAAAAACCATTTATTTTCAAGCGTATTGAGGAAGAAGTGTCTGCATCACTTTCAATGTGGCTGCAATGTTAGACAAGTAAAAAAAACAAGCATTGGCCGCGCAGCAGTAAAGCCGCGGTGCAGTGAAAGTGGTAGCTGGGGGAGGGGGCACGGGCGATTTCCTTTTGAGAGCGTGCGGCCATATGGCGCCACAATATGGCGCTGCGCGCTCCCGAAAGGAAATCCCCAAGATGTGCAAATGTTGCAGTGCAAGCAATGCAACGCATGCACTTCTTTGCTTCACTTCTAATGCCGATGCCGTTAGGTCTCCTCCTATGCAGCGCATGCGCGCTGCGTAGGACGAGACCTAAAAATGATCACAGTGATCAAAGATACCAAATATATGACCCATACTAACCCACAAAAATGTCTAAATACTTTTAAACTGTTTTACGAAAAGCTATATATGAGCGATCAAACCACCAGCACAGCTCATTGCAAAAACTACTTATACCAAATACAAATCCCATGTTTATCGGAAGAAGAACAAACCTCACTCAGTAAACCCATATCTATGACCGAAATATCCAACACAATTGGCACAATGAAAGAAAAGAAAGCTCCAGGGCCAGGCGTCTACACAACAAAATGTTACAAAACATTTATTAACTTACTCCAACCAAGCATGTTATCTCTATTTAACCACAATTCTCCATCGGGAACCATCTTGGGTACAATGGCGAAAGCGAACATTGTCGTTATCCCAAAAGATGGGAAAGATCTAACACTAACAAAAGATTTACAGGCTTATTTCCTTATTAAACCTTAGACTGCAAAATCTATGCAAAGATTTTAATCAATCTCCTCAACAGCCTCCTGCCAAAACTAAACAGTTCCCAAGTCGGCTTCCTAAAGAATCGTATGTCAAATGACGCGCCTTTTATGCCAAGTCCTTTATAACACAAAATCATCCACCTCACCCTCTGTCACAATTGCTATTGACACTGAGAAAGTGTTTGGCAGAGTATCGTGGACCTTGTCCAACATTGCTTGGAAGCCTTCAACCTAGGCAAAGACTTTGTAAAGATGATCATGGCTCTCTACAAGAACCCAACAGCTCGTATTCTTATCAACAGATCCCTTTCACTCTCACTTAAGCTAGAACAAGGTACAAGACAAGGTTGCCCACTCTCCCCTTCCCTCTTCCTTCTAGCCTTAGAACCCTTGCTACTAGACATAAAGAACAACCCTGACATTGCTGGAATCTACTTGCAAAAGTAAATGGGTCAAACACTCTGCTTACATGGATGATATATTAATAGTCATGGAAAACCCAGGTCCCTCTATCCGGGCCTTCATGAAAACCCTAGAAAAATACTTGTAAGTGTTGCGCTACAAATTAAACAGAGATAAGTATGAAGTTTGACCCCTTAACCTATATGCTACTAAAGGGGGGGCGGAGCTAGCCACGACACGAGATGGCCGCGCTTTGAGCGAGCTCCTCGAGGAGGCCTTATAAATCAACCCTATCCTGCATGAAACCGGGTCACTCCAACCCACAATAGCAACCGAGGATACATAAAAGCCTCCACCGCAATCGGTGAAAAGCGGAACCTGTTAGAGGAATTCATAAAGCAGATACCGACCTGGAAGCCGGCGAGGCCTGCACGGGACCGGAAGAAACAAAGCATCGGCCTGGAGCAGAGACACAAGCCATGACGCAAAGCACGTACGCCGGCCGGGGGTGAGCTGCGGGACCGAGAGAAGGAAATAGATCGCTGGAGCCCCGAAGCAGGCTCGGGACATCTGCGCGCCCACCGCCCCCCACTCTCACCCCGCGATCTAAAGGGAGGACAAATACACGAACGGGGAATGAAGCGGAAACAGGCCCCTCGTGTAGTAGCGCTGCACCGCACAGAATACAAGGGCTCATAGAAGGAGTGGGCCGTTATACAGTCGAGGCGGTGCGGTCCAGCTTACACACGGGAGCGTTTTTCGAGACTTGCAGGTCAATAGACGCTGAAACGGCGAGCAAGAAACACTACAGCACACAGTCGGAACCTCCTAATGGCGGAAGAGAGCAAAGCACTGTGCAGCTCCAAAATAGAGACACAGTGCAGGCAAAAATCACCAACTGGTATAAACTGCACCACAGGTAATTGTGAATAGAGGACCCACGCAAGCGGGAGATATGGCGGCCCACTATGAAGGACTAAAGTGCTCGAGATCAGTGCGCAATATAAGGCACTACAAAGGCGGGCACGAGATACTTCAGCGCGAAGTAGAAGCGCAGTGGCGCATACAAGAGGAAAGTCCGGGGAGCAGGAAGAGTGCAAACCAGACGCTTAGGACACAGTAGAGGTGTGGACCTGAACGAGACCGGGTGCGCATAGTAGGAACACATTTTCCCCAGACAGATGGGGCACTAGCGACTAGGCTTGAGAACAAAAGTAGGCCGGTGTAAAAGCGAGTAAAGACATTGCTGCAATAATAGACTGCCTACTACGGGGACGCTGAACTCAGAGAAGGTCAGAAATAACCAGGACATACCTGCAGATTGAGTCACCGAATATCAGAGGGAACTGCTACAATTGAAGGAGGTGTGTTTAACCAGATTGGAGGAGAAAAAAGCGCCGATACAGATCTACGGACACCATGGGTAAACCAGACAAGAATCAGACCAAAATAAACTTTGAAGCTTCAAAAAAAGCTCCGGAACAGTCTGACGCAGCCCAGCAGGTGTTTCCGCCGACGGAGCCGCAATCAGGTGGAATCCCAGCGGACAATGTCCAATCAATGTTTCTATCAATACAGACCGCATTATCTAACATCGATGGTAAGATTGATACGCTAACTCACAGTGTAGACTGCATGTCTGAGAGACTAGATCGACACACTGAGAGAATAGACATGGCGGAACGGAGAATATCTGATGTGGAAGACACTAACAACCAACTGACAGCTAAACAATCAGGAACAGACAAACAACTGGCGGCACTGGCCGCAAAAACCAAAGATTTGGAAGCCAGATCTAGAAGGAGTAACATACGCATTATGGGAATTGCGGAAACCACTAACATAGGCCCAATGGAGAAATACGTGGAACAACTCCTGATAACGCTTATGGGCAGAGACACATTCTCGGAGGTGTTTCTCATAGAAAGGGCCCACAGATCCCTGGCCCCAAAACCTCCATTGGGCACAAGACCGAGACCCATAATTGCCAAACTATTAAACTACCGGGACAGAGACGCAGCACTAAGAAAAGCGAGAGAAATGGGGACGCTGCGCCACGAAGGAATGGATATAGCCCTATATCCAGATTTTACACAAACAGTGCAGGAAGCGAGGAAAAAGTACGGAACGGCAAAACAAAAACTGCGCGAGCTACAAATTCCCTATACTATGTTGTACCCGGCACGACTAAAGATCACAGATGAAGGTACAATAAAAATCTTCAATGAACCCAAAGACATTCTGAAATACTTATAATCAAAAAGACCGAAAGGAGAACGCAGAAGGTCGCCGAGGGACAGACTCCAGGAAAGAGAAGCCATGTCCGTTGTGGAGTAAAAACTGTTGTGGATACATGGACACCTCCACTAGACGGGAGATGAAACGACGAACGAGAAAACGAGTATCGGTGAGATTACGTAGACTTCAATTCATGAAACTCGAACTGCTTGGAATTGGGACACTGGTACACGTTGAAGCCCAGAGTCGAGATGCGACCAGGCCGGGATGACAAACACTGGATGACAGTCCCGAACATCAGATAAGTCCCTGCTGGGAAATAGACATTCATGGTGATGCTAACCTTAGGCAGTGCCAAAGGAGCATATGTTGTTATTGTTGATTAAAATGCAAATTAATCTACCACACTGAATACCACAGAGATGGGTTGGAGTGCACAAGGTCAGTTGCCACTATATGTTCAGGTATGCCCCCCCCCCCCTGGTTTCACTTCAGAAGGGGGTAGAGTCAAGGCAGCTGTTGCCCACCTGTGTACAACACAATTGGTATTGTTGGGGGTAGGGTGGTTTACTATGCAAGGGGTGGGCAATATGTCTTCGCTGAGGGGTAAGCGGTGAAGTGGGAGGGGGGAGGGAGGAGGGGGCAAATATAAAATTCACCAGACAGCTGAGGTAGGTTTCAGCGCAAGACAGCATGATCAGGGTGATCTGCATTCCTACATACTTACAGGGTTAGAACGGAAAAATAAAAGCACACTATGGCTCATACTATGAAGCAGACTAGGACACTGTCTTTCCTGACTTGGAATGTGAGAGGATTACAAGATCCACGGAAGATAAGAAAAGTGATGGCATATCTAGACAGGCACAAGATAGACGTGGCCTGCCTGCAGGAAACACATATAACCCCCTACGAGAATGCAGGATTGGAAACAAATGGGCACAGTTACTCGTAGCGTCATCATATTCAAATTATGCTAGAGGAGTACTGCTGCTGATTAGACGCAACATCCTTTTCACTCTCATAGACACGGACACTGATGACCAGGGGAGGTTTGTTCTTGTGCCTGGTAATTTCGGCGGTACGGATCTCACAATAGTCTCTGTATATGGTCCTAATGTGGACGACACGCATTTCTATGAAACCATCTATACCAAATTAAGAGTAACACAACCGACAACTATAATATGGGGGGGTGATTTCAACACATGCTTAGACCCCACATTAGATAGATCATCAGGTACAGATAGACATGGTAGACGATCAGTCAGGGCCATATTGGACGGAATGGACGAATGGGCGCTAGTGGACGTGTGGCGAATGCGGCACCCGGGTACCAGGGAAGGTACATGTACCTCGCTGACTCACAACACATGGTCAAGGTTAGACTACTGGCTAACCATTGGAGAGGTCAGCACATGGGTAGAAACAGTGGAACACCTGCCCAAAACACTGTCAGATCACTCCCCGGTACGGATGGTACTAGCAATACCCACGCACACACCGAGACAATTTACGTGATGACTCCAACAATCTGCACTGAAAGATCAAATTTTCCACAGCGAACTGAGACAGGCTATTATAGACTTTTTCGAGACAAATGAGGGATCGGTAGATAGTACACGATTATTGTGGGATTACTGTGTTTCAAGGTTACCATTACAAGGGCACTGCATTGGGAAGCAAGCTGGCATACTTAAAGATATTAGACAACAATTGGCCATGGTTGAGAAAGATATCCAACAGCTGGAAGCTGAATATGCAGAGACACCGTAAACATCAATCAAAGCTGACATAAGACGCAAAGTTGATACATATCATGAATTCGCGGATACAGAAGTCAAATACCTATCGAAACACCACAGGGCCAGGGCATATGGAGAGGGAGGCAGACCGGGAAGGGTACTTTCGCACAAGATCAAATCACTGCGAAACAACACACAAATAATACTCATAAAAAATGGTCAAGGCGAGATGGTGTATGACACCCCAGCCATTCTAGATAGTTTCCAAAAGTTGTACTCCACACTCTACACCACAAAGGTCTCAAAATCCAGTCAGGAAATACATGATGTTTTAGATGACATAGGACTAGCCTGGCTGTCGGATGCACAAAGAACGTTTCTAGGACACCATCTCACAGAAGATGAACTTAAGGACGCTATAAATTCGCTCCCAAATAACAAAGCTCCTGGGCTAGATGTCCTGTCGGACAAATTTTATAAGGAGTACAGAGACTTACTATGACCACACTTAGCCCAAATGTACTAGGAATCGTACGAGGAGGGGATCCTCCCAGAGACGCTGTGAGAGGCGTTACTGATAGCGCTCCCTAAGCCAGGAAAGGATCTTACAAAATGCGAATCCTATCGTCGTCTCTCCCTTATCAACATAGATGTTAAAATCCTAGCAAAAATAATAGCCACTAGGATACAATTGCTTTTGGGATCCCTGGTGCTCCCGGATCAGGCAGGCTTCATCCCCACCAGATCCACTACACAAAACCTACGTACTATATTCACAATGTACCAAAGTCTGAACCCAGATTTGCCAGCTGCAGCGGCACTCTTAGACGCAGCAAAAGCTTTCGACTTGGTAGAATAGGAGTTCATGTTCACTGTCCTGATTAGAATGGGGTTCCCGCCCTCATTTCTAAAATGGATAGCCTTACTATACAATGAACCTAGAGCAAGAGTTCGAATTAATGGAAGCCCCTCGCACAGTATGGACATAAGTGGCGGAACTAGGCAGGGATGTCCACTGTCCCCAATATTATTCACACTCATAGTAGAACCATTGGCCTGCAAAATTAGACAAAGGCACACAGAAACGGTGCTGCAGTTTTCTCTCCGTCCTGTGGGAATCTCGCTGTACGCAGACGACATGGTGCTATACACCAGATACCCAGACACAAACTTGAACCCACTGATTAGGGAATACATTAAATATGAGCAATACACTGGCCTAAGTATAAATTGGGAAAAGTCGGTGGTGATACCGCTGATGGCAGAGACCCCACAACCCGCATTAGACTACCCTTTAAAATGGGAGACAGGTCCGGTGAAGTATCTGGGAATATGGGTACACCGGGATCCAGAAGTGGTGCTCAAAGAAAATTATGGAGTAGCCCAGACCAAATTGGAAGAAACAGTAGAAAATGGATTAATCTTCCGCTGTCGATAGCTGACAGAATCGCATTGCAGAAAATGATAGTCTTACCCAGATTCCTGTACCTATTCTGGAACATCCCAATGTGGCTCACAAAAGCCTTCTTTAGTAAGCTGCGCACAGTGTTACAGCGACTCACGTGGGCAGGGAAGCAACCGAGGGTAGGTTGGAAGACACTCATGAAACAATACCACATGGGGGGTTCGCAGCCCCCGACCTACAACTATACTACTATTGCGCACAAGCACAACATGCACACTATTGGCTACAACCGCATGCACATATACCACATATAGCCGTGGAAACGAATAGCGTGTATCCGAAAAAACTGACGCAATATATTGCAGACACGGTGAGCTACTATACAAACGACAAGATTCAACCAGTCAAATGCACATCAAGGGCGTGGCACACATTAGCTGTACAAGCACAAAAACTCCCACTATATGCACCGGCACTCCCACTGACGAACCACCCCAAACTGTCGGTAACATGTGAACAGAAGATGAATAGAGAACTAGGAGACATGGGCCTCCGGACGATGGGCCCGATTCACAGAATGAACTTAAGACTCAATCCTAAACTTACTACTATTTTGGTATTCACAGAATGCACTTACTACTTTTGACATTCACAGAATGAACTTACTACTTTTGGTATTCACAGAAGTTAAGATTTTGTCTTAAGTTTGTCTTAAGACAAACTTAAGACAGACTTAAGACAGACTTAAGACAGACTTAAGACAAACTTAAGACAGGCTTAAGACAGACTTAAGACAGACTTAAGACAAAATCCTAACTTAAGTCTGTCTTAAGTTTGTCTTAAGACAAATTTAAGACAAAATCCTAACTTCTGTGAATACCAAAAGTAGTAAGTTCATTCTGTGAATGCCAAAAGTAGTAAGTGCATTCTGTGAATACCAAAATAGTAGTAAGTTTAGGATTGAGTCTTAAGTTCATTCTGTGAATGCAAAAAGTAGTAAGTGCATTCTGTGAATACCAAAATAGTAGTAAGTTTAGGACTGAGTCTTAAGTTCATTCTGTGAATCGGGCCCGATGAGTGCGGTGTTTCCAAACAAGAAGTTTATATCCTTCCAAAGTCCAGCGTTAAGCGCCCACCAAACACCATTAAAAATGTTTGCCTATCACAGACTAAGGGCTGCGATTAAAGACCTATACGAAATGTTCCCGTCCGTACCTCCGACACTACAGGCCTTACAAGTTTTACTAACGGCGCCAACACGCTCGAAGTTAGTTACTAGACTGTATACAGCATCCCAGAACGAACAGACGGAAGACACAAATAGATCACTACTCAGATGGGAAGAGCAAACAGGCATGACTATCACACAAGACAAATGGAATTATAGCTGTGCACAAATAAGCCTACTCACATCCAATTGTAACCTGCGCATTATACATTTTAAATTCATACACCAAACGTACTACACACAGGCAAGCTGCATAAGTTCGGCCTTAGAGCAGACGATAAATGTCAACGGTGCCTTGCGCCCCATACCGATTTCCTACATATGTCATGGGCCTGCCCTGGCCTCACTGGGTACTGGCAAGAGGTGACGACCACACTTACAAACATGTTAGCGGAACATATCCCAAATTCCCCATTGGTATGCCTGCTGGGCACATACAAGATCAAAGAGGTTAGGAGGAGGAAGCTGCTGGCAGTGGTTCTGTTGCTGGCAAAAAGGCGTATTGTAATTAAGTGGGGCAGTAAAAGGCCGCCCAGATTCAGGGATTGGGTGACAGATATGATATATTGTAAAGAAACAATGGGGACATACGAGGAGGAATTACCCCTGTCCTCCAGACCGAACGACTTCTGGCAACCACTAGTTGACTACCTACAGACACAACAAAACGAAAATCGAGAAGCACAAGGGCAAGACGCTTAAAGAGGCTGGTGAACACACACCTGTGGGTAGATCTGGTTAAATTGCCCCACGTGAAGGGGTACTGCTGATCTCTTGTAATTCGCTGAGGAAGGTATATCAGATGTCCTGGTTACATGTTGGGAAATGAAAAATAGCCAGGAAAAATGTGCAAAGAATAAGAAATAGTATGATGTTTGCATGCTCAAAAACAGACTTTACTGTGAAAAGAAATAGGATTTTGCAGTGCGCTTAAATGTAAATGATTTACTGCATAATAACTGTACCTTATTTGCTGATCTGGTGAAATAAAAATAAAATAATAAAAAATAAAAAAAAACTATATGCTACTAAAGACCTTACAGGAAACTCTAGTCTCACTTGGCAGAACTATTATATTAAAAATATTAGGTACTAAATCGGGTTAAAACCATATACACCATCACATATAACAAAAAAATCACCCTTCAAAAAACAAAATACGACCTAGACACCTGGGGCCCGATTCACAGAATGAACTTAAGACTCAATCCTTAACTTACTAATATTTTGGTATTCACAGAATGCACTTACTGCTTTTGGCATTCACAGAATGAACTTACTACTTTTGGTATTCACAGAAGTTAGGATTTTGTCTTAAGTTTGTCTTAAGACAAACTTAAGACAGACTTAAGACAGACTTAAGACAAAATCCTAACTTCTGTGAATACCAAAAGTAGTAAGTTTATTCTGTGAATGCCAAAAGTAGTAAGTGCATTCTGTGAATACCAAAATAGTAGTAAGTTTAGGATTGAGTCTTAAGTTCATTCTGGCCCATTGTCACCCAAATTCATCAATTGGTGGGTTAGACGGTAAAGTAGAGACAATAAAAATGATGATCACCCCAAACATTAATTAGTTAATCAGTATGCTTCCCCTACTTCTATCAGATGATTTACGCCAAAAATTATATATTTAGATTTTGAGAATTATATTGCAAGACAAAAAAGCAAGAATAGCACCAAAAAAACTTAGATTACACCATACACTAGGAGGCGTCAACTCAGCTAACTTTAGAGATTACCAAACTGCATTCCTAGCCAACCAGAGCTCATAATGGATCCAAACCCTGGATAGCTACACACCAGTTTGGTTGGAAGTAGGGAGAGTGATATTAAAGCACCTAGAACAACTAACACTCTTCATATCCGACCACAAACATCTCACCATCTATAAATATATATTCAATAACACCAAAAAAGCCTTACTAACCATAGATAAAAAGTTACCATTACGTATAAAATTCTGCGCTCTAGCCTCTCTTTAGAACAACCCGAACATTAAATACAAAGGGAAAATGCTATATTGGCCATCATGGATTAACAAAATGATCTTCCCGCAGCAGCTTAAATCTAAATCTTCACCACTATCCTTTATGAATTTACAAACATAATTTCAGCTAGAGCGTCCAGAATTTTATAACTTCCTCAAACTTATAGTGAACGTTTCCAATTCTAAGAACCATTACAGGGACCCATCCCTCCCATCACTAATCTATAAATCAACAAATTGGGCCACCAAGTGTCCATTTTTTACAAGCTACTACAGGTGAAGAATATAAACAATAACATAACACAGTTTTGGGACTCTCATTCCTCCGATACTATGTCAGAATACGATTGGAACAACATATGGAAATCACTCACTACACACAAAATCTCCCCAGTACTCTCCCAAACCAAATATTTGCTACTACACAAAGCCTACTAGATCACATCCTGCTTCCACTTGTGGTAAATAAATAATTAATTACCGGTACTATTTTTGACGAGATATAACTAGAACAGATAGCTCAATAAATAAGAGGCAGGATCCGATGTATCCGAGTCAGAAGGATTTTATTCAGGCAAAAAGGAAGGGACTGGAACGGGACAGCCTGAAATAAAATAGGAAGGAAGGCAGCTGCCTGGGGCAGGGATGGAATGGGAGGATAAGGATACATCACATTAACAGTACATTGTATATATACTAGAACAATTACATTACATTCAATACAGTAGGCGTAACTCGTAGCAGTCGCGAAAGATAAGAATGAAATGGGTGTAACAAGAAGGCGTGTACAGGGCGTATACATAGACATGTGGTATGAACGTCACAGAAGTGTCATGAATGGGGCGGAAACATGGAGGGGGCTACTCGAGCAGCTGGGACCTTTAACCTAGTGGTGCGCGCAAACGGGCAATGACGTATTACCAGGGAGAACTGGGGGCTATGACTTCTGCGCTAGAAGAGGAGACTAAAGTCTGCGGTGTCAGGACGACATGTACTTATATCATATCTGGTATCTGGTGTTTGGAGTACATGTTGATAGAATCCAAGAGTTATCAGGGCAAAGGCTACTTGACACTAAGGCTGGTGCATGCATTATTCTACATGTATTGCGTGTGCTAGGAATATTCTATGAATATTAATACAGTATTTCTCTTGCGTGGAGACAGAAAGGCTAGACCATAGCTGAAACTATTGATGCGGTTCAGTAGCTTAGGAATGCAGAAAAGGAGGGCTGGACTGATAACTAGAAGCATAACATACTCTTGGCAGACAGGCAGGCAGAGCCAGGCCGGGCGGGCACTGTGCTGCACGAAAGGAAGTGAAGCGAAGGGTCAGGGATGCAGGTGGGGGCTGTATCGCTCCTCGGAGTGGGTTCAGGAGACTGGAGCTTGAATCTGGTGTCCGGGCCCTTCTGAGGCCTAGAAACGGGGACATTTCAATGAATTAACGTGCACACTGTAAAACGTGGCAACATAGGCCTACTACTCGTTGCTTTCACGAGAACTGGAAACTGGCATACTAGAGTTGGACACAACTATAATTGCGTCTTTAATCGATCATGAGGGGATACATGCATATCGATCATTGCACATATAACATAAGATGGGGAACACGTAGGCACATATAACATGGCAAAATTCACTTTTCCACATTCCCTCCTTGTGCCCTACGTTTCCATCAGGAAACATCTATATTCATGATACCATCTATCATTTCATATAGCATCATTTGCTCGTCTCGAATTGTCTTAGAACGGGATTTAGGACTAGGACTAGGAATACAAGAGGTAGCACACATGCCGCAAATCGCAGGGCCACATTGTAAACAGAGGCAGCAACTGAATATGATCATTACTGCTATACCTAAGAATGACAATACTTTCCATCCCCAGGCAGATATTATACTCCAGAGCCAACCGGACCATGTCCAGGTGCCTGGATTCTGGTGTAACTGATGGGCAATTTTATGAAGTCTGGTTATAGCTGAATAAACAGACGGTGCATTGTTAGGAATGAAAATGCAGCAACTAGATCCGATGACTCTACAAGCTCCTCCTCTATCGGCAAGTATGACGTCAAGGACGAGACGATTTTGGAGCACAACAAATCTCATAGCAGATTGTTCTTCTGTTAAGTTACCTAGAGCGGAAGTAGTCTCATTCACTACTGCTTCAAGGGTTCTGGTTAACCTACGTATTAACTTACTATTCTGGATAGGTCCAATGAAAAAAAAGAAACCTCTATTGAAGTCTGTATACTGTTCTAAGGCAGTTTCAGTTTGATCAACAATTGGGGACTCGATCTCCCTTCTATGTCTAACGTGTACTAGATGCGTATTTCGATGATAATCGGAAGGAGCTAGAAAAACTGGTGGCAGTAGGAAGGCAATGTAACATGTTCCATCCCAATCGAGGGGCAGACGAACATATGCGGTCTGACCACAAACAAAATAAGAATGACGTGAGGCTTTGAAAATAGATTTCCCACTGTCACTATACTCGACAATAGTAGTACAATCACTATGTCCTACATGTGCGGAACCATTCTTTCTGACACATAATTCGCCTTTGACTGGTAGAACTGAAATAGCAGGCGAGTCTGGAGTAGTCTCGGACTGAACATTCAGAACCATGAAATTCGAGGAATAATTACCTAAATCATATACTTCATTTTCTAGATCTAACCCTGTTCTATGGGAAAGACCTTGCTTGTCTGGGAAACATGTTCTATTCAGGAAGGACATATCAGTTGAAGATGACGTTAACGTGGACCATGCTCCACACGAACCATTGTGTGAAAACGGATAAGGAAAAAGTGGCAGAACTCCCTTCGGTGTCTGGAAAGGGGGGAGTCGACCACACACCCAACAATTAGTGGCATTGCTGGTCTGGTGTGAATAATGCAACATTCTGATAAAGGTATTATTTCGCATAGCAAGACGATAGGATAACTCGTGAGGAGGCAGATCACTAAATGTGTGCTCTACTGTAACATTAGAAAACATATGTACATGTGACATCGGAAAACATAAATGTAAAGCATAACTTATGCATGTAACCATAAGGCTTAGAAACAATAAAAAGAATAGAACAATAATACATCTCTTAGAGTTTTGACTAACTCTCTCACTGTGTGGGTCTATCTCATACATGTCAGGAACCTGTCTAACCGTTTCACCCGAGAGGGACTTAGACAATTAAACTGGCTGACTTACTTTACTAGACCGGAGTTTCGATTTATACTCCTGCTGCGGAGTTTTCTCTAACAGGGGAAGTTTGACATCAGAGTCTGTGTTTGGGCAGTCCTTGAGAATAGGGCAGTCTTTGAAAAATGTCCTTTGTCGTAATCCATGAAATTTCTTAATATGGCTGGTGTGCACCCAGCCTTTGCGGTTCTCGAGCTTGACGGCGGTCCTGGTGGTAAGAAGGACGAGTCGGGGTTCCTTCCAACGGGGCTCCAGCGGACTTGAACGATCAAAGTTTCTTACAAGGACCATATCACCTGGAACGACCTCATGCGGTTTCACCTCAGTGTTGTCTGGAAATGTAGCGGCAACCTGTGAACGACAAGATTGTAGTGCAGACATCAAGGAGGCAAGGTAATCTGTCAGCATATTACTGTTAATATCGGTAATCTTACGGGGCATAGGTGTACCCCACATATTTGGAGGGCGGCCGAATACGACCTCGTACCGGGACAGACTTGATCTGGAATGAGCGACCATTCTCATGAAGAAAAGGGCAGCTGGCAGGGCTACTATCCAATCCACACCTTTCTCTGCACACACTTTAGCAAGGCGGATTTTTAAAGTCTGGTTATGTCTCTCAACGAGACCGGCTGCTTCAGGATGGCGTACACAATGGAACTTCCACTGGTACCCTAACAGAAGGGATACTTGTTTCATGAGCTCAGATGAGAATGGCTGGCCGTTATCTGAATACACGACCCTAGGCAAACCATAGCGGGGAAAATACTCACGAACCAACTGCCTGGCAGTGGTCGCAGCTGTGTAATCTGGGACTGGATATGCCTCTGTCCACCTGGATAAAGCGCATACAACTACGAGGACATACTTGAAACCTTGACATCGCTCCATCTGAATATAATCCATCTGGAGGACTTCAAAAGGGTGGTCAGGAGGTTGGAAACCACCTTGTTCCACCGGGACACTTTTACCTGGATTGAACTGACAACATATCATGCAGGTACGGACTTTCTGCTTGGCTGCTGCTCGTGAATGCTTGTTGAACCAAAGGTTCTGAATACTGTCTAACATGGCTTTTTCTCCTAAATGTGCAGGACTATGTGCGGTGTTAATAATGACTTGAACCATAGAGTCGGGGAGAAACCATGTGGCTTTTCCCTTCGTCAACCATCCTTGATCTGTCTGGACCCCTCCTTGTTCGGACCATTTCTTGATTTCATCGGGAGTAGCATGTGACTGTATGTCTATGACATCTTGTGTAGGGTCCTTAACTGTCATACAAGTAGTCTGTTCTGGAATGTGTGTCAGTGTCGTGTTAACTGGAATGTCTGGAGTCTGAGCTGTGAGCTTGGCTGTTCGATCTGCTAGATCGTTACCTTGGGAAATGATGTCAGTGACTTTCATATGTGCCTTGCACTTCATGATAGCGATAGCTGTCGGTAAATGTATTGCATCTAACAGAGCTTGAATAAGGAGACCATGCTGAATCTTGGTTCCATGAGAAGTCATGAAACCTCTCTCTTGCCAGAGCACTCCAAAGTCGTGTACGACTCCGAATGCGTAACTTGAATCTGTGTATATGTTTACTTTCAGGTTCTTGGCACGTATGCAGGCTTGGGTCAGAGCGACAAGCTCTGCTGCTTGAGCGGACAGGGTGGCAATACGATATGTTTCTATAACTTCAGTTTCGGTAGTCACTGCATACGCGGCTACTAGTTCTCCTGTACTTGTTCTCATACATGAACCATCCACATAAAGTGTCAGGTCGGGATCAGGTAATGCAATATCTGTCAAGTCTTGTCTTGGCTTTGTCATGGTGTTAACAACTTCCACACAGTCATGTGTGGCAGGATTTGAAGTAACTGACGGTAACAGTGTAGCTGGATTTAAAATGTTGCAGCGTCTGATTTCTATTTGTGGCTGGAACAGTGTCAGTTCATAACCTGTTAAACGTGCAATTGTCAAGTGCTGAGTCTGGGTTCGGTTTAAAAGAACTTCCACAGAGTGTGGAACTTGTACTGTCAGGGAGTGTCCTAACACTATGGAATCACTCTGTCTGATGGCTAGTGCTGTGGCTGCAACTGACTTGAGGCACGCAGGCAGAGCCTGGGCCACTGGATCTAATGTGCTAGAAAAATAAGCACAGGGCTTGTATTGTTCTGCTTGATCTTGAGTGAGAACAGATAATGCAGTACCATCACGTTCTGTGACAAAAAGTGTAAAAGGCTTACTATAGTTCGGTGTGGCTAGAACAGGTGCATTACATAAAGCTTTCTTCAACTCATTAAAAACAAGTGTATGTTCCTGGGTCCAGGGGAGGACAGTCGATACGGCTGCCTCCTGTGTCGTTAACTGTATCAGTGGCTTGGCTAGAAATGCATACTGAGGAATCCATTGTCTGCAGTAAGAAGTGAGGCCGATAAAAGCTCGTACCTCCTTCTGAGTCTTGGGCTGTGGAAGACGTGCTATTAACTGTATACGGTCAGGTGTCAACTGCCTACCCCTCTTGGACAGTAAGTGTCCTAAGTAGACCACTTGCTGGACACAGAATTGTAATTTGGAAGGGGACACCTTGTGCCCCATCTCGGCCAGAAAATACAGGACTGTAAGTGACGCACGTTCGCAGTCACGTTCAGAACGGGCTGTGATCAGTAGATCGTCGACATACTGGAGCAGGGCAGTGTCAGTTGGCATGTGAATATTGTCTAGTTGTCTTTTAAGTGCTTGACTGTAAATGCTAGGACTTTCTGTGAAACCTTGAGGAGCTCGTGTAAATTTATAGCTCCTTCCATTTAAACAGAATCCGAAGAGGAACTGGCTGTCTGGATGAATGGGGACACTGAAAAATGCGTTCTTGAGATCAATAACTGTAAAGAACGTGGCTTCGGAATCAATGGCTGTCAATAGAGAAGAAATATCGGGAACCACTGGATACTGTGGTATGATACATTTATTAAGTTCTCGAAGGTCAATCACTAATCGATAAACTGGAGGTGCATTTGGATCAGTACGTTTCAGAATTGGAATGATAGGAGAATTACATACATTGGAGTCAGTTTCTACAACCACTCCTTGAGCAATGAGCTCGTCGATAATTTTGGATAAGGCTGCTACAGCCTCAGGTGGCAATTTGTACTGTCGGATTCGTGGTAGAACAACACCTTGTTTCAGAGTCACACGATGGGGTGTAATGTGCATACGACCTACATCAGTTGGACCTTGCGCCCATAAATGCTGAGGTACATTCAATAATCTTGGATCAAAATCACGTAATACATAATGACCTTTGAAGTCCCTCAAGAACAGACGTACTCCTTCTGGGGAACAGCATATAACTGCTCCTAATTCTTTCAATGTCTTGATGCCTAATAAATTTTCTGGGCAAGACTTCGTTAGTAACAAATCTGTAGTTCGGGACAATGGACCAACTTCTAGAGTAACTGGTTTCGATATCTCATTAACAATAGGCTTTCCTGAAAATCCAAGGGAAACATTTCTAGAGCCTGAGAGCGGAGCCCCTGGAACCTCGTCATGACTGATAGTAGTCCTACTTGCCCCTGTATCAATCAGAAACTTTCTGTCTTTCCCTAATACTTGACTGTGTATATAGGGACCCTCTTGATCTACAGGTATCTCGATGAGAGGCAAGCCTACCTCCCTCTCTAGGCTGTTTCATGAATACGGTTGATAATCTGGATACTCGGACTGTGCATACTGATACATCTGTTGTGTAACGTGTTGTGTTGCAGCTATAGGCTGCGGTACTGTAACTGTCTGTTGTGCATTCTGTGGTGTCTGAGAAGTCTGTGAAACTTGTTCTTGTCTAGGCGGACGTGGTCTTTCTTTAGTCTTACCAGTAGCTATGTTGTGTTTCAGAACTGCACATTCACTTATAAAATGATCGGGCTGTTTACAATAATTGCAGGTCCCTTTAACGGGAACTGCAGGATGACTGGCATGATTCGTACCCCTCTTCTGACTGTCTTGGGGAACAGATTGTGCAACTAATACTTTCATTTTCGTGTCTTTCATACGTCTCCTTTCGTGTTCTTGTTCTTCCCTGATTCTGTTCTGGTGGTACTGGAGCATTTGTAACATCTGTGACGGAGTATTAGCTTGCCAGGTACTTTCGACTTTCAGTACTCGATTTTTAACTTGCGGACTTGAATTCTCAACTAGTTTAGTGACAAAAAGATGAGGGTATGATTCACTACTCGTTTTCAGACCACTATTAATAATAAAACATTTCTCAAATCTAGAATAAAAATCACTAGTATCTTCGTCTTGTTTCTGTTTACAGGCTGAGATGGCATCCCAATCTTCCTTTTTCATGGCTAGTAATCTTGGCAAAACTTGTATCAATAACTCGGGCAATTCTTTAGCTTTATCCCCAAGACCGGTACCTGGTACTCGTGTATTATCTTCAGCTTCTAGAGCTGTCCAATCTATCTTTTTCTCTCCCACCTCCCATTCTTTTTCTTTGAGTTTTTCATATATGCCCGCAGGCAACAGGACCTTTAACATTTTAATGATATCCGGATACGTGTATGCTCCCATACGGAGCATGTCTTTTAATTCACGGTGGAACCCTGCTGGATCTTTGTCATGACAGGGAATTAACTTCTTCATTTCTAAGAGTTCCATCTTTGTAATAGGGGTGTAAACAAATACTCGTTCTAGACCACCACCCTCTTTCTTGACTGGATGTACTTCTCGTAACGGATTCTGTCTGTCTATGTAGAATGATTTAATTTCTGGGGGTGAGACTTGAACAAAATGCGGATTCAGAAACGTTCGGTATTTGTGGCGCTGTTCTAGAATGACACTAATTAAATCGGTAGCTAGACCTTTCCATCTGTATTGGAGTAACTCGTTTAATACATCATGTAGAGGACCTGGATCGGAATGCTGATCCTCATACAGTGTGATGAGGTGCTGGATCATATACATACCCACCAGTCGCTGCTCGGCTGGTGGCAGTTTCAGAAACGTTTGGGCCACTATTTCGTCAGGAAAAGTGGTAGAATCAGTAGTCCACCGGACTGCTGATCAGACTAGTTCTTGTTCATGCATGGTGCTGAGCTCGCTATAACCTATTCGCGATTTCAGAATATGATCGGTAGCCTGGAATACTTGTTCCAGAGAACACTGTTCTGGTGCTGGAGAGGGAAAAACTTTCTTGTAGTCTAGGCGTGAATGTCGGTCGGAAAGTCTAGTTCTACCTACATACGCTATTCTGTCGGGATTCTCGCTGTCTACCTCTTCACTGGAAGAGTCATTCTCTTTCTCGGTTGCCCTACTTACTCTCTCTTTCTCGTGTATACTTACAATTTCCTTACGTATTTTCCTGTACATACTTTCTATACAACCTTGTGTCTTGTGTTTTCCCTCGGCTATATTGTCACTCCACCTGGTCAGGACTTTCATTTCTTCCTTGTCTTTATCAGGATAATCTTGTTCTCTTATTAAACAATTAATCAGAAACTTTAAAATCATGAGCTGAGTCTCGATTTTTCTTTGAACCATGGCTTCGTGAATACTTTCTGGTTTCACTCCTGTACGGATAAAACGATATATTCTGTCTAGATGTTCTTTCATATCGGGCAGGGTGTCCATATAGCTGGCAACCCGTCTTAAACGTAATGAATATATGACCATGTGATCATCGCCTGGAACTGGATCATACCGACATTCAGTAAGTGCTCGCTTGATATCTCCGTATGTAGTCACTTTTGGCGTACGCTGTAACGCTAGTTCATGTAGCGTCATACGTCTTGGTTGAGGCGGGGTACGAGGAGAACCTCCCCCCGCGGCTCCTAAACTAGAATCGTCGGGGAATACTGTACGGGCTGGTAGAGTGACTGGCAAAGCGGGTACATGTACTATGGACTGGGCCGGGGGTACTGTAACATTAACTGGACCCACGGGACCAGCGGCTGGAGGAGCAGGAATTACATTATTTACGGGAGCAGGCGGGACAGGATTTGCATATTCTGGGACTGTGTCGTCCAAATAGGACGAAAGAAAAATATCAGCTGCGGTCGGTTTATGACGTAGCTTAATCGGGACCAATGGCGGCGGAAAATTACAGGATGCTTCCGGGGTTGCTTTTGGCAAGCCCTCGGCAAGAAGAGGATACATACCCTTAATAAGGGCATTTCTCTGTCTGTCTGACTGTTCTGCTTTAACTCGTTCACCTTCTTCGATTAATTCCCTTTCTTGGGCTTTCTCTGAGGATTCTCTACTTAATTCTGTTTTTCTGAATTCTTTTTCGGTACTTTTATGAGATTCTTTGCGCCATAACTCGATGGCATCTTTCTGGGACTGTCTGGCTTTCTTTTTCCATAATGCTTCTTCTACTCGCATGATGCACTCGGCATCCCATGTACCTGATACAGGCCATCTATATTTCTCTTCAAGATCTTTGGTGTAATCAGACCATAAGTCTAGATATATTATGGCATCTAAGCCATGCTTGTGATACATAAAATGTCCTGGACTGTCCCTGAGAGGGACAGGGACTGCTTCTTCAAGCAGCCCTTTTCTGGTCTTTAACTGACGTAACTTGGAAAACAGAGGCATTACGGGAATACACTTGGAATACAATATACAATAATCACAGTAATAACATAGCAGACAAACTTTCATACCACGACATAAAAATACATGAATAACAGTTCGAACAGAATACTACCTGATACACTGAAAACAGAACACCTGAATTTCTCGAGAACTGAACTTACTAGAAATACTGGATGCACTGCTAAAACAGTACAGAACATACCGGTCCCATAAAGAGACACGTCTGGACCCGTACCCACCTAAGTGGATACTTCGTGCTGGATCTGTGTACCCAAACCCATCGGACCAGGAGCAAACTAATGCTCCTGTCTAGATACCCCCCTGTGACGGTACTCACCGGGAAAGCAGAAACTGGAAGGCCTCGGACTGGACTGGACTGGACTGGACCACTACGACGTCGGACTACGCACTTCGGAAACTTCGGAAACTTCGGTTACAGGTGGGCCTCCAGATACTTCGGACCTTGCACTCTCGGCTTGGGCTCTGGTCGGGACTCGCCGCGTTCCACACCGCCTCGTCTGGATGCTGGACCGCAACCTCCGTCTCCTCCGTGGGCCTGAGGGATACTTGAAGCAGAAATATCTTCACGTGCACAGTATGGTTCCGTCACGGCTGCAGAGGGTCAGGGGGCCTGCGTGGCTTCGCCGGCGCGTGGGGAAAGGGCAAGTCCCTATTCGGGCGCCATTAAGTGGTAAATAAATAATTAATTACCGGTACTATTTTTGACGAGATATAACTAGAACAGATAGCTCAATAAATAAGAGGCAGGATCCGATGTATCCGAGTCAGAAGGATTTTATTCAGGCAAAAAGGAAGGGACTGGAACGGGACAGCCTGAAATAAAATAGGAAGGAAGGCAGCTGCCTGGGGCAGGGATGGAATGGGAGGATAAGGATACATCACATTAACAGTACATTGTATATATACTAGAACAATTACATTACATTCAATACAGTAGGCGTAACTCGTAGCAGTCGCGAAAGATAAGAATGAAATGGGTGTAACAAGAAGGCGTGTACAGGGCGTATGCATAGACATGTGGTATGAACGTCACAGAAGTGTCATGAATGGGGCGGAAACATGGAGGGGGCTACTCGAGCAGCCGGGACTTTTAACCTAGTGGTGCGCGCAAACGGGCAATGACGTATTACCAGGGAGAACTGGGGGCTATGACTTCTGCGCTAGAAGAGGAGACTAAAGTCTGCGGTGTCAGGACGACATGTACTTATATCATATCTGGTATCTGGTGTTTGGAGTACATGTTGATAGAATCCAAAAGTTATCAGGGCAAAGGCTACTTGACACTAAGGCTGGTGCATGCATTATTCTACATGTATTGCGTGTGCTAGGAATATTCTATGAATATTAATACAGTATTTCTCTTGCGTGGAGACAGAAAGGCTAGACCATAGCTGAAACTATTGATGCGGTTCAGTAGCTTAGGAATGCAGAAAAGGAGGGCTGGACTGATAACTAGAAGCATAACATACTCTTGGCAGACAGGCAGGCAGAGCCAGGCCGGGCCGGGCACTGTGCTGCACGAAAGGAAGTGAAGCGAAGGGTCAGGGATGCAGGTGGGGGCTGTATCGCTCCTCGGAGTGGGTTCAGGAGACTGGAGCTTGAATCTGGTGTCCGGGCCCTTCTGAGGCCTAGAAACGGGGACATTTCAATGAATTAACGTGCACACTGTAAAACGTGGCAACATAGGCCTACTACTCGTTGCTTTCACGAGAACTGGAAACTGGCATACTAGAGTTGGACACAACTATAATTGCGTCTTTAATCGATCATGAGGGGATACATGCATATCGATCATTGCACATATAACATAAGATGGGGAACACGTAGGCACATATAACATGGCAAAATTCACTTTTCCACACACTCATTACAAATATTAGAAGACCCAATTTGTTAGAACTGCAAAGAAGAGAAAGGAAACTTTGATAACATAATACTTCATTTCAAATCATTGATCCCCTTCTGGGACCAAGGTCTATCTTTTCTCTCAAAGCTTTTCAAATTCCATTCCAATAAAGAATTTTCCTTTCCCATTAAAGGTTTCCTCAAGCCCTGCATTAGAACCCTCAGATTGCGCTTTTCAAGTCCTCTTGCTTACTTCAGCGATCAAAATAGTTTCATCTAATTGGAAGAATACATACACAACTTTCTGTCAAGCCTGGATTAATTGGATAACATGCATTTGAGGGGCAGACCATATCACACAACAACACTCTACCTAAAAATGACAGCTCAGACCCATTTGAGAACTACTTTGCTACTAACAAACCACCATAAACGTACACATCCTCTTCTGCTCTCTTCAACTTACTCCCCTCCCTCTTTGAGGGACCTTAACACAACCATGCACCCAATTCTTCCAATCTCCACCTTAACTCTTGATCTCTATCTCACCTCTTAAGGCTGTTAAATGTATAGATGTATGAAAAACATATTGTAAACTGCATAGTTTATTACATTACATACTTTACCCTATGTTCAACAATGTGATAACGGTACTTTGTTGAACCATGATCCATATTGACTGTGTATTATTTGCCTCCTTTGATTTTTTGTATCCTTACTTCTGCATCCCTTACTTATTTGTACCTTATTTTTTGAAACATAATACAATTATTTTGAAATAAAAAATACCAGAAATGTAGTTACTCATTCTAATAGGATTACCCCACTGTCACCCACCTCTAAAAGTGGGCAGTAGAGGAATAGCCTGACCCCGTAACCCTGGTACTGGGATCTTCCAAGGACTATGCGAGGGCCCAAAAGCACCACCTCCCTATTTTATACATTGGATTGGGGCCCCTAGGACTCCAGTCCTTGTGCTCTTGTGAGGCCCAGGGACCACCACCTCCTAGGGGCTTGTAATGTTATATGGAGGGGTGCATGGACACCCCTTCCAGGGGCCTAAAATCATAATTAAGGGGGGGCAAGCAAACCCCCTGTGTACTAGGACCTCCACCTCCCTGGGGTGAGCAATTAAAACAGATTCGAGAGGGGGGATGCGCTGCGTCCTCAAGCCATATACGGCCTGGGGGACCACCACCTCCCCAGGGCCTGCCCATGAAAATAAAAGGGGGGACTTGCGACCATTCATGGTTCCGAGGACCGTCTTCCCTCAGGACTGGCTCCAGCTTATTCCAGAGGTATCCAGCCTCGGGAGATAGCAGTTCACTTTTGCTTAGTGGAAACTTTGACAGCTTCTGCCTCTTGCTGGGAGATGAATTTTCATTTGCTTCCCTGCCCTCTGTCATGCGGGCATGGAAATAGATGCAAGATTGCTCCCACACAGAGGGAGCTACATTTCTTGCAGCTCTATTAAGTCTCCCCCCGCTGTTCCCAATGATAAACACTCGGTGCCTTGGGTCACCGGGCCCATGGAGATGGGTCCCTGTGACCAGTTTCAGCCCAGGGAGGGGGGTCAAGCAGTCCCCCCTGTCTTCAAGGCGCATTGCAAAGTTTTTGTTTCCATTCGTGTGCTTGTGATATGTTTTGGTGCTCGTCACATCACAATTATTTTGGGCCACTAGCAAGCATGGGCAAGACAGCGCCAATGTCATGCCACTCACAAACATGCTACTTGAGTAGCTTTTGTAAGCGAGAAGCAGCTAAATCTACAAAAGAGATTTGCTTATCAGTGTGAAAAGCCTTTTTTTTTAGAAAAAAAATTCTAACAGGAAGGAAGTGCCCCTGAGACTCCAGCTTCCTGTTCCATTCCAGCAGGCTCCTCCCAGTGTTTTTTCCGTC